>NC_064626.1:1085574205-1086218750 GCF_023864275.1 Schistocerca cancellata
AGCTGATGCTTCGAGGTCAGATGCCAGTTGCAGTGCAGCAGTAAGGCGGTACCGTCGTGCCCTTACAGCCAAATAACGGTCCTCTCTTTCTAATGTCACAAATGGTGAGCCCTGTTCTGGCCTCTGGGATAAAGCTTAGGTCTCTATAAAATGTCACCCTATCCGAGAAATAAGAGAAATATTAAGCCATAGGATCACGTCAGTTTGCGACTCTCATGTTTCCATCCTTCCTATGGTCCTTCACGGCAGAGAGTCTGTAGGCGCCTTCTCTCTGACGTCATCGTTGGCGTGGTTGGCCACTGATCGGAATGCCATCTTCCGTGCAGAACACGATCGTAATGACATCTTTGACAATTTGTATGATTATATCCTGAATTAGTCACAGGATGGAGAAATAGCAGTTTTTTGCTTTAATTTTGGACACCAGTGTATATAAAGTAACTTCACTTTAATTCTGTCTCACAGTTATGAATGTTGTACTCAGTTGTGTACGAAATGCTGAAAGTAATTTGAAATGAAATGAATAAATAAACACCTGCTTCATAACATAACCTTCACATCAGATTACAATGTCATGCATTGGCACCTGCCTACACTCTTGTTTCTCAGAGAAGAATAGTGGCCCCTCCAGACAAAATCCTTTATTATCCCATAAATACTAAAGTATGCTGGTGAAAGTGGTGTTCATTGTATAGCCATGATGTGGTTTCTCCTCTGTAGTCATCTGCTTTTTATTCTTTTCTTTCTTTCCATCTCATTTTAGTAATAACTGTTCCATTCAACGTATATTATCAAGTTCATCACAAAAGGGAATCATGTAAAAATTCATTCTCAGAATCCTCTCTTAAAATAATCACTTGAGCATTCTTAACTCATCTACAGACACAATTGGGAGATTGGTAAATTCAGCATACTTTATTTCTTCCAGACAGCTTTGCCATACCTGGAATCAGGATACACCGTTTTGTTGTTTTGACATCTGCCTGATGCAAACATTATTTCTTTTTACTCACCCAGTAATGTTTTGACATCTTCTGTAACTCAAATTTATTTCTGTAAAGTATAATATCAAGTTTATAATCATTTAAAAAGAATACCCTTTTTCTTATGGGTGAGGCAGAATACATCAACAGAACAGAAGAATTTATAGAAGAGATCATTAAAATAATCAGTGCTCTCACCATGAGAACCAAAGAAACATAAAGAAACTTCCAAAAATCCTCAAAATTACAATCACAAAAACTGGAGCCACATACATGGCACAAATGAATCCCAAAGCACCCAACCTCAATAGTTTACCAAAGATACATGCTGTCCAATTTCACCAATAGTTAACTTCAGAAATGCACCATCTTACCACCTAGCTAGATACACACATACTGTGCTACAGAAATTGTACACATTGACAAACAACAGAAACTTACAAATCACCAACAGACTGATGGAAAAGATAGACGACATAAATGTACCTTAAACACGAAAACTGATATCTTTTGACATCACATCCATGTACACAAAAATGCCAGTAGGAGGAACAATGAGCACTGTTAAAGAACAACTGAGAAATAAGAGCACACAACAAATGCACACATAGATGAAACTGAGCTATCCCAAAGATCATAACAGAATAGAATTACTTCACTTTCAAGAAGAAGTTATATCTTTAAAAAGATGGCCTAACAATTAGCTCACAAATCAATGGTCTACTTGCGAACGTACAGGGTGTTTCAAAAATGACCGGTATATTTGAAACGGTAATAAAAACTAAACGAGCAGCGATAGAAATACACCGTTTGTTGCAATATGCTTGGGACAACAGTACATTTTCAGGCAGGCAAACTTTCGAAATTACAGTAGTTACAATTTTCAACAACAGATGGCGCTGTGGTCTGGGAAACTCTATAGTACATAATTTTCCACATATCCACCATGCGTAGCAATAATATGGCGTAGTCTCTGAATGAAATTACCCGAAACCTTTGACAACGTGTCTGGCGGAATGGCTTCACATGCAGATGAGATGTACTGCTTCAGCTGTTCAATTGTTTCTGGATTCTGGCGGTACACCTGGTCTTTTAAGTGTCCCCACAGAAAGAAGTCACAGGGGTTCATGTCTGGCGAATAGGGAGGCCAATCCACGCCGCCTCCTGTATGTTTCGGATAGCCCAAAGCAATCACACGATCTTCGAAATATTCATTCAGGAAATTAAAGACGTCGGCCGTGCGATGTGGCCGGGCACCATCTTGCACAAACCACGAGGTGTTC
The DNA here is from genome assembly GCF_023864275.1 of Schistocerca cancellata. Lineage (NCBI taxonomy): Eukaryota > Metazoa > Arthropoda > Insecta > Orthoptera > Acrididae > Schistocerca > Schistocerca cancellata. The sequence continues at coordinate 1,085,576,472 of NC_064626.1, forward strand.
GCAGTGTCGTCTAAGGCAGTTTGTACCGCCACAAATTCACGAAGAATGTCCAGATAGCGTGATGCAGTAATCGTTTCGGATCTGAAAAATGGGCCAATGATTCCTTTGGAAGAAATGGCGGCCCAGACCAGTACTTTTTGAGGATGCAGGGACGATGGGACTGCAACATGGGGCTTTTCAGTTCCCCATATGCGCCAGTTCTGTTTACTGACGAAGCCGTCCAGGTAAAAATAAGCTTCGTCAGTAAACCAAATGCTGCCCACATGCATATCGCCGTCATCAATCCTGTGCACTATATCGTTAGCGAATGTCTCTCGTGCAGCAATGGTAGCGGCGCTGAGGGGTTGCCGTGTTTGAACTTTGTATGGATAGAGGTGTAAACTCTGGCGCATGAGACGATACGTGGACATTGGCGTCATTTGGACCGCAGCTGCAACACGGCGAACGGAAACCCGAGGCCGCTGTTGGATCACCTGCTGCACTAGCTGCGCGTTGCCCTCTGTGGTTGCCGTACGCGGTCGCCCTACCTTTCCAGCACGTTCATCCGTCACGTTCCCAGTCCGTTAAAATTTTTCAAACAGATCCTTTATTGTATCGCTTTTCGGTCCTTTGGTTACATTAAACCTCCGTTGAAAACTACGTCTTGTTGCAACAACACTGTGTTCTAGGCGGTGGAATTCCAACACCAGAAAAATCCTCTGTTCTAAGGAATAAACCATGTTGTCCACAGCACACTTGCACGTTGTGAACAGCACACGCTTACAGCAGAAAGACGACGTACAGAATGGCGCACCCACAGACTGCGTTGTCTTCTATATCTTTCACATCACTTGCAGCGCCATCTGTTGTTGAAAATTGTAACTACTGTAATTTCGAAAGTTTGTCCGCCTGAAAATGTACTGTTGTCCCAAGCATATTGCAACAAACGGTGTATTTCTATCGCTGCTCGTTTAGTTTTTATTGCCGTTTCAAATATACCGGTCATTTTTGAAACACCCTGTATTTCCGAACCACACTGAAAACAAAATATTCAAAGAAACTATACATCTAAAATAATACAAGATTATATACCGGTAGCAGTACGTGGACAACATCATTTTCTTGATAGACGAAACAGACTGGGTTTTCCAAATAACCCAAATTTTAAATCTTAAACATGAAAAACATCAAGCAGAGCTCCGAAGCTGGGTAAGAGGATACACATTTTTTTTTTTTAAAGAGGGCACATTTTATGTATCTGATGTAGTGATTACTTTCTGTTTTGATTCAGCAAAGGTTTGCCCAAGAGAGATACTTGATTCATGAATCTGCAATTCGCGCCACGTCTTGTTTCCTGACCGGCCAGCCTCTTGGGTTAGGGGTGATCTCGAGGAAGAGGAAGAGATTTAAGTTTAATGTCCCGTCATTAGCGACGGAGCACAAGCTCGGATTAGGAACGGATGGAGAAGAAAATCGGGTGTTCCCTTTCGAAGGAACCACCCTGGCATTTGGGTTAAGCGATTTAGGGAAATCACGGAAAACCTTAATCAGCACGGTTTAATTTGAGTTTGAACAGCCGTCCTCCCGAATGAGAGTCCAGTTTACTAATCACTACGCTATCCCACTCGATGGGCTGATCTCGAACTGGGGCTTGGATAGGGGGCGCGGTTGGTGGCGTTCGTGGCGCTGCGGGTGCCACTCCAATCGTGGATGAGACAGCGCGAGACGAGAGCAAGATGAACTGACCAGCGGAAAGAGCTGGAAACAGTTGGGCACTGGAGCAGCGAGCGGCTGCGCGCAGCGGGCTTCATTCCGGTGGCAGCACTGGAAGACCGCCCTGAGTTGTCTTGTGCATTGCAATCCACTGTTTGTGATTCCGTGCGCACTGTAAGCACGGCCGTCCATGCTGTACAGTGGTTCTTCAAGTCGGCGCTCCAAGGAGCTGTTCACTGGACCTCATTAAAGATCAGCGTGGGGCCGGCCACTGAGTGCACACAAACAATCAAGTGGGGCAGTTGTCGTCCGTTCCTGGTCGAGAGGACGGCGCTTTCACTGGAGATGCGAACAAGGGCTTCAGATTACATGAGGAGCAATAACGGTGTGCTTTGATGGCCGACAGCAGTATTTAGGCCAGTCGAGTGATGCGACATGGTATGCAGTAAAGAGTACAGGCTGTGCATGAGTGCATCGTATGGTCGGCGATATTATACAGGGTGGTCCATTGATAGTGACTGGGCCAAATATCTCACGAAATAAGCATCAAACGAAAAAACTACAAAGAAAAAATGGTTCAAATGGCTCTGAGCACTATGGGGCGTAACTGCTGTGGTCAACAGTCCCCTAGAACTTAGAACTACTTAAACCTAACTAACCTAAGGACATCACACACATCCATGCCCGAGGCAGGATTCGAACCTGCGACCGTAGCGGTCGCGTGGTTCCAGACTGTAGCGCCTAGAACCGCTCCGCCAGCACGCTGGTCACTACAAAGAACGAAACTCGTCTAGCTTGAAGGGGGAAACCAGATGGCGCTATGGTTGGCCCGCTAGATGGCGCTGCCATAGGTCAAACGGATATAAACTGCGTTTTTTAAAATAGGAACCCCCATTTTTTATTAGATATAATAGTACGTAAAGGATATGAATGTTTTAGTTGGACCACTTTTTTCGCTTTGCGATAGATGGCGCTGTAATAGTCACAAACGTATAAGTACCTGGTATCACATAACATTCCGCCAGTGCGGACGGTATTTGCTTCGTGATACATTACCCGTGTTAAAATGGACCGTTTACCAATTGCGGAAATGGTCGATATCGTGTTGATGTATGGCTATTGTGATCAAAATGCCCAACGGGCGTGTGCTATGTATGCTGCTCGGCATCCTGGGCGACATAATCCCAAGTGTCCTGACCGTGCGCCGGATCTTTACGTTATTTAAGGAAACAGGAAGTGTTCAGTCGCATGTCAAACGTCGACCACGACTTGCAACAAATGATGATGCCCAAGTAGGTGTTTTAGCTGCTGTCGCGGCTAATCGGCACATCAGTAGCAGACAAATTGAGCGAAAATTGGGAATCTCAAAAACGTCGGTGTTGAGAATGATACATCAACATCGATTGCACCCGTACCATTTTCCTATGCGCCAGGAATTGCATGGCGACGACTTTGAACGTCGTTTACAGTTCTACCACTGGGCACAAGAGAAATTGCGGGACGATGATAGATTTTTTGCACGCGTTCTATTTAGCGATGAAGCGTCATTCACCAACAGGGTAACGTAAACCTGCATAATATGCACTACTGGGCAACGGAAAATCCACGATGGCTGCGAGAAGTGGAACATCAGCGACCTTTGCAGCTTAATGTATGGTGCGGCATTATGGGAGGAAGGATAATTGGCCCCTATCTTATGGATGGTGCAATGTATGCTGATTTCTTACGTAATGTTCTACCGATGTTACTACAAGATGTTTCACTGCATGACAGAATGGCGATGTACTTCCAACATGATGAATGTCCGGCACATGGCACGCGTGCGGCTGAAGCGGAATTGAATAGCATATTTCATGGCAGGTGGATTTGTCGTCGAAGCACCATACCATGGCCCGCACGCTCACCTGATCTAACGTCCCCGGATTTCTTTCTGTGGGGAAAGTTGAAGGATATTTGCTATCGTGATCCACCGACAACGCCTCACAACATGCGTCAGCGCATTGTCAATGCATGCGCGAACATTACGGAAGGCGAACTACTCGCTGTTGAGAGGAATATCGTTACACGTAATGCCAAATGCATTGAGGTTGACGGACATCATTTTGAGCATTTATTGCATTAGTGTGGTATTTAAAGGTAATCACGCTGTAACAGCATGCGTTCTCAGAAATGATAAGTTCACAAAGTTGCATGTATCACATTGGAACAACCGGAATAAAATGTTCAAACGTACCTACGTTCTGTATTTTAATTTAGAAAACCTACCTGTTACCAACTGTTCGTCTAAAATTGCGAGCCATATGTTTGTGACTACTGCAGCGCCATCTATCACAAAGCGAAAAAAGTGGTCCAACTAAAACATTCATATTTCTTTACGTACTACACGAATATGCAATAAAAATGGGGGTTCCTATTTAAAAAAACGCATCTGATATCCGTTTGACCTATGGCATCGCCATCTAGCGGGCCCACTGTAGCGCCATCTGGTTTCCCTCTTCAAGCTAGACAAGTTTCGTTCTTTGTAGTTTCTTCGCTAGACGCTTATTTCGTGAGATATTTGGCTCGGTCACGATCAATGGACCACCCTGTATATGGAAGGTCTGCGGTTATAGTGCGGCATGTTATAGTTGTTATCTGGTGGCATACTAGCCATGCAGATATTTACTCCAAGCGAGAGCTATATTTACTGTCTTTACATAGCCCAAAACCGGATTTCGTACACAATTTGCCAATACTGCTTTTGGTTGGCCAATCTAAACACTCCAAAATAGATTCTGGAAATCCGCTTTTTGCTACCGGTTTTCCATTTCCACAATCGGTTTTCGCTACCATGTAAACGCACAACCGTTTTTGAAAAGAGCTTTGGCTGTCAGGTTACGATTTGTTTTCAAAAAAATTCGGCTGATATAGACGGGGTGACTTTTTGCACAGCGAAGGAGACGTAGAAATATTTCACTGAGCATGAAGTTGTCTACTTCTAATACAGTATTTAAATGAAGAGAATTGGGATTGTGGTGAATAAACCAGAAACTGGAACAGATGATTTTCAGTCGCCATATTTGACCGGGCCAGCAAATCTGCTTCACGCCTTAACATGTAAACGCGACAGCGAAAAACAGTTTCCGAAATTCGGGTTTCGTCTTTCGGAAGATGTGTCGCATGTAAACGTAGTGACTGTAAGTCTGCAGTCTTTCGTGACCGTTGTCACTGAAGTTAAAAATCTTCTGAGTTGTTAGGCCGCGTCATAATTCTTCTAAACGGTCGACATATCGACCGCTGTGCTGGGATTTTCTTCAGGATCTTGTGGTGTCCACTGTTGTTTTAAATTAACAGCGGACAACAAAAGATGCTGAAGAAGATCCCAGCAGAGGGATCGAAACGTCGATTGTGCAGAAGATATATGACGCAGCCTAGTAACACAGAAGAATTTAACTTCAGAGAGCTGTATTGATTTGGTTATTTGTGTGCTGTGGGCGTGATTGATCCTGTATGTGCCATTGTGCAGAAGGATATCGTGATATTCTTACACTGTGAGTGTTACTGATTTTGTTTAATCCACTGTATCGAAAATTATCTTGTTATTTTACCGCGTGAGACTGAACTGCTTTGTATGTCATACTGTACAGAAAATTTTATTCGAAATTTTCGTAGATAGCCCTGTAGATGATATATGCTTGACATTGGAAAGTTAGAGGGCGATCCAGATTAATGTAGAAACAGAATACAACTTCAAACAGCCAAGATCGCTATTGCACAGTATTTATTGTTTTGACCGGTTTCAGCAAACTACGTTGGCATCATCAAATCTTCTGCAGTACATTTTATTCCATCTCGACCAAATGCATTTTATACCGTATCACATCACAAAACGATATTTCATGTACATGAGACCAATAGTATATCAGAAAGTCAAGCATAAAATAAGTATTCCATAAAACGAAGTCTTTGTCTGCTGTCCACGAACATCAGCTTGTATAATCACTGGAATATGTAGGTTGTTTTAAGTAATTGTCATTTAATGCTTGACTTACTGATAAACTATTTATCTATAATGCTATACGACATAGGATCCATTTGGTCAAGATTAAGTGAAATGTACTGTAGAAGATCAGATGATCGCAACGTAGTTGACTGAAACCGATCATCATAGTAAATACTGTACAATAGCAGTCTTGCCCGTTTGAAGCTGTACTTCTGTTTCTATATAGTCAGGTAAATGGTTGATAATAGCTTTAAATTAGAAACTAGTTGGTGATGGATGTATTTGTAGACCTATATGTAGTAAAGTGTTAAAGTAAGTAGCCCTAATGAAATCGGAGAGTTGCCTTCCAGTTGGCTGTCATGCAGTTAGTTGCAGAAAATTAAATTTATTGTCATGTTTGTGCATGTGGACAGGGGCACATATTGTAAACTATTATTGTGAACAATTATTAGTCCGATCCTATCTGCTGGGGCGAAGTCTATTTGAATTTTGTTTTCACTGTGCTAAAGGTATCTTATGTTGCTATCGTGTTACTGAGTCCTGCTTCCAAGAACTGTATTGGGCTGTAATTTTTTTTTACCCTTTCTCTAGTTCAGGTAAATAATTTATGTTTGACAAATCCTTTGTTAAACTGACCCGAAATCTCCACAAACCCCATCCTGAATCCCATTCCACCCAAATTCTACGCTTCGAACTTACCCTATTATACCATAAATTTCCACATATTTTTCCACTCTCGCTATTAGTTATTTCTAACTTTATTTAAATGTGGGAGATCAGAGCTATTGTGACCTCACTTAATTCTATACACGCTTGTTTTTTGAGTCATCAGCCTTCTGAATGGTTTGATGCAGCCCGCCACGAATTCCTCTCCTGTGCCATTCTTTTCATCTCACAGTAGCACTTGTAAACTAAGTCCTCAGTTATATGCTAGATACATGCTAACCTACAGTTTCTGCCCTCTACAACTCCATCTGGTACCATGGTAGTTATTCCCTGATGTCTTAAGACATTTACTATCATCCTGCCCCTTGTTCTTGACAATGTTTTCCATATATTTCTTTCCTCGCCGATTTTGCGGAGAATCTCCTCATTTCTTACCTTATTAGTCCACTTAATTTTCAACATCCTTCTGTAGCACCAAGTCTCAGGATGCTTCGATTCGCTTTTGTTCCGGTCTTCCCAAAGTCCAAGTCCACTGCCATACAATGCTGCGCTCCAAATTTACAATCTTAGAAACCTTTTTCTCAATTTTAGACATATTTTTGATACTAGTAGACTTCTATTGACTAGAAATGCCCTTTTTGCTAGTGTTAGTGTGCATTTTATGTCCTCCTTGTTCCTTCTGTCATGGGTTATTTTACTGCCTAGGTAGCAAAATTCATTAACTTCCTCTATTTCTTGATCCCCAATTTTTATGTTAAGTTTCTCGCTGTTCTCATTTCTGCTACTTCTCATTAATTTCGTCTTTCTTCGATTACTCTCAGTCCATATTCCACCGAATAGGTCCTGTAATTCTTTTTTACTTTCGCTCGGGATAGCAATTTAATTGGCGACTCTTATCACTGATATCCTGTCACCTTGAATTTTAATTCCACTCTTGAAGCTTTCTTTTATTTCCGTCACTGCTTTTCGGTGCATAGATAGAACAGAATTTCGTTCTGGAAACATCCCCCAGGCTGTGGCTAAGCCATGTCTCCGCTATATCCTTTCTTTCAGGAGTGCTAGTTCTGCAAGGTTCGCAGGAGAGCTTCTGTAAAGTTTGGAAGGTAGGAGACGAGGTACTGGTAGAAGTAAAACTGTGAGGACGGGGTGTCAGTCGTGCTTGGGTAGCTCAGTTGGTAGAGCACTTACCCGCGAGAGGCAAAGATCCCGAGTGCGAGTCTCGGTCCGGCACACAGTTTTGATCTGCCAGGAAGTTTCAATTTTCATACTACTTCTTTACATTCCACTCTCAAATGGCGCGTGGGAAATAGGAACACCTAAATCTTTCCGTTCGAGCTCTGATTTCTCTTATTTTATTATGATGATCATTTCTCCCTATGTAGGTGCGTGTCAACAAAATATTTCCGCATTCGGATGAAAAAGTTGGTGATTGAAATTTCATAAACAGATCTCGCCGAAAATAAAACAGCCTTTGTTTCGGTGACTGCCACCCCAACTCGCGTATCATATCAGTGACATTCTCACCCCTATTGTGCGATAACACAAAACGAGGTGCCCTTCTTTGCACTTTTTCGATGTCCTCCGTCAATCTTACCTGGTAAGGATCCCACACCGCACAGCAGTCTTTGTTTCGCCTTCCCCACAATATTATCTATGTGGTCTTTCCAATTTAAGTTGAATGTAAATGTAATTCCTAGGTATTTAGTCGAATTGCCAGCCCTTAGATTTGTGCGATTTATCGTATACCCAAAATGTATCGGATTTCTTTTAGTACCCATGTGGATGACCTAGCACTTTTCTTTGTTTAGTGCCAATTGCCACTTTTTGCACCATACAGAAATTCTCTCTAGATCATTTTGTAATTGGAATTGATCGTCTGATGAGTTTACTTGATAAATTACAGAGTCATCTGCAACCAATGCAAGGGGGCTGCTCAGATTATCACCTTGATCATTTATGTAATTGATTTGTGGAATCAAATTCTACGCTTCGAACATGTGCTTGTGTCCGGAGACCTCCTGCCCGACCTTCGAGAAAAATGTAACCCGAACAATTCCGGAAGGGAAGATAACAACGAGAACTACTGCACAATCGGCTTAACATTTTGTGCATCCAGGTTACTGAAAAGAATAATATACAGCAGAATTGAAAAGTAAAATTAGGATCTTTCAGATGCCGATCAGTTTTGCCGCAAGAATGGCAATCACCGAACAGACAGTTCTCACAGTGCGCTTGATAACGCAAGTAAGACTTAAGAAAAATCAAGATACACTCATAAGACTTGACGAACGGGAAAATGCGGCCAAGAAGGTAAAATAGAGCAAGATGTTCGAAATTCTGAGGGAAAAGGGTTGTAAGCTTGTACATTATGTACAAGAATGGAATGAAGTGTTCGGATTTGTAGCATTTCGCTACGATTGTTCAGCCAGCACATTGAAGGAATAATGCCCACAGTAAAATGTTCAGGGATAGGATTAAAATCCAGTGAGGAATGATATGAATGTTAAGATTCACTGATGATATTGTTATCTACAGTGAAACTGAAGAAGAATTAGTGGATCTGTTGAATGGAATGAACAGTTTAATGAGGACACCCTATGGACTGAGTGTAAACCGAAGAAACACGAAACTAGTGAGGAGTAGCAGAAATGAGATTAGCAATAAATTTAACATCAAAATTGGTCATCACGAAACAGACAAACCGAAGAAGTTCAGCTACCTTGAAAGTAAAATCGCTCATACTGGCGAAAGGAGGATGTCATAAACAGCAGACTAGCACAGGCACAAAGAAGACTACTAGTATCAAAGACCGGCCCTAATTTGAGAAAGATACAGGGTATAATGGATATAAGTGTAGATATTTCTGCTGATGACTCAACAACATTACATCAGTATTTACGTCATTTGCAGACTAATAATTATCCCTATTAGAAGTCCTATATGTTTAGGGTGGTTAGCATCTCCAAGTATAAGCGGCAAGACCAAGCCATTAATGCTTATATCCTCCTGGGTAACAGGTCAGGTGCTGAAGTGAAGAGTGCACACAAAACGGTTAGTCTATATTAACAGGTGTAGCCCACTTATTGGTGAGTTACAGCTGTACAGAAAACATCAAGTCGTAAAGTTTGTGACGTGTTTGCAGGAAGACTGTTCGATGCAGAGAAAAAACAACCAACACACTTACATGTGTACATATTAAGGCACCACATATAAAAATATCTGCAATTATACACGTTACACTGTGTATTTCTGTTTATATTTTAATCACTGCATTGTATGGATGAGAATGATGGACTGGGGGAAAACAGGATGAAAGGTATGTGCTAAGGTCTGATCAGGGTAGATCCAGAAAATGAAGTCGATAGTTGCCAACTGCAAGGTGGAATGAGTATAATATCTTTGAGTAGGAGGATCTTTGATGGTTAAGAGAGCCAGGCGCGCGCAGGAAAAAACTCCATCGTTTCAGCTAGGTGCCCGGAGGAAGTGGAGGTGTGATGACAGCTTTAAGGTAGGATTTGCGCTACGCAGTTTTCAGGTTGTACACTGAGCAAACTTTAGCACGTTAATGGGAGAAGCTATAAAATGATTTCAAAATGGTTTTTGTTACATAATGTTCAGAGTTAGGATTTGTATGTCCAAGTTTTGACGCAGTAAGCGTTTTGTAAAATTTTTTGTAAGAGTGAATTGTGCTACAAAAATGTTGGAAATGGTAGTTTTTGTATATGACATAAATTTTATTTTATATATATATATATATATATATATATATATATATATATATATATATATATATATATATATATATAGAGATGAAAACTGTGTTGAAATCTAACAGCCTGAACCATAATCCACATCCTTTGCTTGTACTGAACATGAAAATGAGTAGTAAAGTAAAGTTACTCACCAAATGAAAGAACGTAAAGAAAATAAGGCTTCTATGCAATATACAGGGCTATTACAAATGATTGAAGCGATTTCATAAATTCACTGTAGCTCCATTCATTGACATATGATCACGACACACTACAGATACGTAGAAAAACTCATAAAGTTTTGTTTGGCTGAAGCCGCGCTTCAGGTTTCTGCCGTCAGAGCGCTCGAGAACGAAGTGAGACAAAACGGCGACAGGAGCCGAGAAAGCGTATGTCGTGCTTGAAATGCGCTCACATCAGTCAGTCATAACAGTGCAACGACGCTTCAGTACGAAGTTCAACAAAGATCCACCAACTGCTAACTCAATTCGGCGATGGTATGCGCAGTTTAAAGTTTCTGGATGCCTCTGTAAGGGGAAATCAACGGGTCGGAATGCAGTGAGCGAAGAAACGGTTGAACGCGTGCGGGCAAGTTTCACGCGTAGCCCGCGGAAAATTGGCTCATGCCACAACTGGAGACCGACAGCGCCAACTTCATCTTTCAACAGGATGGTGCCCCACCGCACTTCCATTATGATGTTCGGCATTTCTTAAACAGGAGATTGGAAAACCGATGGATCGGTCGTGGTGGAGATCATGATCAGCAATTCATGTCATGGCCTCCACGCTCTCCTGACTTAACCCCATGCAATTTCTTTCTGTGGGGTTATGTGAAAGATTCAGTGTTTAAACCTCCTCTACCAAGAAACGTGCCAGAACTGCGAGCTCGCATCAACGATGCTTTCGAACTCATTGATGGGGACATGCTGCGCCGAGTGTGGGAGGAACTTGATTATCGGCTTGATGTCTGCCGAATCACTAAAGGGGCACATATCGAACATTTGTGAATGCCTAAAAAACTTTTTGAGTTTTTGTATGTGTGTGCAAAGCATTGTGAAAATATCTCAAATAATAAAGTTATTGTAGAGCTGTGAAATCGCTTCAATCATTTGTAATAACCCTGTATATGTGCAGTTCATGGTTTGAAATCGTTTTTGGCGTAACTAAAGTTATCAGAGCAAAGATATTGCAAATAACTAATTTTATGCCAGTGCACAACTGGCATTATTCAAGTCAAGATATAATTTCATTAAGTAAACATAAGGGCCAAAAGTTAATTTTTCAGTACCATCTTAATGCCATTGCACAAACGGCATTATTCTCTAAAACTTGATTGCTGAGTCAAATACATGTTTCATTACTGGCAAAATGGAGGAATGCATGTAACAAGTTCGCAGATGCAGTCAGATGCAGGTTTGTTGAATAATTATTTTGGAACAATTTTATCTATGATACTTTCACTAATTAAAAGGGAAACAATTTTGGTTAGATACTTTCACTTTTAAAGATAATTTTGGACATGATACTTTCAAGGACAATTAGAGAACTGTAGCATATGAGAAGTGGTGCTATAGAAGGATGTTTAAATTAGATGGGCTGATAAGATAAGAAATGAAGACATTCTCCAGACAGTCGGTAGAGATGAGCATGTTGTAAATATTGACAAGAAGAATAAACTGGATGGTACGGCATGTATTAATACAACAAAGAAAACTTGCATGATACTTCAGGGAGCTATAGAGAGTAAAAGCTGTAGGGGAATATGGAGATTGCACTATATCCAACAAATAGTTGAGGACTTTGCTATTCTGAGACGAGAGTTTGTTACGGGAGAGTAATTTGTAGTGGTCCTCATCAAACCAGCAAGAAGACTGATGACTCAGAAAATGCCTGCTCTATACTGCAGCGGTTTGCCGTCTGACGACTGGTATAATACAGCTCTCCACGTTGGTCTGTCCTGTGAAAACGTCTTTATTTCTGCATGACTCTGCAGTTTCAATCCGTTTCAGCCTCTTTAGTGTAGTTAAGCCTAATTCTCCCCTTACAATTTGTGCTCCTCACACTTCACTCCATTATCCGACTGACGACTATTTGATGCCTCGGGATGTGTCCTACCAACCGATCCCTTCTTTTAGTCAGTTTGAAACATTACTTTCTTTTTTCCCCATTTACATTGGGTACCTATTCATTAATTATCAGAGCTATCTGATCTTCAGCATTCTCATGTAGCATAACTTTTCAAAAAGACTTAGTAGTATTGAAATTTATATTAGATGTTATTTCTCTTTCTGAGAATTGCTTTTGTTGCTATTACCAGTCTTCATTTGGTATCCTCTCTGCTTTGGCTATCATCACTTATTTTTCTGCCGAAATTACATAACTCATGTACTACTTTTCTGTCTCATTTGTTAATCTAATGCCCTCAGCATCGACAAATTGAATCGGTGAGTTGGAAAAAGGGCGATGTCTCAGATAGTAAATTTTTCAGAAGACACAAGCAACTGTTTTGGTACGCAACGGGTTTAAACAGGGTATCGTGGAGTTGCTGTGTAGCAATTGGCCCCTGGGTGAAACAATATACGTCATTACAACATGTTTTAGCCATCGAGTGTGGTCAGCAATCCAGCGTAGACGTGCTGAAGATAACCCTTTTTCGAACCTGACAGTGTTGATGAGGCAACTAGCGTTTTGTTTGCAGTAAAAGGATTGTGTTACGCAAATTCATAATAATTATAGCAATAAAATAGTGTGTTATGAGCACATAGGATTATTTATAACGTACACAAAATACGAACACAATCAAAATATAGCAACGCTGATAATGGTGAGTATGATTCTTCTTTATCTTGTCCATTTTTCGCTGGCCGCTAGCAGATATTGTTATAAAATGCTTTCTGCTGGTCAGGTGTGTGTTGTAGAATTTTCTTGACTTCGTCTAGTTTGTTCTTGTTTATGGTCCACCAAATGCTTGTTTATCTCATGAGATGATGATGACGATTTTGGTTTGTGGGGCGCTCAACGGCGTGGTTATCAGCGTCCGAACAAATTCCAAATCGTTTTACTCTCCAGTCTCGCCATTTTCCCAAATGATGGTGAAATGGTAAGAACTACATAAACACCGTGTCCTCGGGCGGAGAAAATCCCCGACCCGGCTGGGAATCGAACCCGGACCACGTAATTCCTCTGCAACAACGTTAACCAGTAGACCACGAACTGCGTGCGCTCGTTTATCTGGAGATGGCCCTTCTCTCGGTACCCAGCGAACGAACACTTCCGCTGATTTATGAAATGTAACCCCTTGTTACACCGAACAACGTGTACAGAAATAAACATCGGTTATCGCCAGTAAACGAAATTAAAAACCGGTGGACGTGATCATTTTTCCAACACATGGATTGAATTTAATTCGACTATATTCCTTTACCCGTATTTTACTTTTATTGATATTCTTCTATAACTCCTTTTCGGTATACTATTCCTTTTGAGTGACGACCAAGGTATTTTTGCGGCCCCGAGAGAGTTACAGTGTCATCAGCAATCTTCATTGTTTTTACTTCTTCTCCCTGAACTTAAATTATCTTTCAAAATTTGTCCACGGTTTCCTTCACAGCTTGCTCAACGTATGCATGGAATAGGATACAATCCTTTCTAACTCCATGCTCAGTTATTGCTTCCCTTTCGCGTCCTTTGACCGTTATGATTACAGTCTGATTTCTGTACAAGTTTAGATAACTTTTCGCTAGCTGTTTTTTATCCCTGGTGCTTTCACAACATTGTCAATGGATTTCTTTGAATCTGAAATGCTACGAGGGGCGTTCAGTAAAAACATGCGGAATTTGTTGTGGGACATTCTGGAATATTCCCGCTTCAACCCCTACAGTTTCACGAATAGGTGGCGGCTTTATATACAGCGTGGAAAATGGCGTCTGCAAATGAGGTGCGTTCTAAGCAGAGAGATGTCACAGAGTTTCTTTAGTCGGAAAACCAGACCTTCACAGATATTCACAGACGCTTTCAGGATGTCTGCAGAATGAACAAAAACACGGTGAGTCGTTGGCGAGGCGTCTGTCATCATCGCATTCACAGACGCTTTCAGGATGTCTACAGAGAGAACAAAAACACGGTGAGTCGTTGGCGAGGCGTCTGTCATCATCGCAACCTATTCGATCTCCCGGGCGCCGGCCTGCCACCCACTGATGCGACTCCTCCAGTGTTGGAACTCTCATTTGAGGTGATCGAAGAAGCACAATCAGACACCTCGCTGCACAACCGGATGTCTCTGTTGATAGTGTTGACACACACGTCCACCAGTCAGGGTACTCTAAGATGTGTCCTTGCTGGGTTCCTCGCCGCCTAACAGAAGACAATAAAAACCAACGTAGGACCAGTAGTGCGGAGTTGCTTGCACGGTACAAGACTTATCGTCACAATTTTTAGTCGAACGTCGTCACGGGCAACGAAACAAGGGTTCACCACTTCGAACGGGAACAAAACGGTATTCCATGGAGCGGTGCCACACCACCTCTCCTCCGAAGAAAAAGTTCAAAGCGGCACCCTCGGCCGGTAAAGTCATGGCGACGTTCGTCTCTGAAGAGGTTATTCGCTTTGATATCTTCCATCCTGGTGCAACGATCTACTCGGAAGTGTATTGTGCTACTCTCCGGAAATTGAAGAAACGACTTCGGCCTTTCGTCGCCACAATATTGCAAACAGATTCCTCCTTTCCACGACAACGCAAGTCTTCAAACGCGTCTGCACACCCCAAAAGCACCTCACAAAAGTTCATTGGACTGTTCTTCCTCATCCAACCCCAAGCCCGGCTCGCACCTTCCGGCTTCCACCTGCTGGCCCCATGAAGGATACACTGTGCGGAAAGCAGTACGTGGATGATGGGGAGGTTGTTGATACAACAAGACGTTGACTCCGACGCCGTCCATTAGAGTGGTACCATGAGAACACGCAGGCCTTCCCAGTAATGTCGTCGCACTGAACGGAGATTACGTTGAAAAATAGGGTTTTGTACCAAAAAGAGTGGGGAATAACATAGTGTAAGGAATCCTGAAAAAAAGCAGCCTGCTTTCTGAAATGAAAAGTGTTACATTACTTATTGTGTGCCTCTTGTATGAACGAAGTTTTGCTTTTCTTCATCCTATCCTCCAAGATAAGTCACAGAGTCAGTATTGCCTCAAAAAAGTGGTTCGAATGTCTCTAAGCAGTATGGGACTTAACATCGGACGTCATCACCCTAGACATAGAACTACACTACTGGCCATTAAAATTGCTACACCAAGAAGAAATGCAGATGATAAACGGGTATTCATTGGACAAATATATTATACTAGAACTGACATGTGATTACATTTTCACTCAATTTCGGTGCATACATCCTGAGAAATCAGTACCCAGAACAACCACCTCTGGTCGTAGTAACGGCCTTGATACGCCTGGGCATTGAGTCAGAGCATGGATGGCGTGTACAGGTACAGCTGCCCATGCAGCTTCAACACGATCAAGAGTAGTGACTGGCGTATTGTGACGAGCCAGTTGCTCAACCACCATGGACCAGACGTATTCTATGGGTGAGAGATGTGGAGAATATGCCAGCCAGGGCAGCAGTCGAACATTTTCTGTATCCAGAAAGGCCCGTACAGGACCTGCAACATGCGGTCGTGCATTATCCAGCTGAAATGTAAGGTTTCGCAGGGATCGAATGAAGGGTAGAACCACGGGTCGTAACACATCTGAAATGTAACGTTCACTGTTCAAAGTGCCGTCAATGCGAACAAGAGGTGACCGAGACGTCTAACCAATGGCACCCCATACCATCACACCGGGTGATACGCCAGTATGGCGATGACGAATAAACGCTTCCAATGTGCTTTCACCGCGATGTCGCCAAACACGGATGCGACCATCGTGATGCTGTAAACAGAACCTGGATTCATCCAAAAAAACGACGTTTTGCCTTTCGTGCACCCAGGTTCATCGTTGAGTACACCATCGCAGGCGCTCCCGTCTGTGATGCAGCGTCAAGGGTAACCGCAGCCATGGTCTCCGAGCTGATAGTCCATGCTGCTGCAAACGTCGTCGAACTGTTCGTGAAGATGGTTATTGTCTTGCAAACGTCCCCATCTGTTGACTCAGGGATCGAGACGTGGCTGCACGATCCGTTACAGCCATGCGGATAAGATGCCTGTCATCTCGATTGCTAATGATACGAGGCTGTTGGAATTCAGCACGGCGTTCCGTATTACCCTCCCGAACCCACCGATTCCATATTCTACTAACTGTCATTGGATCTCGACCAACGCGAGCAGCAATGTCGCGATACGATAAACCGCAATCGCGATGGGCTACAATCCGACCTTTATCAAAGTTGGGAACGTGATGGTACGCATTTCTCGTCCTTACACGAGGCATCACAACAACGTTTCACCAGGCAACGTCGGTCAACTGCTTTTTGTGTATGAGAAATCGGTTAGAAACTTTCCTCATGTCAGCATGTTGTAGGTGTCGTCACCGGCGCCTAGCTTGTGTGAATGCTCTGAAAAGCTAATCATTTGCATATCACAGCATCTTCTTCCTGTCGGTTAAATTTCGCGTCTGTAGCACGTCATCTTCGTGGTGTAGCAATTTTAATGGCCAGTAGTGTATTTAAACCTAACTAACCTAAGGACATCACACACATCCATGCCCGAGGCAGGATTGGAACCTGCAGCCGTAGCAGCAGCGCAGTTCCGGACTGAAGCGCTTCGTGAGAGTATTTTACAATTATGACTTATTAAACTGATGGTTCGTCATTATTTACACTTGTCTTGTTTGAAAATGAAATCATTAAGTTCTTCTTTGCGTCCGAATAGTTGCCCTTCCATCTATTTCTAGCACGCTGGACACACAGAATATGACACATTGCACTGCACGGCGGTACTGACCTCGGGGTCGAAGTAGGCCAAGCAAGGGTATATGATGCCATCATTGGGATCTTGGTAGGCCAGTGCACGCAGTTTGACGTTGAAGCGGGAGTCAGGGCCGTAGTCGTAGCAGCCGTCGCCTGCGAAGCGACCGAACAGCTCCGGAGTCGTTGGGGCGTACTCTCGGTACACGCAGAGCGCCGCCTCCTGCTGCGACGACGGCCAGCACAGCACCTGCCGAAGAGTGGAACGTCAGCAACATTGTGTGGCTACTCATACCAAGGTACCTGTCTAATGAAGAAAATGATTCACCGCTTTAATGACGAGCTCGATCCAATAAATCAAATTTGGGTCGTGCACCTAAATTTTTGAGCACCATTACGTTTTCCACTTACGCTTGTTACTCTACCACTGTTATTTGTTTAAAAGTATACGACTAAACTTTCTCATTTTCAGAATACTGGAGGGGCGATCTGTTTTACTTGTCAAAACATTCAACGGCCTAGATCGCATAAATATTTAAGACAACAGGTTTCGACAAACTTTGCTGTCAACCTTAGATCTTGAAAATCTTTTTCTTGTGAAACACGCTCATTTTACGTTGGACTCCACCCCCAGTTGCCACCTGCGTAAAATCAGCACGTTATAAAAGGTTTGTCATAGGTAAAATACGGTACTTAAAAAGATAACATACCTCGTGCAAACGCACGTGCCCATATAAGATCCGTACCCAAGGTCTGGAAAGTTGCGCAGGTCACACCAATATTCAAGAAAGGTAGTAGGAGTAATCCACTAAATTACAGACCCATATCGTTAACGTCGATATGCAGCAGGATTTTTTAACATATATTGTGTTCGAACGTTGTGTGGTACAGTGTCAAAAACCTTCCGGAAATCCAGAAATACGGAATCGATCTGAAATCCTTTGTCAATAGCACTCAGCACTTCATGTGAATAAAGAGATAGTTGTATTTCACAGGAACGATGTTTTCTAAACCCATGCTGAATGTGTGTCAATAGACCGTTTTCTTCGAGGTAATTAATAATGTTTTCATGGTTTCTGATAATGATACGTGATGCCTCATGGCCCTTCCAATCTGCATCTGAAATGGTATTTTGCTGTGTACCTCCTCTATTCCGAGTTAATCCCTAATAGAACTAAAAACATGGGCGCTAATGACCATAGAAGTTTTGCGCCCTAAAACCACAAACCAAAAAAAAAAAAAAAAGAACTAAAAACATATTTGCTTACTTGACATATTGAACCTTGCCCTAGCCTCGAAGAACGTTTATACGTAAAATTTGCCGCTCTGTTCTAAACTTAAATCAAATATTAGGATTTCCATTTTAAAATGTCCAAATCAACTTGAAAGTCACGTTCAAGGTCACGGCTAATAGTAACAATGCGTGACTCTCTTCGCCACCTACAACTTCTATCTAATATATTTTGCTGTATCTCATGTTGGCACTGATTTATTCCTCATTATGAATTAAAATAGTGCATCCTGTCTAACACTCACAGGTGCTTGGTACATCGCAAAAACACAGTATTCAGTGGCACATCTGTTTGCATATTTTCACACGTACATCTTATTATTTAATCCAATGTTGCATCAAAATGACGATTTGCTTTGAATAATTTAATGATAATTGTCGTGTAAACAAAGCTTTCGTATTGCATCGAGAATAAATTTTGTATCACTTTTTTTCAAGACAGAAATCATTTTCTGTAAAGTTAGTACTTCCAGAATGAATTTCTCATTCTGCAGTGGAGAGTGTGCTGATATGAAACTTCCTGGAACATTAAAACTGCATGCTAGAACCGTGACTCGAGCTCGGGACGTCTGTCTTCCACGGGCAAGTTCTCTTCCGACTGACCTACCCAAGCACTCCTCACAGCTGTACTTCTGGCAGAACCTCATCTCCTGCCTCTAGGCAAGGGTCTCAGGTTTGAGTGACTATCCATTACACATTTACTATCTGCCAGTAAGTTTTTGAATGTACTTATTATTACCACTTTCTTGCATAAACGTATTTGTTCAGTATTTCGCATTTAAGATTTTGTATTATTCAACATATAGTTATCCATTATCAGTTTGTCATATGGTTCAGACAATTTATTTCAATAAATATCTCGGAAAACTGTTGCACTAGAACCACATTATTCAAAACAATATACTTATTTTTATGTTAATTTTATTAAATCTACCTAAATGAAAATACATATACAAATAAAACACTTCAAAATATTGTCTTTTCTAGTAACGAGTAGGATGTGTTGATTTACGTACGATTCAGTGTGTTATTTATGTCATTGAACTATCCAAGCTTGGAGGTATTTTAGAGTTGTTCCACTGAAGAGGAAGTCGTAACAGTTAATAAAATTATCAGAGGAAATGTGACTTCTTTACCAATGGGTATTGTACGTCGATGAACCTGGGCGATACTTACAGCCCCTGCGCAATGACAGGAGATGGCTCTGAGCACTATGGGACTTAACATCTGAGGTCATCACTCCCCTAGAACTTAGAACTGCTTAAACCTAACTAACCTAAGGACATCACACACATCCATGCCCGAGGCGGTCGCGCGGTTCCAGACTGAAGCGCCTAGAACCTCTCGGTCCCACCGGCCGGCATGACAGGAGAAAATATTTAACATTAAGATAAGTATATCTGAACAGCATTTTTGTCATTTTTATCCAATTTGTTAATTCTGCAGGCAACTTGCAGCCATGGGCAGAAAAATACTAACATTTCAGTTACACAGAATGTATTTATAAGCTACTGAAAATCTAAATTAATATGAACTTTTTATTCTTCATATATTTATGAAATTTATATTATTGTAGTAAGTAAGGAGCCTTTTAGATTCTATAAGGCGACTTTCAGCTGTGCTCAGTTCGTAGTCATCATAAATCTCCTAGATAAACCGGCCCCGTACACTAACAATTGACAAATGGATACTCTAATATGGATCTGTGTGACAGAATGAACTGTAGGTGTATGGTAATATCAAATGATATAATTACAGACCTATACTCGATTTCTGATATGTAAAATAAATGCGGATTGTGAACTTGCTCTGAAACGTTCATATACAGCAATTGTTCAGATTGCAGTCAATACGTATGAGCCAAGATCGTAAGTTGTTTCTGATAACGACCTAAACCACAAGGATAGAAATGGCCAGTGTTACTCCACAAGCTCATTGACCAGTGCTATCAAATGGATACAACAGTACTTAAATGTCTGTGAAATATGTTGAACAGACTTTCAGTCCTCTGTGAGCTAGCTTTCATTACAGAAAACAATCAGTTCTACAGATGAAGAATGGTGTGAGTGCAGTATGTTTTTTGGGTTATTTCGTCAAAGAAGAAGTCCAACAGTTAATAAAATTGATAATACAATGTAGGCTTTCGCGGCTGATATTCATGTAAAATTTTGGGCTGACAGGCCGTGGTGAATACGTAAAACTATCCCGTAACGTTTCGTTTCCGATTGTGGGTGACATCCTCAGAGGTGAAGCCCCTTAATCTTCGAGAATGTCTCCCGCAGCCAGAGATGAAACGTTAGGGGAAAGTTTTACATGACAATCAAGTCCTGTCAGCCCAGAATTTTTTAGTGAAGTTATTGAAATAGTTAATAAAAATGTGGTTTATTTATGAACAGGCATTGTGCATTGAAGAACCTAGGCAAGATTTATAGAAAAATGTCATCCCTCTAGGCAACTGGAACTTTTTAAGTGGATATTGCAACACAGCAGTCCCAGAGGACGTGGAAATGATTATCGCCATCTTTCTGAGTTCTAAAAAGGTCGACACATAACGGACCTACATTTTCGGTTAGCTGAAATAATTGATGACACCTGTTCCTAAAGTCCCTATTCTCTGTGAAAAAGCATCGGTTCCGAAGAACTAATTAAATCCAATCAAAACATAGAATCAGTTGTAACCGTGTCTTTATAGTGCGACTACTTCAACGCAATAATGATCGAAAGAATTTTGACAACTGTTAAAAATTGCAAAGTTCCTAGTGAAATTTCATATAATGAAGTTAAATATTTTTTAGTGTAGTTTGTAATGGTTATAGAAAACGGTCGCCAGCTCATGATGTGAGCTAACAATACTGTATAGTTGTTAATCAATTTGAAGAAAAATGTATGTAATAATTAGTGAGACAGGTGGGAACGGACGAGATAACACTGACACGAGCAACAAGAAGCAAATCTAATCAAGAAGACAGTAAAGCAAATTGTGCTAAGCATACGCATTTGACTGCTG
Source organism: Schistocerca cancellata (assembly GCF_023864275.1). Taxonomy (NCBI): domain Eukaryota; kingdom Metazoa; phylum Arthropoda; class Insecta; order Orthoptera; family Acrididae; genus Schistocerca; species Schistocerca cancellata. Next base: position 1,085,597,757 of record NC_064626.1, read on the forward strand.
ATTGTTTGGCTCTAAGTTTGCGTAATAAATTGGTTCGCGCAGCCTACCAAAATGCCTACTGTTAATATTACTACTTTTGTAATTGTTCTTAACAATATTTTCTTTTAAGCAAAATATCTCTTATTAACGCATAACTTTCATTAAATAATTACTGATTAACTTTTGCGTAATACTGTTACATATTTTGGAAATGAGAGCGGAAATTATTGATCACACAAATAAATTAAACGTTCTGATCTTCAATAATCTTTGAAAACTCACTGAAATTACTTTTTCATAACCACTGAATATTAATATTGGTTTTTTCAACGAAGATTTCGCTGAGCAACAAGGTCTCTTATCTTTAATCATCACTCTCAGTTATTTTCTAAGTTTTGGTAACTTTCACTTTTTTAAACAAATTAAATTAACTCGGCGATTTTAGTCTTTTTTATCATCAACAGTGACACTCAGAACTAATTACGAGGGTCATTCCATAAGAAATGCACACTATTTTTTGTAAAAATACAGTTTTCATTCTGGATTAGTGGAAGTTTTACAGTGTGTAGATACATCCTTCCCGCTTGTTTTCAAACTTAGTTCAACCTATTCCCGTGAGTGGCGCTGTCACAGCATGTCTTCAAGGTGGCTGTTACACTTGACGTTCGTCAGAATGAACGTGCTGTTATATAATTCCCGTGCTGTGAAAACAAGACAGTGGGAAACATCCACAAGAGATTGAAAAAGGTGTATGGAGATGCTGCTGTCGATCGCAGTACAGTTAGTCGGTGGGCAAACAGGTTACGTGATGAAAGCGGACATGGAAATATTGAGTACTGTCCTCGCAGCGGCAGGCCTCGTATTGCACACAGTCCAGAAAATGTGTAGAGAGTTAACGAATTGGTGACTGCTGACAGACGCATCACAGTGAACGAATTGTCACGCTACGTTGGGATAGGGGAAGGAAGTGTTTGCAGAATACTGAAAGTGTTGGCGTTAAAAAATGTTTGTGCAAGGTGGGTTCCCAGGATGTTGACAGTGGCTCACAAAGAAACAAGAAAAACGACATGCAGCGAACTTTTGGAACAGTACAAGAATGGTGGAGATGAATTTCTTGGAAGAATTGTGACATGTGATGAAACATGGCTCCATCATTTTTCACCAGAGACGAAGAGGCAATCAACGGAGTGGCATCATGCAAATTCACCCAAGAAAAAAAAATTCAAAACCACACCTTCTGCTGGAAAAGTTATGGCTACGGTGTTTTTCGATTCCGAAGGACTCTTGCTTGTGGACATCATGCCAAATGGAACCACCATAAATTCTGATGCATATGTAACGACATTGAAGAAACTTCAAGCTCGACTGAGTCGTGTTCGACCACATCGGCAAAAGCAGGATGTTTTGCTGTTGCACGACAATGCACGGCCACATGTCAGTCAAAAAACCATGGGAGCGATCACAAAACTCGGATGGACAACACTGAAACACCCGCCTTACAGTCCTGACCTGGCTCCATGTGACTATCATCTCTTTGGTAAACTGAAAGACTCTCTTCGTGGAACAAGATTTGAAGATGATGACTCCCTTGCGCACGCTGCCAAACAGTGGCTCCAACAGGTTGGTCCAGAATTTTAACGTGCGGGTATACACGCGCTGGTTCCAAGATGGCGTAAGGCAGTTGAGAGGGATGGAGATTATGTGAAGAAATGAAAATATTGTTCCTAAAGGATGTATCTACACATTGTAAAACTTTCAAACATGTAGAATAAAAGATGAATTAAAAAAAATAGTGTGCATTTCTTTTGGAGTGACCCTTGTAATAATGACAGGGTAGGACCCTACTTGGTAACTGTTCATTTTTAAGCCTTTGTAACACAGCGTTAACGTTAAGTTGGAAATTATTCACAAAATGAAACTACTACGCTGGCTAGCCTTGATACACTTCTAAATATTAAAGTTGGTCTGGTCTTACTTCGTTAACGCCGTAATTATGCCTGACCATAACACACCAGTCTGGTACCTTACTAATGTGCTGCATGCACACACGCTGCTAGCAACCACCACGCCTGAGCGCTACCACAGTCTAACATAACAGTCGCGACACTCACTGCTGTAAAAGTTGTTGCTGTTTGACAGATGGAGCGACACTAGCGCTCCAAGCGGCATGTAAGGTGAACGTCAGACGCGTTGTAACCATAATGTTTGTTTACATCCATTTCCTACGTAATTTCCGAATTATTCGAGTTATTTTCTTGCCTCCAAGAGTTTGTTTACAATCGAAAGGCATATATGTTTCTATTAATGATTCTAAAATAAGCGCAAGTATGGACAAAAACCATGAATAGAGTGGCAAGCTACAACACATTCGTGAGGAAACACTTGTGACATTGGACAGAATTGCAGCTTACCACGTTGATATCAAAAGAATATAAACACACAGATTCACATGTAAGAAGCACAGACTGTACCTCTACATGCAAAAGCGATCGACAGGTCGTTTATCGTTCTGTAGGCCTACTGTGTTTGTCATTGTTGCCTGTCGCCACAAGTACGACCTTAATCTTTATATTATTCAAAGTGGGTAAAGCAACTGCCAAATAGTGGCAGAAATATGCTGAAAACATTATAATGAGGTGATTACATTACATTTCACGAAAAACCAAATATTTGAATAATTTTCAAACAAGCTGTCTGTAGGCATTTTCCTTGTCCCGTAATAGTTTCGCTCGATCTGCACATTCTGACACTTCACACGCTTTTGTAAGACATGAACAGCTGCACTTAATCTAACCACTTTATCGTCAAAGCACGTCTGTGGTGACGATTCGCACGAATCTGGCACTGATACATGGAGAGCTGAACTGGCTGCTTCTGTGTCATACGAGTGTTTTACAACTTTAGATTGACTGTTGAGTCTTTGTGGCAGTTTCCTCTTCATCGTCAGTTGAGGTGGCTTATTTAGGATGTCAGACAGTGTGGGTACTGCATTCCACACGAGTCTGTTATTGTCTGCGTTCATGAACTGGTTTTCTTCGAAATGTAGCGGACAAAACCTAATATTATTATACAGGTAAACTGGGTCTTTCTTCATAAGGTCTTCTCGTCTGCTATTAACAAGCCATTTTCTGCTCCTAAAACGATACATTCATCATTTATACACATATAGTTTGCAAGTGAATCCTGACGATACAGTTTAGTAACATGATGGTATATACCTCTCAGGATCCTTAGGAAACCTAAAAAGAGACAGCTGTGGTGTCTTCTTCCTGTTGTTGCTGCAATTTATTGCGCTACAAACGCTCCCGATGGTAAAAACCGTTGTATAAATCAAAATAATCAATCACTATTCGCTTTCACGATCGCGCCGAACTCACAGTTCAACCTACCCGCCGCTTGGGGCGCTGCTGGCGCTGTAGGCAACAAAATCGAGGCGAAGTGTCGCGACTGTTATGTTAGACTGTGGCGCTACTGTCAGACTGCTGCACAAGAGCTCTCGCCAGACTCAACTGCAATGTGCCCGTCCGCGTCCAGCGACAATGTTCCCTACTTCAAATATACACTTTGACTATTCACAATAGCAAACCTCCCTGATTAAAGCATAGAGTAAATATCTCTGGAATGAGCATTGCGTTCAGCGCATGTTGTCAACATTAAACCAGGATTGTCACGTGTTTTCGGGACTTGCGCTGTGCGTGTGTGCTTTCCACAGAGTTTGAAGTTTATAATACCAAGAGTTTCTGTTGTGTTTTCACCGCTTGTTGATAGTGTAATAGCGATAGTGAATTACTGTTGTTACTACGGATGCAAAGAAAAATATGTGAAAGGAGGGATAGTAACTTTTCATGGGTACTATCCCAGATAACGTAAGAAATAGATTGCCCGATCGCTTGGTCTAGCACGCAACCCTTGTCAGGGATCGGCGGCCAGGCGGCAACAGTATCACACCTTTACTTGTGGAATCAACCACTAGATGGCACTCCGTTCTTTGAAATATGTGGCAACATCGGCCGAACGCGTGCAGCTTTCCACTATTTGGCGTCTGTGAAGTACAGCCGTTTCTGACGTACCAGTGATAGTGGATCGAGTCGTCATGCCGAGGGCCTGCGAGTATATCAACTGTGGAAGGAGTAGATGGACAAATCCTGAGTTAAAAATGTTCAAATTTCCCGTCAAAGATAAAGAAAGGTTACGGGAGTGGATTTTAAATTCAGGTAAATCAATAAATTAGTTAAGAGTAAGAATTAATAAAGAGCCCTAAGCATTCGATCCTATCTAAATTTTGTCGATCTTATATTCTGATATAACATGGCAGCCCTTCCTGTACAATAATCATATCATACAATTTTTAAATGTAATCTTTGCTGCGATTTGGACTTTTTAAAACTGTTTATTCACTTCACTATCGTAATTTTGGGCTGTAGAGACATTTTTTTGTGCAATGTGAAAACTGAAACCAATATAAGATATGGATAACAAAACGCAAAGCATTGTGTGGTAACATTTAGTAAACAATTTAAGAAGCATTACCTTACAAGACCTTTCCCTTGGTACTTGAAAATGGCTCTAGAGCTGAAATCTCAACAGTGAAATAAATGAATAATAACCGTCATTTAACTGTTAGGTCATCGGTCCCTCTAAATCCTGGTATATACTAGAGTGAACGAAGTGAACGAGTGTAAAACCTCGTTTACACTGCTGCAAACGAGTATTCATAGATAATTCGCCAATGTTCACTGCCATTCATTTATACTTGTGAACAAGCGTTTATACTGGAATGAAGGGAGGAGAATAGAAGAGAACGAGCATAGCATGCAAACTATAGATGCTGCATATTTTAATTTGTTTTTATCTGTGCGCTAATAATCCTCACATAGCTTTCACTCGAAAACAACACTACTTATAGTAACAGGTCTGCGCGAGTGCGGATATCCCCAGTAATAACTGTGTTGCAAATAAAAGCGTGCGTCTGTTGCGAATATTTGCGGGTTATCTTTAAACTGTACAAAGTAAATTTTTAACATAATTATGGTTTGCCGTCTGTGGCTCTTCAAAGTTGACACCGCCAAAATATGCTCGAAAAACACGCTTTCACTTGTATATTACCGCGTTTGCAGCCCCCTATCAACACCAATCCAAAATTCATCGTTTTGTGCCACTCTTATATCATTTATGATAAATTACATGCAAAGTAAAATAATTTAAATTTGAAATGACTGTCACTGAAATATGACCAGCCTTAATTCGCATCATAACCGAGTGCGGATTTTGAAAACTTTCTAGTGTTAACCTGCACATGGAGATCTATTTTACCATCATAATCCATATCAGAAAAGCTGTATGGCAAAGAGGAAATAGACGGAATGGAAGGCGAGTGTAAAACCTATGCGACTGCAATACAGTCTGCATTTAAACAGTAACTCGCGAGATATGTTTGTGTGTTACTTTTCATTTATTTCATTTCGCATATGATTGTGAGAAATAAACTTGGTTTGTAGAATTACAGGAGCTAATCTACATTCTTGGATTGAAAACTCGGGAAAAACCACGCCCAATCATGAGCTACAGTTAGCAGTGTGACGAATGCATTTCGCGTGCAGCGCTCTAGCCGAACGCAAATCAGCGTCATTCAAGTCACCGAAGATACAGCGTTGCCAATTCCGCGACATGGGCAGGACAGTTAGCATTGTAGTGTCGCCTGCGACATCTGTTGACCGACTGGAAAACTATTTTTACGGTTGCCTGTTCCGCCGTAAGGGGTGGCGATTTGAAGTGGAACGATTTTAGAGAAATTTGTAGTAAAGCGTGGAACGACGAATTTGGCTCTATCACCATTGATATGACACGAAAACCGAATGCAGATAAATACAGAGAAAAAAATCAAAACATTTATATAAATTTTAATGGAAAAAATTCCATTAAAATTATAGTATAACATTGCTTTTATTCATGTCACTATTGTGAGAATTGTCAACACCAAGCCATTTTTACAAACAATTTATTACCTTTTTTTAACGCTTTCTACGAGATAAACATCGGGAAATTTTGTCTTTTGTAGTTCCTGCTCATAGAAACTGCTCGCTATTACTTCAGCATTCGTATCCTTCAGTTTATAAGTGGGCGGCTTTGTATTGCTAACATCAATGATACCAGGAATTTCAGTGGACCAATTTGCTGTGTACCCCTTTTCGAACAACTCTTTTAATTTGCTAATTCACACCTTATCACCAACCACGTACTTGGGTGATTCAGCACTGAGCTCAAGGTTTCATGCCTATTGTTCTATGCACGGTGTTGTAGTCTTGTATCAACTTTAGCAACAAATCGACCCATTTGAAATTACCTTGAAGTGCAAACTTTTTCCACATTTTTTCCCTTGGGTGTTCTATTAAATCGCCCGACAATTGATGCCTTCATTTCAGAAAAAGTGGAGTAGTGATTGATATTTTCTGGCTTCATCAAATCTTTGAAGATTTTGCTATAGAATTCTTTGCCTCTATCTGTTTGCAGATTTTTTGGTTTTCTTTCGCGCAATATATGCATGAAAGCATTAGCCACATTTTCTCCTGTTTTGATTTTAGGAACTGCTCACGCAAATTTTGAAAAAAAGTCGATAACTGTCGACAAATATCGCATATTTTATTAATTTTTGATATGTTTTTTAGGTTGCCAGAATCCATTTCAACCAAGTCTGCTTGCCACAAGTCGTCTATGCAAAAGGCCATGACTGGTTTTGTTGGGAAATTTTTCCTCACCGGTTTTTTTTTTTTTTTACAAAAGTGCCTTTTTGTGTTACAGGCCGCACAATTGCCTCCGGCTCTTGTTAGCGCATTTTTTGTAGTAAATATTTGCGGGTGCATTGTAGCTGTGAATCCGTTCATTTATTTCACCAAATAAAATTAATTCCGCATTTACAGGCCCAGTTGTAACAGAATTTTTCAGTATTACAGTTAGAAAATTTGGTTTATTCACTACTGTTGACTGATTACTATCATTTATTTCATATAGCTTATCATCTACGGCTACTGTGATATCAAAGTCTTCAAATTTCAAATCTCTGTTTGTATTCTCTGAAACGACAATAACTTTTTTCAATTCAAATTGGTACTTAAAAGTATACATTAACTCTTCACTTCCTGTTATGAATGTGAATTCGGTCGTTTGTTTATCACATATTTTATTCAGAGCTGTTTCTGCTTGATTGATGTATGAAGCTAGATAATACTTTGTATAATAATCAGCGAAAAGATTCTCTAGTTCTTTTTTGCTATAATAATTATTAAATTGCGTGAGAATCCTTGTATATTCAGCTTTGCTCACGAAAAGATTCTCTAGCTCTTTTTTTTGGAGCTGGATTCTGCATTGTCTGCGGCTCGTGACACATCCCCTGGTCACCACACAACTCATTACACTATGCTACAGGAACTGACGAGGCGAAACAAAGATATAATCCTCGCGCTTTTTAATGCCATTTAGGTGTCGGGTCACTTTCCCAACTCGTACCGGGGGCGGATTCTTACAAAGTAAAGGAGGTATTGTGCATTTTATCAAAACCCGATCATCTTATAAACGGGGTGTTTCCTTTTCTTGGTGGAGAAAGGGGGAAGAGGGTTGCGGGAGTAGAGGAGACAAGCCTTGATAACGTCGTATGTAAGAGGGTGTAGGTCATTGGGAGATCAATGTCCTGGGTCATGTGATGTAAACAAAATGGATCAGAATATGCATGTGAACAAATGATCACCATAGCCATACTACTACTAGGGAAGACAGGAAACACAATTTCAGCAACAGTTCTCGAAGCAATGAACTGTACTATCTGTAGCTGCTGTTTTCAACAGAATTCCTTCAGAACCAGAAAAATTCAGCTTTAAGCTTTGGACTTTTATATCGAAGTGAAAAGGTACACATATTTTGCTCTGTACACGAGTTTTCTCATTGTGTTCAGGAGGAAATCTTCGTCTCGTATTTGTCACAATGAGTTAGCCGCGATCCTTATTTATGCAAAATAGGCTTATTTCCTTGCTATCAAACGCTACTTTTACTTCAAAATCATACCTAGTTAGCATACCCTTACGATAGAATCAGCTCACTATATACAGTCAATGCATGACAGTGGCTGATTGTTCGGCTAGGACGCGCTATTCTCTAAATATGAGATATTATCTGAAGACGGGCAACATTGGCTGAAATCGGTACGATTGAAACAGAAATAAAAATAGACATCGACGGACATAAAGTAAGCAAATTTGGAAAGAAAAAACTAGTGAATACAATGGTTGATAACGTAATGAAAGTAGTTAGAATGCTCTGGTACGTTATGTCATAATAGATAAGCCCCGAGTTTCTGAACAATCAAAATAATCTCTGTTTCTCAATAAAAAAAACAGGTAAAATAGGATAAAAAATTGAAGAACACAGCACTTCTACGCGCTTACAACGAACATATAAAGAAATCTTATCTTCACTAACGATTACAAGACTACAGAAAGATGGCAAGATATACACGCCTTAACATAGGTCAACGGTCGAAGTTTCAAATACTCTACCTCACAACTTCTATCAGTGCAGATTTCGAAGAATTTGCTGACGACAGCCGCATATGTCGATGCGATTAGTTTGCTTGTTGTACTGTCTATTTTTCCCCAAGATAGAGTAGAAGCAAAAGTAGCGTCTACCCTAAGTCCACTCGTATCAGGGCTCACAGATATCGATATTTCTATAACAATTTTGGTAAGCCACTTCTATAAAAATGAAGGTAATTTCAAATCAGGGGAACCTTCTGAAACATCTTACTCATTGAAGAATGAAAACGTAGTGAATAATCAATTTTGGTTGTTGCTATGATCTATAAAATCCAATCCATCACGGTCCATATTCATATTCTGAAACGCTCGTCCAACATCCATGATAGATACCAGCAAATTTATCAGAATTTCTGTGTCACACATGTTCAGGGTTTCAGACAGTGGGCCTTGAGTTCACCTCAACAATCTTAAACCAAGCGTGAGTCGACTGGCGTTTGTCTACGTAGAAAGTCTGAATTGAATTACTTAGCATCTCTACTGTATACAATGCTTGCTCGCGTCGTTGTGACATTCATGATTATAATACCAGAAGAAAGAAAGACTTACACTATCCTCTACTTAAGCTGTCTTTGGCACGGAAAGAGGTGAAATATGCTGCTGTAACTTTTCGATAAATTACCAATTGAAATAAAGGTACTTACACTATCTTCTACTTAATCTGTCCTTGGCACGGAAAGGGGTGAAATATGCTGCTGTAACTTTTAGATAAATTACCAGATGAAATAAAGTGTTGACAGACAGCAGTAATATTTTCAAAAATAAATTGAAATCATATCTCCTTGACAACTCCTTCTATATCATAGATGGATTCTTGAATAGGAATAAATAAATCTTTAGGTATAATATACCTGTTTTGTGCTATTTAAGGGAATGGTGTAGGTACTAAAAGCTTAAAAAAAACCTTCATTATGTTTGCATTTCTTATGCACTTGACACGTTCCACATCATAAAGGTTACCGTGAGATTAATCAACGGAACGTGTAATAACTAACTAACTGTCGAGACTACTACACACAGAGCATTAATCCCGATTGCATAAAGGCAATGAAGGAAATCAGCCATGGTCTAGTCGAAGAAATCACACCACGTGAAGTGATTTAAGAACGCGATGGAAAACTTAAGTCACTATGACAATACAGACCTTTCATCTCCATCTACTCCTAATACGATCTGGTGTCTCAACCACAGCTCCATGTCGCTTAGGGACAAACAAAGAAGTAGAAAAAGAAACAGAGAGGGCTTCAGAGTTTGTTACCAAAGATTATGACCCGATGAGGCTCAGAGATGTCAGCAAGCCAAGATTTATCTTCATGAGTGGACTGCCTACGGACCAACACAGCCTCCAGATAACATGTTCAGGAAGATTTCGCGCGAAATTTTTATCTCTTTCTACAGTAACCACTTATCCCTCGTTGTTAGTTCCTGTAAAAGGAAAAATTGTGGCTGTGATTCGAGCAGGATATCAGTTAAAAGTATCCACAAGAGTTTTCCGAGAACTGGAGTGTTGACGCACTGGTTATTCGATTTGCTATTTCATCAGTCTTACATCGCCAACTTCTCTGGCTGAGAACAACAAATGTAGTCATTCAAATTTGCGTTATCAGATGTTTCATTTCGCTTGATGATTACGAGAACCATGTTAAGACATATGAAGGAGGACGACATAATTAATATGAAAAACGTATATTTAAATGTAAAAAAGAAAATTGAAGGTAGTTAGTGATTTCTACAGTCGTAAATTGTGCAGTGAAGTTGTCTTTTCTTAGACAAGGTTTATTTCTTGATTTGTTACAGTATTTAAGTGAATAAGTTTCGGAGGATTTATATTTAAAGGTTTATAAAAATGATGGGTGTCAACTCCAATTTATGACTGAAGCCTCCATACTGTAATTAGTGACATACTAATAAAAATAATATCCCTGCATCTGTGCCTTGCAAAATTGTGTGAAGTTCATGGCAGAGGATGCTTTTAGCATGACATATATCAAAGTTTCTACCGGTTCCATTCACGGATGAAGTATGAGACGAATAACTGCTTGTGTGCCTCTGTACGAGCTGCTATTTTCGTAATCTTACCTGCATGATCTCTACAGAATAGGTACGTTGAGAGATGAAGAATACTCCTAGTTTTTACCCTGAAAGGATGAGTTTTAAGTTTTCTCGCGAGACATAAGACATCTTTTTTGACTGTCCGCCCCGTTGAGATTTTTCAATATTTCTTCTACGCTCTGTAAACCCAAAGATAACGTCAGATCAAGCAGCAGTTCTGTTACTGTAAACCTTTGTGTACATGTGCACCGTGTTCTCCAGTAAAGATAGAGGGCTTACATACTGACACAAATTTAATTTTCTGCAGAGGTGTAGCTGTTCTAGAACTGGACTGCTCATAACTTATAACTCTCTAAGTTTCAAGTTTTGTATGTTATTCGGTTGAGCGTCCCTTAAACATTGTTTGGTCGGTGCTTCTTTCAATGAAATACTGACATACAGACTCCTTGAAAATTAAACTTTAAAAAATCGGACCTCATCTAATACACAAGTATAATTTATTTCTTCTGTAAAAGAACGAATAAAGAAGTTACAGAAAGAACTACGTGACAGCAAAACGTATTTTAGATTAATTATCTGGGACTTGGAAGTTACACCTCAGCAGTGTTGTTAACATCAGAATAAAAAGTTGATGTTTGAATTTTGAGATTTTACTGGACATCTTTTGGTATTTGTTTTTCATGTAATCTACGACAGAAAATGGTTTATCACAAAAGCATATGGTAACAAATGGTGTCATAATATTTAACATTTCCTGTACCAAAACCAGATAATTCCCTCGTAATGAAACCTAAAAATTAGCTGTATTTTGCTCCTCGAATATTTAGCATTTCAGCTCCGTCTGTAGATCTATCAAATTCCTCCGTCCTGAGAAAAGCAATTCTTCACTCATGTCTACAGACGCCGAAACCAATCTTTCTATGAGTTAATCTCTGGAAAATAATCACGAACACTTCCTATAAATTTTGGGTAGCAAGTCTAATAGTATGGGATGTTGTCGGACGCTCTCCTTCCGTAGATACAAGTAAATTATGTAGAGTGTAAAATTTAATGTAGCTTTTCCCTTGGCCCACTTTTTAACACAATTTTAGTTTGTCTTCCACTTAAAATGCTGGAACCTTTCCTCCTTCTAAATGCGACTTTAAAGTGGCTAAATTTAATAATATATCCCACAGATAAGCGAGAGTTAAGATCCAGATGAAGCCAAGTCACTTAAGGCTTAGGTTGCGTAAAAACTCACTCATCTCACTTTCATAACTGACAGTTCACAGTGCATATCAAAATCAGAAATATCAGTAAGAGACAAAAAAGTCAATACGAAATTCTAAAAGGCCCAGGATAATGTAGCAGCTCTCACACCGTAAAGATTATGCCTAAAACATCATACTGCACGAAAAACTCACTTACTAATCAAAATTACAACCCGAAACTCGTCGTGCGAAAAATTAAGAAAGGAAAATTGTGACTGACAAGAGGAAAAGTTATTCTATGACAAACAAAACGGTTAATTTATGGTGTTGTGATCTTCAGTCCAAAGACTGGTTTGATGCAGCTCTCCACGGTAGTCTCTCTTGTGCAAGTTTCTTCATATTTCTATAACTAACTACTGCAATCTTCAGCTTCTCGAACCTACTTGTTGTAGTCAAACCTCGGTCTTTTTTACACGCTACACTTCCTCCTACTACCAAATTAACTATTCGTTGACGCACCAGGATGTATCCCATCTGCGCATGGCTTCTTTTAATAAAATTATGGCATTAACTTCTTTTCTCCATAATTGCAGCGTCCAGTACCTCATTATTAGTTATCTGCGTTAAGTGTCTAATCTAGCATCTTTCTATAGCACCATTGTGGTGTTCATCATCCGTGTTTCACTTCTATAAGCAATTTATATGCCCTGTGTGTCGTATGATGGATGGAGAAAAGGTTCCAAAACGCATAATGATTCATTTAGAAGTGTGAAACAGTAGACTAAACTGGTTGTGGTTTATGTTCTTGTTCTTTATCAAATAGCCACGATCAAGACCTATGGAAAACAATATTGATTTGTTTAGTGAACAAATTTCGCTGATGGTTTAAAACTACACTGACGAAAAAAATCGCACCGTCAAGAAAGAGCTGTGTGCCAGAAACGAAAGTTGGTAGGTGTGTTTGTACATCTGAAAGATGATGTCAATTCAGGTTTCCCGCCAATCAATGTGAGGGGCGCTAGTAACGCCACTATAAGGACGCAGTTCAGGTTTGCTTTAAATACATGCTGTAACGGTCGTGAACGTTGATTGATTGATTGATTGATTTTAACAGGAGACCTAAAACGCCACTGCCCGCGCCGAAACTAGGTTTATTGTGCGGTATCGCTCCCTGTATATCTAGTAAAGCCAGCCAGCGCCCTTAAATAGTGCAAGGAGCCCCTCTACTAGTTTTTTGTTAGACACAATTTCTTCATGTCTAGTTGTCCCGAAGATTCTGTATATTTTGCTCTCCTATGCCATGCATTCAAAGATTAGGAGTGATGCAGTTTCTTCACCCTCATCACAGATCCTAGGGTCCTCTTCCATTATACCCATTGTGTGTAGGTGGGTTTTTTTTAAGTTCTTATGGCCGGTCATCAGTCCAGTCATGAGTTTGATCTCTTTCCTGTTCAATCCCAGGATTACAGAGCTTCTTTTAAAACATGGCTTGGGCATCATTACTTTACCACGTTTTTGTTTATGGACCTTGGTCCAATATCCTACGTGCTGTTTCCTAAGCCAGTTCCGTAGTTCCAATTTGATCATAGCCTTGGTGATTGTCAAGACAGGTTACGGTCCAATAAATGGAGTTGTTGTCACCATCCTAGCCAACCTATCGGCTTGTTCATTGCCACAGATTCCAGAGTGGCCAGGGACCCACAGTAGGCACACCATACTGCTTCCCCCTAGCTCCACCAGAGCCCTGTGGCAATCTGCAACAATCTTAGGTCTTGTTGCAGGGTCGTGAACGTTAGTTACCTTTGAGATTGATACGTGGTGAGCCCCAAAAATGCCTTTAAGGCGACAAAGACGCCATTATCAACATCTCACTGAGTTTGAACGAGGCCGTGTAATTGGACTTCGAGAAGATGTTGTTCCTTCTGCGATATTGGAGTAAGACTTGGCGGGAATGTAACCACTGTATACGATTACTGGCAGCGATGGACACGGGAATGTAAAGTCGCAAGAAGACCGGGATCCGGACGGCCACGTGGCACTGCCGAGAGGGAAGACCATCGTGTTCACCGTGTGGCTCTGGCCCACCAAACTACATTTGCAGCAGCAGTATGAGCGCGCTTGGCATCACAGTGACACAATGAACTGCTGGAAATCGATTACTTCAGGGACAGTTCCGAGCCAGACTCCCTGTAGCGTGCGTTCCACTGACCGCAAACCACCGTCATTTGCGACTTCAGTGGTGTCAAGCAAGAGCTAATTGGAGGGCTGGGTGGAGGTTTGTTGTGTTTTTTGATGAAAGCTGGTTCTGTCTCTCTGCCAGTGATGGCCGTGTGGGTGGCTAGAAGGAGGACAGTTGAGGGCCCGAAACCAACCCGTCTGCATGCTAAACGCCTTGTATCTGTATCTGGAGTTATGGTCTCTGGTGCGATTTCGTATGACGCTGTGCTGACCAACTTTCATTTATGCCACACAACTCTTTCTTGATGTTGCGATTTTTTTCTGTAATTGTAGTTTCAAACCATCAGCGAAATTTGTTCATTAAAAAATCAGTATCGTTGTCCATAGGTCTTGATCGTGGCTCTTTGATGAAGAACGAGAACATAAACCACAACTAGTTTAGTCTACTGTCTCTCGTGGTTATCCCAAGCATCCTGACTGCAAAACTACGCCAGTCTGGTGATTCGACCTGTTATGCTACCCATTATTAACAGCAATCCAGGAGGTGTTCAAAAAAATGGCTCTGAGCACTATGGGACGTAACATCTCAGGTCATCAGTACCCTAGAACTTAGAACTACTTAAACCTAACTAACCTAAGGACATCACACACATCCATGCCCGAGGCAGGATTCGAACCTGCGACCGTAGCAGTCCCTCGGTTCCGGACTGAGCGCTTAGAACCGCTAGACCACCGCGGCCGGCCCAGGAGGTGTTTCCGAACAGGATAACGCTCTCCCACATACCGCTGTTATAACCCAACACCCTCCACATAGTTTCTACATGTTATCTCGGTCTCTTAATCACCAGATATGTCTCCAATCGAGCACATATGGGACATCATCAGACGACAACTCCAGCTTATTCCACAAACAGCATTATCTGTCACATTTTTGACCGGTCAAGCACAACAGGCTTTGAGCTCCATCCAACAAACTGACGCCCGGCACCTGTACAACACAATGCATGCAAGTTTGCATGCTTGCATTCAATATTCTGGCGCTTACACCGGTTATTAATGTACCAGCACTTCACATTTGCAATGGTTTATCTTGCGCCTACGTGAACTGCAGCATTGTAATGTTAACCAATCAGATATTCTATCTAGACAAATGTGTTCCCAAAATTTCATTACTCTACATTAATTATTTTTCGGTGGTGCGATTGTTTTCTGTCAGTGAATTTCATCCAGCCTTTTGCATGAAATACTGCATCAGCATTACCGTTATTAGAGAGGGAAACTGTGCCGTAAGTGATCCAATATTTCGCTACAGGACATGCGGAAAGTAAATTACACTTCAGCTACAAGTGGGAAGAGTAGTAAGTATCTGTATTTACTCTAAAACGCCAATACATGTTTACAGTAAGTTTCAATCTTAAACAACGTTCTGCGAGGCGTTAGTTAATTTTTAAGTTCATAAAACATGTGGCTGTTAGGTAGTTACGCTTCTCCCAGAGTATTCTAATTATTTTCTTCTGTAAAGTGAATATTCTTTGACTAAGACGTCGTCTCGAACTGTCAGCCTGGGGATACACCAAACAATTATTTTTATGAGAAATATGGTTGAATCACGTAGTCTTAGCCTGTATATTAACTTCTCATTGTGTAAGCACAGGAAATTCATATCCTATTTATTATTTCAATTTTTTTGGACAATACGAAATCGAAAGAGCAAAGTTTTACAAGAGTTTAAAGTAACTTCATTCCTGAAGGCTGAACTAATAACTTGCACATTGACATATTCTACCATTGTCTCTGATGTTGCCTCTCCGCTCTCTTGAGAGCAACATATCATTTGTAAACAAGCGCAAAAATCAGTAAACAAACTGACTCCAGTAAAATGTTAAGACATCCAGTTAGATTCCTTGAACACGGTACATCAGTTCCTAACTGAAACTATTTTGTCACCAGAAGCTTTTAGTACGTGCTCTGTCTGTAAATGGCAGTAGTATGTAAAGTCCTTTCGAAATTCATGTGGTACTAAGAACACAGTCTTGTGGTATCGTATTTGAAATATATTAAGTTTGTATATTCTCCTAATCGTTAGAGTATTGATGTTTTCTTCTGCTTTCGGGCAAGGATGTGTGAAAAGTATTAACAGAATTTAATTTTTTCTGCTTTGTATTCGCTTCTGAACTACTTTCCAAAAAGTAATTTTGCATAGTGTCTCCTGTACATGAATTGTCCATCAAAGTACTCTCATTATGTTGAAGTAAAATAGTGTCTTTTCTTTCCTGTCCTCTTTTAACAATAGTCAGTTCTGATTCATGTGTGGCACAACTACTCGCTGGTAATGCCTGAAATTGTTGAAGTTTCTTTTGATATGTTGCAATACTGTTCATAATTTACTATTAGCTAGTAAATTTGTCTATTCCTAAGGTATCTGTTTTTCGTTCGAAAGACTCTGCCTTGAGTTTTGGAGCTGAATGTTTTTTTTTGGGAACCTTTCTGTCAGAAGATGATACAAATTAATTGAGGAGTACGTTGAATAAAATACTGCCAGTGGGTAACTGTAAACTTCATTCCAGTCAAGGGCTTTTAAGCGTCCTCAAAAACTTTTTTTTGTTTTGTCACTAAACATCCTCGCTGTTTAATTATGCAACATCTTTGCGCCACACATTCTTGAAACATGTTTTCAACTACCATATAGCAGCCTTCAAATGCATAACGTGAAATATCTGCAGCGGCGGTTAGTACCATGACGAAAACTTTAATCTGAGATGATGTGTTTGGTTCAAATAGTTCAAATGGCTCTGAGCACTATGGGACTTAACTTCTGAGGTCATCAGTCCTCTATAACTTAGAACTACTTAAACCTAACTAACCTAAGGACATCACACACATCCATGCCCGAGGCAGGATTCGAACCTGCGACCGTAGCGGTCGCGCGGTTCCAGACTGTAGCGCCTAGAACCGCTCGGTCACTCCGGCCAGCGATTATGTGTTTGCTTAAAATCTGAATGTCGTACCTGCTTTAAAAATTGGGCAGAGGTGAATAGGACTCGCCCTCTGAGAGTTCTGTACAAACTTAACAATGTACATAGAAGGTTCATCCTTCCTTCATCACAATGATTTTTGCCTTTCGTGGACACTGACACTGGCAAGATAACGGTCCCGATAATTTTTGAATTTTAAGTTTGAAGTCGGGCAATAAGTAACGAAAGAATTTGTTGTCATGTAGTACAGTCACAAATTAACAATTTTATAATTCTTTTCTCTTTACTTGCACTGTGAAGCCTTTTTCTGGCGAAATATCATGATTCTAAGTCAACAGGAAGTACACCATAGGTTTTAATGAGTGAGTTAGCAAATATCAAAATACACTCCTGGAAATTGAAATAAGAACACCGTGAATTCATTGTCCCAGGAAGGGGAAACTTTATTGACACATTCCTGGGGTCAGATACATCACATGATCACACTGACAGAACCACAGGCACATAGACACAGGCAACAGAGCATGCACAATGTCGGCACTAGTGCAGTGTATATCCACCTTTCGCAGCAATGCAGGCTGCTATTCTCCATGGAGACGATCGTAGAGATGCTGGATGTAGTCCTGTGGAACGGCTTGCCATGCCATTTCCACCTGGCGCCTCAGTTGGACCAGTGTTCGTGCTGGACGTGCAGACCGCGTGAGACGACGCTTCATCCAGTCCCAAACATGCTCAATGGGGGACAGATCCGGAGATCTTGCTGGCCAGGGTAGTTGACTTACACCTTCTAGAGTACGTTGGGTGGCACGGGATACATGCGGACGTGCATTGTCCTGTTGGAACAGCAAGTTCCCTTGCCGGTCTAGGAATGGTAGAACGATGGGTTCGATGACGGTTTGGATGTACCGGGCACTATTCAGTGTCCCCTCGACGATCACCAGTGGTGTACGGCCAGTGTAGGAGATCGCTCCCCACACCATGATGCCGGGTGTTGGCCCTGTGTGCCTCGGTCGTATGCAGTCCTGATTGTGGCGCTCACCTGCACGGCGCCAAACACGCATACGACCATCATTGGCACCAAGGCAGAAGCGACTCTCATCGCTGAAGACGACACGTCTCCATTCGTCCCTCCATTCACGCCTGTCGCGACACCACTGGAGGCGGGCTGCACGATGTTGGTGCGTGAGCGGAAGACGGCCTAACGGTGTGCGGGACCGTAGCCCAGCTTCATGGAGACGGTTGCGAATGGTCCTCGCCGATACCCCAGGAGCAACAGTGTCCCTAATTTGCTGGGAAGTGGCGGTACGGTCCCCTACGGCACTGCGTAGGATCCTACGGTCTTGGCGTGCATCCGTGCGTCGCTGCGGTCCGGTCCCAGGTCGACGGGCACGTGCACCTTCCGCCGACCACTGGCGACAACATCGATGTACTGTGGAGACCTCAAGCCCCACGTGTTGAGCAATTCGGCGGTACGTCCACCCGGCCTCCCGCATGCCCACTATACGCCCTCGCTCAAAGTCCGTCAACTGCACATACGGTTCACGTCCACGCTGTCGCGGCGTGCTACCAGTGTTAAAGACTGCGATGGAGCTCCGTATGCCACGGCAAACTGGCTGACACTGACGGCGGCGGTGCACAAATGCTGCGCAGCTAGCGCCATTCGACGGCCAACACCGCGGTTCCTGGTGTGTCCGCTGTGCCGTGCGTGTGATCATTGCTTGTACAGCCCTCTCGCAGTGTCCGGAGCAAGTATGGTGGGTCTGACACACCGGTGTCAATGTGTTCTTTTTTCCATTTCCAGGAGTGTATGTGACATAAATAGCCGTATCATTTGACTGCATTGACTTAAAAGCTTAATTTTGTACGCCTCAAAGCCGCTATAGACATTAGTAGATGATATACAACTTGATACGTGTACCCCTTCATGAGAAAAAAGGGGGTCTTAACAACCGATAGATAGACACTCAAATAAAAAATGAAAAAGAAATATTTTTTTCACCTGATGTAATTACAGATTCACAATTTTCGGATTTTTTTCCTTTCCTTGTACTGTGAAACCTTGCATCTTGCCAAATTTCGTACATGTAGGCCGACCGAGAGGTACCGCATAGGTTTTCATGAGCAAGTTTGCGAGTGTCAACGTATGTGACAGAAATTAACGTATGTTTTGATTTCATTGACTTAGAAGCTTGCATTTGTTACAACGTCAAGGGACTGCATACCTTAGTGTGAGAGATAAATTTCCACTTGATATGTTTAGCCACTCCTGAGGAAACAGCGTCTTAATAGACGGACAGACAGACGCACAGTGGGCTAGCAAATGACAAAAACATTGTGTTTCGTATGATATAATTACATATTCACAATTTTAGAATTTTTTCCTTTATTTATACTGCGAAACCCTGGTTCTTACCAAATTTCATGGTTGTAGGTCAGTGGGAAGTACCCTATCAAAACATGTAACATAAATGGCCGTATCTTTGGACTGCATTGACTTAACTTACATTTATTACACCTCTAAGGGACCATACAGCTTAGTATGGGACATAAATTTCAACTTATTACGTCTACCCGTTCCTGAGAAAAAGGGTTTTTAATAGTCGGACAGTCAGGCAGGCAAGACTGATGACAAAGCGTTTTTCTAAGGGTTCCTTATATACTAAAAGAGGCACGGATCCCTAAAAATTACTGAAGCCCCATATGTGTTCGCCCACATTTACGCCTGCATGTGTAGTGACGTACTGCGAAAGATACTCATTATATCTCCAAGTCATACTAGGATAATGTTATCTTTCTTGCCTTTACCTTTCTCGAAGCCGTTTGTTTGTCACAAAAAGCTCTAACCAAACTTTACTATCGGCGATTACAAGAAATCAGTGTTTCTACCCTGGATCGGTATCTAACAGAACTTCTTAAGGAGAAAAACACCTTGAAAGCTACAGATGACAGTCCAAGTCCAACAATCTATACAGTCTAAATCAAGTACGTATCGCTTACGTTCATCGTGACGCCAATCATACTCCTATACGAATCCGTACCACTGAGCCATGTTCTTGCGTTTCTTTGGATCTGTAGACAGATAGGGAATCATTTTATTTAGCGTGCATAGCCGTTACCAATATACGTAAGGCGTGGCGTGAATCGAAAACTCATACACCGTATCATTGATAACAAAGAGCAAATAACGGCGTTCGCTCAGAGTACTCAGTATCGGTTAATAAACGGACGCACCCCCACCCTGCGACCAAATCGAGATAATAAGCCGATAATTTACACGTGTGCGTCCCACACACCGTGTGAGGATCGCATCTGATCACAACAATGACGAGTAGCTAGTGCCGTACAGAGCTGCACTGAAACTCAGAAGATCGTGGTCGTCTTTCGCGTGTCTGCATTTAATTTTCTTAAAGTGCCTGTTAACAAAATAAACACTGTGCATCATCAAGCAAGCAGAAGGATATGAAACTACAATGCCCGAAAAAAATGGCGACGTGCGAGTAGGACACGCGCTCTCAGAGTTCCGTGCAAACTTAATTACGTAAATAGGCAATTCATCCAATCTGAGAGACGAGAAACTCGACGATTTTTGCCTGTTATCGACACTGATACTGTCAAGATATTGGCCCCCAAGATTGCAAGACTTTCGATGATGTTTTTATATGAAGTTTAAAGTCGGATGACAAATGTCACAGGAAATACTTTTTCGTGTGATATAATTACCAATTAACAATTATCGAATTTTTTCCTTTGCTTGTACTGTGAAACCTTGCTTCCTGCCAAATTTCATGATTATACGTCAACGGGAAATACACTATGGGTATCAAAACATGTGACATAAACACCCGTGTCTTTTGATTGCATTGGCTTAGAAGCTTCAATTTTTAACACCGCCAAGGAACTATAGGCTTCAGTACGTGACATAAATTCCAACTTGATGCGGCGACCCGTTCCTGACGAAAAAGGTTTTTAACAGTTGACGTACAGATAGACAGACGGACAATAAAGTGATTCTGTAAGGATTCCCTTTTTATCAATTGAGGTACGGAACTCTAAAATATTGAAGCATCCAGAAGGAAAGTAGGAAACAAAATGACACTTCACGGGTTGAGATAGTATCTGACGTTGTTTCAGCAATTACAAAATCGAGACAAATTTACGAAGAACTTGGCAGTATGAACTCACTTATCAGTATGGCGTTGCACCTACTCTGGCCAGGATGCACGAATTGTTTCAGTTGGGAAGGATGACATAAAATCCCCTGAGGCAAGGTGGCCTACACCTGTTTCAAATGATCCTCGATATCTCAACATCTCACTGACAGTTTGATCCTGTAAGGATTCCCTTTTTATCAATTGAAGTACGGAACTCTAAAATATTGAAGCATCCAGAAGGGAAGTAGGAAACAAAATGACACTTCACGGGTTGAGATAGTATCTGACGTTGTTTCAGCAATTACAAAATCGAGACAAATTTACGAAGAACTTGGCAGTATGAACTCACTTATCAGTATGGCGTTGCACCAACTCTGGCCAGGATGCAAGAATTGTTTCAGTTGGGAAGGATGACATAAAATCCCCTGAGGCAAGGTGGCCTACACCTGTTTCAAATGATCCTCGACATCTCAACATCTCACTGACAGTTCACAGATACGCATCATTGTCGGGGACTCCAATACTGTCGCATGAGAGGTACCACGTGAGGGCTCAGTATGTTTGTGACGTACTGTTGTAGCGACAGATTTCCATCATTGCCAGCCGTCACCTGAAGTCGTACCCCATGGCTCCCCACACAGTGTCGTGAGTAACATCACTGTGCCTCCTCAAGATGTTGGAAGACATGGACTTCTCCCCATCTCGCTAACATACTTGCCGACGATTGTTCTCTGGGGTTGCGGAAACAGCGACTCATCGCCGAATGCAACGCGACGACATTCATCAGTAGTCCACCCTTATTGGTCATGGCACCACTCCAAACGCCGCAGTTTGTGTTGTAGCTTTAAGTTGGTTAGTTAGATAGTTATTTACGTGTTCCATTGATCAATCTCACGGTGACCGTTATGGTGTGGAACGTGGCAAGTGCATAAGAAATGCACACATGGATCAAGAGCTTTTTTTAAGTTTAAAATCTTTATTACCTGCACCATTCCCTTAAATGGCATAAATCGTATTTATTATACCTTTAGATTTATTTATTTCTATTCAAGATTTCATCTATGATATAGAAGGAGTTGTCAAGGAGATATCATTTCAGTTTATTTTTAAAACTATTACCGCTGTCTGTCAGACATTTTATTTCATTTGGTAATTTATCAGCATATTTTACCCATCTCTGTGCCAAAGATAGGTTAAGTAGATGATATTATAAGTCTTTCTTTCTTCTGGTGTTATAATCATGAATGTGGCTGTTGTTTGTAAACAGGTCCATGTTGCTGAAAACAAACTTCATTACTGAATAAATGTACCGTGAGACTGTTGTAAGAATTCCTAACCTTGTAAGCAGATGCCTGCAAGATGTGCTACTATGAACCCCACACATTATTCTAACCACTTTCTTTTGAGCAGTGAATACTTTTTGCCTAAGTGTATGACAGAGCGAAAGTACGCAAAGTATGTTAGCTTACTAATTTCTGCGTCCAATCATTTTGATTGCAAAAACTTGCTGAACCTAACGACATCCTATGCAGAGGACACTAATTCCCCAATTCGGTTGCTGCAAGTCTCCGACCAATGGTACGGAATAACATAGAATATTGCAGAGTTAGTTAGTTAGATAGTTAGTTTAGAGTTTAGTGGATCATTTGCACGATACATCGTAATGTTGTGGGACACGTCAATTTGCGTTTACACATGCACGTCATAAATTAATTTGCAGATGTGGCCATACACCCGCTAGGCACGAAGAGCTCGAGAAAGAACTACGATTGACTGTCGGGTGACCCTAGCGCTCGACTGGCTGAATCGTCAATCACAAGTAATTTTAATCGGAGTATACATACTGAACAAATCTTCCAATGCAGTTCCCCTCACAGCAAATGATAGCACCAGGTCGTGGCGTCGTTGAGATGTTCCAGGGGTGTTGGGTTAAAACTGTAGGAAAGTGAGGAGCTAATCTCCAGTGACGATCACAACAGCTACTTTAAAGGATTACATGTTTTGTTACGGCCTGTAAGTATTACCACAGCACCCTGTTCAAACAAAATTATTTTTGCACTATTTTATCACATTCACGCGTGTCACTTGCTGGTACTTTTACCCAATTATTCCTATCCACACTAATAGCACTATGATCGTTGTTGGCAGTACTTTAATTAAAACTTACTCTGCTAGGAGGCGATTAATCTTAGCCATCACTTGCGCGTCCGATCACGACACGTTTAATAATATTATTTTTCATAAGAATTGGTCACTCAAACAGTCTCCTTCATAAATAATTAACGCTTTTCACAACAGTTGTCAATTTCTACTCCATGGCTGGCCACACACGACCGATAACTGTGGCCTCCTCCACTAGGCTCTCCTCCAGCAATTAAAAAGGCGTTTCTGCCGATACAACTTCTGGCTCGAACGCTTCAGTTACCGACATTACAGGACATTTCGTGCTACTGTATATGGTGGAGCTTCGCTTAGCCAGTAGCAAGTGAAGACACCCTTACCAGGTAGGTGACGCCATGCTACGTCAGCAAAACGCCACTGCCACACGTTGTGCTACCCAGACAGTAGGTCTCGTGACATATTGCACTTTACTATGAACATTCGATACGTGTTATAACTTCGTGTGTTTCAGATAAGCCCTTACTTTCTTAATTTCAAGACGACAATTAATTTTATGGCAGTTGCTTTTTCAATATGTTGCTTTGATTTTTTTGTTGAGCTGTTTGTCCCTATATTTTCTACTACGTTTAGGAAACGATTATCTGCTATCTGTGACTGCTCATTTATTATCCCTTCCATTTGAATCAATAATGATATTATCCTGTTCTGGGGCATATTATCCTATCTCTATTAAATGAAACAACAAGTTCACTGTTACCAGTCACCGTTTTATTTATTTCCACGAAGCGTTTCGAAGGTTTAAACCTCCATCATCGGGTGGATTTACATTAGTAAGTATTACATTTGTGTGTGTGTTGTGTTACGATTTTTGGAGGAACTTGTGGCACTGCCTAGTGGAGAAACGAAACGCTATTTCAGAATATGGTTTAGGATTACTTTTGACGAAAAATTAAACTGATATCTAATGGTAAACATTGAATAAGTAAACTACAGTACCTTCAGTGATCACAGGCTCCTTTTGCTGTCGTAACACATCACATGTATACTGCCACATTTGTAAACAAATATGGCGTCTGGAATCAGCTGGGTGCAAGGTTCGTATAGCAGAAGTGAAGACATGATCGCAAAGTGCAAAGAATATACATCATAACTGAAATACATAAAGATCCAACAGCCAGAATACAAAAGGAGATTAAACACATTTCAAACAACATTAACTTCCTACTCACCATCCAAGAAGCAAGAAACATTGTAACAATGAGCCCACAAGCACCTTGCCTTAGATCACAACCAAAGATCCACAAAAACGGGACCCCCATCAGGCGCATAGTGAACTGTAGGAACAGCCCAACATTCAAGCTCAATAAAATACTCTTCAGAATTCTCAAACAAGCATACACATTCAATAATGAGAGAACACTTAAAAACACAACAGAATTTACACAATATGTCAAAAACATACAAGTACCTGATGGAGCCACACTTGCCTCATTTGACATACAAAACCTATACTCCTCTGTGCCAAAAGATCCCACACTACAGATAATTAATGCCAACCTACATAAACACAAAAATATCCCTTCAGCTCACATTAAGGAACTAATGGACCTGCTTGAATTCACACTTTCACACAACTATTTTAAATTTAACAATAAAATCTACCAACAAACAGATGGTCTGGCAATGGACTCAAATCTTTCCAGATTGCTAGCAGAAATATTTATAAGCAACCTAGAAGACAAAATCCTGAATTCCAATCACCACCTCATCAAAAATATCATCTACTACTACAGATATGTAGATGATACCATCATTTTAATCAAAGGCACTAAAGATTACATCAGTGAGTTGAATCAGTTTTTCAACAATTGAAATTTATCGGAAGCCTACCACAACACATACCACAATCCACAACTCCTCTTGCCACCCCGCAGCACACAAAATGGCAGCATTCCGGTACATGATTAATAGAGCTATCCAACTACCACTCTCAGAAGATAAATGTGATCAAGAAATTGAAATAATAAAACAAGCAGCTATTGAAAATGGTTATAACAGCTCCATAGTAGACACCCTAAAACACTCAATAATGGCAAAGGAATCACAACACAAAAAACAAAAAGAAAATAACATCTTCCATACAATCCCCTTTCTGGGTAACATTTTATACCAGATTGCCAATGTCTTCAAACGGAAAGGCATAAGCATATCCTTTACAACAGACAACAAGATTGGACAGAAGTTACCCCACAACATCGGCACACGACACCCACTTCATCACACAGGTGTGTACAAAATTGAATGTTTGGACTGTGACTGCTTCTACATAGGCCAGACAGGCAGATCATTTGAGATTAGGTTCAAGGAACACATGGCAGCACTAAAAAACAAAAAATATCACACATCAGCAATAGCTACCCACCTGCATGAAACAAAACACCATGTTAACAACACAAGTATTAGCATCTTACACATCCAACCAAAAGGCAGAAAACTAGACATCCTTGAAACACTCCAAATATACAAACATCAAATGGAACAACCAGAATCTATCTTAAATGGCAAAAATGACAATATTTACAATAGTATCATCTCCGTTTTCAGCAACTGCCTACACTCATAAAATGCACACACACACACACACACACACACACACACACACACACACACACAGACTTATACACACACACACACACCTAATATTTACCATAAATATTGACAGCTGCCAAGACTACAAGAGATTGACCTCATTCACAGATAATTCATCACACCAACAGCTTGTGCCCCTTGTCAGCTTAAAACTGTATGTACATCAACTACTGGCACAAATGTATATCTATCTGCATATTTCATAGCATTAACCAATGTATTACCCCAACCTTTAGGCAGCTAATATATGCAACATGCAATCTTAAGACTCCTTGCTATGTAAATGTTTCCTCTCATATAATCACTCTTTCCTCTCTCCCTCTCTCTCTCTCTCTCTCTCTCTCTCTCTCTCTCTCTCTCTCTCTCCCTCTCTCCCTCTCTCTCTCCCTCTCTCTCTCTCTCTCCCTTTCACTCACACACACACACACACACACACACACACACACACACACACACTTTTTCTCTCTCTCTCTATCTCTCCTTCTGCCTCCAGCCCTTCACTTCACATCTGTTTATTAACCCCAATCAAAGAGTGTAATGTATGTATGATTTTACTGTTGTAGCCAATATGATCATTGTAATTATTTTCTGTAACATTTCACCAATTGTTATCAATAAGTATGAAGTTTAAGCCATTTTAACATTTCACGTGATTGTATAAACGAGTACAAATGTTTGCTGTTTTAACTTGTCAGAATTGGATTTATATACCACCTGAAGAACACACACATAAACAAACATCGCTAAATGCTTAAAGCAATTATTCTGCAATAATATGTTATGATGTATAGTCTTTGCACTTTGCGATTATGTCTTCACTTCTGCTATACGAACCTTGCACCCAGCTGATTCCAGACGCCATATTTGTTTACAAATGTGGCAGTATACATATGATGTGTTACGATAGCAAAAGGAACCTGTGATCACTGAAGGTACTGTAGTTTACTTATTCAATGTTTACCATTAGATATCAGTTTAATTTTTCGTCAAAAGTAATCCTAAACCATATTCTGAAATAGCGTTTCGTTTCTCCACTAGGCAGTGCCACAAGTTCCTCCAAAAATCGTAACACAACACACACACAAATGTAATACTTTCTAATGTAAATCCACCCGATGATGGAGGTTTAAACCTTCGAAACGCGTCGTGGAAATAAATAAAACGGTGACTGGTAACAGTGAACTTGTTGTTTCATTTAATGTCAGTAACAATCACGGTAAAGCCTAACCTAAAAATGTTCGCATTTAAAGTTATCCTATCTCGTTTCATTGCTTTCCATGCTGACTTTAATCCGTTGCTGTTCCTTGATTTTTAATGACGTTTCTGAGTAATTCCAAGCAGTTTTTTGAGCGTGCAGCTAGTGCACGATCTCTACTTTTTCTTCCAGCGGACCGATTTCCCTTTCCTATTCACAAAATACTTTAATCCCTCCAGAGATCTATGGTTTTGTACACGGCTCTTAAATGTTGTTTTTGATTAGCTTGTGCGGAAAGTTATTTTCGGATATCGATGTGAATTTAACATGGAACGGACTAAATTTTATGTCAGCATGTGGTTCATTACGTGTTCTCAGCTGGAAGGCACGGACATGAAGAAGTTATGGTGTGCTTGGTGCCGGCCGGAGTGGCCGAGCGGTTCTAGGCGCTACGTCTGGAACTGCGCGACCGCTACGGTCGCAGGTTCGAATCCTGCCTCGGGCATGGATGTGTATGATGTCCTTAGGTTAGTTAGGTTTAAGTAGTTCAAAGTTCTAGGGGACTTATGACCACAGCAGTTGAGTCCCATAGTGCTCAGAGCCATTTGAACCATTTTTTGTGGTTGGAGCAGCATTCAATGACCCTGCGCTGTGGTGGTCAAGAGGTGATAGATCTGAATCTTGACTGCGGGTATGCCTGCTGTCAAGTTCCCTTTGTATCAAACGAGAACGCAGGTCCTCATTCACAGTGATCACTCAAGATCTGACGCTGCTAACAACATTAAACACGATCAACACTAATGCACTCTGATGGCCGTTCTATCTGTCACAGCGACCTGGAGCTCTAATCACTTACACACCCGTTGGTGAGTTGTACGTTCACTAAGTTACATGATGTCAGACCACGTCTTCAGAGCAGTTTACTATTTGTTACATGCACTCTATTTCAGAACTGTGTTAAAATCGCTCTAAGCACTATGGGACTTAACATCTGAGGTCATCAGTCCCCTAGATGTAGAGAATTCTATTTTGATTGGTCCATGCCAACAAATGCACTGTCTTTAGCACAGTGTCACTTGAAAAACTTAACCTTAACAATATTTTTCCCAAATTTTGTAACAATTTGTAATGCTCCTTTTACAATAATGTGCACGAAGGATTTCTAGAACACCACTTTCCTTATAGTGCATGTAGAGATACTTGATTCGATTCTTAATAAATGCAGAGTTCACAGTAGCAAGCTTCCAACTTGACTAACAGCTACAAGAAACTGATAGCATAGCTCTAGTCACTGTGAGTAGTACAAGCAGTGCACAGAGTTAGAAGAGTTATCTTCAGTTCAAATATGACAGATCGCAAGGCGAGAAATCAGCTGTAGTCTGGAACTGTCGGATGACATTTAACTACGTATGTCAACAAAGAGCAAGTATGCAGTAACAGGCAGATGGCTGTGATAGGTCGATAATCCACGACAGCAGTAAGATACAGCGCTCCTGAGAAGGTTCGGATACAAGTAGGCACTCGAAAGTGATGAAGGCAGGTGAAGAGATAGATAGATAGATAGCGATGCATAGATAGAGAGAGAGAGAGAGGAGGTAGCTGTGTGTCGTTGCGGAGCTAGCTATTGCGAAGCTGAGAGCTTTGTGCCAGGCCAGTCACTACACAATAACTCAGGTTTTGTGCTGGTAAATCATTACATAACCATGCCCCTTATCTTGCTGCTCCTGCTGAGGGTAACAGAGGAACATATCAACATAAAAAGGGCATCCTAATACTTGTGTACATCACTTCCAAATTATTACCAGGAGGGGGCCCCCTTTAACTTCACATCAATTAGTCTTCATCATTAACCATTATCCGCCATTTATATCAACAAGACTTTCATATGCTTCACTGCCCTCTTGTGGTACCAGCAGCTATTCAATACAAGCGTTCAACATCTTCACTTGAATCATTTCTGCATTGATTAATCGTGTCATAGTGAACATCATTTTTGTCATAACACATATCGTCATATCCTCACTTACAACTTGCAGGATTACAGAGGATCAGTTCATCTGTAACCTCATATCGCTATCAGCGAAGCTGTCCGTTTGCAGAACTCGTTTTCTCAGAAATGAGTGTAAATTTGTGTGGAATATTAAGACGTGAGAAAATAAGGAAGTGGAGGGGGAAAATTTAATCCTCTAGTCCTGTAACGTTATGGGTGTATAAGCTAGTTATTCGGCCAACTATGGTTGGTACTGGGGACAGGTGAATTTGCTTGCTTAGCTGAGAGTGAGTTGGCAGGACAAGGACGTTGCGCAGCCGTTCCAGCTGAGCCCAGGAGCAGGAGTAAGGAGCTTGGCCAGAAGTGGGTAAATCCCACAATCTGGAATTTGGATGATGGTTGCTCGGTTAGGAGGACAGGCGATCCACCTGAAATGACGATGTGTCAGTCTGAAATAGGGCTATTCACGGCTCTTAGAGAATCTATGAAGAATGATAGTCAAATAACAGAGGAAAATCCGAATATAATGGCGATCTCAGATAAATGAAGCATAACCAAAGAAACAATAACATTTTCAATATATTTAAAACTGTAAAAGTTATAATTTACAGTGACTAAATATTTTCACAATGAAACTTAAAATTAACACTTTTTAAATGCTTCATGTGATTTCAACAATTGATATATCCCAGGTGATAACATTGCCCTATAGCTATCATCCTCGAAAGCTATTCATCTTTACCTGTTAATTTTTGAGATCTTGTATATCTCTTTTATTATGCAGATGTTTGTCAGAACATTGTAGTATCCTCCATAACACAACAACCGAATGCAGCATTAACATCTGATATCATGTCCTACTTGCTACTGTTTTTCCAATAGTGTTATTTAAATGTTGATTATAGCTGATATTATATTTTAAAAGTGGTCAGTCGCATGTGTTAGCTGACACCACTATTGAAAAGAGAACCAAATGACAGTTTTTTCAAGATGACATCAATAATTGTTTAAATAATATTTAACAACAATTTGTCGTCATTCAGAGTGAGTGCATTCGCGCAAGAATGCTGGCTAAATTATTTATGAACAAAGGTTTATTTATATTTATTGTGAAAGGATTGATTGTCATTTATAAATTTATTTATTTAAATATTTTTGTAATATATTAGAGCAGAAATTGGTAAATTTGAGACAAAACCATGTCTGCAGAACATACGAATGATGTATTTTTGGGGGTGATGGCCTCCAGCCAACGGACAAGCGGAACACTGCTGTAGTCAAGGGGAGACAGACACTTTTTGAGCGGTGCATTCAAGGAAACGATGACAGACACTTCCATGTTTGTGCATGAAAAAGGCAGGCCTGCCAGTGCTAATGTGGGTTATTCGATCATGTGGATGACTGATTCTGGGCTAATGGCCGCTACCACACTTTAAATTTGGAAAAGACTTTATACTGTATTTCGAGAGGTCTGAATCTGCTCCAGTGTAGAACACTAACTTTTTCTGCTTGCATTACAGAATTGAGAATAGACAGAGTATGAGTTACTACTCTCTGTATTTTGCGTGTTTCATAAACCATAATGCTGAACTGTAAAGTATTTGAGCTGTCAAATATTTCATGTATTGTGGTCATGAAATGGTCTTAGTTTTCACGACCCTTTGATGACTATTTAGTTTTGGGGTTCTGCTACCACTCTCTTAACACTCTCAACGCAACTTTACTACATTTAATAAGATTTTTTCTGGTTGTGTTACACTTAGCTATCATAGTACCACTTTCCATTTATTTGCGTTCCACTTTCTTGAATAAACGTTAGTCATGGATGGTTCAAATGGATCTGAGCACTATGGGACTTAACTTCTGAGGTCATCAGTCCCCTAGAACTTAGAACTACTTAAACCTAACTAACCTAAGGACATCACACACATCCACGCCCGAGGCAAGATTCGAACCTGCGACGTAGCGGTCGCGCGGTTCCAGACTGTAGCGCCTAGAACCGCTCGGCCACTCCGACCGTCAAACGTTAGTCATCATCTAAGAACGCAGAGTCTCTTGGTAGTAACATTGACTAAAAAATTCTCAATTTTCCAGTCGCACCAGGGGATTAACATTACACAAGCTTTCGGTCAAGCACCCCTTCCTTGGCTGTTGTCAAGTTATATGAGTGCCAGCTCAGCACGGAATGAGATCCAGCGATTGTGCGATTCAGAAGGGCACATCGAATGCCGAGTCAACGAATTTCCATATTTGGCGAGGCCGCGAGCACCAGTGACATCACAGCCGGCAGCTAGTGTATATAAGGGACATACCAGTAGCCCACTGGCAGGCATATCTCATGCCAACGGCCAAGGAGAGCGTGGCCCAGAGATCGTGTGATTTTAATCGCTTGACACAGCTGGATGCCCGAGAATTTTTTATCCTTTAGTCATCATAATTCTCTCTTGTCTACATCAGTTACAGACAATAGATCCATTTTTTATGAATTATTCATTTATCTTTATTTAATATGTCTAATTATTATATTAATTCTAGCCAATTCATAGACTATTTTACTGCAGGAACACAGCTACAAGTTATTATTTGCAGCAAGTTAGCTGCTGGGCGTGACAGCAGACATGTGCTGCACCACCCTACGACATTATCGAGCTATTATTTTTAAGCAAAGTCCTGTGCATAACCCAATTGCCTAAGGAGCGAGCAACTGGTTTGCTGGTACGAAGTGCTAGTCCGAGAGCAACTACTGCCGGCCGATGTGGCCGAGCGGTTCTAGGCGCTTCAGTCTGGAACCGCGCGACCGCTACGGTCGCAGCTTCGAATCCTGCCTCGGGCATGGATGTGTGTGATGTCCTTAGGTTAGTTAGGTTCAAGTAGTTCTAAGTTCTAGGGGACTGATGACCTCATATGTTAAGTCCCATAGTGCTCAGAGCCATTTGAACCATTTTTTAGCAACTACTCAGCCGAAAATCTGTCAGGCAGCGTCGCAGTCCCACAGTCTGTTAGGCCACACAGAGTCCTAGCAGTTTCATAGACACCACTAGAGAATTGGGGAACCTAAGAGTATGTGACTTTCCTTACCAGACCTAGACGCATCGGTACCTGCTCTTGAAACATAAACTTATTCCCGTGTTCCAAGGTTAGAATCACTGCATGGCACGCAGTCGATGTCGGTGCCGCCCTAGATGCGGTTTAGTGGGGAAAACAGGCGGTATCAAGCCTTCAGTACCTCATGTTTGTCCACGAGAGAAAAACATACTCTCGTCATCGGCCCCCAATTCTGGAATTGATAAGAAAGATGGCAGAAAAATAGACAGAAGAAAGTGCAACGTCCAGTTTGGATACTGTGATCTATAATCCGCATCCTGCAAACTACAAGATCCTGTAGATGACGTGGAATCTGTCAATTTTGAAATCCTCCCCTACCTCGACTGGATCTACCTCGCGACTGTCGAGAATCAACACCACGGTGCCGTGCAGTTCTGGCGCTACAGTCTGGAACCGGGTGACCGCTACGGTCGCAGGTTCGAATCCTGCCTCGGGCATGGATGTGTGTGAAGTCCTTATGTTAGTTAGGTTTAATTAGTTCTAAGTTCTAGGCGGTTGATGACCTCAGAAGTTAAGTCGCATAGTGCTCAGAGCCATTTGAACCATTTCAAGCCAACACCACGGTGACCAGTTTCTTCACAGTGGATGAAAAAAGGGGTACGGCATGTGTCGGCTCTATGTCTCGACCACTTTGAACGCCTGCAGCTTAACTCATTTATAAACACATTTCACGGGTGATTACTGCACGATGGAGTTGAAACAAATTTTCCGGATTCCTCAATTAATAGGGCAAGCCAAACTGCCTCAAGAAAAGTCGAAAACTGACGCCACTTTCATCTAGCCTTAGATTTGCAGATTGGTGCCTCTTGTAAACACATTTATTGCTCTCGCCTCCGCTTCCTCTCTTAACACATCATTTCTCACTTCGCCCGACCCCGCCGGCCGTCGTGACCGGGCGGTTCTAGTCACTTCAGTCCGGAACCGCGCTGCTGCTACGGTCGCGGGTTCGAATCCTGCCTCGGGCATGGATGTGTGTGATGTTCTTAAGTGAGTTAGGTTTAAGCAGTTCTAAGCCTAGGGTACTGATGACCTCAGATGTTAAGTCCCATAGTGCTTAGAGCCATCTGAACCATTTTTTGCACGAAATTGTACAGATCCTATGAGCAAACATTTCTAGATCTGCACCTTGCTTCCGTCTCACGGCAGACAGCATATCTCTGTAGTATCTTATGCCTCTTTTGTCTAAATATCTCTCGGAGGACACTTTTTCCTGAAATCAAGTATTTCCTCATTTTTCAACGTACAAGCAAATTCTACGTAGATACGTGCATCGCCGCGCGGGATTAGCCGAGCGGTCTGGGGAGCTGTAGTCCAGGACTGTGCGGCTGGTCCCGGCGGAGGTTCGAGTCCTCCCTCGGGCATGTTTGTCCTTAGGATAATTTATGTTAAGTAGTGTGTAAGCTTAGGGACTGATGACCTTAGCAGTTAAGTCCCATAAGATTTCACACACATTTGAACTTTTTTTTTGTGTCACATTCCTTGAGGGTTTCCCCGAGAACACACAGTCAAAAGTAACTGCAGGGAAACTCTCACTATGTTAGGTTGTAAGAAGGAAGTACCGACCTCAGCTTACCTAACCCACTCAAGGGGAGCCTGAATCAGTGAGTCTCCTTTTGGCACAGAGAACTGTCTCAATCCCTGTTCTAACTTCCCCACTAAGTTCGTATTTATAAGGGTGAGTTAATGAACAGGCG
The DNA here is from genome assembly GCF_023864275.1 of Schistocerca cancellata. Lineage (NCBI taxonomy): Eukaryota > Metazoa > Arthropoda > Insecta > Orthoptera > Acrididae > Schistocerca > Schistocerca cancellata. The sequence continues at coordinate 1,085,631,618 of NC_064626.1, forward strand.
CTTGCAGGGCTTACAAGGGTATTCGCTATTACCTTCAGCCCCGTTCTTTAATTGTGTATAATAGCTATTTTGGTATGCTCGAATACATTTACTCAAAACATAAGATGAAGCAGCTTCCCAGTATTTGATTTTACTGCATTACGTTACAGATCACACTTTAACTATCTCTAGAAATTGCCATTAAATCAGTGATCAAAGATTCCCCTGAATATTGTCAGTTCACAGCTGTGATATTAAGGTAATAATACTCAAGGGAATCTTTGGTCACATACTTTCAGCCAGCCCAGACGGCTGTAGCCGTTCGCCTGGACTGGCCGCCAGCCACGCAGGACAGGAAGCAAAATTTTGCGGTCTGCCTTCAGACTGAACAAAGGGGAATCCGACTTATAAAATCAGATGTAGGAGGAGAGTGGGATAAGTGGGCGTTGCAAGAGAAGTGGCAAAATAAAAGAGAGAAATACACAACTGGCCATTAAAATTGCTACACCAAGAAGAAATGCGGATGATAAACGGGTATTTATTGGACAAATATATTATAGTAGAACTGACATGTGATTACATTTTCACGCAATTTGGGTGCATGGATCCTGAGAAATCAGTACGCAGAACAACCACCTCTGGCCGTAATAACGGCCTTGATATGCCTGCGCATTGAGTCAAACAGAGCTTGTATGGCATGTACAGGTGCAGCTGTCCATGCAGCTTCAACACGATACCACAGTTCATCAAGAGTAGTGACTGGCGTATTTTGACGAGTCAGTTGCTCGGCCACCATTGGTTGGTTCTGAGCACTATGGGACTTAACAGCTGAGGTCATCAGTCCCATAGAACTTAGAGCTACTTAAAACCAACTAACCTAAGGACATCACACACAGCCATGCCCGCGGCAGGATTCGAACCTGCGACCGTAGCAGTCGCGCGGTTCCGGAGTGGCCACCATTCACCAGACGTTTTCAATTGGTGAGAGATCTGGAGAATGTGCTGGCTAGGACAGCAGTCGAACACTTTCTGTATCCAGAAAGGCCCGTACAGGACCTGCAACATGCGGTCGTGCATTATCCTGCTGAAATGTAGGCTTTGGCAGTGATCGAATGAAGGGTAGAGCCACGGGTCATAACACATCTGAAATGTAACGTCCACTGTTCAAATTGCCGTCAATGCGAACAAGAGGTGACCGAGACGTCTAACCAATGGCACCCCATACCATCACGCCGGGTGATACGCCAGTATGGCGATGACGAATACACGCTTCCAATGTGCGTTCACCGCGATGTCGCCAAACACGGAAGCGACCATCGTGATGCTGTAAACAGAACCTGGATTCATCCGAAAAAATGACGTTTTGCCATTCGTGCGCCCAGGTTCGTCGTTGTGTACACTATCGCATGCGCTCCTGTCTGTGATGCAGCGTCAAGGGTAACCGCAACCATGGTCTCCGAGCGGATAGCCCATGCTGCTGCAAACGTCGTCGAACTGTTCGTGCAGATGGTTGTTGTCTTGCAAACGTCCCCATCTGTTGACTCAGTGGTCGAGACGTGCACGATCCGTTACAGCCATGCGGATAAGATGCCTGTCATCTCGACTGCTAGTGATACGAGGCCGTTGGGATCCAGCACGGCATTCCGTATTACCCTCCTGAACCCACCGATTCCATATTCTGCTAACACTCATTGGATCTCGCGCAACGCGAGCAGCAATGTCGCAATACGATAAACTGCAATCACGATAGGCTACAATCCGACCTTTATCAAAGTCGGAAACGTGATGGTACACATTCCTCCTCCTTACACGAGGCATCACAACGACGTTTCACCAGGAACGCCGGACAACTGCTGTTTGTGTATGAGAAATCGGCTGGAAACTTTCCTCATGTCAGCAGCCAACCTTGTGTGAATGCTCTGAAACGCTAATCATTTGCATATCACAGCATCTTCTTCCTGTCAGTTAAATTGCGCGTCTGTATCACGTCATCTTCGTGGTGTAGCAATTTTAATGGCCACTAGCGTACAATAAAATCGAGGATGTATTTTGAAAGTAGAGTATGCAGGAGGGCGCTTTCGGACCGGACTGTAGGGGCGTTTGCCAGTCTGGGTATTGGTTGAATACAGGAATAGAAAGTGAGAGTGAAGATGGTCCCGGTACGAACTAGCTGGTGGCTGGTTGAAGAAACAGAAACAAAGGCAAATTGCAAGAGACTGTCTGCTCTTTCTGAAAGCTGGAAACCAAGAGAACGTCTACGTTGCGCATTGCCCTCCAAGCAATTCTAGCAACCACACACGTGACTCGTTTCTTTCGTTCTCTGTTGGCTAAACGCGTTGGCATGAGTAGTGAATAGACAACAGGGAAACGGTCTCGTGATGCTGAACCTGCGGTTCCCAGGCACGTAGGTTTTGCGGAAACTTGTGATGGGAGAAAGAATATTACTCAGATCGGCGAGTCGTCGTGTACACATGGTTATGAAGAATGTTTACGGAAAACATATTTCGTATAGTGACCCCTCTGAACCAGTGTCACGAACGTATGACGAAGGTTGCATTTATTAGCTTATTGCTACTGCATTGCGACGGGTCGTGGTGGCAAACTAGACGATGACAGGCTTTAGAGGGGCACGTCTCATTCCATGTGAACATCTCCCACACAAGAATTTCTCCATCACCTATTTTAAGGGTTCACTGCTGGCTGATTTTCAGCATACTTTTACTCTCATCAGTCAAAGGGATATTTTTTTATGCTTCGAGCGTCCACTGTTGTCGGCCCATGCTATTCTTTGTACAGTGTCATAAGCACAGAGTCTTTGCGAAGCGGTAGCTTCTGTACCCCACAGCGAGGAGACAGTTCTGGACGGGACAGCTGTTCACCGAATGCTTCTGTTCATTAATGAATTGGTGCGGTGATTACTCCATTTTGATTCGTCTATTCGCTCGACTGCTATGCTGACGACCAGTAAAAGATGTGACAAGAACCCAGTGTCGTGAACGTCGGAATATTCCATTCTCTGTCTTAACAGGATCGCTCTCCCTCCAGCAGATACAGGGTGTTTCAAAAATGACCGGTATATTTGAAACGGCAATAAAAACTAAACGAGCAGCGATAGAAATACACCGTTTGTTGCAATATGCTTGGGACAACAGTACATTTTCAGGCAGACAAACTTTCGAAATTACAGTAGTTACAATTTTCAACAACAGATGGCGCTGCGGTCTGGGAAACTCTATAGTACGATATTTTCCACATATCCACCATGCGTAGCAATAATATGGCGTAGTCTCTGAATGAAATTACCCGAAACCTTTGACAACGTGTCTGGCGGAATGGCTTCACATGCAGATGAGATGTACTGCTTCAGCTGTTCAATTGTTTCTGGATTCAGGCGGTACACCTGGTCTTTCAAGTGTCCCCACAGAAAGAAGTCACAGGGGTTCATGTCTGGCGAATAGGGAGGCCAATCCACGCCGCCTCCTGTATGTTTCGGATAGCCCAAAGCAGTCACACGATCATCGAAATATTCATTCAGGAAATTAAAGACGTCGGCCGTGCGATGTGGCCGGGCACCATCTTGCATAAACCACGAGGTGTTCGCAGTGTCGTCTAAGGCAGTTTATACCGCCACAAATTCACGAAGAATGTCCAGATAGCGTGCTGCAGTAATCGTTTCGGATCTGAAAAATGGGCCAATTATTCCTTTGGAAGAAATGGCGGCCCAGACCAATACTTTTTGAGGATGCAGGGACGATGGGACTGCAACATGGGGCTTTTCGGTTCCCCATATGCGCCAGTTCTGTTTATTGACGAAGCCGTCCAGGTAAAAATAAGCTTCGTCAGTAAACCAAATGCTGCCCACATGCATATCGCCGTCATCAATCCTGTGCACTATATCATTAGCGAATGTCTCTCGTGCAGCAATGGTAGCGGCGCTGAGGGGTTGCCGCGTTTGAATTTTGTATGGATAGAGGTGTAAACTCTGGCGCATGAGACGATACGTGGACATTGGCGTCATTTGGACCGCAGCTGCAACACGGCGAACGGAAACCCGAGGCCGCTGTTGGATCACCTGCTGCACCAGCTGCGCGTTGCCCTCTGTGGTTGCCGTACGCGGTCGCCCTACCTTTCCAGCACGTTCCCAGTCCGTTGAAAGTTTTCAAACAGATCCTTTATTGTATCGCTTTTCGGTCCTTTGGTTACATTAAACCTACGTTGAAAACTTCGTCTTGTTGCAACAACACTGTGTTCTAGGCGGTGGAATTCCAACACCAGAAAAATCCTCTGTTCTAAGGAATAAACCATGTTGTCTACAGCACACTTGCACGTTGTGAACAGCACACGCTTACAGCAGAAAGACGACGTACAGAATGGCGCACCCACAGACTGCGTTGTCTTCTATATCTTTCACATCACGTGCAGCGCCATCTGTTGTTGAAAATTGTAACTACTGTAATTTCGAAAGTTTTTCCGCCTGAAAATGTACTGTTGTCCCAAGCATATTGCAACAAACGGTGTATTTCTATCGCTGCTCGTTTAGTTTTTATTGCCGTTTCAAATATACCGGTCATTTTTTAAACACCCTGTACAATATGACAATTTTATACCATCAAATAGCTCACAAATACGTAAAACACTTCGTCGCTACACCTCAAAAATGTCAAACTACAGTTTCAGTTGATGTGGAGGTATGTAAGCCAGTCGGCATTGATTGATTCCGACAAATCTAGGTGAGCCGTGCATTGCTCGCGTGTATCCCGTTTATTACTTCTACTACGGTACTGCAGCCTCGTTTCTTATTCCATTTACTGGCGTCACTAACTTCCTGCCTTACTTGCCCCTGAGCGGCAGCAGCAGCACGTATTTCTGGAACGACCGATGGTATTTCCGGGTCGTCGTGTGTCTGGCAGTGGGTTGCAGACGGACCTGCAGTGCAGTCGGAACGCAGCAGCAGTGAACTCGGGGACGAAGCGGCGCTGAGACGCGGACAGCCAGTGTTCGCAGACCGCTGGCGAAACATGTGAACTGCCAGACGGGGGGCAATTGGAGGGGGACGACCGTTGGTTGGTCTTTCGGTTGGTCTTCTCATCGGCCGACGTATATTTGCTCCTTTCACCGTTCCCGGGTCTGGGCGGTTGGTCGGTTGGCGTGGTGTGTTCCTATTGCTACGAGGCCCGTGGATCACCGATCCTGGACACGAAAGTTAAGTCTTTACTCAATCTACCAGCCAGCACCAAGTGTTTGCATTGTGTCGTTTGAATTTATTTGTGGGCTGTTGGGACATCCTCTCGCTTGGTCCGTTGACTGTCTGTCGGTTGCGTTGTCGTCGGATCGTGAATGGTTGGCCCGACTGCCTGTCTCACCTAAGCGAGCGTTAGTGTTTGAATTACAGGCCGACCCTCGAACATCTGAGCGCCCTTGGGTGTAATGTCCTATTTTTCTTTTTTGTTTGTTCTTGTTGTTTGTACCTGTATGGCTTCTAGAGTTGTTTTGCTCTTAAGGCTTTCAGCCTAGTTTAAAGTACTGTTTCACGTAAGCCCTTTGGCATTTCAAAAATTTTAATGTTGTTGAATTTTTTTTAGGTCTCGGACCCTCAGCCGATTTTGGGTTTGGGTTGTTGTGCTTTTAAGGCCTTCAGCCTAGTCCAAAGAACTGTGTCGCGTAAGGCCTTTGGCATTTAAAAATTTTAATGTTGTTGAATTTTAAGACTTGGGCCTTCAGCCGATTTTGAGTTTGAGTTGTTTGCTCTTAAAGCCTTCAGCCTAAATTTAAGAACTGTTTCACGTAAGGCCTTTGGTATTTCAAAAGAAGGTTTAATGTTATGGAGTTTTAAGTGTTAGGCCTTCAGCCGATTTGAATTTAACTTGTTTACTTCAGCCTAACTAAAGAACTGCTTTAAGATAAGGCTTGCCTTTTAAATTTCTGATTATGCTTGCAATTTAAGTTATTGGCCTTCACCATTTCTAAATTAATAAAAATTAAAGTGGCCTTCAGCCAGTAATTAAGGCCCAAAGATTAAAGCTGTGTGTTTAAAAAAAATTTTTTTGGGCTCTTGTAATGTTTGATCAAATAATAAAGTTGTATGTTCGAGTGTAACTCACTGCCACTTATTTTGGCCCATTTCCACAATTTATACTGTCTGTCCTGTCCTGCGGGTTACGCGGGGCGCCTCACTGGGATTGTTATCCGTTTTTGTTTTCTCCAAATTCAGCGCATCGTTTGTCGGGCTTGGCATTAAAGCTCGAATCATAAGAGAAAAAACTAAATAAAACTGTGAGGACAGAACCACCTTCACGGAGACACTTTGACTGTATGTTGTTCGTCCTGTTCTCTCTCCACAGCTCGATGACAGCGAACCTTATTCTCACCCCTGTCCAAACGTTCTGTGAGCAAAACGTAACGGTCGTTTATTGGTTGTTTCTCCTTGCCGATCTTACCTTTATCTTCGAATACTTGCTACTGCTTAGGGGCTTGTCTGAAATAAAATATAATGACGTTATTTTATGTTGTTAAATAAGTCACCTTGCGTTTATCGACAGTCAAGATGAGCTGCTGGAACGTCTAAGTCGGCATGTCATTATAAGTCAGCAACAAAAACTTTCCACACACAACAGCAGCATCAGAGGATCCATGTGAAAGAACTGATGTCTTTGTGTATAGATCGTTTATGTTGTCATGTTACCCAGGGGCACACCAAACGTTACGTCTATTTCTGACCACTGCGTTGAACTAATACTAAAAACATGAACTAATGTAATACATCACCAATATATTTCAAAATTCATGGCACAGAAATAAAAAATTGTCTCTGATGCATGCACATGTATATTCAACTGCAATGTATCCAGATCACAAAAAAAGTGTAATGACAAAATCGTCTGTTTCCCATTCGGGTTTTCTTACTGTATTTCTGAGTCATTAAGTGGCGGAACGTCCCCTTGCTCGGATGCAGGCTTGAATCCGTTCTGCATGAGTCAATGAGATCATCAACGCAGCCAGTCCAAATCGTCCCATTCTTCAATGGCTATTTTGTGTAAGTCGCACAGGGTACGTGGCCATTGTTTACGTCAAAAACAGCTCGTTTCAGTCGATTCCACACATCTTCGTGAGCCGTGCTGCGGCTGGCGTTGGTGCTGTTAGTAGGTTTCAGCCCTCTGATGGAGGCCAGACCGTATCGTTTAGTTGGCATGGTTGCGGTTGTCTTCTTCTCTTGTTGTCTGGCGCCACTCGTTTCGCAAGCGTTGCCTGTCCGCTGGTGGCAGAAGCGGCGGTTATGGATAAGTAGTAACTGTTGCCCTATCTTTGGGGCGACGTGGTTGTTTTTGTCCGTGTCGTGTGAGTGTGGCAGTTCGGTTGGGGACTGAGGAGGAGCCAGGTCCGCGCAGTGCGGGAACATGCCGCGAAAGCTGGCGGCTTGCACGGGCTGCCGCATGGACAGGCTGTGGTCACGAGGGTGCACGACCTCGTGGTAAATCGGATCAAGCAAGCTTTAAGATGAGTGCATTTCAGTCCAAGTACAGAGGACTCCACTATTGTGACATCTCGCGATTCTTCAGTGACTTGGGTTCGTGTTGCTACTCGTAGAGTCGCCGAAGCAAAGAGCACCGAGAGGAGTGCCTTTGGCGTATAGTTCCATCGCTGCATTTGGTAATTATCATTAGTCACTCGTAAACTGCCTCTAGTCTGAGTTTCCATCTTGTGAAGTGAATGCAACTCTTGGCTGCCTATCTCATCGCTCGCGAAAAAGTTTGTTGCCGGATCCTCTCAGAGGAGCACCGTCTGTGGCCCCTTGGTTCTTGTGGTTTATTATTTTATTCCTCCCGTGGTGATCAGTTGCTTGTCTTTTTAAATTACCCTTTGCTATGGTATTTGTTGTTTTACAGCAGGGTTTTAAATTTTTAATATAATTGCCATTCTTGGCGTTACTGCAGGTTTTTAAATGATTGTGTTACCAAGTTTACCATCATTTTATCTCACCCGTTTGGTGATCAGTTGCTTGTCCTTTTAAAGTAACCTTTGCTAATGTATTGGCTGTTTCACAGCAGGTTTTCTTTTAATTTTTTATATAATTGCCGTTCCTGGCATGTACGGCCTTCAACCGTGATTGTGGTCATTTGCTTAAAAAATAATTTGGTATTTGTGTTATAGTAGTAAGCCTTGAAACCTTATTTACTGCCATTCCTGGCCTCTGATACCCTTAGCTGTGTTTGTGGCCACTTACTTTTAATATTTCACTACCTGTAAGTTGTAAATTGCAGCGACTTCTTAAACATTCTTAATTTATTGCCATTCTTGGAGTGTAAGGCCTTCAGTCGTGATCACACTGGCTTGTTTTTCTTTTTTTTTTAATTATTTATATCTGTATTTTATGGTGATTCGCTAAATTGTAGTGCACTGAAACCACTATTATTTACACAATTGTTTTAATAACGTGTGGTATTTTTTATTTATTTATTGTTGAGTCTGGAATTAATGTTTTAAAAAATAAATGTACGTAACTGTAAAAAGCAACCGATAGCATATGATTACGACGCCGTCCACAATCGTAACCGAATCCTGCATTCCTTTTTTACCAGGTTTCATTTCGGTTGGGTTCATGTCTGGGAAACAGAAACGTATTCACGAGAACAGTACACGAAGCGCTCGGTTATCATCTATCGAGATGAAATTGTTACCAAAAATGTTGGTGATACTATTGGTTGCAGAATCTCGTCCCTCTACGGCGGTACGGATCTCCCGCATCGTCCCCTACGCTCCTCGGAGTATGGGACTTAATCATCATCTACAGCAGATGTCAGCAGCCACGAGAGGTGTACAGTAGCCCTATGTAATGCCACCTCAAAAGGTCTCTCCTCCAGTACCTCTTGTTGCACATTTAGGACACAATGTTGGAGACGCTCGGTATTACCGGTTTGTCTCCACACAAACAGATCCTGCGTCCATTCTGCATCATTTTTTGCACACCTGAAACAGTGTCAACCGTGTTGTGATGTATGACGTGGTGCTCGCCATGATTGTCAGGAACGGCGATTCTCATCATGCAATCGTCTCGTAACAGTTTGACGTGATACATTACGTTCAAAATGGTTCTGAGCATTATGGGACTTAACATCTGAGGTCATCAGTCCCCTAGAACTTAGAACTACTTAAACCTAACTAACCGAAGGACATCACACACACCCATGCCCGAGGCGGGATTCGAACCAGCGACCGTAGTGGTCTCGCTGTTCCAGACTGAAGCGCCTAGAACCGCTCGGCCACCCCCGCCGGCGATACATTACGTCCTGTAGCCTCTTCGTACGCCGATTTCATTTCTGGAGAACTGAGCCTCTGGTTTCTTTGACTCAAAAGTCGTAGATATGGACCATCCTACGCACCTGTCGAAAGTGGACGGCCCGTACGGCTTAAGTCCTCAACGCTACCTATCAAGTGGAACCAACTCCATGTTCGCACCATAATACGTTGACTGTCCTTCGCGTCGTGATCAATTTTCATTCTTGTTTCACACGTATCTCTAATGCGCCCTTCTGGTACTTTACGTTCAGCTGAAATAATGCAGTTCACTAATGTGCGGCGTTGTACTTTAGGTAGCGCTTACGTATATGTCGGTATGCCGGCCGTTGTGACAGAGCGGTTCTAGGAGCTTCAGTCTGGAACCCCGCGTCCCTACGGTCGCAGGTTCGACTCCTGCCTCGGGCATGGATATGTGTGATGTCCTTAGGTTAGTTAGGTTTACGTAGTTCTAAGTTCTAGGGACTGATGACCTCAGATGTTAAGTCCCATAATACTCAGAGCCATTTGAACCATTTGAAATGTCGGTATGTTTACAAACTACGTCAGAGGTGACTTTACGATTGGTACAGTAAGATTCAGAGGTGAAGGCTGCCGGTCTTGCTTACGGGATGAAGGCAGAGCTCACCATCTGCAGCATCGTTGACAGAACCGACTGCGGACCTTTGGTGCAGAGCCGGGTGGAGGGTCTGAATCAGAGGCTCAGACGGTTTTGCGACCGTGTTGGCTGCAGATTCCTTGACTTGCGCCATAGGATGGTGGGGTTTCGGGTTCCGCTGAATAGGTCAGGAGTTCACTACACTCAGCTGGCGGCTACAAGGGTAGCGGAGGCTGTGTGGCGTGGACTGGGCGGTTTTTTAGGTTAGAAGGCCTCGGGAAAGTAAGGGGTGGGCTGCAATCTCAAAGGGTGCATGGCAAATACAGGACGTGCTTGGATCAAGGAACAGTCGTAATTGTAGTTGTAAATTGTTGTAGTTGTGCTGGGAAAGTCCCTGAGCTTCAAGCGCTAATAGAAAGCACAGAATCTGAAATAGTTATAGGTACAGAAAGCTGGCTAAAGCCTGAAATAAGTTCTGCAGAAATTTTTACGAAGTCTCAGACGGTGTTCAGGAAAGATAGATTAGGCAGAATTGGTGGTGGAGTGTTTGTGTCTGTCAGTAGTGGTTTATCTTGTAGTTAAGTCTAAGTAGATACTCCGTGCGAATTGGTATGGGTGGAGGCTATACTTAACAGCCGAACTAAGCTAATAATTGGTTCCTTCTACCGACCCCCAGACTCCGATGATATAGTTGCGGAACAGTTCAGAGAAAATTTGAGTCTCGTAACAAATAAATACCCCACTCATACGGTTATAGTTGGTGGGACTTCAACCTTCCCTCGATATGTTGGCAAAAATACTTGTTCAAAACCGGTGGTAGGCAGAAAACATCTTCCGAGATTGTCCTAAATGCTTTCTCCGAAAATTATTTCGAGCAGTTAGTCCACGAACCCACGCGAATTGTCAATGGTTGCGAAAACACACTTGACCTCTTAGCCACAAACAATCCAGAGCTGATAGACAGAATCATGACTGATACAGGGATTAGTGATCACAAGGTCGTTGTAGCTAGGCTCAATACCGTTTCTTCCAAATCCACCAGAAACAAACGCAAAATAATTTTATTTAAAAAAGCGGATAAAGTGTCACTAGAAGCCTTCCTAAGGTACAATCTCCATTTCTTCCGAACTGACTATGCAAATGTAGACGAGATGTGGCTCAAATTCAAAGCTATAGTAGCAACAGCAATTGAGAGATTCATACCTCATAAATTGGTAAGAGATGGAACTGATCCGCCATGATACACAAAACAGGTCCGAACTCTGTTGCAGAGGCAACGGAAAAAGCTTGCGAAGTTCAGAAGAACGTGAAATCCCGAAGATTGGCTAAAATTTACAGACGCGCGAAATTTGGCACAGACTTCAATGCGAGATGCCTTTAATAGGTGCCACAACGAAACATTGCCTCGAAATTTGGTAGAAAATCCGAAGTAATTCTGGTCGTATGTAAAGTACACAAGCGGCAAGACGCAGTCAATACCTTCGCTGCGCAGTGCCGATGGTGCTGTTACCGACGACTGTGCCGCTAAAGTGGAGTTATTGAACGCAGTTTTCCGAAATTCCTTCACCAGGGAAGGCGAATGGAATATTCCAATATTTGAAACACGAACAGCTGCTAGCATGAGTTTCTTAGAAGTAGATACCTTAGGGGTTGCGAAGCAACTCAAATCGCTTGATACGGGCAAGTCTTCAGGTCCAGATTGTATACCGATTAGGTTCCTTTCAGATTACGCTGATACAATAGCTCCCTACTTAGCACTCATATACAACCGCTCGCTCACCGATAGATCTGTACCTACAGATTGGAAAATTGCGCAGGTCGCACCAGTGTTTAAGAAGGGTAGTAGCAGTAATCCATCGAACTACAGACCTATATCATTGACGTCGGTTTGCAGTAGGGTTTTGGAGCATATACTGTATTGAAACATTATGAATCACCTCTAAGGGAACGATCTATTGATACGTAATCAGCATGGTTTCAGAAAACATCGTTATTGTGCAACGCAGCTAGCTCTTTATTCGCACGAAGTAATGGCCGCTATCGACAGGGGATCTCAAGTTGATTCCGTATTTCTAGATTTCCGGAAAGCTTTTGACACCGTTCCTCACAAGCGATTTCTAATCAAGCTGCGGGCCTATGGGGTATCGCCTCAGTTGTGCGACTGGATTCGTGATTTCCTGTCAGGAAGGTTGCAGTTCGTAGTAATAGACGGCAAATCATCGAGTAAAACTGAAGTGATATCAGGTGTTCCCCAGGGAAGCGTCCTGGGACCTCTGCTGTTCCTGATCTATATAAATGACCTGGGTGACAATCTGAGCAGTTCTCTTAGGTTGTTCGCAGATGCTGCTGTAATTTACCATCTAGTAAGGTCATCCGAAGACCAGTATCAGTTGCAAAGCGATTTAGAAAAGATTGCTGTATGCTGTGGCAGGTGGCAGTCGACGCTAAATAACGAAAAGTGTGAGGTGATCCACATGAGTTCCAAAAGAAATCCGTTGGAATTCGATTACTCGATAAATAGTACAATTCTCAAGGCTGTCAATTCAACTAAGTACCTGGGTGTTAAAATTACGAACAACTTCAGTTGGAAAGACCACACACGATAAATAGTACAATTCTCAAGGCTGTCAATTCAACTAAGTACCTGGGTGTTAAAATTACGAACAACTTCAGTTGGAAAGACCACATAGATAATATTGTGGGGAAGGCGAGCCAAAGGTTGCGTTTCATTGGCAGGACACTTAGAAGATGCAACAAGTCCACTAAAGAGACAGCTTACACTACACTCGTTCGTCCTCAGAATATTGCTGCGCGGTGTGGGATCCTTACCAGGTGGGATTGACGGAGGACATCGAAAGGGTGCAAAAAAGGGCAGCTCGTTTTGTATTATCATGTAGTAGGGGAGAGAGTGTGGCAGATATGATACGCGAATTTGGATGGAAGTCATTAAAGCAAAGACGTTTTTCGTCGCGGCGAGATCTATTTACGAAATTTCAGTCACCAACTTTCTCTTCCGAATGCGAAAATATTTTGTTGAGCCCAACCTACATAGGTAGGAATGATCATCAAAATAAAATAAGAGAAATCAGAGCTCGAACAGAAAGGTTTAGGTGTTCGTTTTTCCCGCGCGCTGTTCGGGAGTGGAATGGTAGAGAGATAGTATGATTGTGGTTCGACGAACCCTCTGCCAAGCACTTAAATGTGAATTGCAGAGCAGTCATGTAGATGTAGATTCACATTAGGAACACGACATATCAGCGCGATGCAAAACTTTTGTTGAGGTGTTCATATATCCTCTTGTGGGGAAACTACATTCATTTCGAAGCCTAAAACAAATAAACGTCATATTGAACAATACTTTACCTGAGAGTAGCGCTACTCACACATTAGATATTCAATCAAACTGACTACTCATTCTTTAATAAAAATACAGATCCAAGAGAGCCCCCTTCACTCGGTGCAAGAGAGATGTGTTTTTAAGAGAACTGAGAAAGTACGGAAATTGTATTGATTTAATCGTGTACAAAAACAAGATAGCAGTCTTCCCACGTTATTTCGGTCAGATAAAATTTCTTTCAATCGAGCTTATCCAAAGCCACTGTTTGATGTTTAACATTATCACTATGCGTTGTTTCTGATAAAGTTTTCTCGATCTGCAGATATTTGAGTCTTTATGGCCACTGCAAGTAAGGGTGACATACTGGTGTAGCTAATCAGTTCACAGCGTATTTAATGGAGTGCATCTGAACTCTGTAATTTACATTTTTCTTCAGCTGATCAGGCAACAAATAAAGGGATTAATTAGAGTTTGCTTTTGAGTGTTAAATCTGTTGGTTCAGTTTTGCTGCACAATATTTCGACGGCCGTCCTGTTTCAGGCAGCGAGTACACGTACATGGCTGAAGAAGACGACAGTGTCGTTTGCCTGAAGGTTGTGCAGTAAGTCAGGACTAACAACTCGGTCCAGCACCCGAAAGTACTCCATTAATCAGTCACGAAGAGAAAAGCCGGGAGAACACAACAAGTAAAGGACTTGCTTTTTCATTAACTTGAAACGTACATTTCATTAAAATTAGAGTACTTTAAGTACGAACATAAGTTTCATTGATCTTTTCTTTAATATTTCAAAACTTCCTGGAGTTTCCGTATATAATTTTAAGAAAAGATTTCATTACATTGCCCATACACGGTCATTCTGATAAACACTCAAAGCGAAGCTGTAGGAATGAACAGCTTCGCGGTAAAGTGTAAATGTTATGCAGCTTTGTCGGCTGGGATATCTCACGGGGTGGGTTCAGAAGCCCGTTGCTCACTTTGGCCCGTTTCGTTGCGGATATGAGAGAGTAGCGTCGTATGTGTATTTTTAGACTTTAGGTGAGTGTAATAGACGTATGTACAGTATTATGCTTGTGCTGTGTAATGATGATGATGAGAGTAGGGAGAGGACGGAACCCAATGCCAGCACATAGCCTACTCCTCTAGAATAGAACCGAGGAGGCCTCAGAGCATAATGGTGTCATGTGGCCTCACTTCATGAGGCGCTGAGCGAGGTTTTGAATTTAAATCACGACATTACTCGCCCGGATAACCAAATGGGTTAAGGGTTAGTGAGCCGGCCAGCCTATATGTGGTTTTTAGGTGGCTTCCCACATCCAGTTAGGTAAATACCGGACTGGTTCCTACACTCTGCCTCAGATACACTCTACACAAACATTAGAAAACGGTCTCACATCTGACTATGGGCTTTAATCTAGATGCAGACAGATAGCGTCTCGGGAAGGTGGGGGGGGGGGGGGGGGGAGCGGCGCAGGAGTTGGGGGTGTCATATGGCAGGGAATCCGGGCGCAACTGTCGTTAACATTGCAAAAGCCCATATAATAACGCCGACCCCATAGAGAAGGTAAGGAAGAAAAAAACACTGATGCAAAGACTGGTGACCGGGAACTTTACGCCACCAACTCCCCTCCCCTTGTCGGTCAAATACTGGCAGTCAAAACTTCATTCACTACCAGGATTCGAAACAGCTCACATCCGAAGCGAGTGCTACAGCACGTTTACAAAAGTGGATGCATATCTTCGAATGTGAAGGGCTGAAGGGTGCCGCCTCTGAATGCAACTTAATCTACCACCACAAAGTAAAGTTTCAAAATTTTACGAAGATTCAACATTGAAGAGAGAGTCGATTCACTTTTTTTGAAAACACAGTGTCACCTTCATTAGTGTCACCTTCACACTTTTCGCTATAGTTTTGTAACCTTCACTGGGCTTCGCTTTGCAGTTTGACCATATCAAAAAAGTAAAATTATTAGTTCTGAACATAGCATAAGACTAACCGGTGCGTAAAATATGTTTTTACACGTAAAATATGTTTTTACACGTAAAATAGCAACTGTAAACGTTACAGCCGTTCATGGCTTGGTGTACAGAATTTTATCTTGTATATCATGTTCACAATGAACAGATAAGCTTCCCTTCGCAGTATCTGCGTGGCGATTCGGTCGCAATCTTGGCTGTGTTGGCGGATTATACTTGTGCTGTCACGTGCTCGACATCTGACAGTGATAAAGAAGCGGATCTAAACACCTTAACGTAGAGGCGACCAAGTCAATATGAACCTGTTAGTCAAGGAAGGCACGATTCGGTTACGATTGTGAACAGGGCCGTAATCAGTTACTATTGGTTCCCTTTTGCAATTACACACATTTATTTCAAAACGGTAGTTCCAGAATTAGCAATAAATAAAGATATCACACGTTATTAATGAAGGAATAAACAACTGTATAATTAGTAGTGCTTTCAGTGTTTTGAAATTTACCAAATGAACACAAAATACAGACACAGCAAATAATGTTTTAAAAACAAACCAATGTGATCCAAGTTAGAATTTTAAGGCAAGTAACCACAGTCACGGCTGAAGGCCTTTAACGCCAAGAATGGCAATTATAAAAATTTAACAATCATACTGTAAATAGGAAAGGTTAATTTAAAGAGACAGGCAACTGATCACCAAACAGGTGAGACAGAATGATGGTAAACTTGGTAGCGAAACCATTTTAACCTGCTGTAACGTCAAGACCCCCCCCCCAAGAACCATGGACCTTGCCGTTGGTGGGGAGGCTTGCGTGCCTCAGCGATACAGATAGCCGTACCGTAGGTGCAACCACAACGGAGGGGTATCTGTTGAGAGGCCAGACAAACGTGTGGTTCCTGAAGAGTGGCAGCAGCCTTTTCAGTAGTTGCAGGGGCAACAGTCTGGATGATTGACTGATCTGGCCTTGTATCACTAACCAAAACAGCCTTGCGGTGCTGGTACTGCGAACGGCTGAAAGCAAGGGGAACTACGGCCGTAATTTTTCCCGTCGGCATGCAGCTTTACTGTATGATTAAATGATGATGGCGTCCTCTTGGGTAAAATATTCCGGAGGTAAAATAGTCCCCCATTCGGATCTCCGGGCGGGGACTACTCAAGAGGACGTCGTTATCAGGAGAAAGAAAACTGGCGTTCTACGGATTGGAGCGTGGAATGTCAGATCCCTTAATTGGGCAGGTAGGTTAGAAAATTTAAAAAGGGAAATGGATAGGTTAAAGTTAGATATAGTGGGAATTAGTGAAGCTCGATGGCAGCAGGAACAAGACTTCTGGTCAGGTGAATACAGGGTTATAAATACAAAATCAAATAAGGGTAATGCAGGAGTCGGTTTAATAATGAATAAAAAAAAATAGGAGTGCGGGTAAGCTACTACAAACAGCATAATGAACTCATTATTGTGGCCAAGATAGACACGAAGCCCACGCCTACTACAGTAGTACAAGTTTATATGCCAACTAGCTCTGCAGATGACGAAGAAATTGAAGAAATGTATGATGAAATAAAAGAAATTATTCAGATAGTGAAGGGAGACGAAAATTTAATAGTAATGGGTGACTGGAATTCAATACTAGGGAAAGGGAGAGAAGGAAACGTAGTAGGTGAATATGGATTGGGGCTAAGAAATGAAAGAGGAAGCCGCCTGATAGAATTTTGCACAGAGCACAACTTAATCATAGCTAACACTTGGTTCAAGAATCATAAAAGAAGGCTTTATACATGGGAGAAGCCTGGAGATACTGACAGGTTTCAGATAGATTATATAATGGTAAGACAGAGATTTAGGAACCAGGCTTTAAATTGTAAGACATTTCCAGGGGCAGATGTGAACTCTGATCACAATCTATTGGTTATGAACTGCAGAATAAAACTGAAGAAACTGCAAAAAGGTGGGAATTTAAGGAGATATCTGGATAAACTGAAAGAACCAGGGGTTGTACAGAGTCTCAGGGAGAGCATAAGAAAACAATTGACAGGAATGGGGGAGAAGAATGGGTAGCTATGAGAGATGAAGTAGTGAAGGCAAAAGAGGACCTAGTAGGTAAAAAGACGAGGGCTAGTAAAATCCTTGGGTAACAGAAGAAAAATGAATTTAATTGTTGAAAGGAGAAAATATAAAAAGGCAGTAAATGAAGCAGGCAAAAAGGAATACAATCGTCTCAAAAACGAGATCGACAGAAAGTGCAAAATGGTTAAGCAGGGATGGCTAGAGGACAAATGTAAGGTTGTAGAGGCTTATCTCACTAGGGGTAAGATAGATACTGCCTACAAGAAAATTAAAGATACCTTTGGAGAAAAGAGAACCACTTGTAAGAATATCAAGAGCTGAGATGGAAACCCAGTTCTAAGCAAAGAAGGGAAAGCAGAAAGGTGGAGGGAGTATATAGAGGGCCTATACAAGGGCAATGTACTAGAGGACAATATTATGGAAATGGAAGAGGATGTAGATGAAGATGAAATGGGAGATACGATACTGCGTGAAGTTTGACAGAGTATTGAAAGATCTAAGTCGAAACAAGGCCCCGGTAGTAGACAACATTCCATTAGAACTACTGACAGCCTTGGGAGAGCCTGTCCTGACAAAACTCTACCATCTGCTGAGCAATATATATGAGACAGGCGAAATACCCTCAGACTTCAAGAAGAATATAATAAATCCGATCCCAAAGAAAGCAGGTGCTGACAGATGTGAAAATTACCGAACAATCAGTTTAATAAGTCACGGATGCAAAATACTAACCCGTATTATCTAGAGACGAATGGAAAAAACTGGTAGAAGCTGACCTCGGGGAAGATCAGTTTGGATTCCGTAGAAATATTGAAACACGTGAGGCAATACTGACCCTACGACTTATCTTAGAAGCTAGATTAAGGAAAGGCAAACCGGCGTTTCTAGCATTTGTAGACTTAGAGAAAGCTTTTGACAATGTTGACTGGAATACTCTCTTTCAAATTCTGAAGGTGGCACGGGTAAAATACAGGGAGCGAAAGGCTATTAACAATTTGTACAGAAAGCAGATGGCAGTTATAAGAGTCGAGGGGCATGAAAGGGAAGCAGTGGTTGAGAAGGGAGTGAGGCAGGGTTGTAGCCTCTCCCCGATGTTATTCAATCTGTATATTGTGCAAGCAGTGAAGGAAACAAAAGAAAAATTAGGAGTAGGCATTAAAATCCATGGAGAAGAAATAAAAATTTGAGGTTCGCCGATGACATTGTAATTCTGTCGGAGACAGCAAAGGACTTGGAAGAGCAGTTGAACGGAATGGATAGTGTCTTGAAAGGAGGATATAAGATGAACACCAACAAGTCAAAACGAGGATAATGGAATGTAGTCGAATTAAGTAGGGTGATGCTGAGGGAATTAGATTAGGAAATGAGACACTTAAAGTAGTGTAGGAGTTTTGCTATTTGGGGAGCAAAATAACTGATGATGGTCGAAGTACAGATGATATAAAATGTAGACTGCAATGGCAAGGAAAGGGTTTCTGAAGAAAAGATATTTGTTAACATCGAGTATTGATTTAAGTGTCAGTCGTTTCTGAAAGTATTTGTATGGAGTGTAGCCATGTACGGAAGTGAAACATGGACGATAAATAGTTTAGACAAGAAGAGAATAGAAGCTTTCGAAATGTGGTGCTACAGAAGAATACTGAAGATTAGATGGGTAGATCACATAACTAATGAGGAGGTATTGAATAGAATTGGGGAGAAGAGAAATTTGTGGCACAACTTGACTAGAAGCAGGGATCGGTTGGCAGGACATGTTTTGAGGCATCAAGGGATCACCAATTTAGTACTGGAGGGCAGCGTGGAGGGTACAAATCGTAGAGGGAGACCAAGAGTTGAATACACTAAACAGATTCAGAAGGATGTACGTTGCAGTAGGTACTGGGAGATGAAGAAGCTTGCACAGGATAGAGTAGCATGGAGAGCTGCATCAAACCAGTCTCAGGACTGAAGACCACAACAACAACAACGCCAAGAATGGCAACTACAAAAAAATTTGAAACATACAATAATAAAACACAAGGGCCAGTCGAAGACGGTGCTCCACGGATCGACCTCTGAGTAGGTCCGGCAAAATACACTTTCGCGAGCGATGAGATAGACAGCCAAGAGTTGCATTCACTTCGGAAGATGGTAACTCAGGCTAGTGGCAGTCTAACGAATGACTAATGATAATCTTGCTCAGGCTACCTGACGTCCAATAAACCAAATGCAAAGTTGTAAGAAATACGCAAAAGCCGGATCCGGCGGTCTGGAATCTGGCTACAGAATACTGTGCTTAGAGCACCCAGAACGAGAAAGGAATCACTACCACCAGAGTAGAAGAATCGCCAACCAACCATCGATCAAGAAAGCTGTCAAAACTACACGCCTCACTGGACAGCAGTGGCAAGGCGAGGAAACGTACACTGCCGTCACATACACTAACCCCCCAGGGAAGGTTACTGGGGCGTTAGTGGCTACGAGGCAGGAAAATACCGCTGGTTGAACTTAACAAATAGTAACAAACTGAACGCAAGAAGTAGTAATTAGAAGTCCAGGAAAGCTAATCAGATCCACCTTCCCCAAGCACTCCACTCGCTGCCCTTCGCCTTGGCAACACTATGAGCAGCATCACGAACCCAAGTCACTGGAGAATCGCAAGATCTCACAATGATGGAGGTTTCTCTAACTGAATCCCAAATGCACTCAACTTAAAGCTTGCTGGATCCAGTTTACGACGGGGACATGCATCCTCGTGACCACAGGCCTTCGATCCGGCAGTCCACGTGCGCCGCCAGTGGTCCCGGCGTGTTCATGCACTGCGAGGACCTGGTTCCTCCTGAGTCCCCAACCGAACTGCACACTGACTCGACCTGGAAGAACAACGACGTCTCCTTAGGCAGGGCCACAGTTACTACATATCGATAACCGCCGCTGCTGCCACTAGCGGACAGGCAACGCTTGCGAAACCTAGCGGCGCCAGTCGACACGAGAAGAAGACAAACAACCACAACCATGTCAACTAAACGATACGGTCTGGCCTCCAACCTACAAACAGCACCAACGCGAGCCGCAGCACGGCTCATGTATACTCGTCACAACTATCTAGTGTTGTGACAGCGTAGAATGATATGCGAACTTGAGGATCGGAAATTACAGGTAGAGAGCAAAGGAAATGTTGACATCTGCATCTACATAGATACTTACAAGCCTTGCAAATGGAGCGAAGGAAAAAAGACTGTTCATAAGCCTCCATGAGCCCTGATTTCTCGTATCTTATCTTCATGGTCCTTACGCGCAATGTATGTTGGCTGCAGTAGAAACATTCGGCAGCCAGCTTCAAACGTCGGTTTTATGAATTTTCTCAATAGTTTCCTCGAAAAGAACGTCGCCTTCCCTACAGGGGTTCCCATTTAAGTTCCCGAAGCATTTCTGTCATACTTAAATGTCGCTCGAACCTACCGGTAACAAATCTGGCAGCCCGTCTCTGAGTTGCTTCGACGTTTTCCTTTAATCCGACCTGATACGCATCCCAAACACTCGAGCAGTACCCAAGAATAAGTCGAACCAGCGTCCTACACACGGTATCCTTTACAGATGAAACACACTTTCCAAAAAATTCTCCCAATAAACCGAAGTCGGCCATTCGTCTTCCCTACCACAGTGTTCACATGCTTGTCCGATTCCATATCGCTCTGCAGCGTTACACCGAGATATTTAAACGAAATGACTGTGTCAAGCAGGATACTATGTATGATATAATAAGGCATCGAGACATAGGCAAGCGTAAGACCTGGTCTTTGGATATCACACAGTGTCGTTGGCTACTGGCGACATTGTTTACATCTGCTAATATTTGTAGAATTGTCAGGTGTCTCGGGTGTCTCAATGATATTTCGACAAACACATGGACTGCCATCTTCAGGTGGCCCCTAGCTATAACGAATCTGTTTGTCTAAATATCGTGGAGACCTTACGACGTGATCCGAGTGACACCCGAGAATTCTAAAAGTCAGAAATACACCGGAAAAATATCGGGTCGCAGATCTGCTAAAATGTTGACGTTGAGACAACATTTAAAAGAGAGCGTCAGAGGCAAAGTCACATCCTTTTCTGCAAACGCAGGCAACCGCGACAGCTGTGAATTATTCTTCCCATCAGCGACTGCAGGTGGCGTAGTATTTGTATCCTCAGATATTCAAGTGTAAAAGAAAAGAGTGCGTTACTCTGAATCGGTGACGGAAGTTGCTAGCAAGTAATTCGACTGAGAATTCGGAACCTCAGCTGGTCTCTACAAAGTGGATCCTAGCCTAGAGCAAATTTTTATAGGGTGGCAGGGGCAAAAGAACATCGATATACACCTTCTGACGGAGAGACTTTGCTTCTTTGTCTGTTGTGATACACTTAGAGTTCTGCTGGCAAACCACCCAAAACTTTGGTCGTGAATGTAAGCGATGGCTAGCCCTTGGAGTCACTGCTGACAAACGCTTGGTCCAGACTAGTCTGACCACAGAACCACAGTCGTATCACAAAAACCGTCATCTTCATCTACATCTCCACGACAACCCGGTCATTCACACCTAAGTGCTTGGCAGAGGGTTAATCAAACCAGTTTTAGACTATTTCTCTACTGTCCCACTCCCGAACAGTACATGGGAAAAACAATTAAATCTTTCCGTGGGGGCTCTGATTTGTCTTATTTTTTTACGATGATCATTTCTTCCTATATAGGTGGGATTCAGCAAAAAAATATTTTCGCATTCGCCGCGAGGGGTAGCCGCGCGGTCTAGGGCGTCTTGTCACGGTCGGAGGTTCGAGACCTCCCTCGGGCATGGATGTATATGTTGTCCTTAGCGTAAGTTAGTTTAAGTTAGATTAAGTAGTGTGTAAGCTTAGAGACCGATGACCTCAGCAGTTTGATCCTATAAGTTCTTACTACAAATTTCCGAAACATTTTCGCGTTCAATAGAGAAAGTTGGTGACTGAAATTTAACGAAAAAATCTCGCCGCAACTAGAAACGGCTTTGTTGTAATGATTGCTACCCCCGCTCGCGTATCATATCCATGGCACCCTCTTTCCTTTTTTGCGATAATACGAGGTGCCCTTCTTTGGACTTTGTCTATGTCCCCGTCTACCCTATCTAATGCTGATCCCACAGTACTCCGGAAGAGCACGGGTAAGCGTTATTTGCAGTCTCTTTAAATTGTTTGTTGCATCTTCTCTGTGTTCTTTCAACATAAAGTAGTCTCGGTTCGCCTTTGCCACAAAGGTTTCCCTGTGGTAATGCAGCTCTCTCCAAAATGCAGCGCGAAAGAAACACAATAGTTGCTATCACTAACACATCGATCATCACCTGGTAATAAAATGCAATAACAGTCACAAGTTAAGAGTCACCTGACAATGCTCCATTTCTGTCAAATTCATTGATAACTTACTTCCAGTAAATGACTGAGATTATTATTAACAGACTGGAGATATTTTTAAAATCTTGATTTTTGAAGGAGAGATGTCAGTTATCATCATTTAAATTCTTCAGAGTAGCGTGTGCGTTGATATTTAAAAGGTACAACCATCACATTAGGCATCATCCAAAATAGACATTTTTAGTGAAAAAAAAGAAGTTATAATGTATCGTCACTGCAATCCTCCAGCTTGCATATCTAATCCTTTAGTTTTACTATTGTATTAATTAATCTGCCTAACTGACATTTACCGCACTTAACTAAATTATTTGAAATTAACGTAAATTAAGGCCCCAGTATGGATAGCCTAATAATTTCACGAATATGTAATTGACTTTCCATGTGTGAGCTTTTCAAAGACTGTCAATGCAAATTTTGAATCTTGATTGCTGAATGAGAATTTGACCGAAAATTGTTCACATGGTCTTACCTACTGTGTCATTTCCTTCGGTTTGTCTTTACCATCTTCGACAGATGGCTCCATCTAGCTGTGCAGGGCTACAACGCAAGTCCATGCTTTCAAGTCCTGCATTTACACGTCGCTCTACACAGCTCACAATTCACCACAAGATGGTGTGCGTCTGTCAAGAGCCATCTTTTGCATTTCTCCTACGCCTGATCCCAGCTCTACACTTTTCCATTACGGAACTTGGTAAACATTAAGTTTCGACTCCACTCATGAGTGGCGCAGTGATTAACTCACGAGACTCGCATTCGGGCGAACGAGGATTCAAATCCGCGTTTGGCAATTCAGATTTAGGTTCTCCGTAATTTCCCTAAATCGCTCCAGCCAAATGCCAAGGTTAGTTCACTTGAAAAACGCACCGCCGATTTCCTTCGTAACCCCACTGTTGCTTCGTTTCTAATAATCTCGCTGTCAAATGGTTCAAATGGCTCTGAGCACTATGGGACTTAACTTCTGAGGTTATCAGTCCCCTAGAACTTAGAACTACTTAAACCTAACTAACCGAAGGACATCACACATATCCATACCCGACGCAGGATTCGAACCTGCGACCGTAGCGGTCGCGCGGTTCCAGACTGAAGCGCCAAGAACCGCTCGGCCATACCGGTCGGCCCATAAACTTTTCCAAATTCCCGCTTTTGTTGACAGCTAAAAGGGAATAGTTTATAAAGGACCAACAAAAGTGACACACAAAAAAGATAGAAGGCATATTTTTCACAGATACTGAACTGCAATGATCTACAGTCGAACTTCAGATTTGAAGTACCTGATGCAGTTGATGTACATGCCACTACCCCATTAATAAAAGTAGTACAGCAACCAATAAAGAAATTAATGAATAACAAGGCTTCTGGTGAAGACGAGATATAGTCTGAATTTTTGAAGAATAGATGACCACAACTGGAATTAGACATACAAACTTTAACAGAACCAAACTTCACGGCAGAAACCACAGCTGCAGAGTGGAAAACAGCAATTATTTGCCCCATACTCAAGGAGAATGACCCCCTCGTGTGCAGTAACTACAGAGGAATCGCTTTACTGGATCTCACTTATAAAATCCTATTGACGTGCCTATTAAACAGGCTGATCTCAATAACTGGAGAACTAACTGGGTATTACCAACGTGGTTTCCGCAGAAACAAATCCAAATTAGGTCATTTATTCATACTAAGACAAATAACTGAGAAGAAGTGGGAATTCAGCGTAGACGTTGACATATATTTCTAAATTTCAAAAAGGCTCACGATAACATACTCCTAAATATAATGAGAAAATACGAAATTCCCACAAAACTAATCCGATCAGTTACTATGTGTATAGATGAAACTTCGTGTGTAAAGACTCCTGTAGGAGAAACTGAGAATTTTAATGTGTACAAGGAGACGCCATTTCATGTATTTTATTAAACCTCGTCTTAGAGAAGATGGGTAGGGAATTTAGTAAAACTAATCCACAAGGGATCCAAATGCAGGAGGTGAACATTACTAGACCTACCTATGCAGATGATGTAGAATTAATGTTTAGTTTCAAAATAGAATTAATCAGAATGATGAACCTTTGGCTGTAGATGGATGCACTTTGAAGACAATTAACCGCTTCAAGTACTTAGGGAGTCTTTCTAGTAACGACAGTATAACGGATATAGCAACAGATGCCGGTCGAGCAACAGTGAACAAACATTTTTTAGCTTTATCAAAATCCTAAAGAAAAGTTCACTTAGTACTAACTTCATAATCCGCTTGCATCAGTTGACTATTATACCTGTAACTTTATACGAACATGACGCATTAACATTTAGGAAGAAAAATGAAGACAAACTGTCAATATTCGAAAGAATAATGGTAATAAAATTTGTTGTACTGGTATTTGATTAAAATAACATGGAATACAGTATAAGCCAAAATGGAGAATTAAGAAAGCTACACAAACGCCGAAACATTGTCGAAGTGCTAAAGAAGAGAAGGTTGAACTGGACAGATCATAATGAAAGAATGACGGAGAATAGACTACCTGTAGATCAGTAGATGGAACGAGAGGAAGAGGAAGCCCCAAAATTAGACAGCGCGATAACATCCGGAAGGATATAGCTGGGGTGAACATCAACGGCAAATGGATAAAAAGTGTCTTCGACAAAAAGAAATGGAAGAGGCTCATAGGGCAGGCGTGCGATCGTTGGGTCCTTGCCACAAGTATCATGCAGTAGGTAAAGTAACGAGGTGATGCAGTAGTTAAGGTAATGGACCAGCCTTCGGAAGTAGTAGAGGTCAAATCTCCGCCCATCCATCTAGAGCTAGGTTGTATACGCTTCCTGTAAATGAAGTATGGTGAGAGTGATTGAAAAGGAGGGGATGCTTCTTCTCTTTTGCTTTTGGATTTGTTCCACTTCAATGCGGGATCGACCTAGTACTATGGATTTGGCGATGTTAGTGTCAGAGGGTGGCCAGATGCCCTTCCTGTTGCCACCCTGAATCCCCAGGGATGGAATTAGTGTAACCCAGCTGTCTGCATATAGTGTAAGCCATGAAATAGTGCGATCGTTTTCCAAATGCCTGCGAATCGTTTAACTGAGGCGGGATCTGGGGACCAGCCCGGTATTCACCTAGTGGGATGTGGAAAACCGCCTAAAAACCTCATCCAGCCTGGCTGGCCCTCCAGCCCTCGTCGTTAATCCACCAGGCGGATTCGATCCGGGGCTGGCGCACCTACCCGAGTCCAGGAAGCAGAGCATTAGCGCCCTCGACTAACCTGACGGGTCAGGGTATGCTTCTTCTCTAATGACGTCGTATTTGATGGAGTTTGGAACCGTTATCTTCCCGAAACTCCCAGACAAATTAAAACTGTATTTTATTTCAGCCTTTTGTTTTCACCCACCAAAAGCCTGCATGTAGTGAGCCATAGAGTGACACGTCTGGCTAAGTTATAAAGTTGAAAAAAGCATGGTAAATAATCAGTACCTAATGCAGTTTCAAAAAGAACTACTGGATTAAGTTCAACTAACAAAAAACAGTAAACGAGTTAAAACTGTGCACCAAGTCGGGCGTCGAACGTGGGAGTTTGCGTTTCACGGGAGATGCTCTTATCGAGCTTTGCAGGCACAACTCAAGACCCACCATCTCAGAACTACTCTACAGAAGCTCACACGCTGTCTTTGTTAAATTACCACTCCTTGGAGAAACAAATATCCCAACACAACATCTAGTGTCTACTATATAACGGAGTGCAGATATCGCTGCATGCAGATTTTTCAGATCCATACAACTGACATCCTAGATGGTTGTTGGAATAGTTTATTGCATTTACCATTCACCACTTCCGTAACTGGTGTCTAATAAAAAATTGTAGCAATAATACTTACTAAGTGCTCCATGGCACGGTATGGCCATTAGCACCTAGTTAATGCGTGATCGTCTAAGATGCAGCAGAAAAAAGCACATGATCTTGAAGCAACGCTGTATGTCTGAAATGGGAGACAACGCTTTTGTGTAAAGCTGCTAATCACAGTACGATGCAGCAATGTTCCAAATTACGGTTAAATTCTTTGTGCAGATGTTTTTACTGAGATTTGTTGTAAGAAAAAGTCGACAATGATCTATCTGTCGGTTCGAGAAGCCAAATTATGCATTGTATTACTTGCAAGCAAGACACGAATAGGCGTTAATCAGACTAATTGTACGGCCTGTTAGCGAGGGTAGGAAGAAGAAGAAGAAAAAGAAGAAGAAGAGAGAGGAGGAGGAGAGAACTGAAAAACAAATTATTTCATCTCTGAAGTGCCATTGAGAATGTGTGCCCAAAAGTCGTTGTGAAACTGGACTTTGAATGCATTATCTCAACCAGTTAATCTCCAAGATAGCAGGAGAGTAAGACCCTCCAGTTACGAAGTAGAAAGTACTTTAAAACTGTAAAAACTTCCATTACCCTTGTAAAACATGAGGACATGATCAGATATTTGCCGCTTGTGTACCACTTATTTTTTACGCACAGTGTAATGTTAACTATAAGGAAAATCTATAAGAACCACTGATTGGTTGTAAGATAGAGTCTGAAGGTCATATGCGTAGTGTTAAATACAGATATTGTGATATTTGGTACTGTCACATGTATCAGTTGTTTTTTCTCTACGTCTATTAGTCTTCCCACAAATACATCACATAGTTTACTATTAGATGTTTTATCCACTTTCGTTACTGCACCATTATGTAGACTACATCTGTCAGACAGAGTAACCGTTTTGCGTCAGTGTATCCACACTTCAACATCTGGACGGCTGCCCAGAGGAAAATAAGCATTAATGCCCTCTTCTCGCCACATGTACTTGGAGGTATTAACAAGCCCAAAAACATACTAATCCTAATAATTATAAACATTAGTCTGCAAATGCAGTATATACTGTTGTAAAGTTGTAGAGCTTGACAGAGACAACGTAAACAATTATGTTATTACAATAAAAAAAATTCACAACAATTTAACAACTCCAAAACCGTGTTCGCATGTTGTTGATGGGGCCAACGGCCTGGCCGCGATGGTAACACCGGTTCCATCCGGTCTGCCGAGCGCTGTCTGCAAGCCGGGTGCACTCGGCCCCTTTGAGGCAAACTGAGGAACCATTTGATTGAGAAGTGGCGGCTCCGGTCTCGGAAACTGACATACGGCCGGGAGAGCGGTGTGCTGACCACATTCCTCTCCATATCCGCATCCAGTGACGCCTATGGTCTGAGGATGACACGGCGGCCGGTCGGTACGGTTGGGCCTTCATGGCCTGTTCGGGAGGAGCTAAGTTTTAAGTTAAGTTATGTTGTTGACAGCAATTCCAGTCCATGAACCAACAAGTACTTGGTGAACCAGATAGTGGAACGAATAGAGGAACTACATACCCCTACCTGAGAGTTACCATGTTACATAGGTGAATCGACGCTATGGTATCACCACAAACCAAATTGTCGGTAGAGTTGCCATCTTTAATTGGAGCAAAAACTGGATAACTCTTATTATTATTATTATTATTATTCACAACAAAATCACAATATGTACTTATAGCTACCACAACAGGAAGCACGCATTTGTTTAACACAATATTCACTGTTGATCCTGTGAATCCAGGCATTTCTGCGAGCCTCTAGTTCTCTGCCAGTTATATTTTGAAGTTATGCTTCTTTTCTGACTTCATAATTTTAACACGTCCTTTCCCGTTTACGGATTTGACAAATTTTGCCAATTCAGCGCATCTCATATGGTAGTTAAAATACCACAAATAGTCCGGCTTTCACGATTTCCAATTTCAGTCTTCTTCTTTCATTGCTCCCGATATTTACATCACACCGAAAATCCGCTCTACAAACCCATTAGACGGTGGCACTGCTAGCATATGTTGAGCAACTGTCAGCAGTGCTTTGCAGGTCTTAAAAACGTCACCCATTTGTTTGAAATGTTTGAGTCTGCTAAGTCCTCAATGAGTGGCAAGACTTCATTCAGTTCACATATTTCAGAAGATAGTTCATCACCGTTTATATTTATGTTGAAATAATCTATAAGTTTGATTATGTTCTCCATTTAAGTGGCTCTTCAAGATTTAACTGAGAGCTAAGCTAGAAAACTGAATCTTCACTGCAGTCAGTCCATTTTTCTAGACATTCCAGAATCCTAGGGCTTGCAGAGCTTCTCTGACAAAATTTTGCTTGTTCATACTGCGGGCATTTTTTCAGTTCTTGTTGTACCTTGAAACCGAGGAAATAATTTCTTTGTCTATTAATAATTTCTGCACGCAACTTCAGGAATACAGAATATATTTCAGTTATTTGTATATAACCACTTTCCATGTGTTTTAATTGTATTAAATAAATGCGTAACTTCGTGGTCAAAATAAATGTAAATCTCTGAGAGTGCTACTCCATCGTCCACTTCACTGTCGTTTTCATGGACTGCGAATATCCAAACAAGTTTAGCAATATTGTCTTCACCCTAGCTTATAAAATAAGACTTCAACAATGGCCATTTCTGGAGTAATCTGTCTACAGCAGAAAAAAAAGTGTCAAGAAGCGTGTAGGAACATGCCGGAGTAGTGTGGGGCACTATGACTGAAGGAACTCAAAAAAGTTCTTCAGCTCACTCACCTTCTTCGCGCTTGAAGAAAACTCATTAAATACCTTAACCATTAACGATTCAACATCGTATGACAGTAGATTTAGTCCATATTTCGCATTGTTCTGCAGTATAAGCATGCGACAATGTCCTGCAATAATATGTTGTGCTTCGAACATATTTTTCAACTCCACGAAGACAGACTGGCTTTTCCCGTAATTGACGGAAGAGTTGTCCACACCATAAGCAACTAGTTGCAGTCCTGAAAGACCAGTCTTAATGACTCTCTTTATGCTTCTTCACTACAGAAGGTGACGTCTTGTCAGCGTCATCGTAAAAGTCTGTAACGGCTGAAATCGTTCCCATATCTTGGTCGAAGTACCTGTTAGCAACTGGAAATAATTACAAATTTCCTTTATTTGAATCATCACATGCAATCGAGAATGGAGTTGCACCAACTTTTTTCAGAATCTATTGCAGAGAATGTGGCGTCAAAGTATTCTCTGCTATAGCTTCAGCTTTAGTCCGTCCACAGTGATTTTTTAATGATAGTTTCGAATCTTGAAACAAAAAGAGATATAAGAGGGCATTTCCACAGTCTTGCGAAAGGTAACTGTGATGATGTTTCACTCTATGATATGTTAATATTAGTTCCGTTGCTGATACTTCCTCTTACTGACTAGTTTCCGCTGGCACGAAAGACCTTCGAACACTAGAATTTCTTAACACATCCCGCACCTTATCAATATGAGTCTTGGTACTGTCATGATACCTTACCGCTTTCACTGAGCCGTATTTCACTGTAAAACTTGCGCGGTATGTCTTACAATATCGTGTATATTCATCTTATTTCTAAACCTACCCCGAAAAGACTGTTTCTTGTAGCCATTTGTCATTGAAAAGACACTCAAGAAGTTGTTTTTAGCCTGCTGCATTTTAGAAGCTCACTATAATATAGGTACACGTATCACTTAGTCACTACAGTGTCGCTCTTAAACATTTCAATTTTAAACTAAGCGCATGCATGTGCGGTTCATCTAATACAGCCACGACAAAGTACTTCATTACATCAATCAGCAGCGCGTAACAATGGGTATACTGGGCGCGTTAATTTGCTGGACAGCGCTATTCCTTTTAAAATTATGATGTCTTAATTGCAAGCACCGATAACAAAATTAAAATGCGACATTGTCACGGCTTGTTTTGTTTGTTGTTTTTTTGTCACTATATAATACTGTTCGACTGTGCAGTAGAACAAATAGACATAAACTGATATTGTGACTCTGCTTTATTGTCCACAGTCGACCGCTGTGGCCGAGCGGTTCTCGGCGCTTCAGTCCGGAACCGCGCTGCTTCTACGGTCGCAGGTTCGAATCCTGCCTCGAGCGTGGATGTGTGTGATGTCCTTAGGTTTAAGTAGTTCTAAGTCTAGGGGACTGATGACCTCAGATGTTAAGTCCCATAGTTCTTAGAGCCATTTGAACCATTTTTTATTGTCCACGTGGAAGTGACATGCAGCTGTCATAAGGAAATACCTGCTATTATTGACCTGTCTTTCCTAGTTCGTTCCAATTGGAGTGGTCTTCAAATGACTTGACGACTCTTTTGACACGGCTTGCCGAACAAATGAACGCGCCAACTTACATTAAAATACATTGGAATTCGTTGTGAGTAATCTACAATGTCCCCAGCTTGTGATACAGTCTGATATAAAATGTTGAAAGCAAAGAATAATCAAATTGAAAAGTTTTACTGACTCCATTTTCATTATTTGGCTTGTGTAGAAAAATCTTGAAAAATGAAATTAGTAGACATGGTTTAAAACCGTACAGTTGGCAACCCTAACTGTCAATGTTCTTGCTAAATTGCCTATCGACGGCGGCACAAAGGTGTGACTACATTGCATACACAAACGTTCTCCAAATGGTGAGCCAGCAGGTTAGAGACTTATGGAATAACAAGTGGCATCTATGTCGCCAACATATGGAAACACATTATGCAGATGTTCTGCATCCCTGCGCGACCATGGTACGACCTATGTGATAGTCCTTTGGGATTTATTTTTCTTTACACAGAGGAGGTTCAACCAGAGCCTAAAACAACGGACTGACATACCTACGTGAGGTCCGCCCCAGTAGCTGAGTGGTCAGCGTGACGGATTGCCGTCCTCCGGGCCCGGGTTCGATTCCCGGCTGGGTCGGAGATTTTCTCCGCTCAGGGACTGGGTGTTGTGTTGTGTTCATCATCATTTCATCCCCATCCGGCGTGCAGGTCGCCCAATGTGGCGCCGAATGTAATAAGACCTGCGCCAAGGCGGCCGGACCTGCCCCGCGAGGGGCCTCCCGGCCAATGACGCCAAACGCTCATTTCCATTTCATTTCCACCTACGTGAGACAGTGTCACAGAAGATCTTCCGACTACATCACTTTCGGCTGCCCACTGCGATACCACGCGACAATCAGTCTACTGCAGTACATAGTGATTTGTCGATAATTACTAATGGCAACGTAAAAACGACAATAGCAACAAATAATGTGCCCATATAAAACAAATATTCAGTTTTTTTTGCGCTTGGACAAAATTTGAAATGTTTAAATACTAACTCTAACAATTCTGTCAAAAAATTCGAATATTGTACATGTACCAATAGACATAAATTACGAAAATTAGTTTTGTTTATTAACATCTGTAGAATATTGCCACAAGCGGGGGCACATGTCTTGTGGTGTAGTGGTCAGCATCGCTGTCTGGCGAGCTGTGACTCCCTAGTTCAAACCCGGCCACCAGCAATTACTTGTTACTTAGAATTCATCACTTCGCGAAGGCTCGTGAAAAATCATCTGTTTGTAAGTTTGTATGTTCCAGAATATTCGATGTCTGTATAAACAGCTGCACTCTCCATCCAAAAGATCAGTTTTGTTTTGGCTGTATGATGGTGTCAGTAATAAACGTTCTTTCAGTTCTGAGTGTTGAACTTCATTGACTACAATGCCTTCGGATGTGGTCTTAATTGCGGTTTATACGTGGCATTTTATAGTGAAGATACCAGGTACTTCAAAACATCAACATCCGCGTGGTTCCAATTATGTGACGAAAAAGCCGTCGATTACATGGACGGGCACAAGAATAAAAGCAGCACATCGATCCTTAGTTCCATACATTCAGGAGACGGATGGATTCAAAACAGCAGTAAGTCAGCTGTGCATCAGGCGTTCATCAGATATGACGAAATGGCTGAAAGGATTCGATCCAGTCGCTAAATAGAACAGGTCGCATGACATGATGCGTTTGACAAATGCGTACTTTTATTTGGACTGCACAGCCCAGAAGTGATTCGAGAAGAAAGAAAAGAAGATCGGTAGCTGTGACTAATTCCAAGCCGAACTGAAGAAAGTATTTCTCCACAATCAGCGGCAATTAATGAACAAGATCCAACTTCATGGGGAAACAACTCAGTCATACATATAGAATGTTTTGACCCTTTGCCACATCGTGGATCCGAATACTAAAGAAGCCGACAAAATCTCTCACTTCACTAAAGAAGTCGCAGAACACATGTAAAGGATGTCACAATGACAGAACACATCCATTGGTGCCAAAGAATCGAGGAAGTGAAACAAAAATAGTCGGGCGAAAGAAGTATGACTCACTGCCGAATGTGGCTCCTATGGAAGTTAAGGAAGAAGCTCACCACTCTGACACATCAGATAGCCGGCCGGGGTGGCCGAGCGGTTCTAGGCGCTACAGTCTGGAACTGCGCGACCGCTACGGTCGCAGGTTCGAATCCTGCCTCGGGTATGGATGTGTGTGATGTCCTTAGGTTAGTTATGTTTAAGTAGTTCTAAGTTCTAGGGGACTGATAACCTGAGAAGTTAAGTCCCATAGTGCTCAGAGCCATTTGAACCATTTGAACGCGTCAGATAGTAAGAGAAGAGATACAACCGTGTATGGAAACTAGAAATGTCGCACGGAGTACATAAGAGAAAGCAGCCATGAATTTCGATCCCATACGTCAAGAGGTGATAGGGAATGCCGAAGAAGAGGTGTATCGATCTTTGGGACTAATCTCTGCCACTAGTTGAATGCGCCATGAAACGCAGTTCCGGCCAATTCGATCTTATGACACAGCCATCAAACGAAAATCCAACATCCAGCATCCATCCAAGCAGCTACAACAAATTCTTCCGCCAAGCACGAGACTACGACATTTGCAGGACGGGGAGCAACGTGGCGATGTGTTTCCACTGTGGACAAGCTCGACAGATTATAAGCTTTTGCACAGTGAGAAGACGAGTGATCGAAACGACCTGCGGGAGGAAGCAAATCGTTATTCCCTGAACGAGGTCGCTCCCCAACATGCCAAGCCAATCCCCGTCAGCGTACAGAGGCACCAACGGCTCACCTAGCCGCCGCAATCAGGAAAAATAAGCGAAACGATCATCTATGAAAGTCCACCATAGATAAAAATGTTCCGTGGACAACAGTCATTAAGAGGTCAGGAAATCCTACTGATGTCATCATCGGCGGCAAACCTGTGCGAGCGCCAGTCGATCCAGGGGCTTCCTCAGCTGTCATGTCTAATGCTTATCGTCGTTATCTAAAGAAGACTGATACGAAAGCGATTGTGCTGAAGGTCACAGTAGGGAAATACATCCAACCGACAGGAACACGTATTGCAAGAATAACAGTGACAGAGCAGTCCTTCGAATTCGTCGTTTTAACAGAATGTAGTCAGAATGTTATTCTTGAATGGCATTTCTTGCAGATATCACAAGCAGTCTTGGTCTGTGAAAGATCAGAGCTCCGTATTGCCGAAGCAATACAACAAATACCTAACAAAGATTACCCCTGGAGGTTGTTTACCACTGTAGACGTTGTTATCCCGCCATCATCAACGAGACGAGTTCCAGTCGTCAACCTAGAAGCTTATGTCGATTGCAAAAAGCTACTCGCCTCACAAAAGAAATCTTTATACTAGCAACGATCATAAGCATTGTAGTTGGTCAAAGAGAACTTTGGATCAGTTATTGTCAAGAGCAGTCACAACTCATCCCCAAAGGTAGTCCAGGAAGGAAGCCTTGTGTCATCGACGAAGGAACATTGTCACAACAGACAAAGCATGGGAGCATTGCACTGCCAATAGAATCCGGCCTGACCTAGGAGCAACGTCGGCGATTGATAGCCGTTCTGCGTCTGTTTTCGAATTCTCTCAGATCCAAAGTGAGGAAAATACAGACAAGGCGGGCCTTGGTGAAACATCGTATCAACACTGGGGATCATCCACCGGTTAGCCAGCTTTTATATAGATGTCGCCAGCTGAACGGCGAATAATTCTGGAGCCGGCCGCGGTAGTCTAGCGGTTCTGGCGCTGCAGTCCGGAACCGCAGGACTGCGACGGTCGCAGGTTCGAATCCTGCCTCGGGCATGGGTGTGTGTGATGTCCTTAGGTTAGTTCGGTTTAAGTAGTTCTAAGTTGTAGGGGACTTATGACCTAAGATGTTTAGTCCCATAGTGCTCAGAGCCATTTTTTGAATAATTCTGGAGGAAGTGAAGAAGATGCTACAGGATGACATCAACGGCCCTTCAAAGAGCCTTTTGTCTCTCCATAGTAAATTTGTGCCAATATTTGAAAGTTGCGCAATCTGCGTTAAATCACGCTCCTACTGCCAGAGGCAAGATCCAGCACTACTGAAGACCATAGAAACCTTGAAGAAGGATTAACCGACCAAAGGAGAATCCTAGTTAGTTTACAGAGCCTTGTGTAAGAGGAACTGTAGGCCTGTAGTGTCTTGCTTTCCAGTGTTGTATGCGAATGTCACGAGTAGTAGTATTGTATCTGAAACTCTCTACGGTTGTTCCTCATCCCAGCTCACCTTCTGCCAGGTATTTCGAAAGTATTCCCTCGTCGCTCCAACGTCTGGTCAATTGGGATTCGTGAAGACTTTAGACAGAATGACATACAGGAATCACTGGCCAGGTCCTACTGATCCGCTAGACACTATGTGAGCCACAATAACGAACTTTTCTGAAAAAATAATTGTCCTTTGTAAGCTGTAAAATGCTTTGTTTTATTTGTTGCTATTGAGTAATTTCGACTGTGAAGTTATTATCAAGTACATAGGTACCTCTATGCAACAGGCCATAAGAGATGTGTGTAAGTTGAGGTTCATAGGGAGCAATGCCGGGGGCAGTGGTGCGTGCCAACGTGCAGTAGTGGTTAGTGTCACTGTTTGACATGCTGTCAGTTAACAGTTCAAACCCAAGCACGAGCGATTATTTATAATTTATCTTTCCTGGGAGGTTTATGAAGTACATAATGTCTGCATAATCTGGAATATTCGATATTCGTATAAATAACAGCATTCTGGAATATTCGATTTTTGTATAAATAGCTGTGCTTTCCGTCCAAAAGGTCAGTTCTCGTCTGGCTGTACGTTGGTGTAAATAATAAAAGTGATTCCAGTGCTAATTACTGAACTTCATTGACGATCCTGCGTTCCGATTTGGACTTGATTGTCGTTTAGGCATGACAGTGTCATGTAACGGAGCCTGAGTAAATGGGTAATGTCTGGAGGCCATCAATAGAAGAAATAGATCTGTTCTGACGATGTTACAATTCTCTCCAGCAGATGTCAAGTCCTGCGTTTGATTAGATATCGTTCTTGCTGTTACTCGAATGATAGGGTATTTTCGAATATTTAACATAATAGACTTTTAGCGTGTCGCCATTGAACGCACTCTCTTCCCCTTCGTGGCCAGAGGATTTTGAGGGAAGACCCCTGGGTACAGTTGATCTTAAACCTTCTGTTGTTCGAGGATGTTGACGGTACAGAGAGTGATCCCATGGAAAGCAAAAATTAATGAAGGGTTTTCTACATCTTAACTCCATTATTAACGACAACAACCAATTTATCCCAAAAACAAAAAAAGATGTTTGCTTGCTGTTCTTCGATGTTTTGGTTCAATGGTTCTACACTGAGGTGACTAAAGTCATGGGATGGCGAAGTGCACATAATTATATGCACTACTGACCATTAAAATTGCTACACCACGAAGATGACGTGATACAGTCGCGAAATTTAACCAACAGGAAGAAGATGCTGTGATATGCAAATGATTAGCTTTTCTGAGCATTCACATAAGGTTGGCGCCGGTGACGACACCTACAACGTGCTGACATCAGGAAAGTTTCCAACCGATTTCTCATGCACAAACAGCAGTTGACCGGCGTTGCCTGGTGAAACATTGTTGCGATGCCTCGTCTAAGGAGGAGAAATGCGTACCATCACGTTTCCGACTTTGATAAAGGTCGGATTGTAGTCTATCACGATGCCGGTTTATCGTATCGCGACATTGCTGCTCGCGTTGGTCGAGATCCAATGACTGTTAGAAGAATATGGAATCGGTGGGTTCAGGAGGGTAATACGGAACGCCGTGCTGGATTCCAACGGCCTCGTATCACTAGCAGTCGAGATGGCAGGCATCTTATCCGCATGGCTGTAACGGATCGTGCAGCCACGTCTCGATCCATGAGTGAACAGATGGGGACGTTTGCAAGGCAACAACCATCTACACGAACAGTTCGTCGCGGTTTGCATCAGCATGGACTATCAGCTCGGAGACCATGGCTCCGGTTACCCTTGACGCTGCATCACAGACAGGAGCGCCTGCGATAGTGTACTCAACGACGAACCTGGGTGCAAGAATGGCAAAACGTCATTTTTTCGAATGAATCCAGGTTCTGTTTACAGCATCGTGATGGTCGCATCCGTGTTTGGCGACATCGCAGTGAACACACATTGGAAGCATGTATTCGTCATCGCCATAATGGTGTATGTTGCAGGTCCTGTACGGGCCTTTCTGGATACAGAAAATGTTCGACTGCTACCCTGGCCCGCACATTCTCCACATCTCTCACCAACTGAAAACGTCTGGTCAATGGTGGCTGGACAACTGGCTCGTCACAATACGCCAGTCACTACTCTTGATGAACTGTGGTATCGTGTTGAAGCTGCATGGGCAGCTGCACCTGTACACGCCATCCAAGCTCTGTTTGACTCAATGCCCAGGCGTATCAAGGCCGTTATTGCGGCCAGAGGTAGTTGTTCTGGGTACTGATTTCTCAGGATCTATGCACCCAAATTGCGTGAAAATGTAATCACATGTCAGTTCTAGTATAATATATTTGTCCAATGAATACCCGTTTATCATCTGCATTTCTTCTTGGTGTAGCAATTTTAATGGCCAGTAGTGTATATTGCGATAGTATCGCGTACGCAAGGTAAAAAAAGGGTACTGTATTGGCGGAGCTGTCTTTTGAACTCAGCTGATTAATTTGAAAAGGGTTCCGACGTTATTATGGCCGATTGACGAGAATTAACAAGTTTTGAACGCGGAATGGTAGTTGGAACTAGATGCATGGGACATTCCATTTCGGAAATCGTTAGGGAATTCAGTATTCTGAGAGCCACAGCGTCAAGAGTGTGCCGATAATACTAAATTGTAGGCATTACCTCTCACTACGGACAACATAGTTGATGATGGCTTTCACTTTACGACCGAGAGCAACTTAGAGTTGTCAGTGCTAACAGACAAGCAACACTGCGTGAATTAACCGTAGAAATCAACGTGGGACTACGACGAAGGTTTCCGTTAGGACAGTGTGATTAAATCTGACTCTAATGGGCTACGGCAGCACACAACCGAAGCGAGTGTCTTTCCTAACAGCACGACATCGTCTGCAGCGCCTCTCCCGGGCTCCTGACCATATCGGTTGGAGTCTAGACAGTGGAAAACCATGGTCTGATCATATGAGTCCCGATTTCAGTTGGTAAGAGCTGATGGTAAGGCTCGAGTGTGGCGCAGAACCTACGAAGTCTTGGACCCAGTCGTCAACAAGACACTGTGCAGGATGGCGATGGTTCCATAGTGGTGTGGGTTGTGTTCACATGGTTCAGAGCTCGGCTACTCGGAGACCATTTGGAGCCATTCTTGGACTTCCCGTTCCCAAAGGACGATGAAATTTTTATAGATGGCAGTACGCCATGTCCCCTTGTCACAGTTGTTCGGTTTGTTTGAAGAACATTCTGGACAATTCGAGTGAATTATTTGACCACCCAGATCGTCTAACATGAATCACATCGAACATTTATGGGTTATACAGGGTGACTCCGGGATGATGTTAGAAATTTTCAGAGAGGGTACATGTGTCAATTTGAGGGATCGTGACCCGAAAACGACGGAGTCCAAAGTTGTAAGCGAAAATCGTTCTATACCCATGATATTGAACCCCTTCTACTGCAGGCTCTTTGCTTTCGGTATTTTGGGAGGATGCAGTATGGATCAAAATAAGAAAAAATTTCTTAGTAAACGTGAGCTGTAAAAAGCATACTTTAAGAACAATGAGCACTTCTTCAGTGGAAGAGATGTCTTTCACTGTAGCAAAGATGAACAAATGTTCGTAGCTCTTAAGGTATGCATTTTATACTGCATGTTCATTGGACTTTTTTTCTTGTTTTGGTCCATAGTACCTCCTCCCAAAATATAGAAAGCAAAGAGCCTACGATAGAAGAAGTCCAATGTCAGAGGTATTAGAACGATTTTCGTTTATAACTTTAGACTGTTGTTCCCAGAGAAGGGAACATCATCAAGGAATCAACCTGTGTAGGCCAGAATACACACAAAAAAATGGTTCAAATGGCTCTGAGCACTATGGGACTCAACATCTGAGGTCATCAGTCCCCTAGAACTTAGATCTACTTAAACCTAACTAACCTAAGGACATCACACACATCCATGCCCGAGGCAGGATTCGAACCTGCGACCGTAGCAGTCGCGCGGTTCCGGACTGAAGCACCTAGAACCGCACGGTCACAGCGGCCGGCAGAATACACACATCGTGGAAGAACCCTGCGTTTAACATCAGCGCTGCTCTCGCCTTGTAAAAGAAATAAGTCTTCCACTCCGTCGCTGCTGAACATTGTATTTACACCGAGAATACAATGAAAAACGATAAAACAAGATTTTTGGCAACTGCTAATTAATTTTGAGATTCCATTATTAAAGAACCGCTGGAGATTCGCATAGCTGAAAACATT
The DNA here is from genome assembly GCF_023864275.1 of Schistocerca cancellata. Classification (NCBI taxonomy): domain Eukaryota; kingdom Metazoa; phylum Arthropoda; class Insecta; order Orthoptera; family Acrididae; genus Schistocerca; species Schistocerca cancellata. Next base: position 1,085,670,944 of record NC_064626.1, read on the forward strand.
ATTATCTGGGACAGCTGTTATCAGCTGGGTGACACACAGATTTCGTCCGCGTCTTCTGCAGTTCCTTACGGCCGTCCAAAGACGATCGTTCCCTGCACCCAACAGTACAGTCGATGAACAAACTTATAGTGTTGCTGATCCTGTGTGACGAATACCAGGTGTCAAAAAGTCAGTATAAATTTGAAAACTTAATAAACCACGGAATAATGTAGACAGAGAGGTAAAAATCGACACACATGCTTGGAATGACATGCGTTTTTTTTTTAGAACAAGAGCAACAAGGCGATTACACCACAAGAGAAATGATATTGTGTGTTGGAATTTGCGCGAAGTCAATCCGCTGTTCAAGTGCAACGTGCATTCCGCCATTGATTTCCCAAGAAGCCGCCTCTGCACAAGCAACTTTACGACTGGCATACAAAAATCTTGGATTAGCTAGCGTATGCAAAGGAAAGAACACTGTTCGGCCACGCACTTCTGATGATAATGTCAAGCTTATACGAGATCCGTTCACACGGAGACCTCGGAAGTCCATAAGACGGACAGACCACGACCATAACAGAAGGTACGAATTTTGCAATCCAATTCTCCAGAATACGACAGACTACACCTTTCCAGCAAGACTCATTTTTTTCGGATGAATCGACGTTTCATATTTCGGTTAAAGTAAACCGGCATAATGTTTGAATACCGACGCCGTCATCGAACATCAAAGAAGGAACCAGTATGTGTATCGTGCCGTTTCTGTTCACAAAGTTTACAGAACTCTCTTTTTACGGAGGAAACTGTTACAGGAATGTCGTACCTTGACATGCTGCAAAATTGGTTGTTTGCTCAACTTCACGAAGATTCTAATGATTTCATTTTTTATAAATGACGGAGCCCCACTTTCCTTTCACCTTGAGGTGCGGCGTTATCTTACCAGCACCATGCCGTAACGTTTGATTGGAAGAGATGGACAATAATATCTTGTTATGAGGTTGTCGTCTCCCCGGTCACAGACCTCACACCTATGGATTTTTTTTTTTTTTTTTTTTTTTTTTTGAGACAAGATATGGGACGGGGGTAAGAAATAAAAGAGGAAGTCACCTGGTAGAATTTTGCTCAGAGCATAACTTAATCATAGCTAACACTTGTTTCTAGAATCATGAAAGAAGGTTGTATACGTGGAAGGGGCCAGGAGATACTGGAAGGTTTCAGATCGATTATATAATGGTAAGACAGAGATTTGGGTACCAGGTTCTAAATTATAAGACATTTCCAGGGGCTGATGTGGACTCTGACCACAATCAATTGGCTATGAACTGTAGATTAAACTGAAGAAACTGCTAAAACGCGGGAATTTAAGGAGGTAGGACCTGGATAAACTGACAGGACCAGAGGTTGTAGAGAGTTTCAGGGAGAGCATTAGGGAACGATTGACAAGAATGGGGAAATAAATACACTAGATGAAGAATGGGTAGCTTTGAGACATGTAATAGTAAAGGCAGAAGAGTATCGAGCAGGTAAAAAGACGAGGACTAGTAGAAATCCGTGGGTAACAGAAGAAATATTGAATTTAATTGATGGAAGGAGAAAATACAAAAATGCAGTAAATGAAGCAGGCAAAAAGGAATACAAACGTCTCAAAAATGAGATCGACAGGAAGTGCAAAATGGCTCAGCAGGGATGGCTAGAGGACAAATGTAAGGATGTTGAGGCTTATCTCACTAGAGGTAAGGTAGATCCTGCTTACAGAAAAATTAAAGAGACCTTTGGAGCAAAAAAAACAACCACTTGTATGAATATCAAGCGCTCAGATGGAAACCCAGTACTAAGCAAAGAAGGGAAAGCAGAAAGGTGGAAGGAGTATGTAGAGGGTCTATACAAGGGCGATATGCTCGAGGACAATATTATGGAAATGGAAGAGCATGTAGATGAAGATGAAATAGGAGATATCATACTGCGTGAAGAGTTTGACAGAGGACTCAAAGGCCTGAGTCGAAACAAGGCCCCGAGAGTAGACAACATTTCATTAGAACTACTGACAGCCTTGGGAGAGCCAGTCCTGACAAAATTCTACTATCTGGTGAGCAAGATGTATGAGAAAGGCGAAATACCCTCAGACTTCAAGGCCAATATAATAATTCCAATCCCATAGAAAGCAGGTGTTGACAGATGTGAAAATTACCGAGCAATCAGTTTAATAAGTCACGGCTGCAAAATACTAACAAGAATTCTTTACAGACGAATGGAAAAAATGGTAGAAGCCGACCTCGGGGAAGATCAGTTTGGATTCCGTAGAAATGTTGGAAGACGTGAGGCAATACTGAAGGCAAACCTGCGTTCCCAGCATTTGTAGACTTAGTGAAAGCTTGTGACAATGTTGACTGGAATACTCTCTTTCAAATTCTGAAGGTGGCAGGGGTAAAATACAGGGAGGGAAAGGCTATTTACAATTTTTACAGAAACCAGACGGCAGTTATAAGAGTCGAGGGGCATGAAAGGGAAGCAGTGGTTGGGAAGGGAGTGAGACAGGGTTGTAGCCTCTCCTCGATGTTATTCAATCTGTATTTTGACCAAGCAGTAAAGAAAACAAAAGAAAAATCCAAGGAGAAGAAATAAAAATTTTGAGGTTCGCCAACGGCATTGTAATTCTGTCAGAGACAGCAAAGGACCTGGAAGGGCAGTTGAACGGAATGAACAGTGTCTTGAAAGGAGGATATAAAATGAACATCAACAAAAGCAAAACGAGGATAATGGAATGTAGTCGAATTAAATCGGATGATGCTGAGGGAATTGGATTAGGAAATGTTGACGCTTGAAATAGTAAATGAGTTTTGCTATTTGGGGAGCAAAAAACTGATGATTGTCGAAGTAGAGAGGATATAAAATGTAGACTGGCAATGACAACGAAGCGCTTCTGAAGAAGAGAAATCTGTTAACATCGAGTACAGATTTAAATGCCAGGAAGTCGTTTCTGGAAGTATTTGTGTGGAGTGTAGCCATGTATGGAAGTGAAACTTGGACGATAAATAGTTTAGACAAGAAGAGAATAGAAGCTTTCGAAATGTGGTGCTACTGAAGAATGCTAAAGATTAGATGGTAGATCACATAACTAATGAGGAGGTATTGAATAGAATTGGGGAGAAGAGAAATTTGTGGCACAACTTGACTAGAAGGAGGGATCGGTTGGCAGGACACGTTTTGAGGCATCAAGGGATCACCAATTTAGTACTGGAGGGCAGCGTGGAGGGTACAAATCGTAGAGGGAGACCAAGATATAAATACACTAAGCAGATTCAAAAGGATGTAGGTTGCAGTAGGTACTTGGAGATGAAGAAGCTTGCACAAGGTAGAGTAGCATGGAGAGCTGCGTCAAACCAGTCTCTGGACTGAAGACCACAACAACAACAACAAGTTAGTCTTCGTCCCACCGATGGCAGCTACTCTTAAGAGCTGAGAATCGATCTGCTGAATCTGTCGATTCAATAAATAGGGACAGGGTGATTCGTGTGTGGAACGAAATGGACTACCGTTTCGATGACTTTCGAGCAACGCACAGTGCTCCTGTTGAGAGTACAGTTCAGCGTCTGTGAAAATAAAACTTTGAACACTCTTCTATAAAGTGACATGCGCAATGTGTTTCTATCTTTCATAGTTTGTCCATCACAAGCAGTCCCATACTCAGGGAATGAGCGTAGGGGGAACAGATTCACAAATCCTACAACGGCGCTCATGCCAAAATCCTAGTCGAGGCGTCTTGCCGTTGCCTTCCTCCGACCTGTTATGAAGTGTCGGCGTGTATCTGTGTCATTTCGATGAGTGTGGTGAGTGCCTGTACAGTGTAGTGTTGGTTTGTGTTATAATGGATGAAAGGAAGAAAGCTGGTGAAATATGGTGCCGGAACATAGCATACTCCTTTCAAAACGCATCATGGGAACCGCTGAACTTACCGTCCCCATCCGGCAGACGGATCACTGACAGTAGTGTCACATGCTTTATGTTGACCTCAGCAAAAACTAAATAATAAAGAAACTCATTTTCTTTGAGAGTATAACTGTGGAAACGATGATACTTCTGAGTACGAAAATAAATAATATGAATTCTTTATCGCGGGATATTGAGTTTTGACATGAACGGTGACAGCTGTCGCCACAAGATAAAAAGAATGCCACTCGGGAACACATGACGTTATTCAATAGACCGTTGACAGTCTAGGACGAAGGTAGATGTAAATTACCGACAACGTTAGTTCTTAAAGTGGCAGTGAAGAAAACATTTGTCGCTGCCAGTAACGCATACTTTATCTTATTCGAATCAAGTATTGTAGATTTCCGAGGAACATATACAACAAGACGTACACTTTTTTTCGTTATAGTAAGGTCTCATTACGCTGCTTCTGTTCAAGTAAAGGTTAACATAAAATCTCTTTTTCATTAACAACAGTTTTCAGCTTCCATTTCCTGTGACTTGAAGGGAAACTATAAAATATCACAGAAAAACTTTTTAGTTCTTTCCTTGTGTGGCTATAGTCTCTTCGATGAGCTCAAGTACTGCTGATTACTGATATCCCCTACTCACAGAATGTTCAACCTATTATTTGACATACTTCGCGCAACACTATGAGTACGACACTTGCCCCAAATATAGGCAGCGCGATGTGCAATGATGCTCAGCCAGTGTATTAATTCGTTACATTAGAATGGGAGAGAATCGAAGTGCTGCTCCTATTCCAGGTAGTTTCGATAAGTTTAATTTTTTACAGAATCCCAGTACACGCCTCTTTGTCACTTCGTTTTCTTCTATTTCACATTTTAAAATAGTGCAAATACTTTGAATACTCTTAAAGCTATTGTGGTTTCTAAGGTACTTCAAGGTTTTAAATGAGAAATTTTCCATATTTGCTAATCTAAGAGTGTGAGTCATATAGTTCCCATAATTTGTTTAATTACGAACGTAAATGCAATATGTAGTTTCTTCACCAGCTAAACATCATGTTAAACTGCTTTATATATTTTTTCTACAGCTTAAGCTTTACTGCAGTATCACTGTAAAATCTGTTGTATACGGCTCTTCAGCATGTCAACAGACACTAGTTTATAATTAATTGTTAACGTCAGTCAACGGAATCAGCTGTCCAATAGGCCTCCTTCAGTAAAATAAATACACCACGATAGCCTTATGCAAAATTACTACATGCAAAACAGGCAAAACAAGCACAATGACATTGGACGCAAATCTGATACAATATGTGCAGTGACTAGTAGGGCATAGTATGCAATCGTAGAGTTTTTATGAAGTAAGTTTTTATGAATCCTAGCATGTTTTATGGTCTGATTTTACAGTGTTAAACTTTTAACTGAATGTCATTGCACTGAATTCTTGTTGCTTTCATTTACCAGAATACTTGAAAATGGACTAAGATTGAAACTGCACAGTAGTACAATAAATAAAGAAAAATGATAGTTGTAGGTGATATCAGATCATTTAAACAATTAGTCTGAAAGATTGAACCCAGGACAGGCAAATGCGCGCTCCAGGGATCCGTATATGCTCTTGTGGAGTCAAAGATGGGTTTCCGATCCAGACCCATTCACCATGGTACCTTTCAAACCTATTTCATGCTAGAACATAGACGCCTATTGGGATTCGTGTTTTCATATTTTATCTGTATCACGTACTCCACACAATGGTTGCTGTTGATCACCTTCGACACGTAACTTTTTGAGTTATCCCTCTTTTTGAATTCATCTAGAAATTTTTGAATGTAGTGCAACTTAGGAAATAGAATTATATTTTTTGGTGCTTTTTCATGAACTGTACGTTAAAGAATTCAATGTCGCTGCAAAAGAAAAAAATTATTCTGATTCAATACCTGGGGTGCAGTAAAGCCATTCTCGGACTCGTACATTTTCATGGTAGTTCTAGCCCTGTACAGTCACCCTTCTTTTTGGATTCACTCAGGAATTTTTGAATGTAGTGCAACTTAGGAAATAGAATTATATTTTTTGGCGCTTTTTCATGAACTGTTCGTTAAAGAATTCAATGTTGCTGCAAAAGAAAAAAATTATTCTCATTCAATACCTGAGGTGCAGTAAAGCCATTCTCGGACTCATGTACTTTTCATGGTAGTTCTAACCTGATTTTTAAAGTAAATTCGTTTGGCAGGAAGCCCTGCAAGAGAGATGCTGAGCCGCCTGTCTCCACGTTACTTCAGTTGGACGCCAGTTCTGCGACTTGTGCACCCTTAACCTACCCCCAGCAAGCCTACTGGAGAAATGGGGCATACAGTTCAACGTGGCATCCGAGCCACGCATCGTTCCTGGCATAGAGGTGAAGGGCAGCGTAAAGGCAGACTGAAAAATTCCGCTGTCTGATCGGCATTCGATTCCGCGACCTTACTGTCTCAGGTCTCGGACTCACCGTTAGACCACTAAGCTCAAGAGTCCAGTACTGCCTGGAATACTAAGGGGAGAAGTACTGGCAGACCGAAGAGTCTAGTGAAGCACTGAGATGCATTAAAGACAGTTTGTCAGCCAAATACCAAAATTTGGCTATCAGCCGCGCTTCGACATACAGTATACGTTATTGACGATAGCGACTGTTGTCCATGCTACTCTAAAGAAAGAAAAGTTTTATCGTGGGTAAACGTATTTCATGGAGGTTGTTTCGTCTATGCAACCAAATGAAAGGCAGTTTGTTTTTGTCATGCGTGTTTCGCTTCTTTTGTTTATGAAGCATCTTCAGCGGCCTGTAATATATGTTTCCTTTGTACGAGAAATGTATTACGTAATAGTTACAATATTTTACTACGTTACGTCTTCCACTTTGAAAAAAATTTCTGTGGCTCAATTTTCGTGATGTTAAATTATGATTTGGTGTTACTTATGATTTCCTGTGTTGTTAGTCCAAGTGTATTGTCCTGGAGATGTGTTCATTCGGCCCCCATGCCCCAGCTGCCCGATTTCCGTCGTTTTTCCACCCGTAGTACACGTTTATTATGGATAAGAGAACATCTAAGTCCGTAGCAGTGACTGGGGCAGCATAGTGGAGCTGGACTGTCATAGCACTGCGTATATTTCCAGAAAAGAAGACAACTGAATTTGTACAAACGGTGTAGTCGATGTAGGTGAGGAATATCATGATCGAAAATATACAATAACTGACAAAAAGCTGTAGAAACGAATACACAGTATTGGAGGGTATGTAAATGATTAGAGTTGCAATACTCTGTGACAGGTAGAACGGCAATCAGAGTGCATTAATGTTGTTCGAGTTCAGTGTTGCTACCACGCCTGGTGGGATATATATAAGAGGCGTGAACAGCGTCAGATGTTGATTGATCACTGTGAAACACGAGGAGATGTAGAGTACACCAGTGAGACAGTGTTGTCAGGACGTGACAGAATTTGAAAGGAGCTTGGTTGTGGGTCTCCACATTTGTGAGGCATTCGGATGTTACAATGATCTGTTGATTGTCTGCTTGGGTACAAGAGAGCAGTGTACTCGCTATCAAGGTTCCGGACTATCAAGTTTGACCACCCCAAAGGAGAATCGCCGTATTGTGCACCAAGCACATCATAACCCCTTCACATCTGTCCCTGCGTCATCACGCAGCATTGGTCAGAGACAACTGTAGAACTAAGGAATGAACAACCCAAGCGTAGGCTGCCGTTAACTCCGCAACACAAACGGTCGGTGTTGGAGTAGTGACATGATCGGGAAACACAGACCGCTGATGAAGGGCGTTGCACTGCGTTCAGTGATCAATCACGGTTCTGCAGTACCCAGGATGAGACATCGTGGTCAAGTATGTTGGCGACCTGGCAGAGGTCCCATTGTTCCAGTGATTTGGAGAGTCACAGTGGTGTTTCTCCTGGCATCATGCCTTCAGGACACAGCTGGTAGTGAGTGAGGAACTCTGATGGCACAACGGTACATCACGGACCACGGACATCGTGCACCATAAAGTGTTACCTCCAGGGTGAAAGTATCATCGTGCGATTTTCAACAGGACAATGCTCGCCCACACGTGGCTCATGTCTCTACGAACGACCTGCGAGATAATTAGGACTTCCGTGGGCAGCAAGATCGTCAGATCTATCCCCGACAGAATGCAGTGAGGTGACAAATATCAGGGGATACCTCCTGCTATTGAGCCGGACCCCCTTTTTTGCTGAATGTAGTGCAGCAGCTCGATCTGGCTTGGACTCAGCAAATCGATGGAAGTCCAATGCCGAAATATTGAGTTATGTTGCCTCTATAGCCGTCCATAATTTCGAAAGTGCTGCCGCTGCAGGATTTTGTGCACGAACTGACCTCTCGATTATGTCGCGTAAATGTTCGATGGCACTCATGTAGGGCGATGTGGGCCAAAACATTCGCTTGAACTCTCCACAATGCTCTTCACACAAATCGGAAACAATCATGGCCAGGTGACATGTCTGGGAACCGAACCCAGCTCTTACCAACTGAAATCGAGACTCGTCCGACCAGGCCACGGCTTCCCAGTAGTCAACGGTCCAACCGACATATTCCCGAGCCTAGGAGAGGCGCTGCAGCCCATTAACACCAAATTTCACTGTACTGTTCTAACGCATACGTAAGCCGTACGTCACACATTGATTTATGCAGTTGATTCATGCAGTTGCCTTCGGCCACTGCATTGTCCGTGGTGAGAGATAACGCCTAAAATTCGGTTTTCACGGCACCTTCTTCACACTGTGGATCTCAGAATACCAAATTCCCTGGCAGTGAACGCTGAATGAATAGACAGTTGCTTACAGAAGTTATCCTCGTCAGACAGTAGTGCCGTTGAAGCGAGACGAGCTGCGCAAGTCGCATCAGAGAGCCTCGTGGGCTCATGTGATTGGATATTCGTGAGTTGCTTGTTAGATTAGATTAGACTTACTTTCATTCCAATTGATCCGCAGCGAGGAGGTCCTCCACGATGTAGAACATGTCAGAAAAACAATAATACATGACAAGTATTTACAACTAAAACAAATAATCTAATGTACCTTCCACAAGTCGCAAGTGGAATGATCGTCATTTTTTTTTGTCATATCCGACAGCGCCTCCGTGCTGGGTAGATGATGATTATGCCAGCTGGTACATGTCACTGAATTCTAAGAATACTACAAGAAACAGAGGCATTCAGGGAATAGTCCTTTAACGGATTTCTGGTGCCGACAGAACAACGTTGGCTGGATAACTGTTAATGGAAATTTGAAGGTACTAAATAAAATATAAACAAAAGAAAACAAAAATAAATTTAAAAGAAACTAGCCCAGAAAAATAAGGATAGTTATGAAAATTACTGATCATGCAAGCACTGTTGCGTAAGGGCTAAAAAGATGTATGTCAAGGGATGAGTGATAATACGTCCCCCAGTACCGTGAAATGGTATTATTCTCTTGTTAATGGGACATGAACTGAACTGTAATACCCCAGTTACCTTTGTGAATTTTGTAGAACATGTAAGTAAAGATGCAGCTGGGACGAAGTGGAATGCCTCTGCGCTTAATAATACACTGCATCGACCACAGGATCAATGACGGTTAAGAGATAATAAGTAACTGCAATTTGTATGACACAATATTTGACAAGAAAGCATGCGGTGTTTTGATAGATCAGCATTGACATAATCCAGGAAAGAGCTAGATAAATATATGTTTCATCAATAGGAAGAGAATGTGGAGATCGATAATGATCACCGTCAATGTGACGCGGAAGGCTCGATTACAAAATAGAACTTTCATAGAAGTTCAGCTGAACTGAGGCTCACTGACACCGGCACTGAAATCAGAGGGCACACTGTTCTCAGGATGTGCGAGTACATCTACATCCACATACATATTGTAATCTACAATCCGTTGTAAAGTACATGGTAGTGGGTACATCCTGTTGTTCCAAACATTACGATTCCCTCAGGTTGAAATAGTTTATGGAGCGCGAGAACAAAATTGTTTAAATACCATTGCGTGCGCTGTAGTCAGTATAATCTTGCCTACGAGGTCCCAATGGAAGCGGCAGGGGTCTGTAGTGTACTCCCAGATTCATCGCTTATCACTAGTTCTTGGAACTTTGTAGGAATTAAAGTTTGTAAGCTTTCGTGAGGTAGCTAACATCTCTCCTCAAGCGTCTGCCAACTCAAGTACACTCCTGGAAATGGAAAAAAGAACACATTGACACCGATGTGTCAGACCCACCATACTTGCTCCGGACACTGCGAGAGGGCTGTACAAGCATGATCACACGCACGGCACAGCGGACACACCAGGAACCGCGGTGTTGGCCGTCGAATGGCGCTAGCTGCGCAGCATTTGTGCACCGCCGCCGTCAGTGTCAGCCAGTTTGCCGTGGCATACGGAGCTCCATCGCAGTCTTTAACACTGGTAGCATGCCGCGACAGCGTGGACGTGAACCGTATGTGCAGTTGACGGACTTTGAGCGAGGGCGTATAGTGGGCATGCGGGAGGCCGGGTGGACGTACCGCCGAATTGCTCAACACGTGGGGCGTGAGGTCTCCACAGTACATCGATGTTGTCGCCAGTGGTCGGCGGAAGGTGCACGTGCCCGTCGACCTGGGACCGGACCGCAGCGACGCACGGATGCACGCCAAGACCGTAGGATCCTACGCAGTGCCGTAGGGGACCGCACCGCCACTTCCCAGCAAATTAGGGACACTGTTGCTCCTAGGGTATCGGCGAGGACCATTCGCAACCGTCTCCATGAAGCTGGGCTACGGTCCCGCACACCGTTAGGCCGTCTTCCGCTCACGCCCCAACATCGTGCAGCCCGCCTCCAGTGGTGTCGCGACAGGCGTGAATGGAGGGACGAATGGAGACGTGTCGTCTTCAGCGATGAGAGTCGCTTCTGCCTTGGTGCCAATGATGGTCGTATGCGTGTTTGGCGCCGTGCAGGCGAGCGCCACAATCAGGACTGCATACGACCGAGGCACACAGGGCCAACACCCGGCATCATGGTGTGGGGAGCGATCTCCTACACTGGCCGTACACCACTGGTGATCGTCGAGGGGACACTGAATAGTGCACGGTACATCCAAACCGTCATCGAACCCATCGTTCTACCATTCCTAGACCGGCAAGGGAACTTGCTGTTCCAACAGGACAATGCACGTCCGCATGTATCCCGTGCCACCCAACGTGCTCTAGAAGGTGTAAGTCAACTACCCTGGCCAGCAAGATCTCCGGATCTGTCCCCCATTGAGCATGTTTGGGACTGGATGAAGCGTCGTCTCACGCGGTCTGCACGTCCAGCACGAACGCTGGTCCAACTGAGGCGCCAGGTGGAAATGGCATGGCAAGCCGTTCCACAGGACTACATCCAGCATCTCTACGATCGTCTCCATGGGAGAATAGCAGCCTGCATTGCTGCGAAAGGTGGATATACACTGTACTAGTGCCGACATTATGCATGCTCTGTTGCCTGGGTCTATGTGCCTGTGGTTCTGTCAGTGTGATCATGTGATGTATCTGACCCCAGGAATGTGTCAATAAAGTTTCCCCTTCCTGGGACAATGAATTCACGGTGTTCTTATTTCAATTTCCAGGAGTGTATTTCAGCATTCGCGTCACGCTCTCCCAAGAGTCACCCTGTGAGTACACGTGATGACTTACTTTGAAACTGTTCAGTATCTCCTCTTAGACCTATCTGGTACGGGCTCGACACACTTTAGGAATATTCTAGGATGGTACACAAGAGTGTTTTGTAAGCAGTCTTATATGTAGACTGACTGCATATTTGCAGTATTCTGTCAATGAACTGCACTCCGCCACCTGACTTACCTACGACTGAGTGATCAGTGTCATATTTTTGGGAGGTGGAGATGTGGGGGAGGAGTCATCAGAATTGTGGGTAGTTTGATGTGCCCGCCACTAATACCTATATTTTGTCAAGCTCTTCATCTCAGAATAGTACTTGCAAACAACGTCCTCAAGTAATTGTTGTATTTATTTCAATTTCTGCCTTATCCTACAATTTTTACCCTCTGCCTCCCTTCCAGACCCATTCAAGTTATTCCTTGATATCTTAACACATGTCCTACCATTCGGTCGCTTCCTTTTGACACATTTCCACATGTTTCTCTCTTCGCCCAGTCTATGAAGAACTTCCTCGATTCTTCTCATATCAGTCCACCTAATCAACAACATCTTTCTATAGCACCACATCTCAAACACTTCGATTCACTTCTTTTCTGGTTTTATCACAGTCCTAGATTTCCTTCCGTACAATGCTGTGCTCCAAATGTACATTCTCAGAAATTTCTTCCTCATATTAATGTCAGGACTGTCTTCTTTTCTGGCTGGTCTGATTTTATGTCCGCCTTGCTTCGTTTGTGGTGTAATATTTCCCTTCTAAGGTACCAACAAACCTTCGTCTAATTCATAGTCGCCATTCTCACGATTAGTTTATCACTACTCCCCATTACATTCGTTTTTCCACTATTTATTCTCAGTGCAGAGGGTGTGCTCATAAGACTGTTCATCAAATTCAATTGGTCCTGCATTTTTCCTCACTTTCACTATTGGTAGCAATGTCGTCAATGAGTTTCATCATTGATATCCTTTCACCTTGAATTTTAATCCCACTCCCGAACCTTTTGTTTTATTTTTGTCATTGCCTCTTCGATGTATAGATTAAACAGTGGGGGCGAATATTCCTGTGCTATACCGATTTTAATCCGAACACTTCTTTCTTTGTCTTCATTCTTATTTTTCTCTCTTGGTTCTCGCACAAATTGTTTAGTACCGTATCCTTTACACCGTACACATTTTCCTGAAAAATTCAATCGTCTTCACCATTTAACGCTGTCGAATCCTTTTTTGGGTTGAAAAATCCGATGAACGTGTCTTGATTTTTCGTACTTTCACCAAAAGTCGCTTTGACTTTTCCATGTGCTGAATCAGCCCTTCCGACTTTTATTTCTGTTTCGATTTCCTCGCATTGTTCTTCCTTCAACCATATCGTACTGAATTCCTTGCACTTCCTATTTATTTATTTCCTAAAACCCTGATCAATTGAAGTACTTCTTCTGTTATCCGAAGTGTCTTCACAGTTACGTTTCTTGTACATATATTTGTCTACTTCCATGATTACCCTTTTTATTGTGGTAGTTATTGTCACAGTAACTATAGCCTTTGAGGACTTCTAAAGCATCTCATCATTCCTCAATACTTCAGTACCTACTTGTTTCGACACTGATTCTTCCGGACAGTTCTCTTACACGCATAATTACTAAATTGTGATCTGAGTCTATATCTGCTTCTGGATATACCTTACAATCCACTATCTGACTCCGCTGCAGAGTGAAAATCTCTTTCTGGAAACATCCCCCAGGCTGTGGCTAAGCCATGTCTCCGCAATATCCTTTCTTTCAGGAGTGCTAGTTCTGCAAGGTTGGCAGAAGAGCTTCTGTAAAGTTTGGAAGGTAGGAGACGAGGTACTGGCAGAAGTAAAGCTGTGAGTACCGGGCGTGAGTCGTGCTTCGGTAGCTCAGTTGGTAGAGCACTTGCCCGCGAAAGGCAAAGGTCCCGAGTTCGAGTCTCGGTCGGGCACACAGTTTTAATCTGCCAGGAAGTTTCATATCAGCGCACACTCCGCTGCAGAGTGAAAATCTCATTCTGGAAACATCACCCAGGCTGTGGCTAAGCCATGTCTCCACAATATCCTTTCTTTCAGGAGTGCTAGTTCTGCAAGGTTCGCAGGAGAGCTTCTGTAAAGTTTGGAAGGTAGGAGACGAGGTACTGGCAGAAGTAAAGCTGTGAGTACCGGGCGTGAGTCGTGCTTCGGTAGCTCAGTTGGGTAGTTCGGCACTAGCGGCCGTGCGAAGCAGAGGTCCGCTACTTCCGCCTGTGCGGCGTGTGCGAGTGTTTGTTTACTTGTGGACTTAGTCTGCGCGCGGGGTAGTAACAACGATCATGGCGAACAAGTACAGGAAAACTACATTACGATTCACTTTCTGCAAAGACTACGAACGACCAAAGGCTTTAGCAGTGGAACGATTCATTCGAGAGGACGTCAAGATACCGCCAAACGATATTGTCGGAATTCATCGGTCCATCGTTAGTCCCACGGTGTATGTTAAGATGGTAAATGACGCGGCGTGTGAGAGAATTCTGCAGGCGACAAAAGCAGGTCTCCGATTTTGCCATAGTGACGGGAATGTCGGCACGGTAACTGTAGAACATGCTGGTCTGGGTGTACGGACAATACGTGTTTTTGAACTGCCTTTTGAGCTCCCGGCTGACGAAGTTATCGAGGCTTTTAAGCCATACGGCACGGTACATGGTCACACAGCAGAACGCTGGACACAATTCGCCACGTACCCAGTTCTTAACGGAGTGCGACAGATCACTATTGATCTTCAGAAGCATGTACCGTCCTATCTGACAATTGGTGGTTGTCGGGCGGTGGTGATTTACGATGGTCAACCACGTACATGTTCTGGCTGTGGCCAGGAGGGACACCTCAGGTCGAACTGTATGCAACGGCGGATTACGCAACTGCCTTCAGATGTGCGGGAGCCGTCGCCGGCGATGACAGTACTTCCGATCACCTATTCCAAAGCCCTCACTGCGTCCGCTGATGACCGAAAAGACACAGCCCTGGTGGGAGATGGCACTCTCCGAAACCTTGTAGCAGACGTCGGGATGACAGAGGTTGCTGCTCCATCGAGCATACAATCTACGGCGACAACATCCGATGAGACCGAACTCCCACCAAGCACACCGATAGTACATGAAGCAGTTCCAGCCACTACGGATGCTGTACCGTCTGGAACGCACTCTGTGACGACAACATCAGTTTCGATCGAACTCCCGCCAAGTACAACGATAGGACTCGAAACACTTCCTATTCCTACGGATGCTTTTCTGTCGGGCAGCCGTGATTCCCTACAATCTGAGGACTCGGAAGGAAGATCACGCAAACAACGTTCCCCGAAAAGGAGGAAACGGCGTCGTTGCACGACATCTCCTAGGGATGACTCCCCTTGTCCCGACGACGATGTGCCTGTGGACCAAGACGACACAACAGCCTCTACGAAACAGGATGAGGCAATGGAAACTGTTCGATCAGACCCGCAGCGGTCTGTCACATTGACGGTACCGGGACGTGGTGATGCTGAAGAGGAATCACAACCAATTGGCTCTCCCGAAGCAGATGCTGTGGCAATGGACACGAATATATTACCGCCTGCAAAGATGTGGTATGACGATATTGAGGAGGCGCCGGACGTCATACAGAGGCAGCCGGCACTCACGAAGACGGCCAAATAATTGCTGAAGGTGAAGGGAGAGGGGCGAGAGAACGTCTTATAACTCAGTCCCCAGCGCCGATGCAGGGAGATGGTGTTGCGCATCGAAAGAGTGGGATTCAACGCCATGCGAACCGTATTGCGACATTAAATATCAATGACGTGCGTTCACCGGCCAAAATACACCTACTGAAGGAAACGATTTGGGCATCTGATGTGGATATTGCTTTGCTGCAGGAAGTCCACATAGCTGCACTCCCATACATCGCAGGCTACCAATCCTATTCGTCACATGGAGATCACAATGGGAGTGGGGTGGCAGTTTACGTGCGAGATGGCTTCCCAGTGGAAAACGTGTGTTACCTACCCTCGGCTAGGGGAATGGCTTTCACGACGTTTGGGACACGCATCATCAATCTTTATGCACCGTCGGGAAACAATCGGCGGCGGGAAAGGGCGCGATTTTATGCAGAAGACATTGCCCCACTTTTCCATGGACGTTATGAATGTGTAATAATTGGTGGAGATTTCAACTGTGTTCTCAGCCCGAAAGACCAATGGCCGCAAGCAAACATCAGCCAAGAGTTGCGAATCGTTGTCAACGACCTTGTACTTAGTGACACGTGGGAATTACGACATGGAGATGCACCGGGATACACCTATGTGACAAGTCATTCGGCGAGCAGGTTAGATCGCATTTATATCTCACGCGCTCATGCAAATGGTGTCCAGGACGCGGAACGCTGGCCATTGGCATTTTCCGATCACAGCGCTTACATCTGTACGGTGCTTCTTCCCCGTAGAGAGGTGTGGAACAGTAAGGCCCCGTGGAAATTAAACATTCAACATCTACATGCTCCTGAATGCCGTCACCGGATCCTTGAGACATGGACGATGTGCGAGCGAAGGGTTGGAAGGTATGCGACGAAGCTTGATTGGTGGCTGACTTATGCTAAACCGGCGCTTCGCCGTACGTTCATCTCATATAGCAGGGAGATGGCAGAATGGCGCCGCCGTACGACCGACTTTTATTTTGCAGCGCTGCGCGACCTGGACGATGGTCCGCCGGGACAGGACGTCTGGATCGAACGCAAAAGGATAAAAGCTAAACTAGTGGCTTTAGTTCGGAAACATCTTCAGGGAACCATGGTGCGCGCCAGATGTCACGATACGATAATGCATGAGATTCCTTCCATGCACCACGTCGTGAATGAACGAAAGCACCGACGACGCGTTTTGGTACGGGAATTAATTACCCGCGAAGACCGGAGAGTGACGCGTCAAGCGGACATTGTCTCTGCATTCGTCGACCATTACCAACACATCTATCGGGAAGAAGCAGCCCTGTCGATGACCTCGAACGTATAGCCACGTACGTCTCCCGTACACTGACGGTGGAAGCCGCGGGAACCTTACTGGAAGCCATTAGCTGTGAGGAAGTACGTGATGCGATCGCAAAGGGTGCGATGAACCGGTCCCCAGGCATTGATGGACTTCCTGCTGAATTTTATCGAGAATTTCGCAACGAAATGGCACCGCGATGGACGGAAATGTACAATGAGATGTTAAATTCCGATGCGCCTATTCCACCGGCTTTTATGGAAGGCCTCTTGGTGCCAGTACATAAACCGAAGCCAGGAATTACGGTCACACATTATCGCCCCATCACCCTGCTTAATGCCGACTATAAGATCTTTGCACGGTTGCTAGCGTCCCAATGTCGTATATTAATTCGTAGCGTTCTCTCTCCAGAACAGACGACACCGGGTGGATCGGTGAATGTGCAAACAGCTACTGGCGAATGCCGTGATGTGATAGCGCTGCCGGAGGAGCGCCGGCTTAAAGCGGCGATGGTGGCGGTTGATTTTGACAGTGCTTCTGATAAGGTGCGCCACAACTATCTGTACGCTGTACTGGAACAAATGGGATTTCCAGACCGTTTTACTGGTCTCATTCGAAGGATTTATGGGGGCGCACAATCCTTGGTACAGGTTAATGGGCGTATAGCAGGGCCCATTCAAATTCGACGATCCATTCGCCAGGGCTGCCCTCTTTCGATGCTGCTGTTCGCGATAGCGTTGGAACCATTAATTGGGAGACTAACAAATTCTCTTTCTGGGATGGAACTGCGGGGCTACACCTTCAAATGTCGTGCCTATGCGGACGACCTCCTGCTGCTCGTTCGTTCTGAAGAAGAGGTGAAGACGGTCCTTGAACTGTTGTTGGACCACAGTGTGACGGCGGGTAGTGCAGTGAACATGAACAAATCGGCAGCAATGCCGGTTGGAAGGGGCCTTACGCCAGAAGAAATCAGTCCGTTTCTTTGTGTGCAACGATTGCGCTATCTCGGCATAGACTTTACCTCATCTGTAAAACATACTGCGGCAGTTAACTACCGACGTATTTTACAGACAACACGTACCATGGTCCGACAACATCTCCTACGGCGCCTCGATTCTTTGCAGCGAGTCGAATATCTGAACACTTATGTGGTTTCTCGAATGGTGCATATTTCGCAGATCCTGCCCCTACCACTCACGCTCGGACGTCGACTTCAATCAGCACTAGGCTATTTTGTGATGATTGGATCGCCCCTCAAAGTGCGATACACAACGCTCACGCTCCCTACGGACAAGGGGGGACTCGGACTTACGAATGTTCACTGCCGAGCGACGGCGCTCCTTCTAGCCACGATGTACAAGCAATGGCGTAGCGGGCGTGATTCCCTTACATCCCGCCTACTGGATCTCCTAGTTACAGCGTCCCTCACACCTCCGGTAGCGGTGGGCAACATTACGCCACATTCTGCGCATGTATCGACATTTATCGTGGAACTTAGTTATGTCAGAGACTAGCTTCCGCGCACGAGACCACCATGCGCGAAGAATTTTTATGTTTTGCTGCAACGACGGATAAGTCGTAATGTCTTTGAACTCAAACACCCCAAGTTGCATTGGCCGAAGATTTGGAGACATGTGCACCAAAAATTCCTTCCTACCTTCGTTCGGGCACTGTGGTTCTCTGTCACCTGTGGCAAGTTCAACACCAACGAACGACTCTGTGCAATTGGACTAGTGGACACTCCACTATGCCCGAAATGTCGCCAAGTGGATGACGACCATCACCGGTTAACTTGTATCGCGGTGGAGGACGTATGGCTCCTAGGAAAACAGATGGTGGCTTGCTACCTCCGTGTGACCCCGCAACATATTACACCTGCTTCCTTCTTATATCCGGAGAGTGACTACTTTCCGGCGACTAAATCACACTCGATCATCTGGGTCAAATGTTGGACGATCGCGTACCTATATGGGGATGCTGCCAAGTCGCGACTCGACTTTTGGTATTTCTTGCAGCAAGCCCACAATGAGGTTCATAGATGGTCACACTATGGGAAAACCTTTGCCAGCTATCTTCACGCAGTCTTCCTCGACCCCCCACGCAGTTGGGATGTGCCGGGTGCAGTCGGTGTGCACATTTGACACTTCTCTCACCGCTCCATATGTAATGCACATACTATACCATGAAAGGATCTACATGTTCCTTTTAACAGAGTGATCTTTATGGAAAAATAAATAAATAAATGAATAAAAACAACATCCCTGTATCCCTGTTCCTTTAAAAAAAAAAAAAAAAAAAAAGAGTTGGTAGAGCACTTGCCCGCGAAAGGCAAAGGTCCCGAGTTCGAGTCTCGGTCGGGCACACAGTTTTAATCTGCCAGGAAGTTTCATATCAGCGCACACTCCGCTGCAGAGTGAAAATCTCATTCTGGAAACATCCCCCAGGCTGTGGCTAAGCCATGTCTCCGCAATATCCTTTCTTTCAGGAGTGCTAGTTCTGCAAGGTTCGCAGGAGAGCTTCTGTAAAGTTTGGAAGGTAGGAGACGAGGTACTGGCAGAAGTAAAGCTGTGAGTACCGGGCGTGAGTCGTGCTTCGGTAGCTCAGTTGGTAGAGCACTTGCCAGCGAAAGGCAAAGGTCCCGAGTTCGAGTCTCGGTCGGGCACACAGTTTTAATCTGCCAGGAAGTTTCATTTTGAAATTGTCCGCCCCCGGTAGCTGAGTGGTCAGCGTGACGGAATGTCAATCCTAAGGGCTTGGGTTCGATTCCCTGCTGGGTCGGAGGTTTTCTCCGCTCAGGGACTGGGTGTTGTGTTGTCCTAATCATCATCATTACATCCCCATCGACGCGCAGGTCGCCGAAGTGGCGTCAACTCGAAAGACCTGCACCAGGCGAACGGTCTACCCAACGGGAGGCCCTAGCCACACGACATTATTATTATTTTGAAATTGGTTTTGATCTTCTGATGACTTTACTAGACGGTAAGTGGCAGTATCATGTGTTTAAAATGGCTGCTTAGATTGCCTCCTAAAGCATTTATATAGATTAGGAACAGCAGAGGGCCTATAACACTTCCGAGTAGAATGCACAATAGAGACGATACTCCATAGGCACACACTTTGATTAGAAGCCTCTTGTGAGGAAAGGTAGCAATCGCCTTTTTTTATAATTTAGAAATATGGAATCAATTTAAGGTCCCCTATCGACATTTTCTTAATTCGTGCTATTTGTCAGTAGATCGTTTTCTTCGATGTAATTCATAACGTTCAAACATACTACGTATTCCAAAATCCTACAGCAAATTGGCGTCAGTGATATGGGTCTGAAATTCAGCGGATTACTCCTGTTTCCTTCCTTGACTGTTGGTGTGCCCTGTTCAACTTTCCAGTCTTTAGGTACAGTTCTTTCGATGAGCGAGCAGTTGTATATAATTGCTAAGTAATGATCTGTTATATTATCATACTTTGAAGCGAATACGATCTGGACCGGACGATTTGCCTTTATTAAGTGGCTTGAACTGCTGCGCCACAGAAAGTGTTTCTACTTGTAATTACTCATGTTAACAGCATTTCTTAATTCGACTTCTACAATAGTTACTTCGTCTTATTTAGCGAAGGAATTTCGGAAAATGGAATTTAGTAACTCCACTTTATTATAAATGTCATTGCTATTGCGCAGTGGAGATACTGACTGTGTCTTGCAGCTGATGTGATGTACTTGCGATAGGACCAGAATCTGTTCGGATTTTTTCCCAGATTTTAGCCAGAGTTTCATTGTGTAAACTATTAAAATCATCTCACAAATCCATAAAATTCTAGAAAATTAAAATAACCAACGCTTCGGCCATTTTGCAGCTGCTGTCTTCTGGCCATAGACTAATTAGCCAGGGAGTGAGTGCTTCAGTGTATTCTTTTACTAATGCTGTCACAATAGTATCATTTTTTTATTGGTATATCACGAGAGAAGGGGAGACCTGACAACGCTTAAAACCGTTCTTCGGGGAAAGGTTTTACATGTTTAGTAGATGTTTTAAAAGATACAGAAAACAGACGAAAATATGTGACGTATTTTAAAATGCTCTTAAAGTGGACAATTTTTATGATTTTTTCAAACTGTTAAATGGTGTTACGTTACAGGCAACACGATATCACAGATGATAACAATGCTGCTATGGTATAAAGTTACATTTTCGTAATGGAGGTGGAATGAGTAGTACGGTTATGGGCCCTTGTGGAACCGCAGGTATCGACTAGAAGACATTGAAGGAGCGGCAGAAAGTGAGAGGGAAGTTTAAGATTGGTGTGATGTGGAGTGTTGTGACTAGATCTGGAAAGAAGGGTTTCATCGTTAGGTAATGAGAGTTGATTGAAGATTCGGTGAGAGTGTGGATAAAGCACGGAGGTGCACGGAAGATGAGATATGGATGTAGTGACGCAACAGGTTACGCGGATTGATGAGAGCGGACAGGATATTGGGTGCCGTGACTGGGTTTTGCGATTAGTGGATTGGGTTCGAAGGTGCTCCTAGAAGAGTAGGTATAGGAAGTGGATGAGTTGGTGTAGCAGACGGGTGGGTGAAGGTAGATGAATGCGGAAGTAAGACTACCGACACATTTCTTTTACAGGTTCTGATATAGCGCTGTTTCATGTTAGGAAAAGGGGAAGGGATGTATGGAAGACCACTTGTGGATTACACAGCTTGCTGGTATAATTGGTAGTGCGCTGTTATCAGTGTCGCGTTTGCTGAAGCCATGTTTTGCTCTGCTCGTTGTAGAGAAATGATGCCACTTGTGCATTCGCTGTTCGTTTAGCCCAGGTTTGGCCAAATAGCGCTCTCCGAACGCGAGTGCTTCGGCCGCGTTGCTGCCTAGCACTCCAATCGCAGTGGCGAGAATGGCTGAGAGCTGATGAGGAAAAGGCAGAGGAGAGCTGCAGCTGGACGCCGTTAGAGCAAGGCAGTCGTCTTGTCATACGCCAACCAATTTGCTGACAACACTAGTGTTACATTTACGTTCTGTATTAGGAATACTATAGTGTCTACTCACTTGTCAAAAAAAAAAAGAAAAAGTGGAGAAGACACATCGTTCAACGCCAAATGAGAATTGCTCTACTTTTTTGCTTTGTTTGAAGGCCCTGGATATAGCTTAATATGCCATTGCACTATTATGAACTGGAACATACAGTCATTGGAACGTCATTACAACGCCAGCTACAAAGACGACATGATGCACTTGTTTCTAACGAACGAGAGATAATGCTGGCTGAGTTAAATGCGGCCATTAGGGATAAAACAGGACATATTAGCAGAGTGGTGACAAATTCTATAATGGTTGACATCAACAATTACTGGAATTCACTTAGCATCTTAATGCAAGGAGAGAATCACTTGGTAACGGATATGGCGGACAAGGTTGATGATATCAAACAAAAAGTAATCCTATGGAGAAAGGCAGCTCAAGTTCACGACATGGAACATATCCCATAACTCATAGCAGCCATTTGTGGACCAGACATGACTACATTTCAGTAATTTAAATATTTCATCTAAGTTCTTAAAGAGATTCCAAGACATTGCATGGCTGAAGACTGATTTCGATACACTTGCTGGAGAATTCTCACCTTCGACTACTTAATGTAGCTCTTTACTTCCAACTTGAGCTGATAGACACACATTGTATCACCTAGCTCAACGACCTGCTTGTCCAAGCAACGAATTTACAAGACTTTTAAAAACTGTTATCCCAAGAACAATATCCTTGACTCCATAGACAAGCTGCTAAAGTTATTTCGTTGTTTGTCTCTTGATGTTATTAAATTGACCAAGTCCCGCCAACATTCAGGTTTAACTGATTTTAATCTGCTTAACGCTATGTATTTGAGTGTGTTATGAGATATGGTTGCAGATATATAACATATTCTAAAGTAGAAATGAGTATAAATATCTAAACATCATAACCTAATGTTTATTTATTATTTTATTTACACGTCAAGTTCCGTAGGACCAAATTGAGGAGCAAATCTCCAAGGTCATTGAACGTGTCAGTACAACAAAAGCAATAACAGATAAAAATAAATGTGAATGAAACCGAAAAAAGTCAGTCCATAAGTTTAAGTAAACGCAATCAACAATGCAATAAGAATCAGCTTAATTTTTCAAGGAACTCCTCGGCAGAATAGAAGGAATGACCCATGAGGAAACTCTTCAGTTTCGATTTGAAAGCGCGTGTATTACTGCTAAGATTTTTGAAGTCGTGTGGTAGCTTATTGAAAATGGATGCAGCAGTATACTGCACACCTTTCTGCACAAGAGTTAAGGAAGTCCGATCCAAATGCAGGTTTGATTTCTGCCGAGTATTAACCGAGTTAAAGCTGCTTATTCTTGGGAATAAGCTAATATTGTTAACAAGAAATGACAGTAAGGGTCAAATGGTTCAAATGGCTCTGAGCACTATGGGACTTAACAGCTGAGGTCATCAGTCCCCTGGAACTTAGAACTACTTAAACCTAACTAACCTAAGGACATCACACACATCCATGCCCGAGGCAGGATTCGAACCTGCGACCGTAGCAGTCGCGCGGTTCCGGACTGCGCGCGGCCGGCGACAGTAAGGAATATATATATATATATATATATATATATATATATATATATATATATATATATATATATTGAGAAGCAATTGTCAAAATACCCAGACTCGTGAACAGGAGTCGACAAGAGGTTCGTGAACTTACACCACTTATTGCCCGAACCGCCCGTTTCTGAGCCAAAAATATTCTTCTATAATGGGAAGAGTTACCCCAAAATATAATACAATACGACATAAGCGAATGAAAATAAGCGAAGTAGACTAATTTTCGTGTCGAACGATCACTCACTTCTGATACCATTAGAATAGTAAAAATGGCAGTATTAAGTCCTTGAACAAGATCTTGAACGTGGTCATTCCACAACAGCTTAAATGCCTGTATGCAGACTTTCGTAGTTTTACCCACCTTCTTAACGCTATCTAATGTATTTATTTAATCGAGTAATAAAAGTTATTGCTTGGGCAGAAAAATAAAGCTGAAAATAAACACACGTGATCAACTCCTGCTTATAAAAGCACGCTGCAGTATTCGCCTCTTAGGAGTAGCTGCACTGTGTCGCAAACACGTCTTCCTAAGTTTCCCGTGTGTGCAGCTTTCGATCTTTAGTCGCCTCACTCACGTACCTACACGGAATAACGCAGTGGTGGGGGAAGCCGGGGCTCTAAAGCAGACCCTGGTGCGCGCGGGGAATCGCTGGCAACGAGGATGCCGGGTGCCTTTAGGCGTCCACTTTGTTGATGTCGTTAGGCTGCTTCAGAATTCCAATTACTTTTCTTACTTTGCGTGCGCGCAGCCACGTCTATCTTGCAAACAAACCGTGCTTCTTGGAGCTCAAGGCTGTCCACAATGGCCATGGTGCCCCACTAGTGCCGATCTGTTGTGCTGCTCCAAACGAAAATAACACTCATGCTCCGCTGTGCGAGTGCTAACAGGACTTCCGGTTTCTCTAAGTAGGAGGCTTCGCTTTCGCCATCACTCTCGTATACTCCTGTCGTGTTGAGAACTTTTAGTGCGCCTTCAGTGGAATCGAGTGGAATCGACCAAATCCTGGATCCTGCGACCACTCCAGAAAAGTGATCCGATGCCCCCTCAGCGAAGGCGTCCGTCACTTGAAGTAAATGCACCACTGGGAGCTTTTCGTTTATTTCATTTTCTGTTTCTGGCTTCCTGTTGAACTTTGTAGCTTTTCTCATTGTTTTACTGACGTACCCGTTGGCTCTGAGGTGCCATGCAACTCTTTGAGTTTTTGGTTGATATTGCTTGGACCACTCTGATGCGGTAGGAGCGGGCGATCAGCGTATGTAAAACAGACCACTTCCGAGCTGAATGATGGTGGGGTTCAGCATGTAGATAACGGTTGGTGTGCGTTGATTTCTGGTAGACAGTGTCCCAGTTTGCTGTTGGTAGTTGTGCAGACCACAGCGTCCCGAAACAAAATCGATCCGCTACTTTCTTGCGTTACGGTGAACTGGGTGTTGTTATGCAGATTGAACGAATTACCCTCGGTAACACAGGGTATAAAATCTGCTGCACTTCCTTAAAATAATAGACTGTGTCCTGCCTCTGATACAATTTTATAATAATAAATATGTTTCAGAAAAGAACGGCCCTGTTCTCATGACATTTTTGGTTCAAATGAACTAGTACAGACAAGGAAATAATTTAACTTTGAGAAACGCGTATCGTTTGTAGATAATGAAAACGCCTTTGACGAAGTCAGTGAACACATGCGATGGTAGATTATGGGGAGAAGAAGCTCCCCAACGTATCTAATTAACTCTGTTAAAGCTCTGTACAAAGGGACAAGAAGTATAATCGAAGATGCAGATAACTTTTCTAAACAGCTTACAGTAACACAGGGAATAAGACAATGATGTTGTCTGTCTCCAACTCTGTTCAACAACTACATTGACAACCCAGTCAGGGGTTGAATAAATATATAAATAAATGACGAGCGTTTGGCGTCATTGGTCGGGAGGCCCATGGCGGGGCAGGTCCGACCGCCTTGGTGCAGGTCTTATTACATTCGAAGCCACATTGGGCGACTTGCGCACCGGATGGGGATGAAATGATGATGAAGACAGCACAACACTCAGTCCCTGAGTGGAGAAAATCCCCCGCCCAGCCGGGAATCGAACCCGGGCCCATAGGACGGCAATCCGTCCGCTGACCACTCAGTTATCAGGACCGACAAAATATATATAAAATCACCTACAGTATAAACATCAACAGAAAGAAATAGTGTCTTACTCTACTACACGCAGACCATCAAAAAATAATAAAATAAAATAAAATCTTGAGCCATTCGTTTATCACCTTATTTTGTTGGCTTCTAAATATAACTACCTCCATTAATAAAACGCAGTTGTGGCATCCAGGGGGAAATCTCCCATAACATCTAAAATTATAATAGATAATGTAATACTGGAACAGGTAACCAACTTTCAGTAATTCGGATGTCATATAAGACGAAATTTTGACAGTGAAACCGATAAAAACATTATAAAATTTAACGCAGTCTGCGGAAAAATTAAAAAGATGCTAAAAAAACCACGAAAGAGACACGTACGACGTATTATAAAGTCTTGGCAATACCTATTATGGTCTATGGATCTGAAGCCTGGGTTCCCACACAAAATGGTAAGAGCAGGGTCCAGGCTGTGGAAACAAGGTTTTTCTCTAGTGTGAAGGGCCTACAGGAGAATATCGCTTCAAAAATTACGACATTGTAAATGAAACACAAATTCATTCAGTGCACAAGAAAAGAAATCCAAACGGAAACAGATAGTGAGACATGTAGGTAGGATGCATGAAAATACAGTTCTAAAACAAAGTCTTGAAAAAAAACCTAGAGATACGAGACAGAGGGGAAGACGATGGAACGATGGCTGGACTTCGTTGACCTGGACAGGTGAAATCACTTATTTCATGAATGGAGAAGAAGAAGGAGGAAAAGAAGTATTTTTGCAGCTCTTTTTATCTATGCTACCAAATGACGAATATGTCGTCTGTGTGTCACAGCTAGCAGCACACTCAGTAACAGGCTCTTGTATTCCTCTATAAAACTGAAAACACTTAGAAACATACAAAACTTCCCGCTTAGAGAGATAAAAGGTGTTGGAATCCTCTAATCGGCTGTCACTGAACGATGTTGCAAATATATATGTAGCACCAACTTCATCCATAAGGATTCCAGTACCATCTACATCTACATGATTACTCTGCTATTCACAATAAACTGCCCGGCAGTGGGTTCAGTTAACCACCTTCAAGCTGTCTCTCTACCGTTTCACTCTCTAACGGCGAGCGGGAGGAACGAGTGCTTAAATGTTTCTGTGCGAGCCCTGATTTCTCTTATTTTATCGTGATGATCATTTCTCCCTATGTAGGTGGGTGCCAACAGAATGTTTTCGCAATTGGAGGAGAAAACTGGTGATTGAAATTTCATGAGAAGATCCAGTCGCAATGAAATACGCCTTTCTTTGCCTCTCCAATTCACGTATCATATCTGTGGCACTACCTCCCCTACTTCGCGATACTAGAAAACTAGCTGCCATTCTTTGTACTTTTTCGATATCATCCGTCAGTCCCAACTGATGCGGATCCCACACCGCACAGCAGTGCTCCAGAATAGGGTGGACAAGCATAGTTTAAGCAGTCTCTTTGGTAGACCTGTTGCACCTTCTAAGTGTGTAAGCGTAGTGTAAGCAGTCTCTTTGGTAGACCTGTTGCACCTTCTAAGTGTTCTGCCAATGAATCGCAGTCTTTGGTTGGCTCTACTCACAACGTTATCTACGTGATTGTTCCAATTTAGGGTATTTGTAATTGTAATCCCTAAGTACTGTATTTAGTTGAATTTACAGCCTTCAGATTTGTGTGACTTATCGCGTAATCGAAATTTAGCGGATTTCTTTTAGTACTCATGGGAATAACTTCACACTTTTCTTTATGCACTTTTCAACTGCCACTTTTCGCACCATGCAGATATCTTATCTAAATCATTTTCCAATTCATTGTGGTCATCTGATGACTTTACAAGACGGTAAATGACACCATCATCTGCAAACAGTCTAAGACGGCTACTGACATTGTCACCTTCTTGTGACTCTAGCAACATTTTCACTACTTCCTTCGTTGCAATTCCATTATTTGTGAAGTCTGCGTTACACAACAGTATTCGGGAATTGTTGTAGCCACATCATTTTTCACCCTTCAAATCTTTTTCTTCTTATTCTTTCACACAGTTATTGTGATAAATTGCCCTCAAGATGTGGAACTTCCAGAACCCTCAATGATTCTCGTTAGCCTTGGAATCCGTTGGCTTTTATCTTATAGTGTTAACTGGAAGAAGATTCTGTTCAAATGAATTTATTGTGCACTAATCATAAAAGTTGAACCTGGAAAGTCATTTTTCGTTTAGTTTCTTTATCGGAGTGTCTCCAGCTTCCAAAATCTTGCGCATCTGAATAATAAAGTCCTGTGTTACTGATACATGGCATGAGGATGCAAATGTAAATTTGTGGTAAGGTCTTATGGGACCAAACTGCTAAGGTCATCGGTCCCTAAGCTTACACGCTATTTAATCTAACAAACTAACTTACGCCAACGACGACACACACTCCCCTGCCCGAGGGTGGACTTGAACGGGGCAGACGCGCTGACCGTGACAAGACGCCCGAGACCGCGCGGCTGCGAGGATGCAAAGCTACTCCTATTTTATCTTCTTTTTAAAGCGTTAATTATATTTTTGCAGACCATTGAAAAACAAACGCTGGTTTATTATGGTGGCGACTGAGAAGTGAATATGCATGACCGTTATGAAGACGCCATGTGACATTCGATAAAATCATAGAAATTGCATACTGTAATGGAGATATGGGGTGTTGACTTTCGCATCTTTCTAATGTTAAGTTCAACGGATAACCATTGTGAACTCTCGCTTATTGGTTTATTCTAGAAATGAGAAAGGGAAGTCCGAGGAATATGATGCAAAAACACTTACGCGAGGATCTTGCAAAGAAACCTTATCCTGGTAGGAGCGCAGGGTAGGAATGTCGTACATAACAACATAAATGATTCGTCGACTGAAAGAGGCCCGAAGAAAGAGGACGTTATTACTCGAAAGTACATAGACTCTATACGCTTTCACAGCTACAAATGTGAAATGAAGCAAGATATTGCGTCGTAATTTGACACACGGGGTGCAAATGAAGGAGAAGTTCGTGCGTTTGATGTGCCGACAGCGAGATTACCGTTGGGCGGGACTAAATAATATCTTTCTCTGTTCATACAGACGCCACGGTATGATCGCCGTGATAACAGAGCGACCGCTCCCACCGTCCAATTTTTTCACGTGCCTCTGGGAACGTCTGCCGACGTGACAGAAGAAGTGAGACCACGAAAATTATCAGTGGGTCGGCGTGGAAAGAAGGCGTCCACAATCAGTATATACGATAGGTAATCTATAACTTGCCGTTACCATGTACTCTGAACAAGTAGTGGCGAAGAGGTCATAAATATTTTAAGAAATTCTTGTTTATTGATCGGAACTAGCAGTGAATAAAGGTATATTTCGTCAACAGCTAAATACATGGTGATCCTTACGAGTAAATGCGTCTTTCCTGCGTGTACCAATTTTATTTTTGCAAAGAACACTACAAAGCAGCTATTAAATCAGAAAATAAAAATAGTTTTTCATTTGTATTTTGCTGCTGTCAGTTGTAATAGTCAGTAATCCTTGTCTAAGCTACTGCGTAGCGAGCTAGTTTTAAGAAGCTGGACACACATTATTCGACAGGAAGTTCAGTTTAAGTGTCCATCCACTCATCCAGATGGTTTTTCCTAACCCATTTTAGGCAAAAGCTGTGGTGGTTTATTTGAAAGGAATGCGACTGATTTTCTTATCCATATGTCCCAAATCTGGACGGGTGATTCATCTCCAGTGACATCACTGTAACCTATACGTTACACCCTAATCGTGCTTGCTCTCTGACTGGGGTCGGATTGATTGAGGGGAAGAGACCAAACAGCGAGGTCATCGGTCTCATCGGTTTAGGGAAGGTCGGGGAAGGAAGCCGCCCGTGCCCTTTCAAAGGCACCATCCCGGCATTTGCCTGGAGCGATTTAGGGAAATCATAGAAAACCTACATTAGGATGATCGGACGGGGGATTGAACCGTCGTCCTCCAGAATGTGAGTCCAATGTGATAACCACTGCGCCACCTCTCTCGGTCTCTGACATATCCTACCTAGAGGAATATATACCTTTTCCCGGCTTACCACATAAGAACTGTGACTACTGGGTCACCGTCACAAAAACTGCAAACGTAGCCGACGTCACTGGATCTGGAACGAGCTAATATCCCGTCCTTGTGAAATATTTTATCGTTAAAAATTGGCCAGACAAGGGAGGTGAGGTGGTGGGGCAAAGATTCAAATTAGAAAGCCGTTCGTCAATTCCTCGACGTCCGTAGAATGAGACATTAAGTTCCGCTACCCAAGAACGATTCACGACCACCCCCCTCCCCCCCGCCCAACTTCACCAGGTTTCAGAGTTTTACTTCCTCCAATTTCTCTTCTACTACCTTCCAATATCTTCCAAACTTCAGAAGACAACAGGTACTGAAGATTGTACCTGGTTAGCTCAGCTTGCAACACATCCAGGAAAGCGTCTCCCACTCTTTTAGAGGTGCTAATTTGTTGTCAGTCCCTTTCATATATGCCACGGTCCGCTTTTTATACACTGGCGGAAAGAAAACGCAGCACCAAAAAATAATTTAGAGAAATGAAGGTAATTCTTTTGTCTAGGTAACATATTTAAGTGATTAACATCGCAAGATCACAAGTTAATGTACGCACTAGATAAGCCATTGCAAATATGAAATGCTGGGACACTAATAACCGGTGTAACCGCAAGAATGTTGAATGAAAGCATGTAAACGTGCATGCAGTTGTGTTGTATAGGTGCCGGATGTCAGTTTGGGAGACGGAAATCCATGCTTGTTGCACTTGCCGTGTCAGTACAGGGACTGCTAATGTTGTTTGCGGATAACGCTAGAGTTGTCATCTGATGCTGTCCCTTATGTGCTCGACTGGAGACAGATCAGGTGATCGAGCAGGCCAAAGCAACACGTCAGCACTATGTATAAGATGCTGGGTTACAACAGCGGTATGTGGGCGAGCTTTATCCTACTGGAAGACACCCCCTGGAATGCTGTTCATGAATGGAAGCCCAACAGATCGAATCATAGCACTGACGTACAGATTTGCAGTCAGGGTGCGTGGGATAACCAGAAGCGTGCTTCTGCTGTCATACGAAATCTCATCCCTGACCGCAATTCGACGAGTATATGCAGTGCGACTAGCGTACGTATAGGTTAGTTGCAAGCTGTCAACTGGCTTCCTCCTAATCAGTATCTACATCTACATGGATACTCTGCAAACCACATTCAAGTGCCTATCAGAGGCTTCATCGAACCACCTTCACAATTCTCTATTATTCCAATCTCGTATAGCGCGCGGAAAGAATGAACATATATATCTATCCGTACGAGCTCTGATTTCCCTTATTTTATCGTGGTGATCGTTCGTCCCTATGTGGGTCGGTGTCAACAAAATATTTTCTCATTTGGAGCAGAAAGTTGGTGATTGGAATTTCGTGAGAAGATTCCGTCGCAACGAAAAACGCCTTTCTTTTAATGATTTCCAGCCCAAATCCTGTATCATTTCTGTGACACTATCTCCCATATTTCGCGATAATACCAAACGTGCTGCCTTTCTTTGAACTTTTTCGATGTACTGCGTCAGTCCTATCTGTTAAGTATCCCACACCGTGCAGCAGTATTCTAAAAGAGGACGGACAAGCGTAGTGTAGGAGTCTCTTTAGTAGGTCTGTTACATTTTCTAAGTGTCCTGCCAATAAAACGGTCTTTGGTTAGCCTTCCCCACAACATTTTCTATGTGTTCCTTCCAATTTAAGTTGTTCGCAGTTGTAATACCTAGAATTTACGGCTTTTAGATTAGACTGATTTATCATGTAACCGAAGTGTGGATGACCGCACAGTTTTCGTTATTTAGGGTCAACAGCCAATTTTTGCACCATTCAGATATCTTTTCAAATTCTTTTTGCAGTTAGTTTTGATCTTCTGATGACTTTATTAGTCGATAAACGACAGCGTCATTTGCAAACAAGACGGCTCCTCAGATTGCCTCCAAAATCGTGTATATAGATAAGGAACAGCAAAGGGCCTTTAACACTACCTTGGGGAACGCCAGAAATCACTTCTGTTTTACTCGAGGACTTTCCGTCAATTACTACGAACTGTACCTCTCTGACAGGAAATCACAAATCCAGTCACATAACAGAGACGATATTCCAGAAGCACGCAATTTCATTACGAGCCTCTTGTGTGGTACAGTGTCAAAAGCCTTCCGGAAATCCAGAAATACGGAATCGATCTGAATAGTCAATAGCAATCAACACTTCATGTGAATAAAGAGCTAGTTGTGTTTCACAGGAACTATGTTATTTTTCTAAACCCATGTTGACTGGGTGTCAATAGACCGCTTTCTTCGAGATAATTCATAATGTTCGAACCCAATATATGTTCCGAAATCCTGCTGCATATCGAAATTAACGATATGGGTCTGTAATTTAGTGGATTACTCCTACTACTTTTCTTGAATATTGGTGTGACCTGTGCATCTTTCCAGTCTTTGGGTACGGATCTTTCGTCGAGCGAACGGTTGTATATGATTGTTAAGTTTGGAGCTACTGCATCAGCATACTCCGAAAGGAACCTAATTGGTATACAGTCTGGACCAGAAGACTTTTATTAAGTGATTTAAGTTGCTTCACTACTCCGAGGATATTCACTTCTACGTTACTCCTCATGTTGACAGCTGTTCTCGATTCGAATTCTGGAATATTTACTTCGTCTTCTTTTGTGAAGGCATTTCGGAAGGCTGTGTTTAGTAACTCTGCTTTGGCAGCACTGTCTTCGATAGTATCGCCATTGCTATCGCGTAGAGAAGGCATTGATTGTATCTTGCCGCTAACAAAATGGCTCTGAGCACTATGAGACTGAGGTCATCAGTCCCCTAGAACTTAGAACTACTTAAACCTAACTAACCTAAGGACATCACACACATCCACGCCCGAGGCAGGATTCGAGCCTGCGACTGTAGCGGTCGCGCGTTTCCACACTGTAGCGCCTAGAACCGCTCGGCCGCTCCAGCTGCCGCTAACATACTTCACATACGACCAGAAGCTCTTTGGATTTTCTGCCAGGTCTCGGAGACAAAGTTTCGTTGTGGAAACTGTTATAAGCATCTCGCATTGAAGTCCGCGCTAAATTTCGAGCTTTTGTAAAAGATCGCAAATCTTGGGGATTTTGCGTCTGTTTAAATTTGGCATGTTTGTTTCATTGTTTCTGCAACAGTGTTCTAACTCGTTTTGTGTACCAAGGAGGATCAGCTCCGTCGTTTGTTAATTTATTTGGTATAAATCTCTCAATTGCTGCCGATACTATTTCTTTGAATTTAAGCCACATCTGGTCTACACTTTTATTATTAATTTGGAATGATCTGAGATTGTCTCTCAGGAAGGCGTCAAGTGAACTTTTATTTGCCTTTTTGAACAGGCATATTTTTTGCTTATTTTTTGAGGATTTGGGGACTCCAATATTCAACCTCGCTACGACAACTCTGTGTTCACTAATCCCTGAATCTGTTTTGATGCTCGTTATTAACGAGGCCATCACTGGCACCGAGGCAGATACACATTTCAAAAAACACAACAGACCTGTCCTCCAATGACCTCCCGTTTGACACCACTGAATTCGAAAATGGCGGTGATTTGGTGTCAGTGGAATGCACGCTATACGGTGTCTGGCTCAGAGCTGTACTTGAAGTAACCAGTTTGTAACAGCTCGTTGTCTCACTGTGGCGTCAACGCAGTGTGATGCCCCAGAGCCCTTCGCTAAACACGACGGTCTTCCTGCTCGGTAGTGCCGCGTGGCCGTCTGGAGCCCGGTCTTCTCGCGACCGTACATTCTCGGGACCACCGCTGTCAACTCTCACGTACAGTGACTACATCCCTGCCAAGTCTTTGTGTAATATCACAGAAGAAACATCGATCTTCTCGTAGCCTTGCTATAAAACCATGTTTAAACTTAATGACGAATTGATAATGGCATCTTGTCGCCTTACAAGCATAAACTCACTTCTAATCTCAAAAAACCTCTCACGAACATTACAGCACGTATTTAAAGCAAACCTGATTTGCGTCCTCATGGGGGCGCTACTAGCGACTGGCGAGATTTGAACAGACATCAACTTTGAGATGCAGAATAAACACCAATCATCTTAATGGCACAGCTCCTTTTTGGTATTGCGATTTTTTTTCCATCATTGTATTTGTAATGAATTTAAAAGAATGATTCTGTGTTAAGGTTACGCCGAATTCAGTATGCAAGGGTTCTCTTACTATATAGCTAGAGGCGTTGTCTGCTTTTGATGTTCGGCATTTGGTTTTAGTTCTGCAAAGCCCATTTGAAAGTCGGTTCTTCTCTCCATTGATTTCCGAAGCTAAGGCTCGGTTAGGAAGCTGTTATTGGTACAGGCGAACTGCAGCTAGATAAACAGGTCCAGGTTCGTGAAGCTTGGTTCAATTATATTAATACTACTGATTGCCCACTTTGACGTCGATGAAAGACACTTGCATTTGGTTTCCCATTTACACTTAGTTTGATGCCTCTTCCCAGCCAAAGGCTGGTGTAAAACTGTCAGTTCCCCTCACACTAAAGAGAGTCGTGTTGGTCTACGTGTACACCACCTCTTTGCGTCCGCAGCTCGTGGTCTAGCGGCTAGCGTTGCTACCTCTGGATCATAGGGTTCCGGGTTCCATTCTCGGCCGGGTTTGGGATTTTCTCTATCCTGGGATTGAGTGTTTCTGTCGTCCTTATCATTCCATCATCATTCATGTAAGTGGCTAGTTTGGACTGTGTGCAGATTGGGAATGTGTATGGGTGCTGATAACAGTGCAGTTGAGCGCCCCCCAAACCAAACATCAAACCATCTCTTTGCAATCTTAATCACTAACTGCTGGTACATTGTACCATATACACTACGAGTTTGGTTTAATTCAGTTTGTTATTTCTGGGTGTTGTAACTTTAACAAACATTTGTGAAGAACCACCTAACATCGGATATGTTCGAAAGAACAGATACCATCTCCAAATATATAGTTAAGGCTAACCGGCCATTAACCTTCTGCTGTGCGGATGCACACGCATTGCCCGAACTCTTATGGGACTCGCTCAGATTGTCTGCTGCGAGTAATGATTGTAGTAGGCAGGGGCACTACGAATGTAGTGCGTGAAGTTGGGAATGTGGGTCTCACTGGGAGCGTGCAAGGGATAAATCCCTGCAGTCGCACTATCCTCTGTGCCCTCGGTGTCTCAGACGGATAGAGCGTCTGCCATGTAAGCAGGAGATCCCGGGTTCGAGTCCCGGTCGAGGCACACATTTTCAGCTATCCCCGTTGATGTATATCAACGCCTGTCGACAGCTTAGGGTCTTGTTTTAATAATCGTTTCACCTATCATCTTGGCACTCGAAATACCCGACGAGTGTAAAAGCCCTATCTAGCTACACGACTGAACCAAACGCTATTGCATCCGAGAAAATGGATCCATGGCACTGATGAAGTTCGACAGCCACTGCAGTAAAAATACAAATGGCACACGTAATTCATGACTGTTGCCTTAACTCATTAATGAGCTGGTACAGGAAAACACTCAATCATCAAAAATGGTTCAAATGGCTCTGAGCACTATGGGACTTAACATCTTAGGTCATCAGTCCCCAAGAACTTAGAACTACTTAAACCTAACTAACCTAAGGACATGACACAACACCCAGCCATCACGAGGCAGAGAAAATCCCTGACCCCGCCGGGAATCGAACCCGGGAACCCGGGTGTGGGAAGTGAGAACGCTACCGCACGACCACGAGATGCGGGCCTCAATCATCAAAAGGTGTTGTAAGACGTAGAGCAGACCACTGAAAACATTTGTTTACCCACTTGGGGAAACAAATGATGTCAAGTGAATCTGGACGCGTAGTGTGTGGAAATACGACAGAGGTAATTATTGTTGATTAGATTAGATGAGAACGAGGAAATACTCAACGCTGTAGAACTATTGAACGATTACATTATTTACGATGACGATAGAAGCTCTAGAAATGAATTCATATTTGTGCCACGGCCGCTACTTGAACCAGTGTTACATTCCTTGCTAGTTAAGTGGGTTAGCCATTACATCAACGCAGCAGTATAGCTATCCAAATTGGCAGGACTACCCTAGTCCATCACCCCCTCTAACACATACGTCAATTCATGTCTTGAACTTATTTCCCCCCCTCCCTTAGATCGTCACTATTGCCGAGGCTCTTCGGTATTGAAATAGCACCTGAGCGGGAGACGTAATGGGGAAATCCTATCTGTAGCTCACGTGTAGGTGACCTACAGATCTGATATAATCAAATTTCATTTCTCGGACTATCATTATTGTAGATAGAGATTAGATTCAAATGTCTCAAGGAAAATTTAGTTGTATCAGAAGTTTAGATTTCATTATTGTCCACTAATTACTTGAAACAGTAAATACCGTAAAATACCTACGAGGAACTTATCAGAAGCGTCCTAAAGTGGAATAAACGTAGAATACAAATTGTAGGCTGTGATTCATTGGAAGAACCCCAAGGTAATGTAATTGACCCACGAAAAAAAATGGCTTACGAGACACTTGTTGGACCAATTCTTGAGTGTTGCTCATGAGTGTGCAAGCCTTATTAAGTTTGATTAATAGAAGAGATACTGGAGATCTGAAGTATCTGCGCTAGTAGAACAGAAATGCGGAAAACAGAAGTCCGAAAACAATTTATTGGACTCACCAAAACGAAACAATAATACAATATCCAAAGGAACAACCGACTCGATCCCAACTGCCGATCGACACAAATACAAAATAACAAATAATAATAAATATAATAATAATAATAATAATAATAAAGTCTCGACTCATCACTGGGAGCGAACACAAACAGTTCTATAACTTCCTGAGGTTCGTCGACGATACCAAGAGATCTGTCAGCTAGAAGAGGCGTCTAGCCGTCGCTGCCGGGGCAGCAGCTCCGTATCCTCCAGCGTAGTGCATAAATTGCCTTTTGCTGCCAGTGCGCCGCCTTATAAAGGCCGTTGGCGGATGTACCTGCCGGAACTACTTCCGATCACGTGCCTGGCGTAACAAAGTAGTTCCTAGGATAGCTGCGACCTCTGGTGCAGGTGTCCTGCAGGCTCCGCGAACGGGTAGCGGTCCCTTGGCGGCCGTTGGTGAAGACCTGGTGGTCTGTTGTGTTGTGGCCGCCAGTAGTCTTTGTTTTGACAACAGACACGACGTAGGTTTTCCTGGTGAATATACACCC
The DNA here is from genome assembly GCF_023864275.1 of Schistocerca cancellata. Classification (NCBI taxonomy): domain Eukaryota; kingdom Metazoa; phylum Arthropoda; class Insecta; order Orthoptera; family Acrididae; genus Schistocerca; species Schistocerca cancellata. Next base: position 1,085,707,622 of record NC_064626.1, read on the forward strand.
TGTGATGTAGGCATCCCGTGATGGTTTGACGTAAAGTGGGGTGCCGATGCAGTAGGCGCTACGATCTCCTGAGTGTGCGGCCACAGCAAGATCCAACAGAGAGCGTTGAATTGCGTTAGCGGATCGTTTAACTGGCGCGAAAGCGATGTGGAGATGTCCAACAACGTTACAAGAGATGTGTTACAATTAATAGCGTAAACGCATACAGTTGAAAGTAGACGATTCTAGCATTTAAAAAATCTCAGTAAACATACGAGCGATAACGAACAGTTTGCGAGATAATTGCGACTTTGTGGTTATCAATCAACAGTGACTCGATTCTGTTTGAACGTCTTCCTAGTTAGGAAAAGGGAACAATGGCGTAAACACTAAGAAAAGTTTTTAGAGATAGTTTAGGTAAAGTGCAGGTGTTCTGAACGAACACAACAACAGTTTCGTCATTGTACTCGTAATTAATGAAGGTGTTCAAAGTGTCATCCTTCTAACCGGAAGTAAGCTTGTACCTTTTGCTGCAATAAGTTTCGAATCCTTTCAGACACGCCTGGATCATTTCGAAATTCTCCATCATGCGAGTACCACATTCTCTGGCGTTCCTATAAGGGAACATCGTTAAGCAATCTTTGCAAGGTGATGCCACAGAAACCAAAAGTAATTCTGCCAATGGAGTTTGTTTGGTAACATGAACTGCCCAGTAAGACGATCACCTAGAACCTCTAACCACACATACAACCAGAAATGGAGACTCGTGCACATCATGTGGGTTGGATCCCAGATGACTGCAAACGTGAGAGTTGTGGTAATTAAACACATCATCACGAATGAACCCTGCTTCAATCTCAAATAAGATGTTATTATCAAACGTAGGTTTGTCTACAGATTAGTGTTCCATCCACTGACACAATATTAGGCTGGGAAGAAAAGTCCGCCTCACTTTGGAAGTGCTACGGGTACATTGCTTTGCGATGCGTTATTCCCCAAACACTACTGTGGTGTCCGCGCCCGGTAGCTGAGTGGTCAGCGCGACAGACTGTCAATCCTAAAGTCCCGGGTTCGATTCCCGACTGGGTCGGAGATTTTTCTCCGCTTAGGGACTGGGTGTTGTGTTGTCCTAATCATCATCAGTTCATCCCCATCGACGCGCAAGTCGCCGAAGTGGCGTCAAATCGAAAGGCTTGCACCAGGCGAGCGGTCTACCCGACGGGAGGCCCTCGTCACACGACATTATTGTATACTACTGTGGTTCATTCCAGGAGTTTGTGTGGCAAGTCTCCTTTTCCAGGTTCCTGGTCAGTGTTCGACTGTCTCCAACACCACATCTTCAAGCAGTGATATAATTCGTTCAGGCCTGCCTGCTTCCACAGCATGTGCACAGCTCCCAGTTTCTCAGAGACACTGATGGACCCTTGTAAACGATCGACTTTCATGGTGCTTTCGGGCAGGATATGCTTCTTGGTACAAGCACGCCGCCTCCCGTACATTGCCGTTAGCTCTACCATACATGAAATCCACATCTGCATACTCCTCGTTAATCCAATATTTCATGTTACCACCAACACTTGTACAACACGACTGACGCTCCACAAACAACTGACAAGAGTGGCACTCAGTGTATAACCCGACCACAATACTATTGCACTTGACTTTCCCGTGTCCATTCTCAAAACGCGCGGTGACGTTACAGTAAAAGCAAGTTCAGTGATGACTAAGGAAAATTCATCGCACTGTGAATGATTTCAAGACAGTTGTGCATGTACTATGAAGTGTTACAGCGTGTTCTCGTGAAATATACCGATAAAAACTCACGATAAGCCGACCGAAGTGTCCCTACTCCCAGTTGCATTAATATAGTGGTCGACTAATAGTGTACTGTCGTATCCATCCTGTTTACAACTCCACGTCTCGAAAATGTAAACAAAGACCACACCACAAACCGGCATGTGGAGCTTACAGAGAATCACATCAGTAGTGGCTGGTAACCACAAAGTCACAATTCATGTACTTTCAGCTGTATCTGTATTAATTATGATACACCCTGCATAAAATGGTTCAAATGGCTCTGAGGACTATGGGACTTAACTTCTGAGGTCATCAGTCTCCTATAACTTAAACTACTTAAACCTAACTAACCTAAGGACTTCACACAAAACCATGCCCGAGGCAGGATTCGAACCTGCGACCGTAGCGGTCGCGCGGTTCCAGACTTTAGCGCCTAGAACCGCACTCCCTGTATATGACAGAGAGGTATTCAAAGGGTGCATCCATGCTGAGGATGGCAGTGACAGGGGAGAAAACACTATGATCCAAAGTCTTCCAACTTCTGTCTATTAATGACTAGGAAGGCAAATGTTAAAAAACGGAACAGCTCAATCAGTGATATTAAATGGACCTATATTCTTTCGTGGTTGCAGGGTTAATTTTACTCTGGATGTCGCTACTGGAAATCTAGTTATGTATATAGTAATATGCTGTTTACATTGTATACTCGCTCTTGTCGTAAAGTGAGTAATGATGAAAAAATACATGTATGGATGAAAGGACTTGGTGTGCTTGCAGAAAATGTAACTGTATCTGGAGACATTACTTTGTACTATAATTATTAATAAAGTGTGATACTTGAGCTCTGTAACCGGGGAGCGTACATCGCGAACCGGGGGCTCAAGGATGCAACAGTTTGAAAAAATTCGATAACATAGTGCCGCACTGCCCGCTGAGCGCCTAGCGAGTCGGTGACGCAACCCGCCCGACTTGACTCGGCGCACCAGGGTACGCGTGCTGTCTGTCAGACTACAGCACGCGTGCGCTATAACGCCCGCCTGCTCGTGCCTGCAGAGTCTAAGTCCGTTATCAGCGCGATATATAGTTCTAATCTGATTACCAACAGCCGATCGACTCACCGCACACTGCGCTGAACAGAAGACATATGGAGGGTTCACGACTAAAATTGATCAAATCCATTAAAGACAATTTTCAGAGAAAAGACTGAAGTGAGTTGTGATAGATCAAATATTATTTATCAACATAAGTTATGTCATCACATAAGCTATTTTAAATGTTTTATGTTACCTGATGATGGTCTGAAGACTAAAACTGTTTGTAGTAAAGTACTATTTACTATCAACTCTTTGTGGTGAATTACGACGTTTTTCTTAAAAAAAATACCTATGAGCTACTGGGTAAAATCTTCACAAAATATATTTCATAGAGAAGTTGCAGAGAAATAGCGTCCACAAACGTATATCCATTGGAATGCGTACTGGAGCTAAAATCGAGATACGTAAAATGTGAAACACATTACGGAAAAAGAAAGGAAGATTACACTTTAATATCCCTTGGATGACAAGGCCGTTAGAGACGAAACCGAACGTCAGACCAGAGCAGGATAGGGAAGGAAAGTGGGCTCTCAGATTAGCGGTCTCAGCATTTGCTTTAAGCAGTTTAGGCAATTCTTTGTACCCGTGGTCTAGGGGTAGCGTCTTTGATTCATAATCAAAACGTCTTCGGTCCCTGGTTCGATCCCCGCCACTGTCTAAATTTTGATAAATAATCAGCATTGGTGGCCGAAGACTTCCGGTATAAGAAGTCAGCCTCATTCTGCCAACGGCCCTGTCAAAGAGGGCGGAGGAGCGGATAGAGGTTCAGGGCACTCTCTTGTCCTAGGGGTGGGAAATTGCCCCTAAAGGCGGAAGAATCAGCAATGATCAACGACATGAGGATGCAGAAGGCAATGGAAACCACTGCATTAAAGACACGTAACGTGTATCCACAGGACATGTGGCCTGTAATTGAAGAAATGTCATGATGATCTCTCCATTGGCAAAATATTCCGGAATAGTCCCCTATTCGGATCTCCGGGAGGGGACTGCCAAGGGGGAGGTTACCATGAGAAAAAGATTGAATAATCTACGAAAGGATAACGTTCTATGAGTCGGGGCGTGGAATGTCAGAAGCTTGAACGTTGTAGGCAAACTAGAAAATCTGAAAAGGGAAATGCAAAGGCTCAATCTAGATATAGTAGGGCTCAGTGAAGTGAAGTGGAAGGAAGACAAGGATTTCTGGTCAGATGAGTATCGGGTAATATGAACAGGAGCAGAAAATGGGATAACAGGTGTAGGATTCGTTATGAATAGGAAGGTAGGGCAGAGGGTGTGTTACTGTGAACAGTTCAGTGACCGGGTTGTTCTAATCAGAATCGACAGCAGACCAACACCGACAACGATAGTTCAGGTATACATGCCGACGTCGCAAGCTGAAGATGAACAGATAGAGAAAGTGTATGAGGATATTGAAAGGGTAATGCAGTATGTAAAGGGGGACGAAAATCTAATAGTCATAGGCGACTGGAATGCAGTTGTAGGGGAAGGAGTAGAAGAAAAGGTTACAGGAGAATATGGGTTTGGGACAAGGAATGAAAGAGGAGAAAGACTAATTGAGTTCTGTAACAAGTTTCAGCTAGTAATAGCGAATACCCTGTTCAAGAATCACAAGAGGAGGAGGTATACTTGGAAAAGGCCGGGAGATACGGGAAGATTTCAATTAGATTACATCATGGTCAGACAGAGATTCGGAAATCGGATACTGGATTGTAAGGCGTACCCAGGAGCAGATATAGACTCAGATCACAATATAGTAGTGATGAAGAGTAGGCTGAAGTTCAAGACATTAGTCAGGAAGAATCAATACGCAAAGAAGTGAGATACGGAAGTACTAAGGAATGACGAGATACGTTTGAAGTTCTCTAACGCTATAGATACAGCAATAAGGAATAGCGCAGTAGGCAGTACAGTTGAAGAGGAATGGACATCTCTAAAAAGGGCCATCACAGAAGTTGGGAAGGAAAACATAGCTACAAAGAAGGTAGCTGCGAAGAAACCATGGGTAACAGAAGAAATACTTCAGTTGATTGATGAAAGGAGGAAGTATAAACAAAATCAGGAATATAGAAATACAAGTCGTTGAGGAATGAAATAAATAGGAAGTGCAGGGAAGCTAAGACGAAATGGCTGCAGGAAAAATGTGAAGACATCGAAAAAGATATGATTGTCGGAAGGATAGACTCAGCATACAGGAAAGTCAAAACAACCTTTGGTGACATTGAAAGCAACGGTGGTAACATTAAGAGTGCAACGGGAATTCCACTGTTAAATTGCAGAGGAGAGAGCAGATAGGTGGAAAGAATACATTGAAAGCCTCTATGAGGGTGAAGATTTGTCTGGTGTGATAGAAGAAGATACAGGAGTCGATTTAGAAGAGATAGGGGATCCAGTATTAGAATCGGAATTTAAAAGAGCTTTGGACGACTTACGGTCAAATAAGGCAGAAGGGATAGATAACATTCCATCAGAATTTCTAAAATCATTGGGGGAAGTGGCAACAAAACGACTATTCACGTTGGTGTGCAGAATATATGAGTCTGGCGATATACCATCTGACTTTCGGAAAAGCATCATCCACACAATTCCGAAGACGGCAAGAGCTGACAAGTGCGAGAATTATCGCACAATCAGCTTAACAGCTCATGCATCGAAGCTGCTTACAAGAATAATATACAGAAGAATGGAAAAGAAAATTGATAATGCGCTAGGTGACGATCAGTTTGGCTTTAGGAAAAGTAAAGGGACGAGAGAGGCAATTCTGACGTTACAGCTAATAATGGAAGCAAGGCTAAAGAAAAATCAAGACACTTTCATAGGATTTGTCGACCTGGAAAAAGCGTTCGACAATATAAAATGGTGCAAGCTGTTCGAGATTCTGAAAAAAGTAGGGGTAAGCTATAGGGAGAGACAGGTCATACACAATATGTACAACAACCAAGAGGGAATAATAAGAGTGGACGATCAAGAACGAAGTGCTCGTATTAAGAAAGGTGTAAGACAAGGCTGCAGCCTTTCGCCCCTACTCTTGAATCTGTACATCGAGGAAGCAATGATGGAAATAAAAGAAAGGTTCAGGAGTGGAATTAAAATACAAGGTGAAAGGATATCAATGATACGATTCGCTGATGACATTGCTATCCTGAGTGAAAGTGAAGAAGAATTAAATGATCTGCTGAATGGAATGAACAGTCTAATGAGTACACAGTATGGTTTGAGAGTAAATCGGAGAAAAACGAAGGTAATGAGAAGTAGTAGAAATGAGAACAGCGAGAAACTTAACATCAGGATTGATGATCACGAAGTCAATGAAGTTAAGGAATTCTGCTATCCAGGCAGTAAAATAACCTTTTTGTTATAAAGGATGGGGCCCCTCCACGCCCGCACCAACGTGGTGACCAAACCAAAAGTTCTACTGTCACCTCCGTAAGCATGTTAGTATTTGAATCAGGCGTCACAGGATGCAGGCTGTGATGTTATCCATGCGTCTGGGTAAGACTACTCATTAACATGGTCCATCGGAGATAGATAGTGGTCGAAAACGATCGAAGGGTAGCGGTTGTAAGAGCAGAGGGAAAAAAGTGCCAAGGCCAGCGCCAAGGGAAAAAAACCTCTGCGACAGTAGGACGGGTGGTAAGGGCAGTAGCGGTTTGCTAGCTGCGACAGAGCATGCAAGGTGAGGAGTGGTTAGCGTGAGGTACCGTGCAACGTTACCTATGTACTGCGTGGTCGTGTCGTTAGCTGGGTCAGTCCGGTGCTGCGGCTGGGCTCGCTCGTAGTCTCCTGGGCCGGCGGCGGTGGCTTACTCCCTGTAACATAAAAGTTCGGCGCGGCAGCTTGGCGACGCTTGCGCGATGAAGACTGCCCTATTGGCTTTTGCACCTTTCACCTGCGGTGCTGCTGGGGCAACCGCTGGGATAGGCGCAGGTACGACTGCGCTGTGGCCTTGGGCGAAGACTGCACGCAGTTGCCTCAAGGCCTCTTCCTTCTCTGCAGCCAAGGCGGCTGCGAAGGCAGCCCTCTCCGCCGCCATGACGGCTTTGAGGGCTGCTGTGGCCTCCTTCACGGCGGCCCCGAGGTCGAGGTCGAACTTCTGCACGGGAGGGCGAGCTGCGTCCTGGCTGCCCGTTTCCGAGCGGCCGTCCCTGCCCCTGGCAGGTGGATCTGCTGCTGCGCCGTTCCTCAGCTGCGCCGGGCTGTTCTGCGCCCTACGCCGTTTCCGGCGTCGTCTTCTCTTCTGCTGCTGCGTCGGTGCGGCCGCGGCCGCTTCGCCGCCCCCGGCGCGGCTGCGACTTGAGAAAGCCGCACAACCGCGCCAACTGGCGACGTGCGGGCCGCCACACCGGACACAAGTCGGCAAAGCGTTGCTGCCGCGGTCGCAGGCGCGGCTGTCGTGCTCGCCTGAGCACTTGACGCACCGCGCTGCGTTGCGGCAATACTTCGCTACATGGCCCTCGCCCTGGCACCTGAAGCACTGGGGCAGAGGGTCCATGGCGGTCGGGAGAGCCTCCGTCGTAACCGGGAAGCCCAGCAACTTCCGCAAGTCGAAGATGTCACTCCCGCCGTCGACCGTTTGCACGGTCACGGCATAGAGCGGCGCCCTCTTCCTGTTGGTCCGGTTGTGCAACCTTGCGGTTGCGCAGCCAAACCCGGCTCGCAGCAGCCCTTCCCGGACCGCTGCCTCGTCGCAGCACCAAGGCAACCCCCTGAGGAGTGCCTTGGTCGTCTTCATCCTTCCGACGGAAGGTGCCTTATCACGCGCCGGCGGTGCGTCGACGACGTGGTCGGCCACTGCGACCTTGATCGCCCTGTGGTCGGCCACGTTTGCAGCTCGAACGCAGATCAGCGAGTCTGTATCGACAGACTCGTAGACCACCTCGTTCCGAGCGCAATTCGTGATGGTGTCGAACAGCGCTGTCCACGCGCCTTTGCACTCGACGTACAAAGGGGGAGCAGGCCGCGACTCGTCTTCACGGGAGTTCCTCGCATGGTCGGCAGACTCGGTGAGTCGCACAACCGAAGGACCCTTCGTAGCGGCAGGTTTCCTCTGCGCACCCTTCTTTCCCATGCTGCGAGGCGCGGAACACGACAATTTGCACGCGTTGTAAGAACAACGCACGACAATCTGCTCTCCGCGGCGCCCACAGCACAGAAAACCTCTTCACGAGCTCTCAACGGCCGAGTAGGCTAAGCGCGCAACGGCAGCGATGCGCTCGCCTCGCCAGCTCAGGCCGCCGGTCTGCCTGCCCGTAAAATAACCAATGACGTACGGAGCAAGGAGGACATCAAAAGCAGACTCGCTATGGCAAAAAAGGCATTTCTGGCCAAGAGAAGTCTACTAATATCAAATACCGGCCTAAATTTGAGGAAGAAATTTCTTAGGATGTACGTCTGAAGTACAGCATTGTATGGTAGTGAAACATGGACTGTGGGAAAACCGGAACAGAAGAGAATCGAAGCATTTGAGATGTGGTGCTATAGACGAATGTTGAAAATTAGGTGGACTGATAAGGTAAGGAATGAGGAGGTTCTACGCAGAATCGGAGAGGAAAGGAATATGTGGAAAACACTGATAAGGAGAAGGGACAGGATGATAGGACATCTGCTAAGACATGAGGGAATGACTTCCATGGTACTAGAGGGAGCTGTAGAGGGCAAAAACTGTAGAGGAAGACAGAGATTGGAATACGTCAAGCAAATAATTGAGGACGTAGGTTGCAAGTGCTACTCTGAGATGAAGAGGTTAGCACAGGAAAGGAATTCGTGGCGGGCCACATCAAACCAGTCAGTAGACTGACGACAAAAAAAAAAAAAAAAAAAAAACGGCAACCGACAGGCAACCTAGATCTGGGTGGCCAAACATGAATTTGAACCGGCATCCTCCCGAATATGAATCCAGTGCCTTACCACGAAGCTATCTCACTCGGTACACACGCTATACGTAGGGGTACGAATTTGTATTTAGTATTTCGAGTGTGTCTCTTAGAACATTTGTTCTACTTATGTATGTCCAACGCTCTGACAGAAATATTTGATGCAGAAAACAAAGTTCCTTTGGACCATACTGCAGTATGTGGGATCTTCAAAATGAGACAAATCAATTTTCAGTTACTGTCTACAAATTTGTGTCAGTATCATTTCAAATGCGCTTTCCTCTTCGTGTACGCAAATGAACAAGAGAAAGAGAGCGATAGCGATTATTTCGTAATTTATGTCGTTAGTTCCTGTGTTTTTATTTCCTCCATTTAAGACAAGCGTTATCTGTCAATGTATCTTGACCGATATAACAAAGCTACAATTTCCTCTGATACTCGTACTACCCGATGTTTGTGGTTATCTCAAGAATAATACATACATAATCACACCTTCTGATAAGAAAAGAAAAGCCAGACGCATTCTGTAGCTTTTCCTACAACATCACGTAGGTCGTACATTGAATTCTTCCTATTACCATGACGCCAATAAGGTTTGCGTTCGTACACGGTGTTTCAAAATCTTTGTGACATATGTCTGGTTGTGACAAATCACATAATGGGGAAAAACTTTTGTTTTAGACAAAATGTTTGTCTCTAACAAAAGTCGATGTGACGCACCGTTTTGCTGAATTCGCCGCTCATGGGAGGAAGAGATTCCACCACACTAGCAGGGTCTATTAACCAGGTTGAATCTGCATAGTGCCTACCCCAGTAAATTGGCAGAGTGGTTTTCAACAAGATAGCCTTCAGAATGAGTATCTCTAAGTGGAGAAAGATATATTAGAAACTCATCATAGTGCCTTCCACGCGGGATAGACGACTGGCTTACAGACAACTCATATTGCATGCAAATGCGGCGCTGTACTTACACACTGACGAACCTCTTAACTCTAACTAAAGTTGATTCCCATAGAGGGATCGATCACTTCTAGACGTTTCGTGCCAAAGACTTTGAAACACCCTGTATAATTGTGATGTTAGCTCTGATTAGCTGCACATTGTTTAGTCTTATTTTCCGAAATTAATACAGAATCTTTCATCAAATACAACATCACACTTCATCAGCCAACATCTTTCTACACAGGTTGGTAAGAAAATATTTCACTGTTTTCACACAAACTTTGAAATGTTTCTTAAACGATTGTAAATGAGCAGCATAACTAAAATTATTTTCGAAGGGTATAGGAGGATTGCGAACATAACCATATATGCATGATAAATAATGTAGATAATACCTGTAAAATATAGTTGCGCCAATGTAGCATTTAAAGCAACATTGTCGTAATATACTTTAAGCTTATTGTATAAATTATCTTGTTTAGGGGACTAGCGTAGAGGTACTTTTTTCAGTCACTGTACCAGATTTGAAGATGAATACCGGTACAAGGGAACGTTTTATATGGGTAGGAGAGTTCACTGAAAATGATTTAGCTGCTCCATAGTCGAAAAAGTGGCACGTATACAAGAAAAAAAAAGGAGTTGAGGAAGAAAGCGCTAAGGTTAAATAATTTATATCGTACCGCAGGATAAAGAAGAGAGACGCATAATATTATAATTGAGTCCATATGTAATTTACTTAATATAAGCCACTATGTACTTACGGTGTCAGTAATTTCTTGTCATGTGAAATTGAGAACGTAACCAATAGGTCACTCTCTTTATAAATTACCCTATTATCTACATTACAGTATTGTACATGTCTGTTAGTTGCATGACAAGAATGGGATAGAGCAAATAAAAGTGGCCCAGAGGAGTGGATACCATTTGTGGCAGCATTAACAGAGGGGGAAAGTATCTACAGTTACTTCCAAAAGGATGAAACAACTGCCCATACAGCCGGCCGAACCTTGGAACACATTTACACAGTCTTCACGCCTGACAGAGTCGTTAGCAGTGGTCAGTCTGGTCGCGGCTCTAGCTGGCCACCCACGTCATCTGGTCTGTCAGTGTGTGATTACTTTGTGTGGGAAGCTCTCAAGTCCAAGGTGCCTGGCAACAACCCTCATAGTCTTCAAGAACTGCAGCAGAACATTTCGGATGAGACTGCAGCAATTCCAGCAGTCCAGCGTCGATCCGCCTTCAGTAACTTATTGACCAGGGTCCAAAAATGCCATTAGATGAAAATGGTGGTCACTTTCAATTAGTCAGGTTGGTGCTATATTTCTTTGTTTCTGTGTTTCTTTGTACCAAGGAATTCTGTCCTGCAGGCCGCTTTTATTTGCCTCATCCTGTAGTATGGGTAATGGTGAGCAAGTCTGTATTACAACGGATGTAGGTCACTGTTTCGATGAATATCAAAACATTCGAGTAAATGCGATGCTAACAGTAGGAGATAAATACTACTATTTAATGTAAATGAGAAAGCAGCAGCATATCCTGCCAGCATATGTTAAATGTAACGTATATGAGCACTGATACTAAAAACAGTACATATTTTTTGTTTTCGTTGTGGACAAATTCAGTTCTGTTTTGTTCTGTAATGCTTTGTTGCATTCTCATCGCATATGAACGTGCGCATTCAAGATTGGATCTGCAGAACATGTTGAGTGAATGATAGTTTGCAAGTTTAGATACAAATACCAAAGTAATGGTGTTATATTGCTTTCAGATGCTGCAGCCAGTCACCTCTGAGTTATTAAAGAGAGACAACAGACGTAAAAATAAAAGAGAACAGCACCCTTCAGTTGTCAGGACCTTTGTTTTAACCCTCAGTCTGTATAGTAGCAAGATATATGTATGGCTACGTTACAACAAATTTCAACCCAGTTCTGTCACATTCACAAACACTGAGAAGATGATACAGTGTTGTAGACTAGAATCCAGGATCCGGCAAGGAAGCAGCAGTTGCTCTTATAGCAAAAAGTCAGGAGTTCATCAACAAGGACAAGAATCTGCTATGTACTTTGTCGTTTGATAAAACTGCTGCAAGGAAAGACGGAATTTCGCGAAAATAAGTTTGTTGGCTGCGTAGATTATTGTGCAGAACTTGATCACGGTCACCTTCTTATTGCAAATGCACTGCTGTTAACAGCTCTTGGAAACATCCGATAGCAATAGAAATCTCATTAAAGGGGATTACGTATAGAAACTGCATGATCTGCAAAGCGTGTAGACACTTCATCTTGACACAAAGGTAAGGATCAAACATGTTGAATGTTATCATCATAAAATGAATGCCAGAACTGCTGCACACACATCGGACAATAGTGTATCTAATGCCTTTGAATTACCTGACAAAGATTTGCAGCTTGTGTACTTCAAAGAATGTGAACCAACAGTTAGGTTTATAAGATTGATGAACGGTGATTTAGATTGCTTAATAGAAGGCATCTATTAGCCAGAGGGTATAAAGCACCTCTGCCAATGTAGACAGCTATCCATAATCTGTCATTGCTGGATGAAGCTGAGAAATACATAAAAGATTTAAGACTGGCCACACTGTTTTGTATACAAATCGGACTGGTTTATTTGGTTTTACTGTGACAATTCAGAGTCCAAGAAAAATCATATATGTTTCTGATAAGCAGTCCTGCTCCAAAATGTATATTCTTGCTGACACACAAGTTGCTACAAGATTACGTTGAGACACTTTCCAGTTCGGTTCGAAGGTATGGTGGTGGTAACAATCTCACCATTACTCACTTCAGAGGTACCCACAAAAGATTACTTATTCATCAGAAAGTAAGAAGTTCAGAGTTTGCAATATGTTTGGACACTGCGTAGTGTTACATTCTAAGTGTATCTTCACATTTGAGTGTATTATAGATAAACTCATTTCTTTCATTTATAAATTTTAACGGTGAAAGGAGTGCTTCATGATCACTACTACAGTACCCCTCGCGTCTGCTTTTAACAGCTGCTAAAGCATGTTAGCAATGTTGTTGTGTACATACCGAGATTCGTTGTACGTACCTTGCTGACAACAGTACACTGTACCGAATGTGCAACCTCTTCATGTGGCTTGTTACAAAATGTAAATGAACTCTTTACCTAGAAATAATGTGGGTGGTTTAGTGGCGCCTTCCAGCGACGCTGTTACATCATGTAAAGCAGCAGAGAAAGTCTATCGCTTGCTGAAGGCAAGGAGTATACCGACAAAAAAATGTAATGCTAGTGCTTTGTCATGTGCTACAGCAGAAACTGACAGCAATATTTTCACATCAATCAACACATAATAAAAATCGAATCCGTCGCAACGCACTTATAAATTCCATTTCATTTGAGTATATCAAGATTAGAAATTACCTTTTGGATAAGACATTGACAGAAACAATCCAGAAAGGATGTGTAAAGAGTTTGTCTCAGAAACAGTGCTACGGTATTTAAGAGAATTAAATAATCTGTAAATCATATTTATGTCCTACTATCAAAACATTTGTCCATTGCTGAGTTGAATGTAAATACTTTATTATGTTGCAAAATAGAAATGAGTGATTATCTTTCTGCCTGCAAGCAGTGATATTTCTAGTCTGCTTACGCACTGTCTTCAGCAATACAGAATAAAATTTCTAATATATTTTGCATGAGAACGGATCACTTAAATGTTTAGCACTCTGCTGCCTCTCTGGGCTGCTGTAGTTAGATGCGGAGTTGGATGATGATGTTCGGTTTTTGGGGCGATCAACTGCGCGGTCATCAGCGCCCGTAGAAAGTCCCAATTTTTTCACAGTCCAATGTTTTACATATCCCAGTCTAGCCACTTTCACGAATGATGATGATGAAATGATGACAACATAAACACCCAATTCCTGGGCAGATAAAATAAAATCCCCAGCCCAGTCGGGAATCGAACCCGAGAGTCCGTGAACCAGAGGCAGCAAAGCTAGCCACTAGACCGCGAGATACGGACTGAGAGAAATACGGAGTTGATAAACAGTTATGGTTGAAACTTAATAGTAGTGTCACGAGTCATAATTCACAGCTTTCAGTACAAAATAGTGACTTTGTTAGAAATTCAGACTTTCTACAGCATTTGATGTTAGATGCTATGAGAACATGTATGTCTGCATTACAGGTTTCTTTATTTAAGCCGATTAATGTTTCCATTAGGCCTGCATATGGTTAACGGATTTATAACATTTTCTCCGATTAAAACTCTACTCGTATGGAATTAACACATTTTACGCTCTCCACAACATGTATCCTTCCTGGATCATGCATCTCGTTGTTGGTAATACAGAAATATTCGCGACTTTGTATTGCAGGCGTTACTATTAAGGAAACAAGAACTAGCTGAACATAGAACGTGCTTCAGTAGTTTCCAAAGTCCATCGAGAAGTAACAGCCAGAAAATTAAATTTGTACACTGTTTAAACTTCGTCTGACCACCGTAATGGAGGATCGCCGTACTGTGCACAAAGTACATAGTAACCACTTCAGATCTGTGCCCGTCATCCGCGAACAAGTCGTGAACTCCCTGCAACATTCTGTCATCCCGTTCCTTTGATCGGAGAGTAGCCGCACTAGGGAATTCTCGTCCTATGCGTAAGCTGCTATTGATACCGTTACACAAACGGCTGCTTTTTGAGTGGCGCCTCGACTGGGAAGCATAAACTGGAGATGAATGGATTCGCGTAGTTTTCAGTGATGAACCGAGGCTCCGCACTACCCTGGATGATCATCGAGGGTTATCATGCCGGCGACCTGGAAAGAGTTGTTGTTCTACCATTGTTTCCGAGAGGCACAGTTGTGTTAGTCCTGGGGTCGCGGTTTGGGGAGCCATCCAGTTACGACTCCAGCCACTGAAGGAACTCTGATGGCACGACAGTACGTCACTGACATCCTGCAGCCTCAGGTGTCGCCTCTCACGAGACAATATCAACATGACAATGCTCGTCCACACATTACACGTCCCTCTATGAACTACCTGCGTGATGTTGAGGTACTCGCGTGACCAGCAAGGTTGACAAATGTGTCCCCAATAGAACGTGTGTGGAACGAGCTCGGATGTGAACTCTGTCCCAGTGCTCGTATCAGGACGTCTAGGAACAGTTACAACAGTTGTGGGCCAGTCTACCTGAGGATACAACCTGCCTAATGAAACCCTACCCAACGGCATCATTCAGCAGTTCTGCTTCTCTTTCACTGAAGATAACAGTGTCATCAGCGAATCGGACACCTTGAATTTTAATCCCCCTGCTGCACCTTTCATTTCCATCATTGCTTCTTCGATATTTAGATCGAACAGCAGTAGCGAAAGGCTACTTCACTGTGTTCCGTCCTTTCTAATTCGACCGCTTTGTTCTTGCTTTCCTGTCTTACTTTTCCCTCTGAGTCTTGTACATATTACACATTACCTGTCTCTCCCCACAACTTTCATCTATTGACCTCAAATCCTCTAACGCCACGCACAATTTTACATTTTCGTTTGGATAACACTTTCACCCGTTTCATATCGACATACTGCAGTTGTTAAGACTGATTAATGCAACACTTTACTGTTTTCAATCACTTCCGAGCATTCTGAAACACTTCTCGAAAACAGGTAGTGCACGCGCTTCCTCGTGTCATTTTAAGTGCCAATTGAAGCAATACCGCAATCTCCTGGCTGCCTAGGCCATTAACCTTAGCACACTTTCGTCCTCTTTTAGGCAAAATCTCCCATTTTATGTGACAAAGTGTTAAATGTGTGTACTCTTCTTTTCAATAGCTCTCGATTACGCTTAAAGAATTCCTTGCATAGATGCTGCAATTGAGCAGTTAAAATAAGCTACGCATATCAACTTTACGCTTTATCCTACCCACTGTGAATAATGCCTTTGAACACTTGTAGTTGTGTCAATATACACTGAAGCTCCAAAGAAACTGGTATAGGTATGCGTATTCAAATACAGAGGTATGTAAACAGCAGAATACTCCGCTGCGATCGGGAACGCCTATAAAAGACAAGTCTCTGGCGAAGTTGTTAGATCGGTTACTGGTGCTATAATGGTAGGTTGGAATGTATATGAGCGTATGGCATCGTTGCCCGGGAGGCCCCGATTCGGGGAAGTTCGGCCACCAGGTGCAAGTCTTATTTCATTCGACGCCACAATGGGTGTCTTGCGCGCCGGTGATGAGGATGAAACGATGATGAGGGCAACACAACACTCAGTCGCTGAGCGGTGAAAATCTTCAATTCCGGCGGGAATCGAACCCGGTCCCACTTGCATGGGAGACGAGCACGTTACCACGCAGCTAAGCAGGCGGACAATAGCAGGTTATCAAGATTTAATTGAACTTGAACGTGGTATCACAGTCGGCGCACGAGCGATGGGTCACAGCATTTCCGAAGTAACGATTAAGTGGGGATTTTCCCGCACGACCATTTCACGACTGTGGAATCCGGTCAAACATCAAATCTCCGACATCGCTACAGCCGGAAAAAGATCCTGCAAGAAGGGGGCCAACGACGACTGAAGAGAATCGTTGAACGCGACAGAAGTGCAACCCTTCCGTAAATTGCTGCAGATTTCAATCTGGGCCATCAACAAGGGGCAGCGTGCGAACCATTCAACGAAACATCATTGATACGGGCTTTAGGATCAAAAAGCCCACTCGTGTACCGTTCATGACTTCACGACACAAAGCTTTAAGCCTCGCCTGGGCCCATCAACACGGACATTGGACTGTTGATGGTTGGAAACACGTTACCTGGTCGGACAAGTCTCTTTTCAAATTGTATCGAGCGGATGGACGTGGAGACAACCTCATGAATCCACTGACCCTGCATGCCAGCAGGGGTCTGTTGAAGCTGTTGGAGGCTGTGTAATGGTGTGGGGCGTGTGCAGTTGGAGTGATATGGGACCCCTGATACGTCTAGATACGATCTGACAGGTGACACGTACGTAAGCATCCTGTCTGATCATCTGCATCAATTCACGTCCACTGTGCATTCCGACAGACTTGGGCAATTCCAGCAGGACAATGCGACACCCCACACGTCCAGAATTACTAGAGTGTGACTCCAGGAACCCTCTTCTGAATTTAAACACTTCCGCTGGTCACCACGCTCCCCAGATATGAACATTATCGAGCATATCTGGGATGCCTTGCAGTGTGCTGCTCAGAATAGATGTCAACCTCCCACCCCCTCCCCCCCATATTCTTACGTATTTATGGACAGCCCTGCAGGATTCATGGTGTCAATTCCGTCCAGCACTGCTTCAGACATTAGTCGAGTCGATGCCACGTCGTGTTGCTGCACTTCTCCGTGCTCGCGGGGATCCTACATGATGTTAGGCACGTGTACCAGTTTCCTTGGCTGTTCAGTGTACATTCAGATAATAAAACAACCCACAAGTACTAAGTTCGTAGTGTTCTATATATATGGGAACGCGAAACTCACTACGTCTCATTCACTAAAACATACACACACACACACACACACACACACACACACACACGCACACACACACACACTACAGCCAGAAAAAGATCCTGCAAGAAGGGGCCAACGACGACACACACACACACACACACACACACACACACACACACACACACATACAATACTTTATTAGCAGTATCTTTTAGATGATACGACAAGAGCTATACAGAGATACGGCGGCTGCAAGGCTTGCAAAGGGTCCGCATGCTTGGGATACAGGCTAAAGTCCTGTCCACACCAGCTGCTCAGCGTAAAACCGAGAATAGAGGTACGGGGCATCGCGGCCGATGTTGGCGTCAAGCCGCACCATTCTGCACAGAAACAAAGATGTTGCGCGAATTGTCGATATATCAGAGGAAACGATTCGTTAGTGCGCGGCCCTCTGTCGATGGCGTTTCTCGTTTCCCTTTCGTTTTTTAGTGGAACATTACTACTCATCAACGGACGCTCTGCTACATTCGCGCAGTTCTGCGCGTTCTGCATTGCGATTTCGAGTGCAGAGCGGGCAGTCCGTTGCAAAATCCATAACCGTTTAGCAGATTTCGTAGTCTGTTGCATTAAATATTTCTCTAGAAAGAAGAAGAACTTTCCATACTTTCAATGCCTTCATCATCTTGCTTGCCTGATAACGACATACATAATTTGTTTTTTCCCCTGTATGTGTTGTTAATGTTGTTGTGGTGGTTTGATGCATCGCTCTACACGTTTATACAGTATACGCTTCTTCATCTCTGCATAATTACTGCAACCTACATCCATTTGAATCAGCTTACTGCATTCAAGCCTCACTCTTGTTCTACTGTTTTGATCCTCGCCGGCCGCTGTGCCCGAGCGGTTCTAGGCACTCCAGTCTGGAACCGCGCTGCTGCTAGGGTCGTAGGTTCGAATCCTGCCTCGGGCATGGATGTGTGTGATGTCCTTAGGTTAGTTAGGTTTAAGTAGTTCTAAGTCTAGGGGACTAATGACCTCAGAAGTTAAGTCCCATAGTGCTTAGAGCCATTTGAACCATTTTTCTGATCGTCCACACTTCCCTCCATTACAAAATTAACGACTCCTTGGTGCGTCAGGATGTAGCCTATCAATCGATCCCTTCTTTTAGTCAAGTAGTGCCACAAATTTCTTTTTTTTTTTTTTCCTCAATTCGATCCAATACATCCTCACTATCTATCTGATCTACCATTACAATCTTTAGAATTCTTCTGTAGCGCCATATTTCAAAAGCTCCTATTCTCGTCTTATCTGAAGTTGCACCTACGTACGAGGCCAGAGTCCATACCAATACCTACAGGAAACAAAAAAATTACGACATACACTGAAGTGACGAAAGTCATGAGATAGCGGTACGCGCATTTTACAGATGGCAACAGTACACAAGGCATATAAGCGCAGTGCATTAGCGAAGCTGTCATTTGTACTCAGATGACTGACGTAAAAAGACGTCCGATGTGATCATAGCCGCACGACGGGAATTAACAGACTTTGAACACGAAATGGTAGTTGGAGCTAGACGCATGGGACATTCCATTTCAGAGCTCATTAGCTGCCTCTCACCACGGACAACGCAGTGGCCGACAGGCCTTCATTTACCGACCGAGAGCAACGGCGTTTGTGTTGTGTGTTAACAGGCAAGTAACACTGCGTGAAATAACCTCAGAAATCAATGTGTGGGATGTATGACGAACGTATCAGTTGTAAGCAGGCTGTTTAGGTTTTTATGTTGGTAACGCCACGTAGCGCTCTGTATGAAAATCACTGGCTGTGCTGTGTGCAGTCTGTGGCTGGTTGGCATTGTTAGAATATTCGCCATTGTAGTGTTGGGCAGTTGGCTGTTAACAGCGCGTAGTGTTGCACAGTTGGAGGTGAGCCGCCAGCAGTGGTGGATGTGGGGAGAGAAATGGCGGAGTTTTGAGAGCGGATGATCTGGACGTGTGTCCATCAGAGGCAGTAAATTTGAAGACTGGATGTCATGAACTGCTATATATTATGACTTTTGAACACTATTAAGGCAAATACATTGTTTGTTTTCATATGAAACGACCGCTTTGAAAAATTTATGAATTACTGTGCTGATAAACCTCTTACATTATTTGATTTTCAAACAGCTGAGCAGAACTGAACGTACTCACACATTTCGCTCATTACCTATTCTGATCAACACTAAACTGACACAATATTTTTAGCGCAACGCAGTCTGACTTTCAATAATCCCTACAAAAGAATAGCCCTGACTAACATTAAAGTATACCTTTCACAAATCACTTACCTCACAAAAATCTTCGTTACTCGAACTACTGCAATACAGCGAGCGCCACTACTGCCATCTAAATAAAAGATTCAAACTACTGAAGGCACTAACTACTGATAGGCATAGTTAACAAATGAAAGATTTTGATAGAGAACAAACAATGCATTTACCTTAATAGTGTTCAAAAGTCATAATATATAGCAGTTCATAGCATCCAGTCTTCAAATTTACTGTCTCTGATGGACACACGTCCAGATCATCCGCTCTCAAAACTCCGCCATTTCTCTGCCCACATCCACCACTGCTGGCGGCTACCTCCAACTGTGCAACGCTACGCGCTGTTAACAGCTAACTGCCCAACACTACAGTGGCGAATATTCTAACAATGCCAACCAGCCACAGACTGCACACAGCACAGCCAGTGGTTTTCATACAGAGCGCTACGTGGCGTTACCAACATAAAATCCTAAACAGCCTACTTACACAGTTAAGTCTGTGCGGCGATATTTGGCGTTAATGGGCTGCGGTAGCTGAAGATCGACTCGAGTATCTTTGGTAAGACATGCCTGCAGCGCTTCTCCTTGGCTCGATTGGACCCTAGACGACTGGAAAACCCTGGCCTGGTCTAATGAGTCCCGAATTCAGCTGATATGAGTTGATGGTAGGGTTCGAGTGTGGCACATGGTCCAAGAAGCCATGGACCCAAGTTATCAACAAGACACTGTACAAGCTGGTGGTATCTCCATTACAGTGTGGGCTCTGTTTACATGGAATGCACTGAGCCCTCTGTTCAAAAAAAAAAAAAAAAAAAAAAAAAAAACAGTTACTGCAAATGGTTATGTTCTGCTACTTGGAGACCATCTGCAGCTATTCAAAGACTTTGCGCTCCCAAATAGCGATGTAATTTTTATGGATGACAATACGCCATGTCACGCGGCCACAATTGATCCCGATTGGTTTGGAGAACATTCTGATCAATTCGAGAGAATGATTTACCCATCCAGATCGTCCGGCATGGACAAAACCGAGAGCTCAATTCGTGCACGAAAGCCTGTTCCGCCAACACTTTCGCAATTATGGACCGCTATAGAGGCAGCGTGACTCAGTAATGCCGCAAGGTACTTGCAACGACTTGTTGAGCCCATTCCACGTGGAGCTGTTGCACTGCACCGAGCAGGAGGAGGTCCGATGCGATATTAGTTGGTATCCCATGACTTTTGTCACCTCAATGCAAAATCACGTGGGCGGCAGCCGACCATGTTGATACTTAACAGTATTATTGCATAGAGGATGGATTTCTCGATAAAAAAATCCATGCTTCAGAAATATATTGACTTCATTCCTCGTAATATGACGCGTTTAGGACTTAGCCATCTTCAGATCTCTAGGAGTAATATCGTGTACGTAGATATGAAGCTTACAAGACGTGCACGTAACAATCAAAACCTTTAGAAAAGACTTTCTAAGACATAAATTTATATTCGATGTTAACAGTTAACGCTGTCTTCTTATTGCCAGTCTATATTCTGTATCCTCCATACTTCGGCCATCGTCCGTTATTTTACTACCCAAACAGCAATGCTCATCTACTACTACAGAATGAACCCGTCACTCTGCAGCGGAGTGTGCACTGTTTAGAAATTTTGTGGCAGATTAAAACTGTGTGCTGGACCGCAACTCGAACCTGGAACGTTGCCTTGCGCTGGCAACGTTCGCATCAGCCGAGATACTCAGGCACGACTGCCGACCCGTCCTCACAGTTTCGTTTTGACAAGTACCTCTTTCCTTCTTTCCAAACTTTAAACAAGTTCTCCTGCATACCTACAGGGAACACCTCTGGCAGGAGGGACATCGCACAAAAATGACTTTAGCTACAGTCTCAGGGATTGTTTCCGGAATGAAATTTTCACTCAGTAGAGGGGCGTGCGTTGATTTGAAGCTTCCTGGCAGATTCGAAGCAACTGCAGACGGCAAAGTGACAAGCTTGACAGGAAACGCTTTAACGGCTTCAAACGTTTTCTAATACTTCGTAATTGAGGATAGAAAGATTTTATGCAATAGCTATTAAACACGCTTTTTGGACCTATGGGGGAATGATGTAAAACAATAGAATAGTGCAAATGTGAAATTTTCTAAAAAAAATATCTTAATCGGTATCCTGCCACAAACTGAGTCTATGGATAGCGTTCCAAAATCTACATATGTGTACCGATTTTCGTCATTGGCATAAAAAATATTCTGAGTAATATGTTGCATATGTGAGAGTTGTAGCGTAAGACGTGCAAGCGGCTATGTGATATTAAGATTTCTGCGAATTTTCTCATTACAGTGCAAATATTCAACATTAGGATATTTACAAAAACGCTATGGAATAGGTATAAATTCCCAAATGCGCTTCACTGTACACAATAAAAGAAACGGATAGTGTCCATCTTGTTCTTCCGTATCTACGTAAACTAAACACAAAAATACTTCTCTCTTTAGAGTTCTACTACCTGCCGACAAACTGTCTTGATTGGTGTATGTAATATGAAAAGCACCTATTTCATACTCGGGACATTGGTAAATCTCACGGAAATTTTGTATTCTTGTTTGTAGCATCTCATAAAGATTGTGGAAAACGATTTGTATGGTTTACTTTAGAGAAGACAAGAACAGACAGATAGGGCAGTAATATCCCACATCTTCTGCCTTTCTGCCAACAATAAAGATCTTTCAAAATTATTCGAAATTTTCGTCCGTTTCCTTACAGTAACTAGCAAGTGCTCGCTGATAGAGAAGTATCACACCGTTGTGGTCGCCAAAGTGAAGATCTTATGCAGAAAGCACTACTCACCGACAGCACCAGCAGCACTAGATACATGGAGTAACGCTTCATGTGAGACTCCGTTCGTAGTCACAGCGATAGTGTGAAAGTATTGTTCCGCAGACCCATCTCCGTCGAGTTCGCCGAACTCTGTTGACGTACCACGAGACTGGTGGCTACTGACGTGATATTCATCGCCACTTCGCCGCGCCAGCTCCGTCATCCGCAACAGTCGTCACATCCGATAAGATATCCGATCGGTCCTCTTTGGTGGAGAGATTATGAGTTATCACAAGACGGCAAGTTATGACAGCCCGATACAAAGGAACGACCGTGTCTTTGAACATACACGCCTAATAATTGACATGTTATACATATGTTACTCTTTGCCGAAGTGACACTAGCGCAAGTCAGAGTACTTAAGTATATTTACTTCGTAAAATATCGAGCGAGGTGGCGAAGTGGTTAGCATATTGGACTCGCATTCGGGAGGACGACAGTTCAAACCCACGTCCGGCAATCCTGATTTAGGTTTTCCGTGATTTCCCTAAATCGCTTCAGGCAAATGCCGGGATGGTTCCTTCGAAAGGGCACGGCCGACTTCCATCCTCATCCTTCACTGATCCGATGGGACCGATGACCTTGCTGGTTGGTCCCTCCCACAGATCAGCCAACCAACCAGCTACGTAAAATGAAGAATGAGTAACTGTTAAATCCTTGTAATGATTAAATTAAAAGGAAGGTCAGCGTTCGCCGTAATATTGATGTTTTATTGATAGCATAATCGATTTTCGATCACATGGTGATCATCTTTAGTGCTGTACAAATTAAACTCAGACACACGTATCTAGTTATCAATAACCAAAACTGAGAAGCGATCACAACTGTGATTTGTACAGCACTGAAGATGATCACTATGTGATCGAAAATCGATTATGCTCTCAATAAAACATCAATATTATGGCCAACGCTGGCCTTCCTTTTAATTTAACATATAAGGTCGTTGTGCACACAGCACTCCATAGAGTCACCAACCCTTGTAATGATGTTACGAAACTTCCTGGCAGACTGAAACTGTGAGCCGGACAGAGACTCGAACTCGGGACCTTTGCCTTTCGCGGGCAAATGCTCTACCGACTGAGCTACCCAACCACGACTGAATACCTGTCCTCACAGGTTTACTTCCAAGAGTACCTCGCCCCCACCTTCCAAACTTCACAGAAACTCTCCTGAAAAACTTGCAAGACTAGCGCTCCTGAAAGAAAGGATATTGTGGAGACCTGGCTTAGCCACAGCCTTTCTTCTGTCAAGTATGGAGGATAGCAGACGAAATACTGGTGGAAGTAAAGCTGTTCGGAGAGGTTCTATCTCGTGCTTGGGTAGCTCATTCGGTAGATCAACTGCTTGCGAAAGGCGAAGGTTCTGAGTTCGAGTCTGGGACCGGCACACAGCTTTAATCTGCCAGTAAGTTTCAGCGCACACTCCGGTGCAGAGTAAGAACTTCATTCTGGAATGTTACGAAATTATTTACTCCAGAGTATTCTAACAATCAAAATGGTTCAAATGGCTCTAAGCACTATGGGACTTAACATCTGAGCTCATTAGTCCCCTAGACTTAGAACTTCTTAAACCTAACTAACCTAAGGACACCACACACATCCATGCCCGAGGCAGGATTCGAACCTGCGACCGCAGCAGCAGCGCGGTTCCGGACCGAAGCGCCTAGAACCGCTCGGCCACGGCGGCCGGCTTCTAACAATCGAATCCACTCTAAAGCGACGTGCGTACAGCATTTTTCTAAATATTATGCACTACTACGAACAAGGTCTTAGAATAGGCCGCCCGTTACTGTAAACGGTTCACACTCTTGCTCATTTTACTTGTACCCAAGCAAATTACACGTGGCTATATTGTGACCGAGTGAAGGTGTACGCCTGATTATAGTCCTAATAAAGAGCCTCTCTGCACTATTCCTTGCCTACTGTATTATTTGACGGAAAAACCATAGTCTGTTCTTCAATAGCCCGCCCAGCTCTCAGGAGTAGAGAATGAAATATGTACAAACGTACAAGTGCAGGTAGCGTTCTCTGGAGGTTCCTTACGGACATTATTATATATACATAGATAATAATAATAGTCGACATAAAAGTTTTCTGGGTATGGTACCGTGTCATAACGTAAAAAAAAAAAAAAAAACTACTGCTGCTGGAGAAAAACCAACGTTTCGGCCACGGTTGCAGCGGCCTTCTTCTGGGTCTAATGGTGCGTTCTAGCTTTTTTTTTTCCTTTATTGTGATTTTAATACCCGTAGAAAAACAGGTAGGCTGGCAGCAGCACAATACGCCGCTCTTCAGCCCAAGATATTACAATGGTAAAACAGAGAAGACACGTGAGTTGGAACAAAACGGCGGGGAAAAAACAGTAGACACATGAACATAAAAAACATGAAGCCGTTCACACTCGATGACAATCCACACTACAAACTTTTGACACGACGCACAAGCACTGATGACTTTGATTGTACACGTGAACGATGGAGCGTGACGGTGAACACTGAACACAAAACACGACGGCACACACGAGACACTGATGGCGATGATCTCCGCCGCGCGAATGTCCACGTAGCGTGTGCGAGTCTGGGGTCCTGCCAAGAGGGGAAGAAGGGTGAGGGGGGGGGAGAGGGGAGAACAAAGATGCCAATGGCAGAGAAGATGGGAGGAGGAGTAGAAGGACAGGGGAGGGGAATCCTGGAGGAGGAGTGGGGAGAAATGGAGGAGGGAGAGAAGGGAGAGAGGGTGCCCAAAGAAACAAACACGGGAAGAGGGAGGGAGGATCAAAGTTGGTAGGAGGGGTAGATGGAGGGGAGGAGGGCATCATCAGGGAGGGGGAGCTGGCGGAAGCCACCTTGGGAGAGGATAAGGAGGGTGGAGAGATGGAGAGCAGGTGGGATGTGGGAATACAGGCGCGGCAGTGGGTGGGTGTGGGAGAGGATGGGGGAGACAAGCGGGTGAGGAGGATCGAGTTTACGGGAGGTGTAGAGGATCTGTATTCTTTCAAGGAAAAGGAGGAGGTGGGGGAACAGAATGAGGTCGTACAGGATCCGCGTGGGGGAGGGGAGACAGATGCGATAGGCGAGGCGGAGTGCATGGCGTTCAAGGATCTGAAGGGATTTGTAAAAGGTAGGAGGGGAGGCAGGATAGGTGTAACAGAGGATAGGGTGGATGAGGGATTTATAGGTGTGGAGTATGGTGGAGGGGTCCAGACCCCATGTACAGCCGGAAAGGAGCTTGAGGAGACGGAGTCGGGAGTGTGCCT
The DNA here is from genome assembly GCF_023864275.1 of Schistocerca cancellata. Taxonomy (NCBI): domain Eukaryota; kingdom Metazoa; phylum Arthropoda; class Insecta; order Orthoptera; family Acrididae; genus Schistocerca; species Schistocerca cancellata. Next base: position 1,085,733,201 of record NC_064626.1, read on the forward strand.
TGGCTTGGATTGTCCGGAGATGGGGGGTCCAGGAGAGGCGACGGTCGAGGGTGACGCCAAGGTACTTAAGGGTGGGGGTGAGGGCGATAGGACAGCCATAGATGGTTAGATAGAAATCGAGGAGGCGGAAGGAAAGGGTGGTTTTGCCTACAATGATCGCCTGGGTTTTGGAGGTATTGACCTGAGCAACCACTGGTTGCACCAAGCGGTGAACCGGTCAAGATGGGATAGGAGAAGGCGTTGGGAACTCTGCAGGGTGGGGGCAAGGGCAAGGAAGGCGGTGTCATCGGCAAAATTGGAGAAGGTGGACAGGGGGTGATGGCGGCCGCATGTCCACTGTATACAAAAGGAACAGAAGGGGGGATAGGACGGAGCCTTGGGGCACACCGGCGGAGGGAAAAAAGGTGTAGGAATCCGTGTTATGGATGGTGACGTAGGAAGGACGGTGGGAGAGAAAGGAGCCGATCAGACGGATGTAGTTAATGGGAAGGGCGAAGGTTTGGAGCTTGAAGAGGAGACCGGAATGACATACGCGGTCATAGGCACGTTCGAGGTCCAGGGAGAGGGAGATTGCGGAGCGACAGGAATTAATCTGTTCAGAAAGGAGATGAGTGAGGTGAAGGAGAAGGTCATTGGAAGAGCATGTTGGCAGAAAGCCACACTGGGTAATGGGAAGGAGGCAGTGCTGGCAGAGATGCTGGTGGATGCGTCAGGTGAGAATGGATTCCAGGACCTTGCTGAAGACCGAGGTAAGGCTGATGGGACGGTAGGAGGAGATGGCGGATGGAGATTTACCGGGTTTAAGGAACATCAGGATATGGGAGGTTTTCCACAGGTCAGGGGCTGTAGCCAGTGGACAGGACTACATTGTAGAGCCTGGCCAGGGTGCAGAGGAAAGAGACAGGAGCTTCACAAAGGTGACAGTAGGTGACACGATCATGACCAGGAGTGGTGTTGCGTTTTGTGTGGAGTGTAGTGATACGTGCATTGAGTTCCGTGTGTGCAATGTTGTCCAAGTACTGGGAACCAGGTGCGAGGGGAGGGACAGGGTTGTCAGTTCGATCGCAGACATCTGGGAAGAGGGAGTAATCGAACTGGGGATCGTCGGGGATGGAAAAGACATCGGAAAGTGATTGACCTTACTAAGTGCGTCAGGGAAGGGGTGATCATCATGGAGAAGATGGTAATAGGGGGAGGGTTTAGTTCCGGTAAGGCGACGGAAGGCTGACCAGTTTATACGCAGGGTAGCATATAAACGGGTGCATGTCTGTCGCCAGTCCCAGCGTTTCTTAGCTGCGAGCAAGTTTCGGATGTGTCGCTGGAGTTGCTGGTGGCATCGTAGTGCGTCCGGGTCATGCGTGTGGAGGAAGGCACAGTAGAGACAGCGGGATTCACGGAGGAGGAGGAGGACGGCCTGTGGGGGTAAGGTAGGACAGTGGGGGTGGATGGCGATAGTAGGGACGTGGGCCTCCACGGCCTCAGACAAGGTCTGCTGGAGAAAGGAGGCAGCATGGGTAACATTGTCAGGGTGGTGGTAGGTGAAGGGGTGGCCTTCGACCTGGGTGGAGAGGGTATCCCAGTAGGCATTCCAGTCGGCACAGGAATAATCATGGACGTACTTCGGGGGAGGGTCATTACGAGGGTCGGGGCAGGGGCAACGACCGTCTGAAATGGTGAGGAGGACATGGAGATGGTCGCTACCAATGGTGTCCAGGCATCCACCACTATGCAGCCAAGGAGGTTGGGGGAGGAGAGGATGACATCGGGAGTGGAGTTGTATTCGGGGCGGGTGTGCTGGGGAATGGGGATGAGGTCGCCTTGGAGGGTGGAGAGGAACCGATGCCACTGCCGTAACTGGGTGGCGGAACGACTATCGATATTGAGGTCAGCGGCGATCAAGTAGGAGGAGAAAGTACAATCAATGTGGGAGAGGAAGTCGAAAGGAATAGTTGCGTTAGGGCAGACATAGATGGTGGTGCAGGTGATGGTAAGGCCGGGGAAGAAGAGACTAAGGATCAGGTGTTCGGTGGGGTCGGGAAGGAGAGGTTGGAGCCCAACCGGGATCTGGTGGTGGTGACCAATGGCAACTCCATCACGCGCAATCGGGAGGGGATTATCGGAGTGGTGGAGAAGGTAGGGCGAAGTGTGGATGGTGTGGTGGGGTTGGATGATGATGATGTTTGGTTTGTGAGGCGCTCAACAGCGTGGTTATCAGCGCCCGTACAATTACCCAATCTTTGCTCAGTCCAATTGCGCCACTTTCCTGGATGATGATGAAATGATGAGGACAACACAAACACCCAGTCATCTCGAGGCAGGTGAAAATCCCTGACCTCGCCGGGAATCGAACCCGGGACCCCGTGCTCGGGAAGCGAGAACGCTACCGCGAGACCACGAGCGGCGGACCAGGTGGGAGGTGGGGTTGGAGGAAGGTTTCATTGAGGAGGAAGGCATCCACACGGTGGGTTGCAAGGGTGTGCATGAAGAGGTTCTTTTTGGCAGGAAGGGAATGGATGTTGTTGAACAGAATACAGTGCTGGCGCCTTGACAGGGATTTAGACGAGGGTGTCGAGACGGGAGAAGGTGAAATGGGCCTGGTTGTGGGAGTAGGTGGCATACATTTTTAGGTGGAAGACAGAACGGGCAGTGAGGGAGACCTGTTGGAGGGTGTGAGGGTGCTGGAAAGGGTTGACGTTTTGCAGGACAATGGTAAGGAACCTGATGATGTCCTTAGCGGTGGGGCAGGGTGGACGAAGGGAATTGCCAGGAGGGGTGGGGGCGTCCAGAGGGTGGACAGGGATGGTGAGTTTAGGAGTGGTCGGAGGGGGTCGGGCTTTACATTTTTGGGAGTAGGTGGGATGGGGGAGATTGCAGGTATTACAGGGACTGAAGGTTAGGGCACTGCTGGAGGAAGTGCACTTGCTTACAATGTGGGCAGGTGGGGGCCTCGTGGCACTCAGCTGTTGGGTGTGCGTTGTAGTGCAGACACCTCTGGCAGCGAAGGGATTGAGGAGGGGAACGGGAGGGGTCGACTTAATATCGCTGGTTGAAGAGGAGGGCACCCTCCTTCAGGAGACGGTCAATGGAGGGGATGTCCTTGGAGAAAGCCTGCATAAGGCGGGTGGGGCCGGCAGAGTTAAAAATGCGGTGGATTGCCAGCACCTCCAGTGAGGGATGCACCTTGAGCTCCGCCAACACCTCCTCCTCCGTGATCGTCAGACTAACCCGAGTGATTACGGCGGTGAGGGTCGGCAGGTGACGTGGGAGTTGGGGTTGGCAGGTAGGAAATGGAGCAGGGGTGAGGGAGGCGTTGGGGCCAAACCGGGTGATGGGGAGGCGAGAGAGGATGTCAGTATGGAGGGTGGGGCTGGGGGAGGAGATGAGAACTGAATCCCGTCTGGGAGTGAGGAGTGAGATGGGGACACCAGGGAAGTGTTGGCGGAGGAGGAGGGAGAGGTTCTGGGCCTCGAGAAGGGAAGGATCAGGATGGGAGAGGAGGTATTTGTATAAAGAGGGGGGGAGGAGGAGGAGGAGGAGGCGGAGGGAGCAGGGCCAGGTGGGGAGACATCCATGGCATCCTGTGGGGGGAAGGGGTACAGGGCAGGGCCTTCTTGGGAGAGGAGGAGGTGAGGTTGCCACTAGGGCGTTTAAGGGCGGCGGAAGGGTGGGTGGTGATATGAGGGACGGGAGCTATAGGGAGGTGGCAGGAAGTGGCAGGTCGCAGCGTGGACGCAGTAGTCGGCGCCGGAGATTGTGATGCTGAAGGCGACGGCGACGGCGACGGCGATGGTGGTGGCGGTGATGGCGAAGGCGATGGGGAGAGCTGAGCATGGGCAGTGGCCCGTCGGGCCACCACCCTAGCTGGAGCTGCAGTGACAGGCTGGGGGAGTGGGGGGAAAGGATCAGAGGTAGAGGAGCGGGAGGAAAAAGCTGGGGAGGGGGCGACAAAGAGCGAGGGAGAAGGGAGAGTTAGAAGAGGAGGGATGGAAAGGGAGGGGGGGCGACTGGGCACACCATGTAATTGGGCGAAGTATACACTATGGCAGTGGTGGTAGTAGTGGCAGTGGTGGTGGGGGCTGACATGACGACAGGGAAGAACTAAAACAGTACAGGACGAAAAAGAGAGGAAAAAAACCGGGGACGGACGAAGACGGACGAAGACGAGGACCAGAGTCCCACGCTGCTGGCGCTGGCGACGGCTGGCAGGAACGCTGCAGCTGCTGCTGTCGCGGACGGGGCCGGGGCCGCTGCTGCTGCTGCTGCTGATGCTGCTGGCTGGCTGGACTGCTGCTGCTGCTGCTGCTCGGGTGGACCGCTGCTGCTCGGCTGGCTGGCTGGCTGGCCGGACGGCTGGACGGCTGGCACCTGCAACCCTAACGCTTCAATTAGTGCTGGAATGGCACAATCGAAGGCGGTACTCGTAGCGAGGTACCGCCGGAGATGCGTTCTAGCTATGCAGTGTCCTTTATATTTTGTTGTTACTGTTCACTGCGCATGCCATTACGTCAGAATTTTAGAAAGGTAGTTAGTTTCATTGGTCACTTAAGGAAGAAGGAGAGGGAACTTTGTTTGAATAGGTTATTGCGGTTGTGGGAGAACGTGACCTCTGTTGTCTATTGGCTCTTGTGTATCATGATTGGTGGTCACCGTCGAATGAAAAGTTGGCTGCTGTTTACCAACTGCTGGATGTCGGCCGCGCTGCGGTAGTTACTCGCCGGTAGTGCTCGTGCCTCGTGTTGACAGTGCGGTCTGTTGGGCTCTGATTGCTGGCAGCCAAGATGGGGCAAGCCTGAGTCCATCCTCCCTGTTCATGTTGTTAGGGTGCTTAAGTATTTCGATGGCCTCTCTGATTTTGCGTTTCGTCATAACTGGCTGCTTGGCCAACACACAGGCGTCGCTGACTTTTATTTCTTTTCCACGGTCTTGCTGATGTTCTGCCACTGCAGATTTGTTGTGTTGCCCTTAGACGAATATAGCGCTCGTGTTCCCGGATGCACGTTGCTATTGGCCTACCAGTCTCGCCGAAGTATGCCTCTCCACATTTGAATTCCACCTTGTAATTGCCTGCAGTGTGTAATGCATCCACCTTGTCCTTAGTGGAGCCTAGCACGTCCTGGATCCTACGACCACTATAGAAGACAGGCTGCACCCCAACGCGGCGAAGGTGTTTGCCTATTCGGTCAGTAACATTTTTCACATAAGGTAAGCGCACTGTTGGCTGCAGTTTGTCTATTTCTTGCTTGGTTTTTCTCCAGCAGCAGTAGTTTTATATAAATATATTATGACGCGGTACCATACTCAGAAAACTTTTATGTCGACTGACTATGGCCGCGGAAGCCTACACAGTTATAATAATAATATTAATTTCGTGTGGTTCATTGGACTGGTGCAAGTCTTTCTATTGGACGCCACTTCAGAGACTTGCGTGACCCTAACCTACCCCAGTTATCCAATCGGAGAAAGGGGACCTACAGTTTAACTTGGAATCTAAACCACGTATTGTTTCTGATGACCCCTCACATTGTTGTGAGGTGAAGGCTAGGATAAAACAAAGACAGAAATATCCGTATTTCGACCGAGATTGTCTCCCGCGACCTCTGTTTTTTACAGGCACGTGCTTTACCGCTAGAACACCAGGCCTAATATGTATACACGTAATTCGCTATAGGTTATGAAGAGTGAGTTTGCGACTTTCAAAATATGTGACACGTGTGGCCATATACAGTAGTTTGACTACATTTACTTGAAAACTGAAATAATTTCGACTTGATACCTCTACCCGTTCGTGAGAAAAGGATTCTTAACAGACAGACAGCCGGTCGAAGTGGCCGTGAGGTTCTAGTCGCTACAGTCTGGAACCGCGAGACCGCTACGGTCGCAGGTTCGAATCCTGCCTCGGGCATGGATGTGTGTGATGTCCTTAGGTTAGTTATGTTTAACTAGTTCTAAGTTCTAGGGGACTACTGACCTCAGAAGTTGAGTCCCATAGTGCTCAGAGCCATTGGAACCATTTTGAACAGACAGACGGGAAACAAATAGCCAGAATAATATTTTTATGAGATACAATTACAAATTAGCAATTTTTTGATTTTTTTCCTTTACTCGTACTTAGAAACCTTACTTCTCGTCAAACTTAATTAGCCTAAGTCTACGGAAAGTACACTATAGGTTTTGATGAGTGAGTTTCCGAGTGTCGAAATATGTGGTATAAATGACGATATTTTTTGATTGCATTGATGAGAGGCTTACATTTTTCACACCGCCAAGGGACCGTAGACCTTGGTGCACGACATAAATTTCTACTTGATGCCTCGACCTGTACCTGAGAAAAAGGCTTCTTAACAGTTGGACAGACAGACGGACAACAAAATGATCATATAAAGTTTCCGTTTTTACCAGTTGAGATATGGGACTCTAAAAATCAACCTTTTCGTCATCGGGCACACTACATATAAGGTGTAGGGATCGCACACTTCCAGACTGGAAACTCCTACTGTTTCATTAGGATGGAGACCGAGGAACTTGTGTGGTGTCGTCAGGTGAAACAAAAGAAGATTAAATATTACTTATTTTATCGTGTCGCCATGTCTTCTACAGCAGCTGGGGGCTTCGAGAACCAGAGTAGAATCTGATGAATCCCGAGGCAGACTCAGGGCTGCCGAAAATTGCTGCATCATCCCCGAGTGCAGGCCCGTAACCCATACTGTGGAGGATCACCCTCTTGTTGGTACCGAAAGAGTCTGGTGAAGTTGCTACCGGACTTTCGAGAAAGTCAGAGCTCTTGATAGGTATGCCATATTTCTAGAGTTCTCCGTACAAAAGTTGAATAGCTCCGGAGAATTTCACGAAGAATGCACTCGTAATTTTAAAGCTGTAGAAAGATTATTTGCCAGTTTGCAAAACTGTATAGCTCCCCAAGAGTTCTAGAGAAAACCTTCACTATATTTTTTGTGCAGGTAATACTTAACGAGATAACTGAAATAATGAGAGACCCATTTTCACTACAGAAAATTCACGAAATCACACTAAAATTCTGATGACAGTTCCTATCACAGATAGTACCCCAAGAGTTTTGTCGAAAAACTTAAAGCAATTCCTGTTGAAGATAATCGTTTGTAATTGCAATAATGTGGGGCCCACTTCACGAAAATGCGAGTATGTCTTTTCGATCGGAATCTGAGCTGAGCTGTCCTAGTCGTTAATCGGTGAATGTAGGTACAAGTCGGTACACATCACCTACATCTACATCTGTACTTTGCAAACCAGAGTGAGGTGCATGGCAGAGGGTACGTCATCTTGTAGCAGTTATTAGGGTTTCTTCCTGTCCCATTCATGTATGGAGCGCAGGAAGAATGATCATTTGAATGTATCTGTGCGTGCGGTATTTACTCTAATCTTATCCTCACGATCCCTAAGTGTGCGATACGTAGGGGTTTGTGCTGTATTCCTAGAGTAATTACTTGCAGCCTGTTCTTGAAATTTTGTTAACAGACTTTCTCGGGATAGTTTATGTCTATCTTGAAGAGCCTTCCAGCTCAGTTCCTTCAGTAGCTCTGTGACACTCTCCCATGGATTAAACAAAACTGTGACCATTCGTGCTGCCCTTCTCTGTATGAGTTCAATATCCCCTGTTAGTCCTATCTGGTACGGGTCGTACACACTTGAGCAATATTCTAGAACCGACTGCACGAGTGATTTGTAAGCAATCTCCTTTGTAAATTGGTTGCACTTCCCCAGTATTCTACCAATAAACCTTACCCGCAACTGAATCTACGTGATCATTTCATTTCATATCCCTACGAAGTGGTACACGCAGGTATTTGTATGAGATGGCTGATTCGAACAGTGACTCACTGATATTATAGTCATAGGATACTACGTTTTTTCATATTGTGAAGAACACAATTTTACATTTCTGAACATTTAGAAATGTTGCCAATCTCTGCACCACTTGAAATGTTATCAAGATGTAGCTGAATATTTATGCAGTTGCTTTCAAATAATACTTCATTATAGACAACTACATCATCTGCAAAAAGCCTGATTTTATTATTAATGTTGTCCGCAAGTCATTAATATACAACATGAGCAGCAAGAGTCCCAAGCTGGCCACGGTAGCCGAGCGGTTCTAGGCGCTTCAGTCCGGAACCACGCGACTGCTACGGTCGCAGGTTCGAATCCAACCTCAGGCATGGATGTTCTTAGGTTAGTTACGTTTAAGTAGTTCTAAGTTCTAGGGGACTGATGACCTCAGATGTTAAGTCCCATACTGCTCAGAGCCATTTGAACCAAGAGTCCCAACACACTTCCCTGGGGAACATCCGAAGTTACGTCTACATCTGACGATGACACTCCGTCCAAGATAGCATGCTGTGTCCTCCCTACCAAAAAGCCCTCAATCCAGCCATAAATTTTACTTGATACCGCACATGGTCTTACTTTTGATACCAAGCGTAGGTGTGGTACTGTGTCAAATGCTTTTCGGAAACCAAGAAATACAGTATCTTCCTGATTACCTTGGTCCAAAGCTTTCAATCCGTCATGCGAGGAAAGTGCGAGCTGTATTTGACATGATCAATGTTTTCGAAACCAGTGTGTGTGTGTGTGTGTGTGAGTGAGTGAGTGAGTGAGTGATTCCTAAGGGACCAAACTGCTGAGGTCATCGGTCCCTAGACTTACACAGTACTTAAACTAACTTACGCTAGGGACAAAACACACACCCATACCCGAGAGAGGACTCGAACCTCCGGCGGGAGGGGTCGCTCAGTTCGTGACATGACCCCTCCAACCCTGTGGCCACTGTGCGCGGATCGAAATCTATGCCGGCTGGCATTGACGAGGTTATTCTGTTCAAGATTCCTCAGTATGTTTGAGCTCAGAATATGTTCTAAGATTCTACAACAAATCGCTGTCAAGGATATTGGATGGTAGTTTCGTGACTCACTTCTACTAACCTTCTTGTAGACGGGTGTTATCTGTGCTGTTTTTCCTAGAACTGGGCACGGTTTTCTGTTCGAGGGATCTACTATAGTTTATAGTTAGAAGAGGGGCCAGCTCAGCCCCAAATTCGGTATAGAATCTGACAGGGATTCCATGGGGCCCTGGAACTTTGTTCAATTTTAACGATTTCAGCTGTTTCTCAACACCACTGACACTAATATTTATTTCAGTCGTCTTTCCAGTGGTACGAAGATTAAATTGCGGCTGTTCTCCGGGGTTTTCCTTCGTAAAGGAACATTTGAAAGCGGAGTTAAGCATTTCAGTTCCAGTCTCATCCACTAGCGATTGGACACTAGCTTTGGTGCCACTAACAGCCTTTACATACGACCAGAATTTCTTTGGTTTCTGGGAAAGATCACTCGACAATGGTCTGCTATGGCAGTCACTGAAGGTATCACGCATTGCTTTCTGCTCAGCCAAACGCGTTTCATTCAGCATCTCTCCGTATATAGCCTTATAGTTTTGTTTACATCTATTATGCAGTAATCTATATTTCCTTAGAAGTCCCCTTACAGTGGCTTATGCCATGGAGGTTCCCTTCCCATTATGAACTGTTCTACTGGGTACATATTTATCCACTGTATGGTCAACTATTCTGTTAAACTTGACTCATAGTTCCTCTACATGCTCCTGCCCTGTGCTGAAAGCTCATTGAGATATGACACTACTGATTTTTTATCTAGTTTACCGAACAGCCGGCCGCGGTGTTCTCGCGGTTCTAGGCGCACAGTCCGGAACCGCGCGACTGCTACGGTCGCAGGTTCGAATCCTGCCTCGGGCATGGATGTGTGTGATGTCCTTAGGTTAGTTAGGTTTAAGTAGTTCTAAGTTCTAGGGGACTGATGACCACAGCTGTTAAGTCCCATAGAGCTCAGAGCCATTTGAACCATTTTACCGAACATATATATATTTCTGCTTGTTTTAGTTGTCCTTTGTACTTTGTTAATCATTGTTGCCACAACCGCGCCATGTTCACTGATACCAGTTACGATGTGGACATTCTCAAAAAGGTCAATTAGGCTCCACCGATGATTGCAGTATGAGTGGGGAACTTACGTACAAGTGAACTGAGGTTTTCTCTAAAGTTTTCAGTTACATCAGGAGTAGAGTCTGGTGGGCGATAGAAGTATCCAGTTATCGTTTTATGCCCACCCCTGATACTGAGTCTTGCCCAAACAATTTCACATGCAGCTTACAATTCTGCCTCAGTGGATTTCATGTTTTTTGTCTATTGCGACAACTACACCACCGCCATTTCCCATTTGCCTATCCTTTCGATACATACTTAAATTTTCCCCAAAAATGTCAGTGCTATCAATTTGAGGTTTCAACCAGCTTTCTGTACCTAATATTAAGTGAGATTCACTGCTATTTACGTAAGCTTCAAACGCTGGTACTTTGTTGCGAATGCTTCGGCAGTTTACCATCAGGATTTTAGCACTCTCTGGGAGGCATTTCTTTCGATCTTACGCTGATACTTCTGGATCTCCTAAAGCTATCGTTATCTATATTGGAAGGAGAGTCGCCTAGTCTACAAAACCCTTGCGTGCACCCCACACACACAATCAGCTAGCACAGTAGCAGCCTCTGACATGTGGTGCACACCTGACCCATTCAGGCGGATCCCACAGCACTCAACTCTATGGCGCAAGTCCAGTAAGCCGCAGCCTAGCTTGTCACAGAACTTTCGAAGACTCTGGTTCAGTCCTTCCACTCGACTAAGAACGAAAGAGCCACGATCAGTTCTGGGGAAAAAGCTGCAGACTGTGAGTTACGTTGAAACTCCATGCGCACAGCTGGTCTCCTTCTCTGCCAGTCGTTGGAATGACCCAAGAATGACTTCGGAGCCCTGACGACAGGCACCATTTGTTCCAACGTGCGCTCCAACCCGCAGTTGGTTGCACCATGTTCCCTCAGTGGCTGCTGGAATAGCCTCTTCAACATGTCGAATGAGGCACTCAGGCTGCCTAAACCCTCAGCAATCTAAATAGTTGCTATTATTTGTCTACTTATTGCGTTGTATTACAACAATATTAATTTAATTTGGAATTCTTTGCTACAATTACGTACTGGATTTGAAGACAGCTGTCTATAATGTGCGTTCAATTACTTCGGTGCTCTATGGATACTGGAATTTTCCAACATTTAGCAGAGGAGTTAGCATGCGTCATACAATTCAAGAACCTTTTGTGCCTTCGTAAGTTCAGTGTCGGGGCTGGAAAACAGAGATAGGGGTAGATTCTTTTGGGTGGAGTGAAGGCACATCCTGAACTTGCTCATTATAGTACTGGTAGGCGGTTAAGAAAAGAAAACTACATTCAGACACCTTATTGGAGGGTGAGTGTTGTCGTGGACTCTGCTTATAGTGCTACAGCTCCTGGAGAGTGTCGCTTGGCGATGATAACTCTAGGACAGATTTTTGGATGCGAGGAGTGAGAGAAAGAGACAGAGACAGAAATAGATTAGAGAGGTAGATAAATATAGATAGATAGATAAACAGATAGATTGAGAAAGAGAGAGAGAGCTCGGAGTGAGATGGTGCACTGAAGGTTTGGAACTTCGAATTGTTTGTTCTCTCTGTTCACTAGTAGGAGTTCCAGCATTCGCTTAATACCCTAAAATATAAGTATGTTGTAGGCTTACTTAACATTTTCAAATGATTTAATTAATGTATTTAAAAAACATCTGTTACAACACAGGAACCTTATATACCATTAATCTGATTCTTTTATCCGTGATGTTATTTTGCCTGTAACACGTGTTTTGGATGAAAAACCTTGTATATAATTGTACGTCGTCTCAAAAGACACTTTTTCCTCTATAACTGTACGCAAATGTTCTTAGTTGTAGGAGATGTTCTCTTCGTAATGAATACCAGAAATTAATTATGACTGAATTATTTTGATATGCGTTTATAAAACTGGTGATCTCTCTGTTATAAAGTCAGTTTCAGATACGGAAATTGATTCAAATGTCAGTTTTAATATAATTTTAAATGGAGATGCCTTTGCCTTCTACAATGAAGCGCCAAACCAACGAGTTTAGGTATGCGTATTCAAATACAGAGGTATTTAAACATGCAGAATACGGCGCTGTGGTCGGCAACGTCTATATACGACAACAAGTGTCTGGCGTAGTTGTTAGATCGGTTACTGCTGCTACAATGGCAGGTTATCAGGATTTAAGTGAGTTTGAAAGCAGTGTTATAGTCGGCGCACGAGCGATGAGACAAGCACCTCCGAGGTAGCGATGAAATGGGGATTTTCCCGTACGACTATTTCACGAGTGTACCGTGAATATACTGTAAAACATCAAATCTCCGACACCGCTGCGGCTGGAAAAAGATCCTGCAAGAACGGGAGCAACGACGACTGAAGAGAATCGTTCAACGTGACAGAAGTGCAACCCTTCCGCAAATTGCTGCAGGTTTATAAGCTGGGCAATCAATAATTGTCTGCGTGAGAACCCTTCAACGAAACATAACTGATATGGGCTTTCGGAGCCGGATCCGAAGGCCCACTCATGTGATGATTGCATGACACAAAGCTATACGCCTCGCCTGTGCCCGTCAACACAGGACATTGGACTGTTGATGACTGTAAACATGTGGTCTGGTGGGACGAGTCTCGTTTCAAATTGTCTCGTGCGGATGGACGCGTACGGGTGTGTATGTCAGTAGGTGACTGTTCGAGATGGTGGAAGCTCTGTAATGGAGTGATATGGGACCACAGATACGTGTGGATACGACTCTGATAGGTAACACGTACGTAAGCATCCTGTCTGATCACCTGCATCCATTCATGTCCATTGTGCATTTCGACGGACTTCGGCAATTCCAGCAGGACAGTGCGGTACCCCACACGTCCAGAACAGCTGCAGAGTTGCTCCAGGAACACTCTTCTGAGTTTAAACACTTCCGCTGACTGCCAAACTCACCAGACATGAACATTATTGAGCATATCTGGGATGCTTTGCAACGTGCTGTTCAGAAGAGATCTCCACCCCCTCTTACTCTTATCCCTGCAGGATTATGGTGCCGATTCCCTCTAGCACTACTTCAGACGTTAGTCGAGTCCATGCCACGTCGTGTTGCGTGTGCTCGTGGGGGCCCTATACGATGCTAGGCAGGTGTACCAGTTTCATTGGCTCTTCAGTGTAGTTTTAAATTTAGGGTTTGACATGGCAGCTAATTTCAACTAAAAATGCCAAACCAATGAAACTAGAAATTTTATTTGGCATTTTCTTGAAAGTAATTGTCATCTCAAAGCATATATTTAAAAATAGAAGGTAAAAACATTTGTACTTTTTTGTACCGTAACTGATTATTTCTTAGTTATAAAATGAAAATTTGAGTCAGTTTCCACACCTGAAAGAGCAGAGTGAATGTGCTGCGGATAACGACAATGTGATCGAACAACAATAACAAAATATAATGCAGATTCCTAGTGAAACAGAAATAAGAGTTGATTAGTTAAAAACAATCACATTCTTAAAAATGAAATCTATAAGGTTTTTTCATATGAAAATAAGTCTCTCAGTGAACACCTAGAGCTAAGAACACTTGCACATAGTTAAAGAGACCTACATCTCTCTGAGACGACATACGGATGAATACAAGGCTTTTCATCCATAACATTTATAAAAGGCATAACAATGTTACGGTAAAAGAATCAGATTAATGGTATGTATCAAATGCCATTTAAATACATTAATTAAATCATTTAAAAATGTTAATGAAATTTACAAACGTACTTATATTTCAGGCTATTAAGCGTATGCTGGAACTGCTTCTAGTGAGCAGAGAGAACAGATAATTCCAAGTTCCAAGCTCTTAGTGCTCCATCTCGCTCCGAGGTGGTCTCTCTCTCTCTCTCTCTCTCTCTCTCTCTCTTTCTCTCTCTCTCCCTCTCTTTCTCTATCTATCTATCTATCTATCTACCTATCTGTCTATCTATCTATCTACCTACATACCTATCTATCTTTCTCTGAAGAGATGATTTCCGACTACCATTAAGGGTACGTCCTTTGAACTGGCGTAAATTAATTGATTTAATTGCATGAGTCCAAGCGAACGGGATCGTCCCCCTATCCCTGTTTTGCAGCCCCGGCACAGAACGTATGAAGGTACAAAAGGTAATTGAATTGTATGACGCATTTGAATTCCTCTGTCAAAAAAATATCGTATGTCTTGCTAAATGTTGGAAAATCCCAGTGCGTATCGAATAATGAAGCATAAGGAATTCGTGAAGCACAGTATAGAGACAGCTGTCTTCAAATCCGGAGTATTATTGTAGCAAAGAATATCAGATTAAAATAAAGTTGTTGTAACGCAACGTAATAAGCAAAAGAAAAAATGGCGACTACCTAGACTGCTGAGGTTGTCAGCACACGATGTGTGCCGACTTGTACCTACATGCACCGACAACGAGTAGAACAGCTCAGCGCAGCTTCCGATCGAAAACTGTATGTTCGTGAACTGGGCCCCACATTATTCACATTAATCACAAGAAATTGCGTTAAGTGTTCCGATAAAACTCGTGGGACGCTATGCAGAACTGTGATAGGAACTGTCATCAGAACTCTAGTCTATTTTCGACAGTGGAAGTGGGTCTTTCATCATTGCAATTATCTCGTAAACTATTACCTACACAAACAAATGTTGTGAAAGTGTTCTGTTGGACACTTGGGGAGCTAATCAGAACAGTGACCAAAATTTTATTTTTGCAAATTGGCAAATAATTTTTCTACAGCATTAAAATTTTCCCGATTACGAGTGTTTTCTTAGCGAAATTATACAGAACTATTCAAATTTAGTATAGAGAACTCTAAAACCATAGCATATCCGCCAAGAAGTCTGAAAAAAATGTGTCTTTCTCGAAAGTCGAATGCCAACTTCACAGCTAATTAGCTATTCAGAAATGTGATCATAATTTTTTTGCACAATTCTACACAACTATTAAATTTTTTTTACAGGGAACTCTAGACGTACAGCATATCTACCAAGAACTCTGAAAAAATGTATATTTCTAGAAAATCGGGTGCCATCTCCACACCACTGTGAAAATGGCTCCCTCATTATAACAGTTATCTCATAAACTATTATCTGCACAAAAAAATTTCGTTAGGGTTTTCTGTAGAACTCTTGGGAGCTACTCAGAACTGTGGACATTATTTTTTACGCAGATTTGGCTATTACCATTTTTCTAGAACATTAAAATTTTCGCGATTACTAGTTTTTTCTTCTTGAAATTCTGCAGGACTATTCAAATTTTGTATACAGGACTACAGAACTGTGGCGTACCTATCAAAAACTCTGAAAATTGTGTACGAGTATATCTTAAAAGTCGGGTGCAAACTTCACCAGATATTCGGTTGGGGCTGCTATGGATGAGACCATGTCCACGTGCGTTTTCTGTGAGTTCTCTGTGCCATAAGATGGGCCGCAATGCTTCCTTGCCACCACGAAACAACAGGGACATCACGTGGTATGTTTTTCAAGCCTGGTCAGCTCTTCTGGCTCAACTTCGCTTTTCAGAAACAGTGGCTTGCATACTTTGCACTGTTGGCGTACTGAATATGTAGACTACCGTTGTACTCTGAACATATCTTCTTAGTTCACAATGCGTAGTCACAATAATTACTGCACATCCCTCCCTATGACGTAGTTTTACCGAATTGGCGCCAGGCAGTTCAATGCTCCAGCAGACTAGGTCGTAGCATAACTACCATCTCCCCCTCCCACCCCCCATCCCCCGCCATCAACCGCCCCGTTTCTTCGAAGAAATCTGTACCTGTTTACGTATGTGAACAAAAAACTTCTGGACGCATGTTCTACAAATGATATAATGATACAAAATGAATACAAGTTTTTTCCTCTTCCTCTTACTCTAATTTAGCATAAACCACACGGTTTATTGACTATTCCTTAATCTAAATTGTTCTACATCGCGACGTAACAAAGTAACAAAACAAAGTTACCGAAGCGCCAGTTTTTCAGCAAATTCCTTTGACAACTGCAGACCCAGCATTTTAAACGTCCAAAGAACAATGTTTTTTCAAAATAAATTTTTTCGCTCTAAAGGCGCTCCATCCATGCGAGTGTATTACATTAAAACGCTTCATCATATGACGAAGGTAACAAACTGTAACAGTGACCAACAGAAGGTGCTGGTGCTAGCTACACAGGGTTCTTTATTCTAAGTGTATTTGGCAATTAGCGTTGAATTACGTCAGTATAACGCGCGAATGTAATAGTTGCCATATTGTATGTCCTGTTGTGGAAGTAACACTTGCACATTGGCAATCGATCTGCAACAAGTATTGTTCGTTCCACCTCTAATTTACAGTTTCTGTGTTCATGCTCATAACAACAGCGAGGCAATAATATAATTCTGGAATGAGGATAAAGAGTCTGATGGGGCTAATAGTATAGCATTATGTCTCCCATGTTCTGAATTCCACTAAAAATACCATCAATGTAAGTGATAATTGGTAACAAACAGACAGAACAAAAACCGTGTACTTATATATACACTGATCAGACAGAACGTTATCACCATCTACCTGATAGACGGGATGTCCACCTTTGGCACGGGGAACAGCGGCGACGCTTCGTGGCATGGAAGCAGTGAGGCCTTGGTAGTTCTGCACACACAAGTCACCTCATTCTCGTAAATCCGGAGAGGGGGTGGGACGAGCTCTGACGCCACGTTCAATCACATCTCAGATTATTTCGATTGGCTTCAAATCTGGCGAGTTGGAGGGGGGCGGGGGGCAGTACATCAATTGGAAGTCGCCACTGTGTTTCTCGGAAACACTCCATCACACTCCTGGCGTTGTGACGTGGCGCATTGTCTTACTGGAAAATGGCACTGCCGTCGTGAAACACTATCGTCATGAAGGGGTGTATGTGGTCTGCAAACACTGTACGACACTCCTTGGCCGTCATGGTGCCTTGCATGAGCTCCACTGGACCCTTGAATACCCACGTGAATGTTCCCCAGAACATACTGAAGCCGCCGTCAGCTTGTCTCCGTCCTACAGTACTGGTGTCAAGGAGCTATTCCCCTGGAAGGCGACTATTCGCGTCCTCCCATCGTCATGATGTAGAAGGTATCGAGATTCAAGAGGCCGTGGAACGTTCTGCCTCTGTGCTAACGTCCAGTACCCATTTCAGTTGCAGTTGCCAAAGTCGGGGTGTTAACATAGGCACATGCTTGTTTCATCGTTAGGAGCGTTCGGTGCACTGTGTGTTCAGAGACACTTATACTCTGCCCAGCAGTAATTTCTGATATTAGCTCCGTTAGAGTTCGCCACCTGTTCCGTTTTATCACTCTGCCCAGCCTACTACTTCCGACGTCTGTATTGAGGGGTGGCCGCCCTACGCCACGACTTCCGGACGTGGTTTCACCTCGATTTCGCCAAGTGTAGAAGACACTCACCACAGAACTCCTCGAACACCCGACAAGTCGTGCAGTTTCCGAAATGCTCGTACCGAGCGTCCAGACCATCACAATTTGCCGTCGGTCCAACTTAAATACACTCCTGGAAATTGAAATAAGAACACCGTGAATTCATTGTCCCAGGAAGGGGAAACTTTATTGACACATTCCTGGGGTCAGATACATCACATGATCACACTGACAGAACCACAGGCACATAGACACAGGCAACAGAGCATGCACAATGTCGGCACTAGTACAGTGTATATCCACCTTTCGCAGCAATGCAGGCTGCTATTCTCCCATGGAGACGATCGTAGAGATGCTGGATGTAGTCCTGTGGAACGGCTTGCCATGCCATTTCCACCTGGCGCCTCAGTTGGACCAGCGTTCGTGCTGGACGTGCAGACCGCGTGAGACGACGCTTCATCCAGTCCCAAACATGCTCAATGGGGGACAGATCCGGAGATCTTGCTGGCCAGGGTAGTTGACTTACACCTTCTAGAGCACGTTGGGTGGCACGGGATACATGCGGACGTGCATTGTCCTGTTGGAACAGCAAGTTCCCTTGCCGGTCTAGGAATGATAGAACGATGGGTTCGATGACGGTTTGGATGTACCGTGCACTATTCAGTGTCCCCTCGACGATCACCAGTGGTGTACGGCCAGTGTAGGGGATCGCTCCCCACACCATGATGCCGAGTGTTGGCCCTGTGTGCCTCGGTCGTATGCAGTCCTGATTGTGGCGCTCACCTGCACGGCGCCAAACACGCATACGACCATCATTGGCACCAACGCAGAAGCGACTCTCATCGCTGAAGACGACACGTCTCCGTTCGTCCCTCCATTCACGCCTGTCGCGACACCACTGGAGGCGGGCTGCACGATGTTGGGGCGTGAGCGGAAGACGGCCTAACGGTGTGCGGGACCGTAGCCCAGCTTCATGGAGACGGTTGCGAATGGTCCTCGCCGATACCCCAGGAGCAACAGTGTCCCTAATTTGCTGGGAAGTGGCGGTGCGGTCCCCTACGGCACTGCGTAGGATCCTACGGTCTTGGCGTGCATCCGTGCGTCGCTGCGGTCCGGTCCCAGGTCGACGGGCACGTGCACCTTCCGCCGACCACTGGCGACAACATCGATGTACTGTGGAGACCTCACGCCCCACGTGTTGAGCAATTCGGCGGTACGTCCACCCGGCCTCCCGCATGCCCACTATACGCCCTCGCTCAAAGTCCGTCAACTGCACATACGGTTCACGTCCACGCTGTCGCGGCATGCTACCAGTGTTAAAGACTGCGATGGAGCTCTGTATGCCACGGCAAACTGGCTGACACTGACGGCGGCGGTGCACAAATTCTGCGCAGCTAGCGCCATTCGACGGCCAACACCGCGGTTCCTGGTGTGTCCGTTGTGCCGTGCGTGTGATCATTGCTTGTACAGCCCTCTCGCAGTGTCCGGAGCAAGTATGGTGGGTCTGACACACCGGTGTCAATGTGTTCTTTTTTCCGTTTCCAGGAGTGTAGCTCGCGCGCCCTCCCCATTCTACATACGGTCAGCACTCTCACTGATTCGACATGCACCGTACGTAAGTCTGACTAGTAATCATTCCTCGCCAGGTCGCGTTGCTATCGCCTGGACGGGTTTATAACGACAGTAGTTCGGCGGTCATAATGTTCTAGCTGGTCAGTGTATGAACATGTTCGTAGTGTCTTGTGATTTAGTTGATTGCTTATGGCATAAATATCTGGTTTCATACCACCGTTTCCTGTCTTGTGATAGAAATTTTGCCTTAATAGAAAACTGCAAGAAGGTAATTAAATGTTAGCTAACTGATAATTTGCAAGGAGTAATTACTTCAGCATACCCTCCTCTACCATTCAACACACTCAGAATGGAGAAAACACCTTCCAGATTACTGCTGACAGTCATCAACACAACGAAGCTATACATCACTTTTGCTGCACAAATTGAAGTCACCTCTGTTGGAATAGTGCACATCAAGAATACGCTGAGTGACAACGAACAGTGGGAAAGTGTAAACGTTCAAAAGAAAGGCAAAAGTGTCTGTTATTTCATCCATACGTATCTTTCGGTAGTGCAAATAATTTTACGACTGTCTGCTGAGGACATGCTTGCTATCGTACACTTTATACCACAACACAATCGGCAGTTTTTTACTGGTTTGTTTAACGATACTGCAAACTGATAAGTTTTTGTTTCGTATTCTTTACATATTCTTAAGATACGTATTCTTAAGATATTTATATTTAGGTATTTTTTTGTCAATCACTATAGCCTGATATCTGTGTTGTACGTAGGCCATCCAGTCCGAATAAGGAAATGTGTAAGACACCTGCTCTCAAATTTTTGATTTTCTTTTTCTGAACAGTTCAATGACATTTTCTCTCACCTTACAATATAGTTTATATTCGCTGGATGATAATAAATGTTTGATGCTATAAAAACGTAAATGATAGTTTCGTATGTCATACAATTTTTTTGTATCTCAAATCATTACTTTTACTCCTTGGCACGTTTAGAGTGGTAGGTCTTCAGTCAATTTAACAGAATCAGTTCCACTCAGTCGTTCCTTTGTGCTTGGTATTCGTCCCTCTTTACCAGGTGGCTCTTAACTCACTGCTTTGGCACATCATCCGGAACTTTCTCAACTTTCTCTTTGCAATAAAACAAAAGTTAGCACTTGCATATCCTCAGGAAACGCATCCTTGAAACTATGGTTCAAATGGCTCTGAGCACTTTGGGACTTAACATCTGAGGTCATCAGTCCCCTATAACTTACGAGGGGACCTTCTGGGAGGTGCATCGAGTTATGAGCTCCCACTTCGGCTGATTATAGTGTGGGTAGGCACCTATCACAACCTAAAATTGTAGGTGCCAATGCGGCCACGTTTTTGAAATATTGCCTGTTAAAGTTTGGGGAGCTCTTTATATACAGAAAAGTTCCACAAACAAATACTTTAGGCAGCTGTTTTCCAGACAATGCATATTGCGCAGTATATGAGTGCATCAATTTAGTTATTTGTCAAACTGCAATTTCGGTGACTTTTTTACCTTTGTGGGACAAAGTGCGCCTGCTGCCTATTTTATATTCACATCCTGTTTGATCTGTATTTATGATATAACCAGGGTTGAATCTCGTGATTATATTGCTTGTTTGCTGCTGACATTTCGTAGCGATTTCCAGAAGCTCGTCCAAAGTTCTCTTGTCTTTCTCGCTGACATATTTTATTACATGCCGTTGAGATATCCGATGCATCGATCTGAAGCGGCGAACCCAAGATTCCGACGCTTTGAAGTCAATTTTTCCATCCAGAAATTGAAAAGCAGCAGCCATTGCCCACTGTTGGAGCATCCGTGTTGGTTCAAATGGCTCTGAGCACTATGGGACTCAACATCTTAGGTCATAAGTCCCCTAGAACTTAGAACTACTTAAACCTAACTAACCTAAGGACATCACACACACCCATGCCCGAGGCAGGATTCGAACCTGCGACCGTAGCGGTCCCGCGGTTCCGGACTGCAGCGCCAGAACCGCTAGACCACCGCGGCCGGCGCATCCGTGTTGTTACGAGGCTTACTCTCTGGTCTTCCCCCTCGACAAACCGGTCGTAAACATACGAATTGATTACTTCCAGTTTATCATTTCGCGTCTCTCCTACTGCGATTTGGAATCTCCACTTTGACAACTGGGTTTTGCTTTTCAATAATCTCGTTGAATGTTTTTGTAACGTTTTCAATGACCACCTTGGATGAAGTTTTGCCATCTCCACGGCCTTGACTTTCACTGCATATGGGATTCTGGTCCCCTCATCTCCATCATCTTCTTCATTAGAATCCGAAGAAGTAGGTGTTATTTCTATTTTTCGTTTTTTTTTTTTCCATGCGTCACTTTCGGCTTGCTTCGGAAGGACTCGCAACCTCTTCATAGTCAGAAAATAACACCCCTTGGTCCGTGAATGTCAGATTCCCGTACATGTCTAGAAATTGTTTGAACATTTCTCTGCCGATTAATGAAGATCGTTCGCTGATGTTGGAGATCACTGATTCCAGTATAAAGTTGTTTTTGATAAGTAACTGCCGTAGAAAATGCATTGCGTCTGTTAACTCATGCCGTTCTTCATTGTTAGGTGGAGCCCACAAAAAACCTCCTTGGTCTTCCACCAAATGTTCAATATTGTCAAAATTGAACTCACTGACAACTCATGAACAACTTGCACTTTGCTCCATTTTAAAGGATAAACGTCTGCACACTTCCAAGCCAAGCTTTCAACTGACGAGAAATGTTTATTTGGCAGATATAACCGTCGCCACTCACGTACACAGGCAGTAGAGTCCGTTTATTTGCGGAACGGCAGGTACAAATGGGGAAACGCCAACGGTCACAAACCATAAATAGGATTAGGCGAGACGACGCGTCAACGATCTGACATGTACAAAATTTTCTAGGACCCTGTCCTAACAATTGTTATGACGGGTTTATGACTATTTTCTAAGAAATATTTCAACAACTTCTCTCAATTTTCAGGTACGTAGGCAAATTTATGTATGCCAACGTTTTAATTACGGTTAATTTCCTGTTAAAATAAAAAACACTCAAAATATGGTAACAAAATGTGACATCCCATTTGTAATTTTGATTTATAGAGGCTTGTAATTCTTTTAATCTATTCCTTGCGGAATTTTCATGATTACTTATAAATTAAAACAAGTATTTGAAAGAAAGGAAACAAAAGTAGCATAGACGAGAGTCTCGCTCGCTTGCCACTCGGCTACTCGCTCACTTGCCACAATAGTGAAACTTTTCTGTATCTAAAGAGCTGCCCAAACTTTAACAGGCAATATTTCAAAAACGAAGCCGCATTGGCACCTACAATTTTAGGGTGTGATAGGTGCGCCGGCCGGGGTGGCCGAGCGGTTCTAGGCGCTACAGTCTGGAACCGCGCGACCGCTACGGTCGCAGGTTCGAATCCTGCCTCGGGCATGGATGTGTGTGATGTCCTTAGGTTAGTTAGGTTTAAGTAGTTCTAAGTTCTAGGGGACTGATGACCTTAGAAGTTAAGTCCCATAGTGCTCAGAGCCATTTGAACCATTTGTGATAGGTGCCTACCCACACTATAAGCAGGCGAAGTGGGAGCTCATAACTCGATGCGCCTCCCAGAAGGTCCCCTCGTTAGAACTACTTAAAACTAACTAACCTAAGGACATCACACACATCCATGCCCGAGGCAGGATTCGAACCTGCGACCGTAGCAGACGCGCGGTTCCGGACTGAAGGGCCTAGAACCGCTCGTCCACCGCGGCCGGCTTAAAACTATGATCGTACAAAAAATACGTACGGCATTACTACCATAATATATTGGTCGGTAGTTCCAGTAATTCCCATAATTTCAGACTGACTACTTTCTTGCAGTGCCATGCTTTCTTGTGCCACTTGCTATGAAAACCAACTTCGTTTGTAATGTGAAATGAACCTTAATGATATCGTACGCAGTTTAGATGGTTTCTACTCTCTTGATAATAGACCCTTGTGACGACGTATCATTTATATACCCGAAATTCACGACACGTATTCACAGCTACGTATACGAACAACCATTAGCTGTACAAAGGAATGACGACAATGAAAATTTGTGCCCGACCGGTACTCGAACTCGGATTTCACGCTTTACGCAAGTGGTCGCCTTAACAGTTTGGTTATCCGTGCACGAATCAGTTCCGGACCCATACTTCCCTATATCGTCGTTCCTACCTAACAACTTGTACTGGTACACGCATTATGTAATTCCCGTACACGGGAGGACATTTTAATTGAAGGTCGCTGCCTAGTAGTGGCAGATAAGTACAATACTGCAGTGCCTGTGTTCTTAAGAAGTACGATGCGACGTTTCTTAGGACATGCGTGCATGTCCGAACGAAACGTAGCACCGTTCTTCTTAACAACACAGCCATTGCAATATCGTGTCGTATCGGGCGCATTATTTGCTGGGGTCTACCTTGGCTGAAACATTATCTTCCCCAGTTCGACAGTGTACTGTCGAAGAACAATTGCGCGACGGTTTTTCTTACAGTTATTACCCATAACGTTGCATGTACCGTCAACTTTAATGCTGATACTCTGGCACACATTCCAGACAGGATCCAATCTTGTCGGCTCGATCATTAACCCTGCAAGCATTTTTTCTCTTTCTTCTCTTTCTCCCCTCCTCCATTCTGAAGAGATGACGCCATCACTGGTGGCGACGAATCTGTGCCCTTCGGAAATAAATGCGCCTGTAGTACCTTACTACCCACTACATTCGCAGCATAAATAACGTCGTCAACGGCTTCCTGTGCATCTTGAGCAGTATCTTCAACAAAATTACCGCCTGCAGTGGCATTCTGCACGACACAAAGGCCATTAGCACATGTACTCCTCTGTGCATCTGGCCCAGGATCCGCTGCTTCTCCACATTTATCATCCAGAGGAGTAGAAACTACGGCACCTAATCTGTATCAACCATTTTGTTGTTCACACACACTTACTTCAGCACAGCACACACTTACTTCGTCTGGAACTAATCTACTTCAGACTCCACAGTTCCACGTGATATTACAGCTGAAAAACCAACATTACTCTGAGGACATACAACTTTTCCCAGTATCGTACCACATCTTAATGTAAAAAATGATACTGGAGAAACCATCGTTTCGGCCACGGTTTCAGTTTCTCCAGTTCAGTTTTTTACATTATGACGCCCAACTGACTTTGGCCGCAGTTATATACTCATTACTGTCCTTAACTTCTGCAACACTAGCATTTTGTACATCACTTAAACTTACACCGTTAATTTCTCTCTCCTTACTTTATGTTCCCACGTGAGCCCCCAAGTATCTTAATCTCTTACGCTCCTTCAAAATGCTAGCATGTTTTACCGGAGGGGGAGGGGGGGAGGGACACATACTCGATATTTCAGCGCACCTGTCGCATTTTCTCGTCTTCTTCTGAAGTAGCTCTACGCCAATCACGTTTACTTCCGTTTCCAACTTTTACTTTCGCTGCTGTGACTGCCTGGTTTGTTTCCACAGCGTCTGCTTGTTTACACGTATCCACATTGCTGGCTTGCAACCGAGCTACTTCAGCTTGTATCAGTCGCAAGGTTCCCTGACCGAGCGAAATGGCGCAGTAGTTAGCACACTGGACTCGCATTCGGGAGGATGACGGTTCAAACACGCTCCAGTCATTCTGAGTTAGGTTTTCCGTGATTTCCCTAAATCGCTTCAGGCAAATGCCGGGATGGATCCTTTGAAAGGGGCTGTCGATTTTCTTCCCCATCCTTCCTTCATCCGATAGGACCGATGACCTCGCTCTTTGGTCCCCTCCCCCAAATCAACCAACCAGACAAGGATTTCACCAGGACAGCCACCTTTCGTACTCTAAATGGCATGGATGTTTCTCTAATAATTATACAACAAGGCAGGAGTACAAAATAAAAAGACGACGAGGACGCTCAAATACAGCGTTAACATGACACTCAAGGTAACGCAAACTTCCGCCTAAATGACTACTCATGATTATAGCTATCGCATATTTCAACACTAGGAGCCATACCGCTTGGTCAAACCAAAACACACTGCCTGTTCCAAATGGCACATATTAACTTAAATACTTCCAGAACACCACCTGAGTTTCCCTCCCTCACATAATCACAATTAGATACCTGACAAAATGGTTCAAATGGCTCTGAGCACTATGGGACTTAACATCTGTGGTCATCAGTCCCCTAGAACTTAGAACTACTTAAACCTAACTAACCTAAGGACATCACACACATCCATGCCCGAGGCAGGATTCGAACCTGCGACCGTAGCAGTCTCGCGGTTCCGGACTGAGCGCCTAGAACCGCTAGACCACCGCGGCCGGCAGATACCTGACAAAATTCCAGTTGTTCTCCGTGACCTTTGCAGCCAAAAAATGAAAAAAAGCACTGCATTCACCATACTGCACGTTGACGAAACTACAACCCTGTAGTAGTTGAGACATCTTCTCTGGGGATGGCAGTCAGCAAGGTTCCTCTGTCGCCCAAATTTGTAGGTGACAGATACTTCTTAATGCAGACTGTTGGTGCTGCGAGGTGATCCTACCAGTACCGGACGAATCGGCTTCGACTGTGTGAAGGTGAAGATGAGGCACCGCTTCCTTCGTCTGGACATGTCTTGAGAGTGTGAGGGTGGTGGCTATAATTAAGCGGTAGACCGCTAGTAAGACGTCCCTGACTTAGACCTTGATTCATGTCAGATGCTGGAGGAGAGGCCATTGAACCCAAGGTGACATAGTGAACTCCAGAGCTCAGTGAGCTGCTATCAGCAGGTGCGGCTGCTCAGTGGCCCACTGTTGTCAGCAGGAAGGCAGTTCCTGAAGAGATTTGCGCTGTGGCTGATGAATAGCAATCCAAAGGAGGTTAGTACTTAGACTGTAGCCCCTGGAATGATCGGCGATGAAGACGTGTGCCAGCCCAGGGCAATGATCAGTGACAAGATGGTCCAAAGTTACTGGAGTTCAGCGAGAGGGTAGCCACGCAGCAACCAGTCCTACTGTCGAGGTGGAAGCCCTCAGGAGGTGCGAAAAAGCCCATAGACCGCAAACAATCTTCTGCTCAAAAGCATGCCTGCACCTTCTGAAGCATAAGTCAAGAGTAGGTGACTGGCTGCGTCGGCTTGTACTGGAAACTGTCTTTGTCTCAAAGTTAGAGGCTGGTACCAGTGGCATAGTCCGACCTCATGTACACACCTGGGTACTGTCTGAGAACATCTGACCACCCAGAGGAAGAGAGAGTCGCATTCAAGCGCCATTTATGTGAACTAGGCTGGCTAGCGTTTCCCTCTAGCCAATACTTTAGCCCAGAATCCAAAACAGCTTACTGTCTTCATTCATCACTATGAATGCAATACTGGCTTCACTTGGCCTGCTTTTCTCGTTCGGCCAGCTATTCTAGCTGCTCTGTCGTAGCTGAAAGGAGTCTCAACTTCGCTTTTCAAGCACAGAGGCAGGTGTATTTTGTACTGTTGCTGTGTTGATTAAGTACTCTTGCACTCTGATTGTGTCTTCTCACTTCACAGTGTCTGGTCGCCATAATGACAGCAACTTTCTCCCTAAGACGTAGTTTTGTTCCATTGGCGCCAGGCAATTCAGTGTGTAACCTCCCCACACGAAATAATTTTAAATATTATTTGGTTAATGATTCTAATTTTTGTTTAACCTCACAAAAAAACTTAATTAATAATAATAATAATAATATGATTCTATTTTTTGTGTAACCTCTGAACAAAATTGGTTCCCATTTAATGTACCCACAAAATTCTTTTCTCACTTAATATAAGCTCGAAACAGAAAAATTCCTAAACCTCGTAATAAAAAATAAATTCAGTAACCTGGTAAAATTTGGACGACAGCAGTACTGCGTCATGGCCCTGTAAGATCATTCTGAATAAATAGCAAAAATTCTCACCTCGATAAAGTCGGCAACTATCTGCTCTTACAATAGCTCTTTTCCGGCACAGCTCTGTGCAATGCTGGCGTATACATTTGTTATTTATGAAAGGAAGCAAATGATTTTTCTTTTGCAACAATCGGAATGATCATGCATTAAAAAAAAAATTCTTTAAATTGAAATGAATGCTTGTTAGAAATTAGACAAAGATTATTATTAGGACATTTTTAAAAGATTTACATGTGAGTTTACATAATGTTACTAGATATGCGCGAGGCTGCTTTTTTACCTTATACAATAATACTCAGGCTCCGGCATCGC
The DNA here is from genome assembly GCF_023864275.1 of Schistocerca cancellata. Taxonomy (NCBI): domain Eukaryota; kingdom Metazoa; phylum Arthropoda; class Insecta; order Orthoptera; family Acrididae; genus Schistocerca; species Schistocerca cancellata. The sequence continues at coordinate 1,085,760,451 of NC_064626.1, forward strand.
TGCACCGCGACCGGCCCAGCCTACATATACACCAGGCAGGACTGACTAGCGCAGACAGGCGACTGCTCGCTAGCAACAACTTACAGCTACTCCTACACAGTTCGTACTGCAGTCAACACTGATCTTTGGTCTCAGATTCTCTCATAGCTTACATATCGCAGGCAGCACATACCTCTTACAAGTGCTCCAAACGAACGGTGTAACAATTAGGGCACAGATAGGGCACAGCCACCTAATTTAACCTGTCGGGAATGTAACACCTGCTCTCCCAATTTCCAGCTACGCAAAAAGGAGATGATCTGTTTGTACTCAATGATACCTCGTACCCCCATTTCAGGTGGTGGTCCTGTATGACTAATGCAGTCTGGCAACATTGGTTCTTCTCGGAGCCTCCGCTCACGGATACATCCATTGTGATTTAGTACTCAGAACCAGCTTTCGTCTGAAAAGACAGCATGGTACCACTCCCATGTCTAGTGTTGCACACACAAGTCCATTACCTAACTCAGAGGATGTAAAGTGCCGGTACTATCCTGTACAGTCGAGCAAACGACGATTGTCCTCTCGCACGTCAGTCGAGTGAGGCCATTGAGATCCTTTATGGTGTGGAACTCTTGAACCCATCAATTCGATATTCGCAAGGCAGTCGTGGGTCTCCGGCCAACGCTGGTAGCAACATCGCAGAGCGATAAATCGTACTCTCAATAGGCCACGAAACTGCCACTATTGACGTCCGGCTCGCTCTCGTAGATGTTCCACTTTCTCACAGGAGGGATGACATTTGCCACTCACAAACAAACAAGATTTGATTGACAAACATTCAGAAAAACACTGTGTAATGTTTCCTCATACAGGGTGATTCCTTCATGAGGCTACCATCTTTCAGGGATGAAGGAGGAAGTTAAATGTATCACTTTGAGGTAAGGGAACCTGGTCCGGAAACGACAGAGTTGAAAGTTATACGCGAAAATTATTCTGATACCTCTGACAGTGGAATACATATATTGGGTACTACTGTTGCTAAGACTGTACGTTAGGTAACTGTTAGGGTCGGTTGCATGGACCAAAAAGAAAAAAAAAATCTCTGTCATGAAATAAAAACTTTTGATGCCTAGGTCGTAATATTCAGTGCACAGTTAAAGCATGCTGACTACTTAGTTGTTTTCTACAACCATCTTCATATTTGTAAACGAATGGAGGAAGAGTAGTCCAAACAATTTTGTACAATAAATAAGGTATAAAACAATGTATAACAGCTGTTTACAATATATATAAACGATCTAGTAGAAAGCGTCGGATGCTCTTTAAGGCTATTCACAGATGATACAGTTGTCTATACCAAAGTAGCAACGCCTGAAGATAGTAAGAATTTACAGAACGACCTGCAGAGAATTGACGAATGGTGCAGGCTCTGGCAGTTGACCCCGAACGTAAATAAATGTAACATATTGCGCGTACACAGGAAAAGAAATCCACCACTCTACAGCTACACTATTAATGACAGACAGCTGGAGACAGCATCTGTCGTAAAATATCTAGGCGTAACTATTCAGAGCGACCCTAAGTGGAATGACCACATAAAACAGATGGCGGGGAAAGCAGATATCAGACTCGGATTCATCGGAAGAATCCTAAGAAAACGTAACTCATCCACGAGAGAAATGGCTTATAAGGCGCTTGTTCGCTCGATTCTTGAGTACTGTTCATCTATCTCGGATCCCTACGAGATAGGACTGATAGAGGAGATAGAGAAGATCCAACGAAGAGCGATGCGTTTCGACACGGGGTCGTTTAGCTGGCGAGAGAGCGTTACGGAGATGCTAAACAAACTCCACTGGCAGAGGCGTTGTGCATCACGGAGAGATTTACTATCAAAATTTTGGGACAGCACTTTTCAGGAGGAGTCGGACAACATATTGCTTCCTCCCACATGTGTCTCGCATATTGACCACGAGGAGTCCGCCACCGTAGCTGAGTGGACAGCGCACCGGCTTGTCATGCCAGGTTCCCCGGGTTCGATTCCCGGCTGGGTTTGAGATTTTCTCCACTCAGGGACTGGGTGTTTGTGTCGTCTTCATCATCATCATTTCATCCTCATCGACGCGCAAGTGGCCGAAGTGGCGTCACCTCACAAGACTTGCACCAGGCGATCGGGTCTTCCCGTGGGGAGGCCCTCGGCACGCAGCATTTCACCACGAGGAGCAAATTCGAGAAATTAGAACCAATAGAGAGGCTTACCGATAATCATTCTTCCCACGCACTATTCGCGAGTGGAACAGGGCTGGAGGGATCAGACAGTGGTACCGGAAATACCCTCCGCCACACACCATTATGTGGCTTGCGGAGTATGATGTAGATGTAGATGAACAAATTATATAAGGAGAGCCAACGCCAATAGTGACAGTGAACATGTAACAAATCCACTTTAGAAGTGTTCTACATGTAATATTGTTACTGGTTTTAAGATGACAGACCGTTAAAATCGTAAAAAAGGAATGAACATGCGTTCTAAAACATCATCATTAGATGAAGTCGTACAATGATATGCATTCATATTATGGGCCAACAACACTATGACGACGTCATTGGCTCGCGGGAGTCGTGTCGGATAACCTTGTGAAAGCTGCACAATATTTCCAAGAGGCACTTGCTCGTTATCTTCATGTGCTTGCTGACGTGTTGCAGCAGTGGCTCACCCATATATACGCTGACTCGCAGGCGCCAAGGCATGGGGCTTATAACGTTTCCTGGTAAAACACGCTGTATAACTATGCAATTACATTTATATATAGGCACTGATTACGTCTATGGGCTCTGAATAATAATAGAATAGAGATAATTACGTTATATTTTGTATTTGTAAAGGATTAAGTACTGGATTTGTGAAATAATATCTGTATCGGCGATTTCTGAAACCGTCACAGAAAAGAATTAGTAAAGAAAAACTCAGAGATTTCACGACAATCAGCCATTGTATAAATAGTAGTGTAAGAATAATAATGTCGTTGTCGTCTTCTTGGAGTCACGTAGAGAGAAGGAACCTTGACGCTATGTTTAACGCATAGGTAGCTTTCAATTGTCAATGTTGTAAGCAGGACGCCATTAGGCGTTGATTATAAAGAAAGGTGTGTGAACTTGTTATTATTCGAGTTTTAAAAATAATTATTTAACGAGAACTCGCATGGTATTATTAGAAAGCCTGGTATTTTACCCATTTATTTAAGACATTTTCAGCTTTTTAAGTAGTGTTCGTGGTGTGGAGCTGCGACACGGCGGAACGAGCCGCCGCCGTGGCAGATTCAAATCTGATAATAAGGGCAATCATACCGCAATAAGCGGTCAGGTAAAAAGTGAACTTAAAATTTTTTCTTACAGCAGTTCGAGATCGGAGTAGCAGCAGATTTTACGTTGTGTTTCACAGGCGGACGCGGGCTGCTAATATTGTAAACTTCAACAGTGTCAAAGTTAAAATACTTTCATGTTTCAAAAGGAAATCTTGTTGTTGCTGTTGTGGTCTTCAGTCCTGAGACTGATTTGATGCAGCTCTCCATGCTACTCTATCCTGTGCAAGCTTCTTCGTCTCCCAGTACCTACTGCAGCCTACATCCTTCTGAATTTGCTTAGTGTATTCATCTCTTGGTCTCCCTCTACGATTTTTACCCTCCACGCTGTCCTCCAGTACTAAATTGGTGATCCCTTGATGCCTCAGAACATGTCCTACCAACCGATCCCTTCTTCTAGTCAAGTTGTGCCACAAACTCCTCTTCTCCCCAATTCTATTCAATACCTCCTCATTAGTTATGTGATCTACCCACCTAATCTTCAGCATTCTTCTGTAGCACCACATTTCGGAAGCTTCTATTCTCTTCTTGTCTAAACTATTTATCGTCCATGTTTCACTTCCATACATGACTACACTCCATACAAATACTTTCAGAAACGACTTCCTGACACTTAAATCAATACTCGATGTTAACAAATTTCTCTTCTTCAGAAACGCTTTCCTTGCCATTGCAGTCTACATTTTATATCCTCTCTACTTCGACCATCATCAGGTATTTTGCTCCACAAATAGCAAAACTCCTTTACTAATTTAAGTGTCTCATTTCCTAATCTAATTCCCTCAGCGTGACCCGACTTAATTCGACTACATTCCATTATCCTCGTTTTGCTTTTGTTGATGTTCATCTTATATCCTCCTTTCAAGACACTATCCATTCCGTTCAACTGCTTTTCCAAGTCCTTTGCTGTCTCTGACAGAATTACAATGTCATCAGCGAACTTTAATGTTTTTATTTCTTCTCCATGGATTTTAATACCTACTCCGAACTTTTCTTTTGTTTCCTTTACTGCTTGCTCAATATACAGATTGAATAGCATCGGGGAGAGGCTGCAACCCTGTCTCACTCCCTTCCCAACCACTGCTTCCCTTTCATGCCCCTCGACTCTTATAACTGCCATCTGCTTTCTGTACAAATTGTAAATAGCCTTTCGCTCCCTGTATTTTATCCCTGCCACCTTTAAAATTTGAAAGAGAGTATTCCAGTCAACATTGTCAAAAGCTTTCTCTAAGTCTACAAATGCTAGAAACGTAGGTTTGCCTTTTCTTAATCTTCCTTCTAAGATAAGTCGTAGGGTCAGTATTGCCTCACGTGTTCCAACATTTCTACAGTATCCAAACTGATCTTCCCCGAGGTCGCCTTCTACCACTTTTTCCATTCGTTTGTAAAGAATTCGCGTTAGTATTTTGCAGCTGTGACTTATTAAACGGATAGTTCGGTAATTTTCACATCTATCAACACCTGCTTCCTTTGGGATTGGAATTATTATATTCTTCTTTAAGTCTGAGGGAATTTCGCCTGTCTCATACATCTTGCTCACCAGATGGTAGAGTTTTGTCAGGACAGGACAGGAAATCTTGCTTTGCAAAAATTCTGCACTGGTCAAATATATAGAAAAATCATTTTCTGGTTAATAAGGATAGCCTCATGCTCTAGTGTAACCGTGGCACTGATTAATAATTAATGTTGACGAAAAATCCACTGCAGGGTTTGAGGTTCTTTAAGCATTGCGTACAGTAACTTCATTATTTTTGATAACAGAAATAATTTCAGAACATTTTTACGATAGTTGTAGCAGAGATGGATATGCTATGCGTTCTACTGAGTTACAGTAACAAAACTGTTCATTTAATAAGAAGCCAGTTCCAGTATAATAATAATTAAACTCATTTGTTCGCAACATACAATTAACCAAAGTAAACTAGTGTACAGAAAAAATATTGGAGCGCGAAAGGCCATAGCGTCATCGTAGATGAATCATAGAGCAGGACATAACTACAGAGCCCCCGCTTGAGAAACGGTCCACGGGCTTCTCAATCGCTACGCGGGAAAAGCGCGGCTGCAAAGAGGCCCAGCGCCCTCGCTCGCGGACAGTCTTGGCGTCCAGGTTAGGTGTGCAGACTCCGATTTCCCGTCTGTGTTGACTCAGAGTCGTTAATTTGCGGCGGACGATGCCTTAGGACCGTCAGTGCTGGTTCCCACGCCTTGCTGAGTTGAAATCACGTGTACCTATTAATCAGATCATTACTTACACGTTTTTCGACTGCTTCTATAATGATGGAGTCTCAGTACTTGGAAGCGGACGGAAGGATCTTTGTCTCTCTGTAGTTAATGCTGTGTCCCGTGTCAAAACAGTGTTCAGCCACAGCAGACTTTTCTAGCTGACGTCTACATTCAGCGCATCTATCCTTAACAGTGTGACACGTCTAATCAAAATCTAATTTCCCATACTAAATGATTCAAATGGCTCCGAGCACTATGGGACTTAACATCTGAGATCATGAGTCCCCTATAACTTAGAACTGCTTGAACCTAACTAACCTTAGGACATCACACACATCCATGCCCGAGGCAGGGTTCGAACCTGCGACCATAGCGATCACGCGGTTCCAGAATGTAGTGCCTAGAGCCGCTCGGCCACAACGGCTGGCTTTCCGATACTGGCAGGGGATTTTATATATCCCTGGTCTCCTTAGACCTATGTTGTCTTTAACAGAACCCAGCACAATTTCCACTAGCGCTGGAGGGCGGAAGACACATTTTATTTGATATTTCTTGAACAGCCTGCCAGTCTTAAAGGACACGCCACCAACACAGGGTAGGAGAACCATACGCGCGGAATTCTTCGTTTCTTCTGGTTGTTCTTGAGCAGTGCAGGTTGAAATGCACTTCGAATTTGTCTATCAGCGTAACCGTTTCGTACAAGCACAGAGCGAAAACAGCTAAATTCTGCTGATAAGGTCCCTGCATCTGAGATAACTCTAGGACTATGAACGAGAGCCCATAATACGCCACTACGTTAAGATGGGTGATGGCAGCTCGTAGCTCGTAGGCACAGGTCAGTGTTGGTTAGTTTACGAAACACACTGTGACCCAAGGAATCGTTTTCTTTACTGCGGACAAACGTCTAAGAACGGGAGATCTCCATTCTTCTCCACTTCCATGGTGAAGCAAATGCTCAGATGGAAGGAGATAAGGTGTTCCAGAGATGCAGGAAGCGTTGCTGCCCTTTGTGGCCGAACTACAAAGGTATCGTCCACATACCGCCCGAAGCAACCGCTGGATGAAATGCTTTTTCCTCGAAGTCTTCCACAAAACGGTTGGCTTCCACGGGAGGCAAAGGGCTACCCATAACAACACCGTCAGTTTACCCAAAATACTGTCCATTAAACAAAAAGTAAGTCGAAGTAAGCACATGTTTGAACAGATGTAAGATTTCCTCCTCCAATGAGTCCACCAGAGGTGCTAGTGTAAACAAAGAGATCACACCGAAGCTCATTAATACGTCTGCTGGTTCGAGACGCAAAGTCTTCGGTCGTTGTCTAAAATCTTCTGAGTTTCGAATGTGATGTCCACGTTTTCCTATCAAAGGGCTCAGAAGCGACGACAGATGTTTTGCTAGGTAACATATTGGGGCTCCTACATTGCTTACAATGGAGCGAAGCGGAACCCCTTTCTTATGGGTCTTAGGCAGCCCATAAAATTGTGGTGGAACTGACGCTTGCTTGTACTCTTAAGCTCTTTGTAAGATGTTCAGGAAACTGGCTTGTTTTGAGGAGCGCAGATGTCTTCCGTTGTACTGTATCAATTAGATCCTTCTGGAGACGACAAGACGCTGAGTCCTGCAGTAAGTCCGTCATATTGCCGAAGTAAGATGTTACAGGCAAAAGAACAGTAGCGTTTGTTTCCCTTGTCAGCAGGTAAAACCACTACTTCGTTATCTTCTCTTAAGGAATGGAGAGCTTGTCTTTCTTCAACGTTGATGTTCTTCTCGGGTGCGGGCATCCTAGCTATGACCCTGCAAGTCTTTCGCCTTATTTCTTGACTCGGAACACAGCATGGACTACAAAGAAACAAACACTCTTTCGTCTGCATCCACGTACTAGGACTCCATCATTAAACAAGCAGTCGAAACACGTGTAACTAACGACCTGATTAATCGACAGACACGGGATTGTAACTCAGCAATGCGTGGGAACCAGCATTGGCGGTACTAGGGCATCGTCGGCCGCAGACGAACGACTTCGAGTCCACACAGACGGGGAATCGGATTCTGGCCACTTAAACTGGGCGCCAACACCCTGCCCGCGCGCCCTGAGCCGCGATTTGCTGCCACACATTTACCGCGACGTGCATGCGAACACTATGGCCCGTTTCTCCGGCAGGGGGCAGTGGATGTCCCGTGCTCTCTGATGACCGTCTAGATGACGTCACGACGACATTATAGCCACACCTCTTGGCGCCGGCCGCTGAGGACGAGCGGTACTAGGCGCCTCACGCCGGACCCGCTCTGCTGCTACGGTCGCAGGTTCGAATCCTGCCTCGGGCATGGATGTGTGTGATGTCCTTAAGTTAGTCAGGTTTAAGTAGTTCTAAGTCTAGGGGACTGATGACCACAGATGTTAAGTCCCATAGTGCTCAGAGCCATTTGAACCATTTGAACACCCCTTGGCGCCTGCGCTTTTCTAACCGAGACAGCGTATACTTTATATAGAAATGCCATCGGAGCAAGACGTTGCTGTTTAGTCAGGTTTAGTCAGTGTTTACTTGCGAGTACGTGCGTGTCGTTCGGTCACGAGTTTTGCTCAGCGTTGCTAGTTAGTACACTACTGGCCATTAAAATTGCTACACCACGAAGATGACGTGCTACAGACGCAAAATTTAACCGACAGGAAGAAGATGCCGTGATATGCAAATGATTAGCTTTTCAGAGCATTCACACAAGGTTGGCGCCGGTGGCGACACCTACAACGTGCTGACATGAGGAAAGTTTCCAACCGATTTCTCATGCACAAACAGCAGTTGACCGGCGTTGCCTGGTGAAACGTTGTTGTGATGTCTCGTGTAACGAGGAGAAAAGCGTACCATCACGTTTCCGACTTTGATAAAGGTCGGATTGTAGCCTATCGAGATTGCGGTCCATCGTACCGCAACATTGCTGCTCGCGTTGGTCGAGTTCCAATGACTGGTAACAGAATATGGAATCGGTGGGTTCAGGAGGGTAATACGGAACGCCGTACTGGATCCCAACGGCCTCGTATCACTAGCAGTCGAGATGACAGGCATCTTATCCGCATGGCTGTAACGGATCGTGCAGCCACGTCTCGATCCCTAAGTCAGCAGATGGGGACGTTTCCAAGACAACAAACGTCTGCAAGAACAGTTCGACGACGTTTGCAGCAGCATGGACTATCAGCTCGGACACCGTGGCTGCGGTTACCCTTGACGCTGCATCACGGACAGGGGCGCCTGCGATGGTGTACCCAACGACGAACTTGGGTGCACGAATGGCAAAACGTCATTTTTTCGAATGAATCCAGGTTCCGTTTACAGAATCATGATGGTCGCATCCGTGTTTGGCGACATCGCGGTGAACCCACATTGGAAGCGTGTATTCGTCATCGCCATACTGGCATTTCACTCGGCGTGATGGTATTGGGTGCCACTGGTTACACGTCTCGGTCACCTCTTGTTCGCACTGACAGCACTTTGAACAGTGGACGTTACATTTCACATGCGTTACGACCCGTGGCTCTACCCTTCATTCATTCACGCCCGGGTTCCCGGGTTCGATTCCCGGCGGGGTCAGGGATTTTCTCTGCCTCGTGATGGCTGGGTGTTGTGTGCTGTCCTTAGGTTAGTTAGGTTTAAGTAGTTCTAAGTTCTAGGGGACTTATGACCACAGCAGTTGAGTCCCATAGTGCTCAGAGCCATTTGAACCATTTTGATCTACCCTTCATTCGATTCGTGCGAAACCGTACATTTCAGCAGGATAATGCACGACGCAAGTTGCAGGTCCTGTATGGGCCTTTCTGGATACAGAAAATGTTCGACTGCTGCCCTGGCCAGCACATTCTCCAGATCTCTCACCAATTGAAAACGTCTGGTCAATGGTGGCCGAGCAACTGGCTCGTTACAATACGTCAGTCACTACTCTTGATGAACTGTGGTATCGTGTTGAAGCTGCATGGGCAGCTGTACCTGTACACGCCATCCAAGCTCTGTTCAACTCAATGCCCAGGCGTATCAAGGCCGTTATTACGGCCAGAGGTGGTTGTTCTGGGTACTGATTTCTCAGGGTCTATGGACCCAAATTGCGTGAAAATGTAATCACATGTCAGTTCTAGTATAATATATTTGTCCAATGAATACCCGTTTATCATCTGCATTTCTTCTTGGTGTAGCAATTTTAATGGCCAATAGTGTAGTAGTGCCTGAGTCGACACTGATTTGTCGTCCGGAACTGATTCGTGCACGGATAACCAAACGGTTAAGGCGACCGCTTGCGTAAAGTGTGAAATCCGAGTTCGAGTACCGGTCGGGCACAAATTTTCATTGTCGTCATTCCTTTGTACAGCTAATGGTTGTTCGTATACGTAGCTGTGAATACGTTTCGTGAATTTCGGGTATATAAATGATACGTGGTCACAAGGGTCTATTATCATGAAAGTAGAAACCATCTAAACTGCGTACGACATCATTAAGGTTCAATTCACATTACAAACGAAGTTGGTTTTCATAGCAAGTGGCACAAGAAAGCATGGCACTGCAAGAAAGTAGTCAGTCTGAAATTATGGGAATTACTGGAACTACCGACCAATATATTATGAGTGGTAATGCCGTACGTATTTTTTGTACGATCATAGTTTTAAGCCGGCCGCGGTGGACGAGCGGTTCTAGGCCCTTCAGTCCGGAACCGCGCGACTGCTACGGTCGCAGGTTCGAATCCTGCCTCGGGCATGGATGTGTGTGATGTCCTTAGTTATTTAGGTTTAAGTAGTTCTAACGAGGGGACCTTCTGGGAGGCGCATCGAGTTATGAGCTCCCACTTCGCCTGCTTATAGTGTGGGTAGGCACCTATCACAAATGGTTCAAATCGCTCTGAGCACTATGGGACTTAACTTCTAAGGTCATCAGTCCCCTAGAACTTAGAACTACTTAAACCTAACTAAGCTAAGGACATCACACACATCCATGCCCGAGGCAGGATTCGAACCTGCGACCGTAGCGGTCGCGCGGTTCCAGACTGTAGCGCCTAGAACCGCTCGGCCACCCCGGCCGGCGCACCTATCACACCCTAAAATTGTAGGTGCCAATGCGGCTTCGTTTTTGAAATATTGCCTGTTAAAGTTTGGGCAGCTCTTTAGATACAGAAAAGTTTCACTATTGTGGCAAGTGAGCGAGTAGCCAAGTGGCAAGCGAGCGAGACTCTCGTCTATGCTACTTTTATTTCCTTTCTTTCAAATACTTGTTTTAATTTATAAGTAATCATGAAAATTCCGCAAGGAATAGATTAAAAGAATTACAAGCCTCTATAAATCAAAATTACAAATGGGATGTCACATTTTGTTTCCATATTTTGAGTGTTTTTTATTTTAACAGGAAATTAACCGTAATTAAAACGTTGGCATACATAAATTTGCCTACGTACCTGAAAATTGAGAGAAGTTGTTGAAATATTTCTTAGAAAATAGTCATAAACCCGTCATAACAATTGTTAGGACAGGGTCCTAGAAAATTTTATACATGTCAGATCGTTGATGCGTCGTCTCGCCTAATCCTATTTATGGTTTGTGACCGTTGGCGTTTCCCCATTTGTACCTGCCGTTCCGCAAATAAACGGACTCTACTGCCTGTGTACGTGAGTAGCGACGGTTATAACTGCCAAATAAACGTTTCTCGTCAGTTGAAAGCTTGGCTTGGAAGTGTGCAGACGTTTATCCTTTAAAATGGAGCAAAGTGCAAGTTGTTCATGAGTTGTCAGTGAGTTCAATTTTGACAGTATTGAACATTTGGTGGAAGACCAAGGAGGTTTTTTGTGGGCTCCACCTAACAATGAAGAACGGCATGAGTTAACAGACGCAATGCATTTTCTACGGCAGTTGCTTATCAAAAACAACTTTATACTGGAATCAGTGATCTCCAACATCAGCGAACGATCTTCATTAATCGGCAGAGAAATGTTCAAACAATTTCTAGACATGTACGGGAATTTGACATTCACGGACCAAGAGGTGTTATTTTCTGACTATGAAGAGGTTGCGAGTACTTCCGAAGCAAGCCGAAAGTGACGCATGGAAAAAAAAAAACGAAAAATAGAAATAACACCTACTTCTTCGGATTCTAATGAATTAGATGATGGAGATGAGGGGACCAGAATCCCATATGCAGTGAAAGTCAAGGCCATAGAGATGGCAAAACTTCATCCAACGTGGTCACTGAAAACGTTACAAAAACATTCAACGAGATTATTGAAAAGCAAAACCCAGTTGTCAAAGTGGAGATTCCAAATCGCAGTAGGAGAGACGCGAAATGATAAACTGGAAGTAATCAATTCGTATGTTTACGACCGGTTTGTCGAGGGGGAAGACCAGAGAGTAAGCCTCGTAACAACACGGATGCGCCGGTCGCGGTGGTCTAGCGGTTCTGGCGCTGCAGTCCGGAACCGCGGGACTGCTACGGTCGCAGGTTCGAGTCCTGCCTCGGGCATGGGTGTGTGTGATGTCCTTAGGTTAGTTAGGTTTAAGTAGTTCTAAGTTCTAGGGGACTTATGACCACAGCAGTTGAGTCCCATAGTGCTCAGAGCCATTTGAACCATTTTGATCTACCCTTCATTCGATTCGTGCGAAACCGTACATTTCAGCAGGATAATGGACGACGCATGTTGCAGGTCCTGTATGGGCCTTTCTGGATACAGAAAATGTTCGACTGCTGCCCTGGCCAGCACATTCTCCAGATCTCTCACCAATTGAAAACGTCTGGTCAATGGTGGCCGAGCAACTGGCTCGTTACAATACGCCAGTCACTACTCTTGATGAACTGTGGTATCGTGTTGAAGCTGCATGGGCAGCTGTACCTGTACACGCCATCCAAGCTCTGTTCAACTCAATGCCCAGGCGTATCAAGGCCGTTATTACGGCCAGAGGTGGTTGTTCTGGGTACTGATTTCTCAGGGTCTATGGACCCAAATTGCGTGAAAATGTAATCACATGTCAGTTCTAGTATAATATATTTGTCCAATGAATACCCGTTTATCATCTGCATTTCTTCTTGGTGTAGCAATTTTAATGGCCAATAGTGTAGTAGTGCCTGAGTCGACACTGATTTGTCGTTCGACTTGTAAGGCGTCGTTAGTTTTCGTACGTGTCCCGTTCTACCGGGATTTATTGGCGACATTAGTTAGGGTATTTTTGTCGGGCACGGCCCTGGTTACGTCAGTCGGGACGAGGCAGAACATGAATAGGGCCAAGGACAGGAATCCGTGGCTAGGCGAATCTTCCGCCACCCCTTCGCGCGGCAGTGTGAGACTGACCGGTCGACGTCTATCCCGGCAGGCTGCCGGAGGTACTGATACCGACACCACCCAACGGGCTAAGGCCTTAGCTCACCGTGTTTTCCGCCACAAATCACCAGTAACCACTGACCGTGATACCGATTTGCGAGAGCCCTGTCCATAGTCTCGCGTGAGGACCGATCTTCCACTTCATCATCCGACGATTCCCACGGCCGCCTGGTGATAGACCTCTCAACCATTGACAGTCGTGCCATGTCAGCTCCAAATACTGGTACACCGTCAGTTGCTGTTTCGTCTACACAATCTTGTCAGCCCAGTGGGCCTTCTGATGGCCCCCCTCCCCCCTCCTGTAGCCGAAAAACTAAATAGTCATCCGCTCGCGCCCATCACAGTGGCCATGATTCGGTTTCAGATGCCTTCACACCATGAGTACCCGCACCTGTTAGTGCCATGGACAAGACATAGTTCCTTCAAACCCCTCTTCTTGGCATCCACCGCCACCAACACCAAAGAAGGAGAAAATCTCTCCTATAGTGGTTTCCAATTCCACGAGCTTCATTAAACTGAACAATGAACTGCGACACCTTATTACAGGCCAACCTCGGGCAATTTACTATAAAGACCACGTCAAGTACCTGCTTGACACTATGGACAATTATTTCCAACTCTAAACTTTGTGAAGTCGAGGGCTATGGATTACTTCACCCACCAGGCTTCTAGCGACAGAAGAACGAAAATCATCATCAAAGACCTTCCCTGAAAGGTTATAGAAACAGACGTCAGGGATGGATTATTCTGTCTCAAGTTCCTAGAGCCTTTGGTCCACCGGTACAACAAGGGGGACACTGAAACCCAGAAGTTAATCCCTATGCCAACCCATGTTGTTTCTCTTATTAGGAGAGAAGACGTCGAAAGCATTTACCAAATCAGCTATCTTTTGTGCACCAAGGTGCGTATTGAGTCATATGAATGTCGCAATGGCCCAAACATCTGCCATAGGTGTCAACGTTTGTGACACACCAGCAGTTACTGTTCGCTGCCTTTCCAGTGTGTCAATATGCCTGCCCACATGCGTTGGAGGAATGCAAACAGCAGGCCTCAGAAAAACCCATATGTGCCTGCTGTTTGGACATCCCTCACGACCCCCACTATCTGGCCTCCTGGAAGAGTTGTCCTATATCTGAAGGCGATGAAATCTTCCTGCCATCCAAGAAGGAAGCAAAGGACAAATTGGCCACCCCCACCACCAAGGGGCCACACCCATTTCCCTATCTCATGGGGCAAACCCAACAACCATCAAACCGCATGTGCTCAAGCACCTGACGCGTCTGTGATGCAGGCACCCCCTCTGGTTCTGTCCCCTACAACCACCTTTGCCACTGCATTTCAGTCTACTCCTGCTCCTCCGTCTGCTGTGACGAATACCAATGCCCATCAAACAGAAAGGTCATCTGCCGCCTCCTCTCACCCACCTGGTAATGTTCCCTGATGCTCCATTATGGGACCTTCTCTACCAGTCACTGCAACCACTCCTGCTCCCTGAAGGGTCAAGCAGCCCATCTGGGATATTACCCCAGTGGTGGAGACATATGCTACATTCTGGAATGACATGTGAGACATCCTCCAGGTGATCTCTCTGTGCACACAGCCCCACATCAGGGCTGTCATTTGCGAAACAGCTCACAAGATCCATCAGTCAGAGGATAGGCTCACAAAGGTCATTGCCAGCCAGATTTTGTTATAATGACAAATCGCTCACCACACAACCATCAGCCATCTCAGGATCTAGTAGTCTGTATTTTTAATGCTAATGGAACTAAACAGATGAGGACTGAGCTGAAGACCTTCGCTGTGCAGGATTAGCCAAGCGGTCTAGGCGCTGCAGTCATGGACTGTGCGGCTGGTCCCGGCAGAGGTTTGAATCCCCCCTCGGGCATGGGTGTGTGTGTTTATCCTTAGGATAATTTAGGTTAAGTAGTGTGTAAGCTTAGGGACTGATGACTTCAGCAGTTAAGTCCCATAAGATTTCACTCACATTTGAACATTTTCACACACTCATTTTTTTATTTTTATTTGAAGACCTTCCTCTACCGGCTCCATGTGGAGATTTTACTTGTCTCAGAAACCATCCTCAAACCCACAGATGATTTTCGTCTATGCAACATGGTTTGCTATCATACAGACTGACTCCATCGCTGGGGTGGGGGTACAGCAGTTACATAAGACACTCGTCCACAATCATGAGGCTCTCCAATCACTAGAACATACAGAAGCCTTAGTCACTGTCTCTACCCACTTTAGAGCTATCGCTTTTGCTGCAGTGTATTTGAGCCCTAACATGCCACTTCTTGAAGTGGACCTACGCACACTGACATCATTTGAGAGACTCATCATTGGAGCAAATCTCAGTGCCAAGCATCCAGTCTGGCATTCTCACGCCACTAATTCCAAGGGCAGACTCCTCCCTGAATTGTCGGTCTATGGCCTCCCACCTTCCCACCCACATACCAATCCACTCATACTGGCAGCGGCACGTTCTGGATGTGGCCATTTGCAAGAACGTTGCAGTGCAGTTGGAAACACTCCACGAACTGGCCTCTGACCACGACCTGGTGCTCCTGCATGTTACTGAAGTCGCCCTATCTTCAGAATTTCGTTCTACCTTGACCATCACAGACTGGGACAAATTTGCCAGGATCCTAAACAACACCATCCATCAAACATTTGAGCTCAAAATGCCTGCCAATTTGGTTAGTGCTGTTGGTTATTTAACCATGAAAATCTAGAAAGTGATACAGGCCCATATTTGCATTGTCCCTAGGGCTTTACCTCACTGGAAGACCTGTCTCCCCTGTTGCATGAACTAAATATCCAGAACTGCTACCACATGTGATGGAAGCAATTTCGTGATCCTCAGGTATAGCAGCACACGAGGTCTCTGTAACGTGAATTGTACACAGCCTTGCTGAATAGAAAATGGAACAATGGGAGGAGAAGATGTCTGCCTTTTCCTCCACCATAAATCAGAATGGGCTGTTGTCTGACTCCTAAGGCGCTCTACCATGAGGACCAACCATGGCTTAACTTATGATGCCTTCCCTATGGCGCAAACTCTGGCCCATGCATTTGAGGCCCAGAATCAACTGCTCATCCAGGACTTTATGCCTAATGAACTTCAGGACGAACGCGATATTCTGGCGGCCGTTACTGCTTTCAAACAATGACCAGCTGTTACCGTCCCTCACCTTACGTGTCCTGCAGAACTCCAGCAGCTCCTCTGGCAGAAGCATGGGCAGTTGCTTCCCAGTGTTTGGATGGCATCTTAAATATGTACCTCCGTTGGCTCTCACACAAGCCACTAGCCTTATTCATCAGCATCCTGAACCACTGTCTGACAACTGGTCTTTTTCCCTGACAGTGGAGGCAGGCCAAACTGATTGCCGCCTAAGTGAAATCGTCCATTTGGTCCTGTGATCAGGGCCTTTTGTGGGGCAGCTTGACAATGAAATCTTTGTATGTGAGTTTAAATGGAAGTCTTGCGACGTAAGTGACAGTTATTTTCGATTATTGCAGTCAGCTTTTGAATAATGTAGCTCTTCTTACTTTTAGTGCTTACAAAAAAAAAAAAGTAGAATTGGTAAGGATTTCTGCTTTAAGCAAGGTCCTTTTATTTGTTGAAATGGTTCTCGAGCGAAAGTCGAAAGTTATTTTGAAATTCAACTGTATAGGGTGTTCCAAACAAATACAGAAAAACTCTAGGGTCAGGTTCTGTAAACCAAGAAAAGAAAAAAATGCGTAGTAAACAAGGGCTCTAAAGCGCACGCCTTAAGAGATATGAACACTTGTTCATCTTTGTTACTATGAAACACATCTCTCTTACGCCAAGATCTCTTTCTCATATTTTGGGAGAAGGTAGTACGGCCAAAACAAGGAAAAAAATCTGGTAAACATGGGCTCTAAATGGCACACATTAAGAGCTATGAGGAGTTGTTCAGTAGAAGAGATAGCTTTCACACTACAGAACATGAACAAGTGCTCATAGTTCTTAAAGTATGCATTTTGTACCCTATGTTTACTAGGAATGTTTGTCTAACAGTGGAAAACTGCCATACTATCACTATTTTCCTTTGCCAGTTGAGCACCTCATTATGTTTTGGGGTAATTAGCCATCAGTGAGAAAAGTGTTCACTGCCTAGAAGCGGGCTGCAAGAATTATTTGTGGATTGCACTCAAGAGCTGCAAACAGAAATAATTTTTGAAAACCCAGCTGTCAGAGTACTTTTGTCTGAGGTATTTTATCAGTAAAAATAAAGGAATATTTTAGATACAAATACTACATTCCTTGAGCATAATACATGTAGAAAGAATGATCTGTATAGCAAGTGTGAAAGTCTGAGCTTGGTGAAAAGAGGTGCCCAGTCCACTAGAACAATAGTTTTCATCGTTCTGGCCCTAAAAATAAAGAAACAGCTTAGTGACAGAAGGTTCCTACTGGAAAATGATTTTTATGGTTTAGACAAAGTATTTAATGAGTAACTAAATTATATTATTTTAATATTATTCAATACTCTACATCTTTAACATTATCCAATAACAAATTATTTTAAAATTATTATAATAGTCTGGACACTAGTAATTTTATTTACTTTCCTCTCTGTGTAGTTTTCAAAGGTCTATGAAAAATGCAATACACTTATAAATACAAATATACTGTAAATGTTCTGTGATTTTAAAAGTAAGTAATTGAATTGTAAAACCTGATTTATCCCATATCCTTGAGAGCTCAATGCAGTAGGGCCTACACTACGTGAAATGAAATCAGAAATTAATCATTCATCTCAATCTGATCAGACTGACTCCCTAACATTTTGATGGTTCAAAAGGCTCTGAGCACTATGGGACTCAATATCTGAGGTCATCAGTCCCCTAGAACTTAGAACTAACCTAAGGACATCACACACATCCACACCCGTGGCAGGATTCGAACCTGCGACCATAGCCGTCGCGCGGTTCCAGACTGATGCGCCTAGAACCGCTCGACCACACCAGTTGGCTCATTTTTATGTTTTATACAGCAGATGCCACATCACACTACCACAGTCATCACAGCGAAACAGAATACTACACATTACCACTGTCTGAAATTCACCCACTTAACTACAAAGTCTACCTATCTAGCTGTTACAACCCAGCATATACTCAAGCATACTGCAGATAAAAATTCTGTCTACATCTACATACCGGTACATACAACACAAGACACCACACAGTGCCTGGCACTGCTACTAGTCATTCCCTTTCCTGTTCCACTCACGAAAGGAGAAATGGAAAAACGACTATCTGTGCACCTCTGCATGAGCCCTGCTTTTCTGATCTTCTTTTCACAGCCCTTACATGAGACGTACGTTGGTGGTAGTAGAATTGTTTTGTAGTCCGTTGCAAATGTCGATTCTCTAAACTTTCTTCTTAGTGTGTCACGAAAAGGATATCTTCTTCCCACCAGGTCACGGATTATTTCCATTACACTTGTGTTTTGATCGAACCTACCAATCACAAATCTAGCAACACACCACTGAATTTTCTCAGTGCCTTCCTTTAATTCTACCTGGTGGAGATTCCAGACACTCCAGCAGTATTAAAGTACGGGTTATAGAAATCTGTATGCAATCTTCTTTATAGATGAGTTACATTTTTATATAATTCTCCCAGTAAACTGAAGTGCAACGCTTGTTTTCACTACAGCCGATCTTATATGCTTGTTCTGTTTCCTGCTGCTTGCAGTGTTACATCTAGATTATCATTGTGACTGGAAAGGAGCACACCACTAATACTGTATTCAAACACTACAAGATTGTTTTTTCTGATTCATATGCATTAATTTCCCTTCTTTAGAGCAAGCTGCTATGCATCACACCAAAAATAAATTCTGTTCAAGCCATCCTGTATCCTCGAACAGTCACTCAAATGTGACACTTTTCCATATGCTACAATATTATCAGCAAACATCTGCTCACCCTATCTGTCAGATCATTTATGTTTATAGTGAACAAGCATGGCCAATCACACTTTTCCCAGGCACTACTAGTGATACCCTTGCTTCAACTCAACACTAGCCATCAATGACAAAATACTGGATTTTTTATTATTGTTTTAATCTTAATCCATAGACTGATTGGCAGCAATGTGCATGCTTCATTTTCCACTACCTTACGCAAGGCTCTTCAGTTCTGAATATGTTGTCAGTTTCAGATCTTTTTCTATCTGTCTGTTGCATTGAAGTCTTGATCTTCCTTGTGCAGTCTTCCTGCTCATGTTTCCTTCTTTTAGTTTCACAATGAATGGACAGCATCTGTAAAAGTGGCTCATCCAATGGTTCCCTCATCTCTTGATAGTCTTCCACAATGATCTTTCCTCTGCTATGGTGTTAAAGACTTCTTCATTGGTCATTCGCTCTGGCCTTGAAATCTTTATGGTTCTTGTCCAACACTGTGCCTCAAAAACCAGTAGTTTTCCCATTCAGGTTTCTTCCCTGTCTATGTCTCCAAGCCATACAGGGAATCGCTCAAAACGAAAGTTTTTCATATTGTTTCCTGATATTTTAAGTAAGATGTTTGAATGTTAGTGTAACTTCTTCTTGTTGATGGACGTTGTGTTAGCTTCTGCAGTTCCATTTAATCTCCTGACATAAACTACCCTTCTGTGTTATTGTAACAGCTAGGTGCTTGAAGCTGATGACTTGCTCAGGTTCTGGGGTCTATTACTAAAAAGTGCTCTTGTTGTTTTGTGTAGTCTTATACAAAACAATTGGGACAATTAATACTTTGATGTACGAAGTTTGCTATGTACTGATACATTTGTATGGGACCTTTAGCAATGAATATTGTGCTATATAGAGAAGGCAGTTTCGGAACATTAAAGTGTTGCGGAAGAGTGTTCATAATCATTGTGTGTCAGAATCAATTCCAGGGGCCTTAAAAGTGTATAGGTACATGGTGAAAGACCTACGGATATGCTTAAGTTAAAAGTTATTGAAAAATGAAACAGCAATAACGATCTAAACGCCAGCAAAGACGTTAGTTACGAATGAGCAGTAAAGTGTAGACAAATGACCATAAAAAATCATTCACTTTTTTATAAATGATTTTGTATCACTCTCTCGTATGTAGAGGTTTTGTTAAGCTATATTGCTTGGAGTATGATGGGTTACGAGTCTTTCGTATCATGTGTGTTTCTAAATAAGAGAAGACTTAATAACAGTGTTACGCATTTTTATTAAAGTGAAATAGAACGAAGTTAAGAAGAATTCCTTCATATTTTATATCATCTTGACAGGCTCTGGTGTTCCCTGGAGTCGGCTGGCTGTATCTATAATTGAAGTTGCGGAAAAGAAGTCCACGTTCGTATTTTCGTAAAATTGACAGAAGGAGAAGCTTTCAGAAGACGAGAAATATAGTTAAATTATATGTACTAATGGGTACAGAAAAAGAAACGACGCGAGATAAAGTGAATGAACAATAACACAATTTTGCACACTCAGAACATTTCATAATAATGGAACTGTACAAATTTGCTCTTTTCATTGCAAGCAAAAAGACAATTACCAATGAGTTTCCTTCATTCTCTCCTTTATTTTTTTAATTATTTTTTTATTCTAATACAACTGGAGACCTAAATGCCAGGACTTCAGCACACCAGTTGAAAGCAAGGTTTGTTAACTATTGTTATAGCAAGAAATTTCTATGTTATTAGTCATAGAAACTAATTGTATGTTTTGTGTGCGTAAATCACAATGGGGAGCAAGTAAAGCAAAAAGGGAAAAACTGAGGAGAAATTTTGGAAAGAAATAAGAGTTGGTCACAGGATATGTAAATTTTTCCATAGTAAGCTGTTTTGTTTGGTGCAGCAAAGGCAGGATGGCTATGCAAGTTGCTTGCATGGTTATGCTTGGTAGCACCTCTTTTAATGTAGACAGAAATCTTTTCCTTATTATTCCCATCCTTGAATTTTATTGTGGAAAATTTACAGGAATTTTTCAGGGTGATACACATTGTCAGTAAAATATAAATAATTGCAACACAATAATTTGCACACCATAGTAGACGTAAAACAGACTTTGACTTCACATAACTTAAATTATCAATTGTAATAGTTAGCACACGAAATTTTTCGATTTTTTGTGAAATTTTTATTTTTTGCAAATTCATACAAGGCAGAAAAATATATGCCCATTGTTGATAACAATAGCGAAAACGCAGTCAGCCAAGATGGCGCAGAATTGCGCTATAGAACAATTGAAGTTCAGGCGCCATGCTTGCCTACTGCAGAAAGTTTAAGTAGGTCACAGATGAATGTCACAGATGCGGCAAATGATAGCGATGCTCCACAGCAGAAAAACTTTGATGACACAATGTTTACAACTGACGAGACAATGTCACGCATCTCCCAGAGCGATATGCCGCTCATGAATGAAACACTGGAGAGCGATACAAATATGAATCTTGACAACACGTTATAAACACCACTTGCTCACAACACAAATATTAACTTGAAAGGTACAGCTGACAGCAAAAATAGTAGTACAACTGACACACTGCTATGGAAGTTATTATCTAACATAAACACGAAATAGAGATAACATGAACACCAATTTCAGTGGGGTGAAACAAGATATGAATACCGAAATTGATAATTTGACACAGAATCTGAACATAGTCTCACAAGATATGAACACAGTAAAACAACAACAAAACACTGTTACACAAGATCTAAATACAATGAAACGAGAACAAAAACAAGTATTCAAGGATTTGCAAGAGATGGTCTCACAGAAGTTCAATGACTTAGTCAAAAATTTTCGCACTGAAATCGACGAAAAATTGAATGATATGAAGAAAACAAGTAAAGCATGAAAAGTAACATTACGGAGATAAAACAGAAGGTAGATTCTTTTAACGACCATCATGATCTAGTAGAGCAACAGACAAGGAAAATCACAGACGCAAACACGAACACTGAAGCCACACAGAACCAGTTGTCTTTGACAGTAAAAAAAGGTAACCACTGTCGTTACCCAACTAAACAAAGACTATTAATATGTACCTCTAGCTGTAGAAGAGCTTACTTTAAGGGTAGCAACAGCAGAAATTGACCCAGCATGTACTAAGAAGGAGAGAGAGAAGATCAATGAAAATCTAAGTGATATCATTAGTCAAGCTGAAGCAGGTACGTTAGATAAGAGTAATACCATTGCTGAGAAATTAGTAACCGATCGTAAGTTATACATGGATGTAGCAGAAAAAGCAATTCAGAAAAAAAAAAATGAAATTGTGAACATTAACCTACAAGTCACGGAAGGTAAGATCCGAATCTTTTAGAACAAAATATTACCGTATCTCGAAATATGCACGTAAATAATACACAGGCTACAGTGAACACACCACAACCTGTCGGTATTTACCCACAAATTGTCATGAGTCCTACAGCAGGTACCAGTGATAGTTGTAGAGTGCAAAATGTAAACATACCCACAACTGCAACACCTCAGCAATTACCAACCGGAATTACAGGTAACTACAATAACAACATAAATACGACAGAAAATGCCACGTGTCTATCGACTATTTTTGCAGGCGAAGGTTTGCTGAGACATCGACAGTTTCCTACATTCACTATTGAAGGTAAAAGAATGAACCCAGTAGTATTTATCAGTGTATTTCGTCATGTATTTCCACGTAACTGGACGAAAGCACAAAAATCAGGTTTGTCGTGGGATATACAGGGCTATTACAAATGATTGAAGCGATTTCATAAATTCACTGTAGCTACATTCATTGACATATGGTCACGACACACTACAGATACGTAGAAAAACTCATAAAGTTTTGTTCGGCTGAAGCCGCATTTCAGGATTCTGCCGCCAGAGCGCTCGAGAGCGCAGTGAGACAAAATGGTGACAGGAGCCGAGAACGCGTATGTCGTGCTTGAAATGCACTCACATCAGTCAGTCATAACAGTGCACTTCAGGACGAAGTTCAACAAAGATCCACCAACTGCTAACTCCATTCGGCGATGGTATACGCAGTTTAAAGCTTCTGGATGCCTCTGTAAGGGGAAATCAACGGGTCGGCCTGCAGTGAGCGAAGAAACGGTTGAACGCGTGCGGGCAAGTTTCACGCGTAGCCCGCGGAAGTCGACGAATAAATCAAGCAGGGAGCTAAACGTACCACAGCCGACGGTTTGGAAAATTTTACGGAAAAGGTTAAGCAGAAGCCTTACCGTTTACAATTGCTACAAGCCCTGACACCCGATGACAAAGTCAAACGCTTTGAATTTTCGGCGCGGTTGCAACAGCCCATGGAAGAGGATGCGTTCAGTGCGAAACTTGTTTTCAGTGATGAAGCAACATTTTTTCTTAATGGTGAAGTGAACAGACACAATGTGCGAATCTGGGCGGTAGAGAATCCTCACGCATTCGTGCAGCAAATTCGCAATTCACCAAAAGTTAACGTGTTTTGTGCAATCTCACGGTTTAAAGTTTACGGCCCCTTTTTCTTCTGCGAAAAAAACGTTACAGGACACGTGTATCTGGACATGCTGGAAAATTGGCTCATGCCACAACTGGAGACCGACAGCGCCGACTTCATCTTTCAACAGGATGGTGCTCCACCGCACTTCCATCATGATGTTCGGCATTTCTTAAACAGGAGATTGGAAAACCGATGGATCGGTCGTGGTGGAGATCATGATCAGCAATTCATGTCATGGCCTCCACGCTCTCCCGACTTAACCCCATGCGATTTCTTTCTGTCGGGTTATGTGAAAGATTCAGTGTTTAAACCTCCTCTACCAAAAAACGTGCCAGAACTGCGAGCTCGTATCAACGATGCTTTCGAACTCATTGATGGGGACATGC
This sequence comes from Schistocerca cancellata, assembly GCF_023864275.1. Lineage (NCBI taxonomy): Eukaryota > Metazoa > Arthropoda > Insecta > Orthoptera > Acrididae > Schistocerca > Schistocerca cancellata. Next base: position 1,085,784,218 of record NC_064626.1, read on the forward strand.
TGCGCCGAGTGTGGGAGCAACTTGATTATCGGCTTGATGTCTGCCGAATCACTGAAGGGGCACATATCGAACATTTGTGAATGCCTAAAAAAACTTTTTGAGTTTTTATATGTGTGTTCAAAGCATTGTGAAAATATCTCAAATAATAAAGTTATTGTAGAGCTGTGAAATCGCTTCAATCATTTGTAATAACCCCGTACACAAGGTGAAGATCAAAAATCAAATGGTTCAAATGGCTCTGAGCACTATGGGACTCAACAGCTGAAGTCATTAGTCCCCTTAGAACTAGTTAAACCTAACTAACCTAAGGACATCACAAACATCCATGCCCGAGGCAGGATTCGAACCTGTGACCGTAGCGGTCTTACGGTTCCAGACTGCAGCGCCTTTAACCACACGGCCACTTCGGCCGGCAAGGTGAAGATCTTTTATGGGCAACTGAAATGGCCGAACGTAGCAGACCTTATATACAAGGCAGTACAAGAAAGACTCAGACGCGAGGTTTTTAACCCCACACCATTCAATGGCAAATATGGTAGTCTACGCGGATATTTTGAAAAATATCTGAACATGACACACTACTGGACGAACCCAATACCACAGGTAGACGTATTGAAAATTCTAAAAAGTCGTATACCATCGCACATTAGAGAAAAATTAGTCACAACGCCAGAGCACGACACTGAACTCTTTCTGCCAGTGCTTGATTCTATCGACTTAATCTATGAGGAAAGACCTGTACTGAATAGAACAACAGAAAATCACTCACAACAACAACAGCAACATAGTTATTTAAGTCAGTAAACGTGACCTTAACACCCAGCAGGGATGGTACATGCAAAAGCAAAGTTACATACCCAGAGGTAACGAATATGGTAAGGGGAACGAAAAAACCAAATGATCTAAAAGAAATTTTCAAAACAACAGGAGTAATTTCAATGCACAAGCGAAGTACAGTCCACCATCACAAGGCCATACGCCAAACACAAACAGAAACAGTCAGCCGCAGCAATGGCCGACATGTGGCAACAATGCCAAGCCTTTCGCTGCACCACAGCCAACCTTTGGGCAGCAAAATAACAGTAGAACAACTTTTACTAATAATAAGACGAGCACTCACAAAGGAATGTCGCTAGCAGCCAACGACACAAATTGGTGAAGTAACCACACTAACTGAAATTACTCCAAGTAATGAATTAAGTCACACTACACCATCGGAAAACCCCAACCAGTTGTAGTTAAGCCCCATGCTTTTGACCTCTCAGGGAGTGGTGGCAAAGACAAAACACAAACATGTTTCACAAGATTTGACAAACAAGGTGACATGTATCACCATAAGTTATATAAAACGAATAATATCCATGAAGAACAAGTAGAAACAATCATAAGGGTGAAAATATTTATCATTGACACACAGTTAATTTTAGATACAGGTTCAACTACCAACATAATGCCAAATGCATTTTTGTGTGAACTCAGGAAGAGAGGCAAATTTCCAACATTTCGTGTCCAAAATTGCAAGGTGTAAACTGCTGCAGGCAGTAAGGCTAAACTGGTAAAATATCAGGTACTTATTCCATTACAAATTGAATGTTTTACAGTGAAGTACAATTTTCTTATAATTGACAAACGTATGGTTAATTGTCTTTTCGGCATGGACATGTTTAGAACATAGAAAACACAGATTGACACAGGTAAATGTCACTTTTATGTAAAAGATACGATTTTTTTCCTTTATTTAGTCAAAACATCTGATAAAAGTAACAAAAACAAATCAGAGTCAAATGTAATAGTACAATATTCCCTTCCAACTGTATATTTCACAAACAAATATCAAAGTGAACAAGAAACAAATACTGATGATAGTTATGAAATGGTTGGGCAGAATCTAAGTGAATCACATACACTAAATGATATGCAATGACAAGAACTATATAACACTTGTTTAAGTATGCAAACGTTATCAGTAAGGAGCCAGGATTCATCAAAGACTATGAATATAAATGTGAAGTTAATCCACACGAAACTTTTGTGTAATGTCATATTCGATTCCATAGGCGAAACGAGAGGCAGTAAAGGAAGAGATCAATTGTATGAGTAAATGGGGAAGTATAGAACCTTCGTTCTCACCCTATTGTAGTCCTATATGACCAGTAAATAAACCAGACGTATCTGTAAGATTAGTTCTCGATGCTTGAGGCATCAATAAGATTTTAGTACCAGTACGCATAACACCAGACATCTTGGACGAACGGCTTTTAAAGTTTTACACTATCAAATACTTCAGTACAATCGACCTCAAGAAAACTTACTGGAAAATAAAGCTCCCCAAAGAAAATCGAAAATATACAGCATTTGTTTGAGGTGGCAGCAGTTACAAATACTGTTTTCTACCTTTTGGACTGAACTTTAGCACAGGCGTGTTCATATCTGCTTTGGACAAGGTCTTAGGACCTGAATTGCTTACGAAAGTCACTGTTTATGAAGATGACATGCCAATAGCCACACTCACTTGGTTAGAATATATCAGGCTGATTCAACAGGTACTTCAACAATTTGCAGATTACAGAGTAACAGCCAATGTAAAAAGAGTCTAGTTTTCGTAAGGAGCAAGCTACATTTTTAGGACATGTTTTGTCAGAACAAGTTTTATTACCTGATCCAAAAAAACTTTATGCCATATGCAATTATCTAGCTCCCAGGAATAAAAAAATAACTTAGTTTGTTTAGGACTAGCATCCTTTTTTCGTAAATTCGTACCACAGCAACTGATGAAGAGTGATGCATTACTCAACTTGCTACAAAAAAATAGGCCTTGGTTATGGGACAATAAGTGTCTGGAGGACTTTAGTAACATTAAGCAGGCATTAGTCAATGCAAACATTCTTAGCCACCATGATATGTTCAAAGATTTTTGTCCATACACAGATACCTCATCTCAGGGACTGGGGACATACTTGTTCCAGATGTGAGAGGAAGAGGGTAGAGTAGTACCCAAGGTCATCAGTTGTGCTAGTCGAACATTATCAGAAGCAGGAAGGTTGTAAAATTTAGCTGTAATATGGGCATTTAAAAAGTTTGAATATTTTTGTGGGGTAAGAATACCAAAGTTTACTGTGACCATCACTCGCTGTCATTTCTTTTAACCTGTAAACTACTACACCATAGATTAGCCAGGTGACGTCTGTGTTTACAAGAATTTAATTTCGAGATCATTTATATAAAAGGAAATCAAAATGTTATTGCAGATGCCTTGTTTAGGTTACCACAAGGTTTAGATCAATTACGTGAATTAACAGAGTAAGATGCATAAATCAAAACATTATTAATGCAAGGTACAGTGCAACAGTCTGATTATCATAAGTTTTGTAAGGAAATGAAAATTATACAACAGCAAGATCGCAGTTGGAGTAAATTAATACAAAACCTTAAGCAAGATGAAGGTGGAAAGGTAAGTAAATGACGTCAGCGGCACAAGGCGTATTGTATCATAGGAAACATGGAAAATCTGATCAGTGGTGTCTGTGTATTCCTGAAGATTATATCGACGAATTTATAAGACACACACATGAAGTATGGGAACATATGGAGTAGGCAAATGTACTGAAAAAGTTACAACACTTTGTTATTTTCCAAATTTGAGAAGGCGAGTCCTACAGGTATTAAGAAAGTGTGCAATATGTGAAAAATCAAAACACTTCAATGTGTCAAAATATACTGAGCTACGCCCAATACTCACAAAAAAAACCTCTAGATATGGTATCCCTGGACATAGCTGATCCATATCCAAGAAGTAAAGGTGGTGTACGATATGTGGTAGCACTATATGATATTTTATCGAAAAGTATCAAAATATATGCCATTAATAATGCAACAGCCACAAATGTCAGAAAAATAATTGAGGAAGACTATTTGAGAAGAATACATAAACCAAAAGCACTACTAACTAACAATGCTTCATATTTCGTTGGGCAAAAGTGGAAACAATTTATGACCTCATAGGGTAAAAAAACATGTATTAGTAAACTTTTTTCACCCAGAAGCAAGTCCTGTAGAATGAGCCTTTAAAGAATTTAACCGGTTTATTAGGACATACACCGTTCACAAACCCATCCAATGGGTAGAATGCATAACACCTTTCATGCAAGTTATCAATAATCTCCCATATTCTTCAGCAGGTTTCACACCTAACAAATTGATGTTCCAGACAAAACAAACGAATGAGTGGGAGTCACCCATACCAAAAGTACCCACTACAGAAATGACACTACAAGTCAAAATCGATCTATGATTACACTCGAAAACAGGGCCAAGTTTAGAAAGAAAATTTATAATAAGAAACTGAAACATGTTACACAATTTCTTGAAGGGCAATGAGTCCTCTTACAGACGCACCCTAAAATCGACAACAATTGGCAGACTGAATAAGAAGTGGCAATTACTCTATTCAGGAGCATGTCCAATTTCTAAAATACCTTACCCTGGAATGTACAGATTAGTCTATGACAAAACAGGGACAGCAAAGGGTCTCCACCCCCACACAAAGGTATAAAAGCTTTTATGAAATGATGAAGCAAGGTAGAATTTTTCTTTCCAACACAAGGTAATTGTACATACTGTACAGAACTCTAAGTGTAATTTTTTCTGGGTTGTATTTTAGGATAAAGTAATTTGTATAGGTGTAAGTAATTATTATCATTTATACACGTAAGCATAAAATCAACAGGAATGAGACGTAATACACTGCTTCATGCGAAGCAAAAGTAAAAAAAAAATTAAAAAAAAGCGCTACTGACGTCAGTAGTAGTAGGAGGGCTTTGACCTGTGTGCGTGCACAACAGACTGGCAGAAGGTGCAACCAAATAGGAATGCGATATGTACAAGCACCTAACTTAAATACTAAGTAAACAGAAATACTAAGCAATTACATCTAAGAACTAAGGAACCTATTGATATATGTAAACAGAGATTTAATTAACTACTAAGCTATATAAAACAAATTTACAAGCAAAAGGAAGCATTATGAATAAATATACATGTGTAAGCTAAGAAGAAACGATAAAATATTGTAGAAAATGTCTCTTTGTAGGGTAAATGATCTTAAAGGGTAACAGAATAAATGAATGTCTATAAATTTAAACAAAGTATGGTAATATCTGTGGATGGATATAATGACCTAACGTATCATTGGCCACTGAGCTATGTAAAGCTGTAGTTTTAAGTGTTTTTTCTATTTCAGCGCCCAGTGCGTCGTCACAGCACAGAAGAAGAGAATTACATTGAGAGTAGCAGGTATCAAATGAAGAAACGAACCACACTTTGAGTAAGCGATTTAGTTTTAAGGATATTTTTACAATGGTCATAAGGCAAATGAAAAATGAAAATATGCATCGCTGCAGTATAGCTCTGTGACATTTATCAGTACCTATTCGCTGCAAAGTACACATAAACATTTAAGCTTGTGATTTTACAAAAACCAATTAATTTTTATCATGTCACATGAAAGCCTAAATAATGACATTTCCAGGTATTCGAGAAAGATAAGTCTACAATGGTTGAAACTTCATCATATTTAACACTGAGCTACCTGTAAATTGAAGTAAACTGCACTAGCGCATCAAGAAATAACATGATTAGTACATGAATGACTAGTCAGTACATATCATTTCTATGGAATAAGAGTTCCTTGGCAACTAGTAACATTTCCTCATTAATCCTTGAACCAGTAGATGAGTATTTCCTTTTTTCCCTCCCAAACAAAGGAGGTGGCGCCAAGCGTAGTTAGGCCAGCAATGCATAAGGTTATAGTCCTATTTTGAATGTTTTTCTCCCTCTTCCACTTAAGGAAGTAATGAGCTCCCATAAGTAATATAAGTATGTCTATAAAATTAAGCATAAATATATCATATACATGTATTGTACCATAATAATGTGTTATGTAATTAATTTGTACACGTTATGTGAATGAAGATAAGTTGAAACTAACAAACAAACTGCAGTAACCAAAACCAGTTAATGAAAATTTTATGACTTTTTAAAACTTAAGAAATTTATGTTCATAGCATAAGCAATGGATGGAATGTCAGCCATAGGTATAAGCTATCATGTTATATATTATTGTAACTCAGCACTTGTATGCATTTTCATTGAAAACCAAACTCTGTGTAAAGGAGTGAACTTTAAAGACAAGCAATTTATTCAGTGTTTTGGATGGCAATATGAGTCTTTCAACAAATTGGATGGTGAAGTGCGGTGATATTAACATACTTGTGCAACAAAGTAATTTCTGAGAATTGTGTCTCTCAATGCCTGATCATTAATAAGTGAACTATAGTTGTTCAAGCCAGTATTTACATTGTGGACAGATGTTGTTAGCCAGGGTTCTCTCTGCTGAAAATGCGAGTGCGAAGGGTAATAATGACGCCCAGGCCGTAAGAATGGAGATCTTCTGCCACAGCGTCGGATTTTGAAGAACAAGCACACACACACTGCAGCCAGAATGAAGACAAACGCCACGGCAATCCTTTAATATGTAATGCTCAAGTGAAAGTGTGACACTCAATGTGAAATTAACACTAAGAAACGAGTGCACACACGTACGATGGTAGCAACTAACATGTTGACCGTTAGCAGCTCATGCTTAGCTGCCAAACATACTAGTGGCAGGAACAAAACCCGGTGACAAAGAGAAAGCAAACTGAACATTATTGTCAGGACGCTAAATTCAAATATGTAATGAACTATCACATTATGTATATAATATTTTAATTTCTTGTAGAACTAACATGTATAGGATAAGCTGACGCATCCATTCCACTGAATAAAAGAGAAGCCAACAAATACAGGGCATCGGCCCCTATTGGCAAATTTAAATATAAGTTATGCACATACAAAAACATTGTACATCTCGATACCATGTCAACGTACAGTGTGGGGGCAGTTGTGAAGGTATATGATGAAAGACCCCTCTAGATACGCTAAAGTTAAAAATTATTAAAATATGAAACAGTGAAACGATATAATCAAAGACCGACTAAAAGCATCTGCAAAGACATTAGTTATGAATGCGTAGTAAAGTGCAGACAAATAACCATAAAAATCATTCACTTTTTTGTACATGTTTCTGTTTCACTCTCTCGTATGTAGAAGTTTTGTCACACTGTACTGCTCGGAGTAGGACAGGCTATGATCTTTTGCATCATATGTCTTTCTGAATAAGAAAAGACTTAATAACAGTATTAAGTATTTTTAGTAAAGTGAAATAGAGCCAAGTTAAGAAGAATTCCTTCATATATTCCCCGGAGTTGGCTGCCTACATCTACAATTGAAGTCAAGGAAAGGAACTCCACAATCGTATTTTCGTAAAATTAACAGAAGTAGAAGCTTTCAGAAGACAAGAAGTATAATTAAATTACACATAGTGATGGGCACAGAAAAAGAAACAACCTAAAGTAAAGTGAATGAGTAATAACACAATTTCTTACTTGTAGAACATTTGATAATAATGTAATTGTGCTAATATTTTCTTTTTATTGCAAGTGATAAGACAATTACCAATCAGTTTCCCTCATTCATTCCTTTAATTTTTTAATTTTTTTGTTATAATACAATAGGTATTACTAATAGCAAATTTTTATCTGGGAATTTGGCTCTGTATGAGCAACATTTTATTTGCTATTTAAGGAGAGAAGTAGGCCATCCCAGCAAAGTCATATTCATAGAATGAACCTGTGACTGACAGGAGATGTTTGTACATCATTAGGAGCAAATTTTCTTATGTTCCTCGTAATGGTCCATGCTGGCACTGAATGTTTACCAAATAGTTTGAAAGTCCTCATTACAGAATTCTAGTGATTGTAAGGGATACTTAATGGAGAACGATTAGTTTGTTGACCCCATACTGGGTGTGCTGTGAAGTGGGAAAGATGAAAATGATCTTATATTCAAACTTGTTTTACATTCCAGTTGGTACATTCCATCCCATGGGTTCCTTAGCAAAACTGTATCTAACAAGTCCCCTCCGCCACATCCTAGAAGCGTGTAACTGAAATTGTGGAACATCCTGTATATTTTTAAATATCAAGTTATTCAATTTATATATTATATGTTCTATTTGTGCCTGACAATTGCTTTCTGTCCTATTTTAGGCTTACAATCTTCCCCTGAATAGCTCTAGTCATGTCATAATTGCTGCAAATTTCTTTTCTCGTACAGGTCTAAGGATTTCGTTATAAGCTACATAATCTAAATGCTTATGATATTCAGTTCTAGTCTACTCTGAGGAAATCACCATTTGAGCTGTTCTAAGGTTTGCTTCTTTACTGTATAGAATTATTCCCAAGGCATAACTTCCAGTTAGGACTGAGGTGTTAGCTACAAACAAAACTGAAAAAACACAGTATTCAGTGGAAGGTGATCTGTGTAACATAGGAGTAGATGTGATCTCAATTTCAAACCTTGCAGAACGTCCTGACAGATTGTTCACCAGTTAGAATTTAACATCCCACTCAGATAGAGATCATTACAGATGGACCAGAAGCTCAAATAGATTCAAGGATGGGGAAAGAAATTGGCCATGCCCTTTCAAAGAAACCATAATGGCGCTTGCATGGAGAGACTTAAGGAAATCATGGAAAAGCTAAATCAGTATGACCAGATGTGGGTTTGAACCTCCACCCTCCCAAATGCAAGTCCATTGTCCTAACCACTGCGCCACCTTGCTTGATTTATTCTCTAGTAATAGAAGCAACTGCATGCATTTTACATTAAATTTATCCTTTCTTTTTTTATTTGACAAGTATGGTTTGAGTTGCCATAAAGCAAGCAGAAATGATTACTGAACTGAAAGCCTTTGTAATGTGATATAAAATTCTTATGTCCATTCTATTGTTATCTTTTCTAAAAATTTGCTGATGGATTAAAGAGTCTTTTATTTTTTAGGAGTCAAACTCATTTTTAAAAATCTAAGTCGCAAAGAAAACATATGTTCTGATAATTTCACATACCTTCTGCTGACCTTTCTTTGAGCAGTGTTTTTGTGGTTGAATATCATAACATATTAAGGGAAAACCCCTTCTTGAAAGAAATGCACCTACCCCCACTATTGCCCAAGACTTTTAGCCACTATTACTGTGTGGATCTGTTACCATCCCACTTTTTTTTCGTTCAGCAAGGCCAGGTCTTGAACTGTCTATTTTCTGTTCATGAACAATTAGTGTCTTGGCAAAAAATGGGCTTTGCCTTCAACTAAGTAAATAAATAGTTTGCAAAGTGGCAAAATGTTCTTAAAACGTGTGGTAGGAATCTCATTCTGGTCTTCAGTAATTACTTACAGTTACTGATTTGTAATAAAGTAACACAGCATCATTTAAGTGATGTAACGTTTCTAATTCCAAAAGCTTTCTAACAGAGAGTGTACACTTGCTGAAGTTCATATTAATAGAATAGTCAACATTTTAAATGTATTTTAACTTCATTATAATGATAATAATTTGTTGCTTTATTGAAGGTGAACATTATGAAGAAGTGTAAGGAGAAATTTAATTGTGTCTTCAGAGATTTACTGCTACACTTGACCTAATTAAAATCCCATTGAAATAAAATAATGTTCTCATTAATGCAATCACTGAAGTCTGATTGCAAAATTAAGTAAAGAAAATGTTAAATTTACAACACCTATGAGTTAACAGATCCTTGACAGACTCTACAAATGAAAAGAATGCAGAGATTTTGAGATAAAAATTTGGAAGTTACACTTTTAGGAATTAAATAAGGGTACTATAGTGATAATGAAGAGGTCTACAGTTGGCGGAGTTATTTGTAGCTGCCATGTCATGTTGCATATTTATGAGTAGAGCAAGAAATATAACTCAAAATTATTTCAAAATTACTTTTACTCGTTCATTTATTTTTCAAACAACACTGTATTGGCTTATAACAACACTGTTTGAAGCCCCCGAATGATTTATACAAGAAATCCATTTTTGTATCCACTATTTGCGTGACAGTGATCTGTAAGGCTGTTTCACGCTAGACTTCATCAGAACAGAACAGAAGTCAGGCTACATCACTTTCCAGTGGTGGAATGTTCACACTAAATGAGACATCAGAATGACATCAGTTAGTTTAGTCCAGTACTGTATGGTGAAAGTGACGTTTTGAGATCCCATCTGTTATATAAAAAGTTAGAAAATAGTATCAAAATTTCCCCAGGGGTCCACTCTTTTGTGGATATGTGAGTGGCGAGCACAGGACCTCGAGCTCATGCAGCTCTCATTCCTTTCCAGACTGCATACTTTGCCTTTCCACATCCTCCCTGTCCTCGATCCTTCCCTTCTCCCCCCCCCCCCCCCAGCACCTTCACGTCCCCTTCTCCCTCTATTTGGGAGTATGTTTTGCGTCTCCATCCGGAGACGGACACTAGGGAACGAATGAAGTGGTTTCCCTTCTTTTATCCCTCCAATGTGAAGTATCGGTCCTTACTTTGTCCTTCTCTTTCCTTGATTCTTCTCTTTGCCTTCTTCTCCGCTGCTACGTTTGAGAGTCCTTCTCTTCTTTTCTTTTCTTTGTTCCTCCCTTTTCTTTCCTTCCTCCCTGTGCGTGTCTGAAGGCCGCCCTAGTCGGTGACAGGGTAACGAGTAATTCCCCGCCCTGAATAGACAAGTAGGACACATATGTACCCCCTGGTAAAGGCCTGGCCCAGGGAGGGGTGATTACCCACGCTGGTACCTTACGAGGATGCCCATTGGTCTCTCCATCCGTTTCTCAGGAGGTTTGACCTGTGTAGAAAATCACCTAAGATGGGACTGCCGTCAGAGGGGGCCCCCACTAGGAAGGAGCACGCCATTGAAGACGCCGTTAATCATGGGAGATACTTTCGCAATGGTTTCTTCTACTTATATAACTACTGCCCACAAGAGAAAGCTAGATGATTCTCAGCAAGAAAAAATTCTTCATTCAGTGTCAAAGCTCCTAGTTGTTTCTCGATCTGATGAAGGTCAAGACTTGTTAACTGTAACCCTTTCATTATTCAGAAAGGTTTCGATCCAATTGCAGGTCCTGTAATGTCTTGTTCCCAGCTACAAAACGGCGTCTTGTTGTTAGAAACAGACAGTGCCCTCCAAGCACAAAAATTGCTTCGAACTACACTGCTGCACACCTTCCCTGTCAGGGTGGAAGCACACTGTACTTAAACTCATAGCGTGTGGTCGTATATACAAGATCACTCGACGTATTATCATATGAGGACATTCAAAATTACCTCTCTGATCAGGGAAAAACGGCCGTACATCGAGTAATGAAAAGGGTTGAAAAGGAATTGGTACCAACCTGCACTCTCTTCTTGATGTTTGACAGAGCTCAAGTTCCATCGAACATTAAAGCGGGATATGAGATAATTTCTGTCCGCACTTACATCCCCAACCCTACGCATTGCTAACCGTGTCGGAGATTTCATCACATCAGACACTCGTGTTCCAATATGGCCAAATGCGTTAACTGTGGTAGGGATATCCATGAGGGTGATTGTCCACCCACCTCCCCTCGTTTCATCAACTGTATGGGTAACGACGCTACTTCCTCTAGAGATTGCCCTATTTTTAAAGATAAACGAATTATTCAGGAATTCCAAGTGAAGGAAAAGGTGTCTACCTTTTTTGCTCGTAAGTTATTCGCCAGTAGAAAGCCCACGGTGCTCCCAGCGGGTAAATATAACACTGTCGTCACCTCTCCTCGACCTCCTAAGGAGACAGCCATGCAGACTTGCGATCTCACCTTTAACGCCATGGTCGTCAGATCGGACAGCCCAAAGATCGCCTGTTCAACTTCCCCACTATCACTTGCTCACTCTAAGGCTCAGCCTTCATCGGCTCCTGCTAAATCATGTGTCCCAAAATCAGACGCCCAGGCTTCCAAAAAAGAGCCTACTCGTGAAAATTTTTTACATACCCAGACCTCACAACCATTAACTCCTCCTTCACCTCAAAATCCTGCTTCCAAAAAGCTTCAGAAGAAATCCTCTGCTACAGCGCCACCCAGTGGTAGCCACCCTCGGCTATCTTCCAAGTCGCCGAGACGCACCGCTCACAGCCAATCAACCAGCCGATCACTGGCGGCAGCCCAAACAACCTATGGATCAGGATCTTCTGCCTCTGTCTGAATGCCATTCCACGCTGTTGGCCACTGGCTCTCAGCAGTCGCTGAGTTGATGGCAACTTTGGTGAGATTTTTCCTTTTTTCGTCCACCCTATGTCAGTTATCCATTGGAATATCCAAAGAATTAGCTCCAGTCTGGATGAACTGTCGATCCTCGTATGATCCTAATCCCCGATCATCTTCTGTCTTCAGGAAACAAAGCTCTGTCCCCATGATCGCTTTGTCTTCCCTCATTTCCAATCAGTCTGGTTTGATCTCCCCTCTGTCACATGGGGGACTTATGATTCTTCTTCGTGATACTATCCATTATCGCCTAATCCACTTACACAATTCCTTCCAAGCTGTCACTGTACATCTTTCCCTTTCTGGATTCACCTTCTCTTCTCGTACGATATACAATCGTTCACACCAATGGCTAGAGCCGATCTCCTTCACCTCCTTGGTCGCTCCCACGCCACTATTTGCTGGTTGGGGACTTAAATGCCCACCACCTGCTTTGGGAAGCTCCGCGTCCTTGTCTGAGATCCTACTGATTGACCTCTTCCACCAAGTAGATCTTATTTGCCTCAAAACTGGGGAACCTACATTTTTGACTGCCTCCACATCAACTTACTCTCATTTGGACATTTTGGTCGGTACTGTTCGGTTAGCCTGGCGGTTTGAGTGGTTCGCTCTTGCTAATACACACTCGAGTTACTATTTTTCCTATGTGCTTCAATTGCAGTCACAACTGCCATCTATGTGCCCAAGACGCTGAAGTTTTCCCAATCCGGTTGGACACTTTTCTCCTCTCTAGCGACATTTGACGACCGTCAATTTCCTAGCATCGACGATCAGGTCACTCATGTTATGGGAGTTATTCTTACAGCCAAGGGAAATTCAATACCTCATACCTCCCCATCGCCCCAGCGCTCCACAGTTACTTGGTGGAACGAGGCATGCCATGATATAATACGAGAGTGAAGATGTGCTCTTCGCGTTTTCCACCATCATCCTACTTTGGCCAACTGTACCTGCTATAACCAGTTATGTGTGTGATGCCATTTCATCATACACGATAGCAAGAAGGCAAGCTGGGATTTCTTTACCAGCTCCTTTAATACCTTCTTTCCCTCATCAGTTGTTTGGAGTCGAATCCAACAGATATCAGGCACATCCAGTTTTTCCCTGACCTCTGGGCTAACTGTCGCGCAGGATACCTTAGTGGACCCAGTCGCAATTTCTAACTTACTGGGACGACACTTCGTTCAGATTTGGATCTCTTCCAATAAACCACCAACGTTTCTGCTGAAGAAACTGGTAGCGGAAGAGCGACCTCTTGCTTTTTCCGCTCAAAATCTCGAAAGCTATAATGCCGTTTTTCCTATGCGGGAACTCAGATATGCTCTCTCCTCTCGCTCTTCTGCTCTGGGACGGTATGGTATCCACGTCTATCATACCCTAGTCTGTGCTACCTCTTTCGCCTTTATAACCACCTTTGGGTCGACAATACCTTTCCCAGAAGATGGCGGGAAGCTATCGTCATTTCTGTTCCAAAACCTGGAAAGGACAAACATCTCCCCTCCAGCTATCTCCCAATCTCTCTCACGGTTAGTGTTTGTAAGGTTTTGTAGTGTATGGTAAATTGCCGTTTAGGCTGGTGGCTGGAGTCCCGAAACCTTTTAACAACTGTTTAATGTGGTTCCCGAAAGCATCGTTCTGCAGTTGACCATCTTGTTGCTCACTCCACTTGCATCATGAACAATTTTCTCAGGAAACGCCAAATGGTAGCTATAGTTTTTGATCTGGAGAGGGCATATGATACCTATTTGAGGACAGGCATCCTCCACGCACTGTTCTCTTGGGGCTTTCGAGGTCGGCTACCCTTTTCAATCTGTGAATTTATGACAGAGCACACATTTAAGGTGCAAGTGAATTCTCTATCCCGTACCTTACCCCCAGAAAACGGGGTGCCCCAGGGCTCCGTGATAAGTTGCACTGTTTGCCATTGCCATCAATCCAATTATGGATTGTCTCCATCATCCTGATGTCTGGGGATCACCCTTTGTCGGCGATTTTGCAATCTACTACAAATCTCAATGGACCAGTCTTCTTGAACGACGTCTTCAAGGATGTCTCGATCGCCTCCACTCATCGAGCATCGAAACCGGGTTTCGACTTTCTCCCAGTAAGACTGTCTGTGCAAATTTTTGGCGTCATGCGGAGTTTTCTCCGCCTTCCCTACATCTAGGCCCTGTTGATCTCCCACTTGCGGACGTCGTCAAATTCTTGGGACTTATGTTTGACAGAAAACTGTAATGGTCTTCCTACGTTTCCTATCTTTCGGTTCGCTGTCTGCAATCCCTCAGCACCTTCTGTGTTCTGAGTGGTAGCTCCTGGGGAGCGGATTGAGTGGTCCTCCTCCGCCTATATCGCGCCTTAGTGCGTTCTAAATTGAACTATGGAAGTATAGTTTACTACTCTGCATGGCCATCTATTCTTCGGCGTCTATATTCTGTCCTCCACCGTAGATTGCGTTTAGCATCTGGAGCTGTTTACACTAGACACGTGGAGAGCTTTTATGCTGAGACTGCTGAACTTCCGTTGTCCAATCAGTGAGCTGTCCTTCTGAATCATTACACTAGTCATCTGCCTTCCATGCCTGCTCATCCAGCGCATGCCCTTTTTTTCGACGCCTCCTTGGATCTGGAGTATGCAGGCAGCCCTTCCTCTCTACTACCACTGGGAGTCCGTTTCTGCCAACTGCTACATTCACTTTCCTTCCCATTTCCTAAAACTTTCTTGACGAATGGGGCTACAACGCCACTCTGGCTTTGCCCCCTGACCCGCCTTCTCCGTGGCCTTGGTCATGTTCCCAAGATTATCACCCTCTCCCTTCCCCGCCCTATAGTTTATCCTCGGGCATTTCCTGCTCTATGCACACAAATGGAGGATGCCACATTTATTTACGCTGACAGCTCTAAGACAGGAGCGACTATATTATTGACAACGCCCCTATTAGATTTCGGCCACCCTCTGGTCCACTTGATTCAGGACTGCCACCACACGGGGACATCTCTGTGGCATTCTGCAGGGCATGTTGGTATACATGAAAACGAGGCAGCCGATAAAGCAGCAAATGTTGCTTTCTCTCTTACTCGGTCCACTGTTCACATGGTTCCCTTTGCGAACTACAGAGCGTTTTATGTCGTCGTGTTGCTCTTTTATGGCGCACACAGTGGTTTGCACTTCAGGCTAATAAATTACAGGACATAAAACCTCTTCCCTGTGCTTGGAACTTCCTCCCGGCCTTGTCGTCGGGAGGAGGTAATTTTAACTAGACTCCGGACTGAACATGGTATTTTTAGCCCTCGACTCCCCCACTTTGTCCCCACTGTTCTCAATCGTGGACGGTGAGACACCTTTTACTTCAGTGCCTCTATTTTCATCCGCTACGCGCCCGTTTACAGCTGTCGCCTGATATTGTAAGGGTATGGTTAGGTGTTTTCTTATTTTATGACTGAACACAACTGTATAAGCTGTAATGACATTGTTTAATATTGCATTTTGTCGTGGAAATACACAATTTTACAAAGTTTACGATATGACAATGTTAAGACACTTCTCAAAATGACGCATCTTGGCCTCTGAACGTGAACCAATCCTAAACAAAACAGTATTAAATTTTAACTCACAGAAAGTTAAATAATCCTAAACACAACAATATTAAATTTTAACCAGAAGTTTCTTTACAACATTATTCTTACTATTACGTTATGATGTTGGTCAGTACTACAATAAATCATCTGATTCCGGTTCAAAGTTCGGTACTATTTTTACGATGACAATCAAGTCTATGGAAGATGGTTAGTTTTATGACAAGTCGAGCAAAAGATTACCCAAGGTCGCTCGAGTTTACAGTGGATGCAAGCTGCTGAACAAACAACTTTACATCTCTGCACGTGGTATTTACCTTAGCTGTGATGAGTTGTCGTCAGCATGGCTACTCTCGTGCACAAAAATTCCTAAAAAATCTGATTAAGCCTTTGCTGAATTTTCCTGCAGAAACTCTCCCTATATGCAAGAAAACATGAACTCATTCCTAGTCTCAGACTACGGCGATATACATGCACATGACTGGAGCAGTGCAGATATTATAATGCCCTCTCAGTTCTCGCAAGACCAATTAACTAACTTACTGGTTCGTTTCTCCACAGTTGGAGCTCAACGATGCTACAGCTAATTTCTAGCTGGAGGTCAGTCGCTGTGAACGCAGTGTTCACACAAATTTTTCCTCTGCATTGTACAGAGCGTTATGTGCTCCATTCTGAACTTGACGCCAGTTCAGAGAAGAGTCAACGAAAATTTCGCTCTCGTCTTTCTTGTAGCCGAACTCTCTTCCCGCCTGGCTTCTTTCGGTCTCCACGTCATGGCTTTTTTTGACCAATAGGAGCTTTCCTCTTATTCTGTGGAAACTCTCTCTACCAATTGCAAGGGTCCTGCCATTAAACTGCATCGAAATCTCGGCACTTTACTCTTTCCCATTGCGTTTCCATCAATCGGACGTTTTGTGCCTGCTCCAAACGCCTGAAAAGTTACATGTTCACATGATCGAATGCGTCACTGGTTTTGTTTGTGTCCCTTTGACATTCCGAAATGCAGTTTTCTAAAGCTTCTTTCTGTCCTACTTCTGGCGGCCCATTTCTCGCCCTGCAGTATGTCTCACCTCTCCGGTCGCTGACTCTCGCTGCGGGACGCGCCCCCTTAAAGAGCTCTCTGTAGTGCCTCACAGGGTGCGGCCTCTGCGTCTGCCCATGCTGGTTTCTACACAAAACGTTTCCTTTCGCTGCTTATGTCAACTTCTGCTCATTGCTATGCATTATATAGGAGTGGTGTGTTAATACCGTCGATTGAGTGTCTTACCTTTTGCATTACATACTTAAAGGCAAATGTGCTCATTACCACCAAAGTAAATTAGGTGTCATATTCACCTTCCTATTACGATGTATAAAACCGTTATGTAAGGTGCGGAATTGACCATCATTTATTCTGCCACCTTACATATCCTCCTCCTTCCATGTTCAATTTTGTGCTGGGTCAATCAATGGTTGCGAAACTGATAGAAGTCAGTGCAGAATTGTCTGCTACTGCTGACTCTAGCAGTAGACCTATTTACTGGCCAACTCCCTATTATAATATTTTGTATACCTTAGACAGTGGTTTGATCTAGGCTTCTCATCGTTCTATTTCATATTGTACTTGATTTCATATCCACGGATTTGAGCTCTTAAGTTATGTTCTTTTTCTATCAAAATTTATTATTCTTTCTAATTTTCTGATTTTTATACAATGGTATGTAACTCATCTAAACTTCTTTTCTCTCAATATAGTTGTCTACACTTTCATTTCAATTTAAATAGAAACAACTGGAGCTTATCTTTAAATTTGTATTATCTTTTAAAAATTTAGTTTTGAGACTGATCTGTTTTTTGCCTACCTAATGTATGTTAAATGGTGATGAAAATGTATTGAAGTTGAGGAAACCGCCATTTAACATTATCCTCCCCTTTTTCAATATCTCCAGCTTTCATACCAATAATTATCTAAGAAATTTTCATTTCTTATAATAAAGCAGTATTATCATCATTTACAGGCATAATCCTATTCATGAACATGTTATATTCCCTAAAATCTTAGCTCTATGCATTACAACTTTACAAAAATTTTCAAATTTGATTTTTACAAACATATTAAATTTCTAATCATATTAATGGCTTTACAAAACTGAAACAGGCATCATGGAATACCTAAACCTTCTGACATGACACAAGCTAGGTAACGTGATTGGCGGCATGTTGAATGTGATCCATTAATTCCTCTTCGTTTCTAGGTGGTTCACGTCTGGGTGGGTGAACTAGAACCTTAGGGATCCCAACAGGAAAAAGTCAGGTGGCGTGAGGTCTGTTGATCGTGGGGGCCATGTCCTACAAGCACTTCTGCCAATTACCCATCCATCTAAGAGTTCATTAAAATATCTGCACACAACACGACTGTTATGTGCAGGCGCCCCATCATGCAGCAACCACATGCGTAGCCATATGTCCAGGGAACATCTTCCAGCTGGCTGGGCAGAGTTTCCTGTAAAACGTGAAGGTAATTTGCCCCAGTAAGTCGAGGAAGTAGATGGACTAGCCCAATCAGATGGTCACCCACAATGACTGCCCAAATGTTGAGCGAATCGTTCCTGGTGTCCGTGGTCGTACAAGATGTGAGGATTTCACCTTGCCAAGTAATGAATGTTTCGAGTGTTGTAAAGACCATCCCGATGGAAGGTGCACTCGCTGGTAAACAACACAGTGCTGAGGATATCGGGATCTCGTGCAACAATTCGCAGAAACCACCAGCAAACCCTAGTCTGTGTTCATAGTCTGCCACAGGATTTAGGTCTTGGACAGGGTGGAAACTAAATGGATCCCTCAAATCCTCCCAGACTAAACATTGAGTGACCCCCATGTCGTGTCCAAGTACTTGTCATAGGTGCTTCCTCGAAGTGCTTGAGAACAGTCTCCAAAATCAGCATCCATTCATGTTCGAGGTCTTCCAGCATCACCATGATATCCTGCTAACGAGCGTGTTTCACCAAGGCGCAGGTGAATTGCTGTAAACGTTTGCAGGTGTGGGTGGCGTCTTGCTGGGTACTGTTCCTCACAGAACCGTCTAGCTCCATGTGCATTACCATCAGCTAGTCCATAAACAAAAACCACGTCTTGTTGTTCTCCAAACGAATACTGTGCCATCATGCTTAATGCATGATTGAATCACAGGCGGCATGTGTGTGTTCTGAAGCGAAGCTTACACGTTAATGCTTCTGACGTGGGGTGGAGATAAACAGCAAGACCTATTCGACACATGTGCTTGTCACGATGGGGCAGTGACAGGCGAGGGACATTTGTATGTGTGAACTGACAACCATAGTGCTGTGGCGCCAGGTTTTCGTAGTTTAAAAATGGTGTGTTGTCGACCTACACAACATCAGTAATTTTGGTTCCTACTGGCATCAGCTATCCAGGGTTAAAATTTCGTGACACCATTTTTCTCCACCCTCTATATAATTCGAAAACCGCACACTCCAACGAAAACGCGTCTCATTACACAATTAACTAAACTAAACTAAACTAAATTTGCTACAAAAAATGCCGCATTAATTTTTTGTCTAGGACTAATGGTTTGCGCAGAGAGATCGGGGGAAAACTGAAAATCTCGCGTGACGCGTGTGCACTGTAGCTTAGGTACTTTTTGTAGACCAGTTTGTGGTAGTTTTCCGAGTTGATGGACCACAAGCATCCTGTATCAAAACGTTCGTCTCAACTTCCTATATATTACTGTGGTATGTTGTAAAGAATGACAATGAATAATAATAGAGAAAATAAATAGAAATGTGCATTAAAAGTGTTCTATCTCAGAAACCATTCGGAATAATGTTCACATCAAGTTTTTTGGTTCAGAATCAGCTATGCTATCACCCGTCAAGGCACGTACCTATCCTCCTGATTCACCATATATATATACACACATACAAGTCGGGATCTCGTGCAACACATCGCAGGAATCACCAGCAAAACACCCTAGTCTGTGTTCATAGTGTCCTATTTATCTTGACCATCCTAAATAACTGTTTGTCCAGATGAAAATTACTAATGTTTCAAGCAAATGTTCGTTAGCCATCAGGGAGACATCAATCAGCATGATTGTCTTCGTTGCAGCCTTGTTTTTTCAAAGATATGAACAGCAGTATGACTTTTTTAAATGGCACCCTATATTTTTTATGTTTTTTATTCGGTAATTCATTTTATCTCCTAAAGAGCTATTCAAAAATGTATCACAGCGTACCATTCACTGAAACACAACGTTGTTAATTACGTAACACAATATTGACGTTGACGCTCCCAGCGCCTAGTGCAGGTATTTGGAACACATCCACATGCTGACGTCGACAGAGGACAAATGTAAACATAAGTTGAACGCACACCCGTCATTCCATCAACCATCGTCAGTTGAAGAGTTGTGTGAGTAGAATGTACACCAACGAAAAGAAGGTAGAAATGCTACTCGTCTGTGGGGAATGTAAGTTAGCAGAACATTAATTGCAATACTGTATTCTTACATACGGTTACATTTAGTACAGTAGTTTAGTCCTTTTAAATACTGTTGTGTAGAGTGGGCATACAGTAAAAAGGCTCTCCTTCCTACAAACAGCATCGACATAACGTTTCTTTTATTGTTGTTGTTGAAGGTAGGCAAAATGCTATGCAGGTAGCGGAACTGTACAGAGAGCGATATCCTGACAAGAACCCATCTTCCCGATGGATGTTTTCTCGTCTTGTTGCGACGCTCCAGGAAACGGGAAATTTCAACCCACGACAACGCAATCATCATAGCATTCACACTGACGAAGCTGCCAAAATTACTGTACTCGCTTCCGTTGCTATGAATCCACATGCGAGCACATGACAGCTTGAACACGAGATTGTCATTCCTAAAACCAGTGTACATCGTATTCTTACACGTCACTGGTTCCATCCTTACCATGTACACCTAGATCAAGAACTGCATGGAAATGATTTCCAGAATTGTGTACAGTTCTGTCAGCGGACACAGTAGCAAATCCTCGCCAACCCAAACTTCTTCTCCAATGTTCTATTTACCGATGATTGTTCCTTCTCAAACAAAGGATATGTAAATACAAGGAACATGCATTATTGGTCCAGCGACAACCCACAACGGCTTAGACATGTGGAACATCAGCGTCAATGGAGAGTTAACGTCTGGTGTGGGATGCTTGGTACTACAATTATTGGCCCTTATTTCATCAATGGTAGTCTAAATGGCACAGAATATGCCAACTTACTATGACGAATTCTTCCTCCTCTTCTGCATGAAGTACAGCTAAGAACCAGAATGCTTATGTGGTATCAACACAATGGATGTCCAGCACATAATGCCTTGTGTGCAAGTCACGTTCTGAACCAAAGGTATCCTGTCTGATGGATTGGTCGAGGAGGAACAGTTACTTGGCCTGCTAGGTCTCCTGATTTAAATTCTCTGGACTTTTTTCAATGGTGATGCATTAAAGACGTTGTCTATCGCGATATTCCAACAGCTCCAGAGGACATGCACGAATGCATCATGCTTGCTTACAATTATCTTCAGCAGGCAACATTAGAAGCAGTAAATAATTCTTTCATTCAACGAGTGCAGCAGTGTATTGGTGTCCATGGTCACCACTTTGAGTACCTATGAATGTTCTACTCTTTGGCAATGGTACAGGAGAGTCAAAGTCAATTTTGTGTTATGTTTTTACTTGGTGTTCATTTGTTTTCTCTTAACTTCAGCAAGTGGCCGAGTTTGTGATCTCGGGCTCAAAGTCAATTCTGTGTTATGTAATTAATAACGTTGTGTTTCAGTGAATGGTACACTGTGATACATTTTTAACAGGTCTTTAGGAGAGGAAATGAATTACTGTATAAAAAATACAGAGTTCCATTTAAAAAAGTTATACCGCTGTTCATATCTTTGTAAAAAACAAAGCTACAACGAAGGCAATCATGCTGGTTGATGTCCCCCGATGGCTAAAGAACATTACAGTTATTTATGGTGGTGAAGATAAATGGGACACCCTGTATATACACTCCTGGAAATGGAAAAAAGAACACATTGACACCGGTGTGTCAGACCCACCATACTTGCTCCGGACACTGCGAGAGGGCTGTACAAGCAATGATCACACGCACGGCACGGCGGACACACCAGGAACCGCGGTGTTGGCCGTCGAATGGCGCTAGCTGCGCAGCATTTTTGCACCGCCGCCGTCAGTGTCAGCCAGTTTGCCGTGGCATACAGAGCTCCATCGCAGTCTTTAACGCTGGTAGCATGCCGCGACAGTGTGGACGTGAACCGTATGTGCAGTTGACGGACTTTGAGCGAGGGCGTATAGTGTGCATGCGGGAGGCCGGGTGGACGTACCGCCGAATTGCTCAACACGTGGGGCGTGAGGTCTCCACAGTACATCGATGTTGTCGCCAGTGGTCGGCGGAAGGTGCACGTGCCCGTCGACCTGGGACCGGACCGCAGCGATGCACGGATGCACGCCAAGACCGTAGGATCCTACGCAGTGCCGTAGGGGACCGCACCGCCACTTCCCAGCAAATTAGGGACACTGTTGCTCCTGGGGTATCGGCGAGGACCATTCGCAACCGTCTCCATGAAGCTGGACTACGGTCCCGCACACCGTTAGGCCGTCTTCCGTTCATGCCCCAACATCGTGCAGCCCGCCTCCAGTGGTGTCGCGACAGGCGTGAATGGAGGGACGAATGGAGACGTGTCGTCTTCAGCGATGAGAGTCGCTTCTGCCTTGGTGCCAATGATGGTCGTATGCGTGTCTGGCGCCGTGCAGGTGAGCGCCACAATCAGGACTGCATACGACCGAGGCACACAGGGCCAACACCCGGCATCATGGTGTGGGGAGCGATCTCCTACACTGGCCGTACACCACTGGTGATCGTCGAGGGGACACTGAATAGTGCACGGTACATCCAAACCGTCATCGAACCCATCGTTCTACCATTCCTAGACCGGCAAGGGAACTTGCTGTTCCAACAGGACAATGCACGTCCGCATGTATCCCGTGCCACCCAACGTGCTCTAGAAGGTGTAAGTCAACTACCCTGGCCAGCAAGATCTCCGGATCTGTCCCCCATTGAGCATGTTTGGGACTGGATGAAGCGTCGTCTCACGCGGTCTGCACGTCCAGCACGAACGCTGGTCCAACTGAGGCGCCAGGTGGAAATGGCATGGCAAGCCGTTCCACAGGACTACATCCAGCATCTCTACGATCATCTCCATGGGAGAATAGCAGCCTGCATTGCTGGGAAAGGTGGATATACACTGTACTAGTGCCGACATTGTGCATGCTCTGTTGCCTGTGTCTATGTGCCTGTGGTTCTGTCAGTGTGATCATGTGATGTATCTGACCCCAGGAATGTGTCAATAAAGTTTCCCCTTCCTGGGACAATGAATTCACAGTGTTCTTATTTCAATTTCCAGGGGTATATATATAATATATATATATATGTATGTTTGTGTGTGTTCATATGTATGTCTGTGTATGTATTGTGTTCCTTGCTTCATCTTCTTTGGCTACTATGTAATTTGTCTACACGATTATTTATTTTAATAATTTTATATTGCATGAACTCTTCAACTGAGTGCAAACTATTTTTTAGTAAATATTGTTTAAGAATTTTTTAAATTTGTAGAGATCCTTTATGTTTCTTATATCTTTTGATAGTTTTTTTATATATCTTTACTCCTTGATAAAACAGAGTGGTTTGGGTCTTTGCTTTATTCATTCCATCTGGTGACAATTAGTCGTTGTATCTGGTTTGACCATAATGTATGGAGCCGCTTATTGCGTATTGTTCATTGTTTTTCTGTGTGAAAACCGTAGTTTTAAATGTCTATTCACTTGGGACTGTCCGGATACCTTGTTTTTTGACCAGTTCGATGCTGTGAGCCCTTCTGTGACTCTTGCTCGTTACTCTGATGGCTCGTTTTTGCAGTTTGAACACTTTTTCACATTCTGAACATTTGCACCCCATAATACTATCCTGTAACTGATAATATAATGTATGTGTGCAAAGAATGATGTCCTTAGCCATGAGCTATTACACCCTGTAGTTAATATTTGTAAGGCATAGCATGCTGTGCGAATTCTTTTTTCAGTTACTCTGATATGTTCATTCCCACCCATTTTAGTTGTTTATCAAAATACATACCTAAAAATTTTTTGTCAGCAATATATTCTATGGTCTCATTATGTCTTCTACATTTTGTTCGATTAGGTTTTTGTTTATGTAGAACTTCATGTTATTATTCTTTCTTATATTAAGAGTTACTTCTTATTATTTGATCAGTTGTGGACTGCCATGTGGCCTTTTTAAGTATTTACTTCTAACATTTCTGGTGTCCTATCTTTAATTATTGTATTCCTGTCATCAGCAAATAACACTGGTTCTTCTTGTGTGGCCCATAGTAGGAAGTCAATAATGCAAATGAGTAACAGTATTGAGGGATCCTAACACGGCGTCGAGCGGCTCCCACTTTCAAATATTCTTGATCTGTAAGATGTTTCACCATACAATTTGAGCCATGTGAAATTTGGTATGGCTCTACCATCTCCACTCTGTCTGACCCCAACTACTTATTGGCAACCCACCGTGTTCCCAGATTCGAATCTACCTAGCAGTACTTCACGATCGACTGTGTCAAATGCTTTACTGAGGTCTAGGAGAAACCTTGTCACCTGTCCTCCTTTATCTTGGGCCTCTAAAAGTACTTTTGCAGATTTTGTTATAGCAGCTTCTGTTCCCTTTCCAGACATGAAACTAAACTGTTCTTTGCTCAAAAGTTGGTTTTTATTTAAATAATCCTCAACTCTGTTTATTGTAATAGTTTCTATCAGTTTTGGAAAAGAAGACAGTATCGTAATATCTAGGCAGTTACATTTAATCCCGCACGGTATATTTCAGTTGAAATCGTCTTGAATAGAGTGCCAGTAAAAATTCACACCACACTTGTGCAAATACTTTCTGGCCTCCGAGGCGATGGTGAGGCGACGTATGTGCAAATTTTCATTGCTTGTGAAGTGCGGCTTCACGAGTTACACGCCAAGGCGTTCTGTAATAATTGTCTTTAAGGTCGAAGTAAGTTTTCTTCATAATATCTTTGCCTTTGTCGCACGTGTGGTGATGCTGTGTTATGTTTACGTTTTGAATTGATTGCACATTGCGAGCAGTGGACGAATGTGTCATTACCGTCACATGTGGATTGTTTTGCTTCACGTTTACACAAGTCAGAAGTTTGAATAATGGTATGTTGAGTGTTAGCATACAGACATTTTATTTTACGAATTTTAAGGCTGCGAATAATCATATTTCCGAGGTATACAAGAGTAAGTGCCCATCGTTTTCCTCCCGTGTAAATTAAATTTCGTAAGATTTCACGCAGCCTCTATTTGATTCCAACAGAGACATATGTATAATTCTCTCCCGTTTACACAGTAGAATCTACATTCTGAAATGCAGCCCAGTTTAATCTTATTTTGGTCACATTTGAAAGGAACAGACTTTATTCATATCAGTATTGAAGCTGCCGAACAGAATTGTTTGTTTTATTGAAAGTCGCATATTTAATTTTGTCTCTTTACCTGTACACTGGAAATCATTGTACGGTTTCGACACAATAGCAACTTTCTCATATTTGTTTCTTCACAATTCATGCAAATGTTGTACGGAACTGTAATTCAGTTTTTATTTACTGATGACTACACAGCTGCTGTAATCTTAATTTTTCCTCGTGCACAATGTGTTCTTACAAATGCGTATTTTATATTATCTACGGTGGACTGATCTTGTGGCTGCATTTTTCTGTTGATACCATTCTGATGATACCATTGCATGATTCATCCCATAAATTTGTGCGCTAAATAGTGAGTGTCTTTTCAGCTTAGGGTCTTGTCTCAATGAAAGATTTGCAGACAGTGATTAAAGTCACATATAAGCTTATGTGTAGGACACATATGTACATTTTATGAAATAACTAACGTTGATTTCCTGCTACTGAATAGCATGCCCCATCATTGAATGTAATATTTATTTTTTTCTTTCAAGGCTAAGAAGAAAATTGTAATGAATGAGCAGCCAGTACACAAAGTAAAGAAGTCTGTGACAAAGAAGTCCTTGCCACATATCCTAAAACTAGATGACAAACCAAGAAGAATAAAAGGAGATCCAATTCAAAGGTCCATCAAGGACGTTAAAGATTTAGTAAATTCTATCCAAAAGAGTGAAAATGTGGAACAGCAGAAAGCGACCGGTATTTCCCACAGTCAACAACAACAAGGTCGAACACCTATTCCAAAAGAAAAGCTACTGCGCTACAGCAGAGGTTCTGGAGTTGATAAGGACACTATAAAAACTAAAGTATGGAAGAAACGAATCAGTAAGCAGGAAAGGAAAATAGAATATGCAACAGAGCAAGCAGCGAGGGCAGAACTATTACTGACAGAGGACAGTGGGTGAGTGTAAATGTGTGTAGGCTATGGTATAGCCTTTTTTGGATTTCATGTGAAAGATAGCTCTCAAGTATATTATGTACACTATATTATATGCAACAAAATATTCTTTCATCTTTTTAATGTCTTTTGAGGTATCACTTCATGAGATGTATTGTAAGTTATAATTTTGTGATGCTAATGGGAAGCTGTCTTGTAAATATCCATCTGGAGAGTTCAGTGTTTTAATGTCATCAGGTACATATTTTCTCTCATGAAATCAGAAGCAAATAATCCATCAGAGTTAAGAAATACTGATGATGGTTAGGTGTTGAGGGACTAAACAGTGAGGTTGTTAGTCCTAGAAGTTGTAATGATGTTCGTAATTATAAAAGTAGAAGAAAAAAATGACCTTCAGTGCTCAGCATTGAAATTTATGTTAGAAATGCTGCTAAGAAAGTGACACCAAAATATATTTAAATGCTTAGTTTAATTTAAAAATTAACTATATTTTTATTTATTTATTCGTTTCTTCAAAGGATCATCTCACAGTGATACACGTATGATTTATCATGGTAGTATAACAAAAATCAATAGCTCAGAAATTAGATATAGGCCCTACACAGAGTACTTACATATGCTCTATAAGAATAGGACAGGTGGTCAGGCGTGGTTTTCATGAAGAAACCATTGCAGTATTACTTAATTTAGTTCAGAAGTATTACACAGTTGGTTGTTGCTTTGTTGTATGAATAGAGAGCTTAACATTGTGGTCATACCAGTACTTGCCCTTACTAAAAAACTTGAAGACAGATGTGATTTAAATGTTTAAAACTGCATTCCAAAGTTGAAATATGGAATGGAAATATGATCCACTCCCACATTTTTAATCCCTTCCATTCTACATGTCCAATATCAGTACAGTAACTAAAATATTTACTTTGGGACTGAGAATGTTATACCATATTACTGGCAAACAATGAAGGAACTAACCACCCTGAAAACACCTTAAAATCTTAAACCTAACAGTCTCTGCAGAAGATCAGATGCTACACAGAGCCTTAATTATGACCACATTTGTGGATCGTCTCCTGAAATAGTGGGCAGGACAGTTTGTAAGCCAGTAGCAGCCCTTTATCAGTGACATGAAGCATTTTCTGTTAAAATGTGAATTACTGGAAATCTGTACACTGTTGGGTGTGCTCACCAGAGCTGAAATCCATCTGTCATAGGTCAGTACCCTTTCAGGAGTGATGTTAAAATTATTTCCTCCCACCTCATGGGCTAGGAAGAGCAACATCGTGTACATATCACTTATTTCACCTACTGCTGTGTGTTGATCCTCCTTACTAGCTACCCTATCGTCCACTGGCGTATGATCCTTTGGTTTAATAGCAAGGTGATTGCATGTATGTAAACAACACATTGTATAACTGAATGAAACCTTCCCTGCCCCTACTGATAAAGAAGAGAGAATTGATTGACTGGACTTGTTTTTCTGCTGTATACATATGGTAGTCTGAAGAGCGGCTGGGAATCAGAGCAAATGAGAAATTTGGTAGTATTATTACATCTCATCTGCCCCAATACATCTGCATAGATACTCCGCAAGCCACTGTACGGCACATGGGGGAGAGTACCCTGTACCACTACTGGTCATTTCCTTTACTGTTCCATTCGCAAATAGAAAGAGGGAAAAATTACAGTCTATATCCTTCCGTATGAACCCTAGTTCCTCATATCTTATCTTCCTTGTCTTTAGGTACAGTGTATGTTGGATTGTTAGTGACAGTAGAACTGTTTTGCAGACAGCTTCAAATGCCATTTTTCCAAATTTTCTCAATAATGTTCCTTGAAAACAATGGCACCTTACCTACAGGGATTCGAGTTCTCAAAGCATCTCAGTGACACGTGTTGTTCACATGTACAGGTAACAAATCCAGCAGTGTTGTTCACATGTACAGGTAACAAATCCAGCAGCCCAATCTCTGAATTGTTTCAATGTCTTCCTGTAATTTAACCTGTTATGGATCCCAAATACTCAAGCAGGCTCAAGAATAGATCACACTAGCGACCTGTATATGTCTCATTTACAGATGAACCACACTTTCCTAAAAGTCTCCCAACAAACCAAAGTCGACCGTTTGCCTTCCTTGGCACAATCCTCAATTGCTCATTCCATTTCATATCACTTTGCAACATTACGCCCAGATATTTAAACATTTTGACTGTGTCAAGCAGGACACTATTAATACTATATCCAAACATTACTCTCAAGATCTTAAATAATTCAGCATCAGATACTGTGAATACATTATGTAAGTAACTCTTGGAGTAATATTCAAGAAATAATGCAGAGCAGACAGTGGAGTTGTCTTGTTGAGGCTCATCACTGTAAACTACAGCCTAGTTGCAGTGTTCAGAAAAAAATCTGTAAAACATGGACTTTAAAATGTGGCCAATTTTGTTTGTACCCCGACAGATCTAAAATAATTCTGAGATTCCTACACATCCAAAACGGTGAACAACTCCACTATTGATTAAATCCAATAATAAGGTCTTCATTAAGAGTGTCTAGGTCCTGCTTAGAATGCGTCTTAAACAGCCTTATTGTTCGCTCTCAGTTTACAATTATTCTGTCAATTAGTGGGTGTGCAATGGTATGGATGAACTTATCTTATATGTCACTGTTGCCAGCTTAATCTCCTCATGCAAACAGTATGTATGATTTAAGATACATTATGTACAAACTGAGCATCTGTATTCAAGAAGGTTAATAAAAGTCTTAAAGAATAGAGCAGACATTATTGGTCTGCTCCACAAGACCTGTGGCTGACACATTTGTAGTATAGTCAAATCCTTTATCCATTTAAATTGTTGAGGTATGGTAACAATGCATCTTGCAGAGGTTAGATCCAGAGATGTCACTGAACTTTTAAAATTGACAAAAGTGTCCCAGACTTTGGGCACAGGTCTCATCATCAGTACAACCAATGAGTAGCCATTGCAAGGTTGGAGGAGAAGCAAAATATAGTAAAAACCTCCATAAACAATGAACGGAAGATTTAACTGTGGCCCTAACAGAGTCACACTTCAAAAATAGATCCATGAGTGAACCACTTGCATACTTGAATAATCACACCAACAGAAAATCATTGCAAACTGCTTCTCGGAAGGGCTAAGTGTTTAGCACTGCGACAAATGGAATTTACTGGACTTGTAGTGTCACTCTCACTGATGAGAGTGAGGACGTTCAGCTAATTTGATGTTCACTGTTGATCCTGTATCTTCAGGTTTCCTTACCAGCTTCTGCACTGTTGACACGTTAGGCGCACTCACCTACCAAAAATTACATGGAGTCTTCGAACAGTCTCTGCAAGCATTCGCTGTACTTGAAATGCACTTTCAAAATGCATCACGTATCACTCTATTTTAGCTGATAACAATATACACAAATGCCAAATGACAGCGACAACTGCTAATCGCAATATCAACAGATGACAGTCGCTTAAATTTCAGGTCCACCAAGCTAACAAACTTAAGAAGGTGCTGAATTTAAAAACTGCATTCGTTTTTAGTATATGCTACGTACCAGGTAGCCCTTATTGTAAGCATATTGTGCATATATGAACAACTTACCATGGGTGTAATGCTAGGGCAGTACGAAATGCAACTTGGCCATCTGACTGCCCACCACAGCGAATTCGTGTCCTGCTACCTGTAGGCCGGCACTCAAGCTGGAACAGTCCACTTTATTGAAAACAAAATCTGGAAAGAAAGAACTGTGTGAATATGTGTTGACATCCCCATAACCCCAATTTGTGGTGCTGTCTGAGGATGTTATGAAATAGTGTCTTAGACCCTCTTAAGATTGAAGATTATGCCTACAAGATGGTGTCTGCATTGGACACGCTGTAACATTGCCTCCTCCAGTAGAGTGAGTTAGACAAGGCTTGAACATCACCTTCTGAACCCACACTGAAAATGACTTAGTTCCTGTCATTCTAGGACCCAGTTCAGATGCTGGTTTACTGTATCACTAATACTTCTGTTTAGTTAACCAATTGATGTCAAAATTATTTTAAAATTTGTAGTGCATTGAAGTTTTTGGGGCAAGTACTAAAAAGTTCTAAAACCACACATTTGAAGTTTAAATTGATTCCCTCCGGCAAAAATAATCACTCTCCTATAAATAAGACACAGGACACACACAGTGTCCTATAAAGGAATCAGTCTTCTTTCAGCTTTTTCTCCTGTTTTACAGTTATATTCCACTTTATTTTTAAGAAAGAAATATTCCAAATAAAATACTCAATTTCAAAATGGGAAGGACTGATTTAAACACTCAAATAACAAAGTATATTCTGTTACTCTTGAAAAATTATAAGAAACCCTTTATGAAAGTTAGTGGTTAGCTCCTAACTTGTCACATCAGCTATGCACGTCATAAACATGGGTAATTGTGATTATCTGTGAAAGTTGGTGATTAGAACCTATAGGCCCAGTGAGTTACCCTTAATAAAAATGTTGAATGTGGTTATCATTGGTTGAAATGTTGGAAGACAAGTGTTTATGGAAATTGATAATTAGACAGTACAATTATAGCCACACCACTTAGTGAAAAATGAGAAGTTTAATTACTTATCAAATTCTAGAATAAAATCAGTACACAAAGTTGGGTTAAATTTTGGAGGCTTCCTTGGATAATTTTGGAGTAGACATTTCTTCTCTGCTTCTCACTCCTTTTTTTTCCAATAAAGTGACCTTTCCCAAGGAACGGCTCGCTCTCCAGAACTTTTTTCCAAGAGATGGTACTAGTATGCAGATGCTTCTTAATGCATTCTGCCTAATTTTCGGATATGAAGGTGCCAACGAGGCTTTTGTCCACCTGTGAGATACTTTGTTGTAGAACACATATATGTTTTCACTGCCTTTGTCAACCTTCATAATACAGATTGGCCAGTACTATTTTTTCCATTAACTTCTAGTGTATGGTTTTACAAGAGCCATTCTTTGTGGTCTACGCTGCCCATACATTTTCTGTACTTACAAGATAAGGCTGTTGGATGAGCTTCTTTTCTTCATGTCCTTTCTGTTATCTACAAACTAATATGAGAGGCTAAATTAGATCAAAATTTGTTGCCATTGTCACACAGACATCATTCCATTTAACCATGATGATTTGGTTGTTTGTCCCCAGATAGGAATCGTAACATCCTTGACCGTCCTTTGCTAAGATATTTTTCGGTTCCAAAGAGCAATGAACAGTTTTTTCTGTCTTATTGTACTTGTGGCACAGTGTCCCATTATCTTTTAGTTCTAAAACAGATCATATAAACTATAAAATAATTACCGAAATAAGTGACATGAGTGTTCGGGTCAACAACACACACTAGCATTCATTTTCATTAATGACACATTAAAATTAAAAACAAATGTTATAGTACAGTTTACCTGGCACAAGCCAGTGAGAAAAATATCATTTCAACTCAGTTTTAAACATTTAAATAATTTGTGGCTCAAAGGTTACTATTTTTCTCAGAATTTCAATTGTCTTGCACCATTTTACGTTGTTGGACACTTTTCTAGGTCCACAAATCCTGTGAACATGTTTTGATTTTTCTTAAGTTTTGTTTCCATTATTAAGTGCTGTATCAGGAGTTTCTTTTTGTGTCTTTACCTTTCCAAAACTGAAACTGATAGTCATCTCTAACTGGTGCTCAGTTTTCCTTTCTGTGCTTCTGTATATTGTACTATGTAGCAGCTTTTATACATGGGCAGTTAAGTTGATTATGTTATAATTCTCACACTTATTTCCCCTTGTTTTCTTGTGCACTGTGTAGATGATGTTTTTCCAGAAGGTGATGCTATATCCTCAGACTCATAGAGTCTACAAACCAAAATGAATAACCATTTGGTTACCAAATACCCCAATGATTTTAGAAGTTCCAAAGGCATCTTACATATTCTTCTAAAGCTCCGTTTTGACTGGAACACTGGATCTCCTGTCTCTTCTGAATCTTCTTCTGTCACCTCATCAGATAAGTCTTTCCCTCATAGAGGTCTACGGTGTACTGTTTCCACCTGTAACAGCACAAACTAAGGCAAGAGGGCTTGATGCTGTAAAGAGTGCCACTTGCAGAAGTAACGTGACACAGCATAATGCCACAAGATCTGATGGGTGCCAGTACCTGCCTGTTGGTCTGTACCCACCTAGTTACTGAAACCGGGGACATTTTTGCACATGACAGATGTGACATTGCAGTAGAAGCACTACCACCACCACCACCACCACCACCACCACCACCACCACCGCCAACAACAACAACAACAACAACAACCCGTCCTTGGCATATAGAAATATCGGCAGTCTGCTCAGGCAGGTCATTGATCAGTGAGTCATTGAGTTGGCATCCTACATAGTATTGACTTCCACTTAGAGGACACTCTGTTCCATCATCATCTTCACAGGACTGCCTGTCAGCGGATTCTGCAGCTGCCTGATTGGCCGAAGGTCAAATTGAGACACTCCGAGCCTGTAACCCATTAGGATGTTTGCCAGCACCATTCACCACCAGCCAGCAGTCTATGCTCTGTAAGCCATGATGATCTGCCACATCAGCCCTGACACAGTTCAGTCACTGGCCAGGGATATTTGCTACACAGGGTCACACCATACCACAAAAACTACCCACTCTCTCCACTGTATTTAACAGTGGAATGCACATTGTCCTCTTAATGTTGCCACCCTTGCTTTTAATTTCATTGAAGGTTTTTGGCTATTTGATGTGTTGAATCAGTCTTCTGATGACCATTTCTTTTTCAATTTCATTACATTTTTCTTGCAGACTTTTTCCTTAGCTTCTCCACACTTCCAAATTATTAAAGTTTTTTTGCAGTTGCCTTCCTTGTAGGTGTCTTCGTCTGCCCAATTTCTGTGATTTGTGATTGACCATTTGTTAGCAATGTTCACTCCTCGTCAGCTGAACTGTGCAGTGCAGTATTCATTATCACAGTATCTACAACCTTAGAGAACTTGAAATTCACATCGTCATCCACAAGTACTTCCGTATACCATTTTTTTCCACATTGATTCTTCTGGACCTCCTCTTAAACTTCAGTTTACTCTTCATCATTATTAAATTGTGATTCAAGTTTATATCTGCTCCTGGCTAAATCTTACAATCCATTATCGGATTTCAGTATCTCTGCCTGACCCTGATAGTGATGCCTATATGGCGATCAGTGAGTACCAGTAGGGTCTTCTGAGATCTGTTTGGATAGTCTGACCATAATGTAAGCTGGCAGGAAACTTCCCGTGTCCATGAGCATTTTACAATTACACTCCCTCATCTTGTGATTCTTAAACAGAGTATTAACTATTACTAGCTGAAGTTTATTGCAGAACCATTTCTTTTTCTCACAAGACTTTCTTTCGTTTCTGACTGAGTGAGTCCAGTATTTATTGTCCTTAAAGTATTTTGTTGTGTAGAAATACTATCTATTGTATTGTACATACCTTTAATCATGTTTTACTGTGTGAAAAGGGAATGAATGTCTCATTTCTGATTCCACCCACAGTTCATTAGAAGATGGATAGTCAAGTTTATTTTCATATAATTTACAGAAATAGCCTCCAGTGGCTGCTTCTGGGTTGTTTCACATTCTGAAAAGCTCTCCATCACATTGGGAGTTATGGAACACACTGTGCGAATGAATGCGTGATGAAAAACATTCTGTGTGTATTAGTATTGCTTGTTGCAAAACAATAATTAGTTGTGTGTTTGCAGTTATCTGGTTCCTGATGAAGGAGAGGTAACTACGCAGTTTACGCAGAGCCAGATAGCAGCCTCAGTTGATATCACAAGTGCTACAAAGCATTTTGACCTTCAACTTCCTTTTGGATCTTACAGGTAATCACTGAAAACAGAATTATCTTGAGGTACTTATTTTCACAATAGCACTAACACTTTTTTCTTCATATATAGGATGAGGTACAGTCGTAATGGTCGCTTTTTGTTGCTTGGTGGAAGGAGAGGTCATGTTGCAGCATTTGACTGGGTTACGAAGAAGCTGTTTTGTGAAATGAATGTAATGGAGGAAGTCTTTGACGTTCAGTAAGTGAAGCTACTAGTTATAAATAAGCCAATTGTAAACCTGGATTAAACAAGTTGTAAGCATGAGAAAGAACTTGTTAGACTTGTGCTACAAATGCTCATAGTTACTGATAAAATGTTTTTCAAAAATTATTACTGATGGTAACATTTATTCTTTTTATAATGATTATATAAGGGTGCACTAAAAAGCAAGGTGTCCAAATTTTTTATGTGAAAAATTTCAAAGGCTTCTGAAGAAAACAAATGTTATTAACATTCTACATCTTTACTTTTCATGTCTACATATTTGCAGCACTCTGCCATGAGAAGGATCAGAATTAAAGCATGTAACATGGCAGTGTGTAACGTAACTATGTTGGTGCATGGGAAACAGCATGCTGTAATCAAATGTTGAACTGAAAAGTTTGTTCAGACACAGAGCACCATCTTCCTCAGTGTGACAATGCCAGACCTTACACGAGTAGTGCGACATTTACAACAGTCCAATATCTTAGGTTCACTGTCACCAATTATCATGTGTACAGTCCTGACTTGACCCCATTTGATTTTCATCTGTTTTCAAACTTAAAAGAACACCTTCAAGGACTTCACTTTGACAGTTAATGAAGGGGTAAAAGCAAAGGTGAGGTTGTGGCCCTGTCAACGAAGTCAAACCTTCCCAGTGACAATGTCAATAAACTGGTCTCTCATTGAGAGAAATGTGCTCTTCCCAGGGTGACTATGTTGAGAAATTAATAAGTATACATGAACAATAAAGATGTACAATGTTGATAACACTTGTTTTATTTAAAAACTTTCATGAATTTTCCCGTAAAAAATTCAGAGGCAGGACTTTTCAGCACATCTCATAAGGTACTTCACCACAAAAGTTTTGTTTTGGGCCCTATTTATAAAAGCAGCAGCTTAATGTTCTTGCCTAATCATAACTACTTTGCAGTTGCTGTTCGAGAAAATTGGTTAGTTGATGGGTAGGGCCTATATTCAGTTTTGTGTATTTTCAGTTTAGCATTACATTTATGATTCCGCAGTGTTTCCCGTTAGATGAAAATCTAGTCAGGAATGAGTACTTTTTTGTACCCATTTTCTAGCAGCTAGTATTTCAGAAAATGTCCACAAATTAATTTTTGCAGTTCTATAGGTTCAACTAGGTAGCAACGTCACTGTTTAGCAACCTCTAAGGAAGGTAGAATGTGAAGGAGACAGTAACCCCTGCCACTTTAAAATATAGAGGAGAAAGGCAACAACTGACTTATCATGGACTGATGTGTGAAGAATAGGAACATCTGTAACAGGAAACAGTATTCATACTAGCTTTCTAGCTCTTGCTCTTGCTCTTTTTCTAATAAAAGCACACACAACCACACAGGCGCCCATGGCTGCAGGTGTGTACATGTGGTTGGAGTGTGATTGATTGTACTTCTACTAGAAAAAGAGCAAGAGCTTGAAAGCCACTGTGAATTCTGTTTCCTGTTAAATATTATTGTGTTCCACACATCAGTTTGCTATAGATGGACTGTTGCCTTTCTCTTATTTTGTGTGTTGTTCCATCTACAAGGTGTACAACATTGCTTCTGCCATTTTTCCCCCAGCATTTGAGGCTTCAATGAAACAAATTCGTTACACATATCATTCAAAGTATTTTCCATCGCTGGCCGCTACTTTTTCCCATCTTTTGGGCAGTGCACGAATCCTGTGTCGAAAAAATTGTTCATCTTTTGAAGTGATCCATGAATCAATCCAATTAGTGACTTCTCCATGAGATCGGAAGTGTTGGTCAGCCAACCCATGTGCCATTGATCTAAACAGGTGATAGTCAGAAGGAACAATGTCTGGAGAATACAGCAGGTGGGGTAGGACTTACCATTCTAACGTTTCCAAGCACGTTTTTTTCTCTTTTGCAACATGGGGTCGAGCGTTGTCATGCTGCAAAATCACTTTATCGTGCCTCTCACTGTATTGCAGCCATTTGTCTTTTAATGCTCTGCTCAAACACATTAATTGCGTTCGATAACGAGCACCTGTGATTGTTTCACTTGGTTTTAATACCTCCTAGTACAGGATGCCGAGCTGGTCCCACCACATGCAGAGCATGATGTTGTAGCCATGAATATTCAGTTTGGCTGTCAATGTGGAAGCATGGCCAGGATATCCCCATGAATTTTTGCATTTAGGGTTACCGTAATTAGCCCATTTTTCGTCCTCGGTCACAATTTGATTCAGAAATCCCTTCCGTTTTTGCCTCTGAAGCAACTGTTCACAAACACACAAATGCCATTCGATGTTTCTTGAGTTCATCTCACACGGGACCCAAGTTCCCTCTTTCTGAATCATGCCCATAGCCTTGAGAGCTTTTGAAATGGCTTGCTTTGTCTTTCCCACTAATCGTCCCAATTATTCTTGAGTTTGACACGAGTCTTCACTAAGCAATGTCTCCAGTTCTGCATCTGCAAAAACATTCTCTCTTCCACCACTATGCTGGTCTACGATGTTAAAATCACCGTTCTTGAAGCGTTGAAACCACTCGTGACACATTCTTTCACTAATGGCGTCCTTACCATACGTACTTGACAGCATTCAGTGAGATTCAGCCGCTGTTTTCTTCATATTGAAACAAAACAGTAACACCTCCTGCAGATGACGAGAATTAGGCTCATAAATTGATATTTTCAATCAGAAACAACTTTCTGATGCAGACACAAATTTACTAATGTCTGAATGAGGTTATGTTGACCAAGGTCCAAGCTAATTGCCTGACATCTGCAATTTGTTTCTTTCGACTGCTACTTACCATTGTCGCCACCTGTCGGAAAATGGTGGAGGAAAAGTTGTACACCTTGTAGGAATTTCCATTATTGTGTTAATTATGTAATGCAATTGTAACATGTTACAGTGATATATTTAATGATCAAAATTTGAGTTAACACAGTTGATTTAGCTGTTTTACACATTCTTTGTGATCCAAATACTTATGAAGCAAATGTGATTTTATGTAAAAGGTGGCTGCATATAGAAACAATGTTTGCTGTTGCACAGAAGAATTGGGTGTACATATATGACAACCAAGGTATCGAATTACACTGTCTGAAGAATTTACACCACGTTCTAAGGATGGAGTTCCTGCCATACCACTTCCTGCTGGCTACCAGTGTGAGTATTCTTACATTTCTTGCTTATACCTTACTTCTGGCTGTGGAATGCTCTAGGTAGAATATAAATATAATGGAAGGAGTTAAGATAACAGCTCAGCTATAATTGAAGTGTTCAGTTATCAACGGACGCATCGACAGGAGTGAGACTGTTGCTGTCAGACAAATACTTCTTCAGGGGTAATAGAATACATAAAACCTGTACGGCTATAGTGCGCACAGATTGACTTTTTTTGTCATTTCAGACAGCATTTGTGTATTATTAAGAGAAATTGCTAGAACTATATTATGGAAGGACAGTGAATGATCAGCATCTTTCCCACTCTTAGTGATTTATTCACTTGACTATGAATGGCACAATGGCAGAAAGATTAACACATTGACAGTGCACAAGTTGTATATTCATACATACAAAAAATAATTAGCCAGGTGTAAAACTGTTTATTAATATTTCTTTTTCATAAGAATGAGCAGTAGATTTTAATTGAATATGGTGTGTTCTCTCTCTCTCTCTCTCTCTCTCTCTCTCTCTCTCTCACACACACACACACACACACACACACACACACACACACACACACACACACACACACACGGCTGTGCCCCTATATGGTGCCACCTGGACGAACAGTGCCACTGCTGCATTTGGGCAGGTTGTGTTGGGTGAGGTTGAGAGGAGGATTAGGGTTGTGTGGTTAGTGGCTTGGAGAGAGGCAGCTGGTTTGCTGGCTAGGAATGGGAAGGGAGAGATGGCAGCTACATGGGCTAGGCATGTGATGCATGGTTGTCAGTTGGTGGGGAGCGGCACATACTGATGGTGACATGGAGTCATGCATTGGGAGGGGGTGACAGTGGAGGAACAGGAACTGTTTGGTGCAGATATTGGGACAGTGGGTTACCAGAGATTGAGGCTTGGACAGTTACAGGAGCGAAGGATGTCTTGTAAGGATAACTCTCAAATATGTAGTTCAGAGAAGCTGATGATGTTAAGGACCTGCAACATAATTGATATATAACATGGTTGCTTACACTGATGGCCCAGCCTCTGGTTGGGTAGGATAAGCCTGTGACAGAGCTGGAGTGATTTGGGCAGGTATTGCACCATGGTCTACCACAAAGATATTACCATAGTGGGAAGAGGGTGGGAGTTGAAGTGGCGTAGGGATGGGTTAAGATGTTGTATAGGGTGGGTGGATGATGAAACACCATTTTAGGATGGGTGGGAAGGATCTTGGATTGAATATCTCTAATGGCATGACGAGAGATATTCAGAGCCTTGGCAGAGGATATTGTTCAGTTGTTCCAGTCCAGGGTAATACTGGGTGACAAGGGGGCACTCCTTTGTAACTGATTCTTGGACATGATGGGAGGATTGGGTGTATGTGAAGATATGGAGTGGGAAATACATTTGTGGACTAGGTTTATGGGGGTTTTACCTGTCTATGAAGGCCTTTACGTGAGCTTCACCATATTGGGTAATGGAGTTTTCGTCACTGCAGATATATTGCCCACAGGTGTATGGGAGGGATTTTTTGGTGGGAAAGGGATGGCAGCTTTCAAAATGCAGGTACTTATGGCTAATAGGATTAATGTGGACAGAAGTGTGGGTGGACTCATTAGAGGGGTGGAGGTCAATATCCAGAAATGTTGTACATTGGGTAGAGGAGGACCAGGTGATGCAGACAGGAGAAAAGGTGTTGGGATCGTGAAGTAATGAGTACAGGGTGTCTTGGCCCTGAATCCAAATCATGAAGATATCATCAATGAACATAGTAAAGACAAAGGGTTGGGAGTTTCAGAGGCTAGGAAGGTTTCCTGTAGAAGGCCCATAAACAGTTTGGCACAGGAGTTTGTCATGCAGGATCCACTTGCTGTCCCCATGTCACATTCAGCAAGTGCCACTCCCCACTGCCCCGACAACCGTGCGTCAGATGTCTAGCAAATATATCTGCCACCCCTCCCCCCTGCATGCCTAGCCGGCAAACTAGGTATCTCCCTCCAAGCTGCCAGCCAACCAGCCCCAGTCGCTCTCCCTGCCTCCTGCCTCTCTCTTGCCCTACCCACCCCACCTAACACAACCCCCGTTCACAGCCCGTCTACTTGTCAAAGTGCAGCACTAGCACTGTTCGTTCATCCTGGACCATATAAGGGCATGTGCATGCATGCATGTGTGCATGCATGCGGATGCGCGCGAGTGTGCTTATCGATGACTAAATGCTTCTACTTTATGGTGAGTGGTCTCCTTTAATACAAAGGTATTTGCATTCTATCAGAACTTTCCTGCAACATTTTTACTTTCTGTACAATATATTTGATGCTCTTCTTCTGTTTGATTTCAGAGTGAAGAAGGATACCTTGCATGGTTAGATGTTTCCATTGGAAAGATAATTTCTCGATATAATGCAAGGCTAGGAAGGCTTAATATAATGACACAAAATCCATACAATGCTGTCCTTTGTTTAGGGCATTCGAAAGGTGAGCATCTGAGCTAACAGTAATGTTTTTCCATCACAGTTTCTAAATTACTTTTGTTTCCTCAAGGCTTTTAAGATATGTGTATGTGCATATTTATATTTGGAAGAATTGTTTGTAGGTATATTGGATAGTTGCCTGTTTTACCCTATACTCCCACAGAAAAGTAACTGTGCCATTTCATACTCTGTGCTTACCTGCTAGCTTTTTGGATGCTTCAAAAACTGGTGCATTTGTATTAACACATATGGAAAATAACTCCATTGGAGACACATACCACCTTAAGATGTTCTGAATGTAGTAGTAACTATATTCCCCTTGTCAGCTCCAGCATAGAACAGCAATTAAGGATGATTTGAGGCAGTGCACGCCCCATGACAGCAATGTTCCATGCGCCTGTTCTGAACTCTGTGAGTCGAACTGACGATATAAACCTTCCCATGTTGACATAGAATTTTATATAAGCCAGGCTTGCTAAGTCCCAAAACAAACTTTCACAGCCGGCCGGAGTGGCCGAGCGGTTAAAGGCGTTACGGTCTGGAATCGCACGACCGCTATGGTCGCATGTTCGAATCCTGCCTCGGGCATGGATGTGTGTGATGTCCTTAGGTTAGTTAGGTTTAAGTAGTTCTAAGTTCTAGGGGACTTATGACCACAGCAGTTGAGTCCCATAGTGCTCAGAGCCAAACTTTCACAGAGCTGTGTTGTGCCCTAATCTTGGAAGGTGAATGGAACACACTCTTAATGTTAAAACTCCTCAAAATTCTTAGAGTCTTAAATGATATGCCCCCTGCATAAGGAATAAAGGCCACAGATCTATGCCCTATTCATGCACCTTCAGGGATAGTCCAAACTCCATAACCCGATGAATCTGCTTCTAAGAGTATCCATTTTCCATAGAAACAACCATCAAATACAAAAGTTCTTAGGTTAAACTCTCTGCATCAAAAATGGCATTGCTCTGCATAGCAGAGTCCTAAGGATGCCACTTCCTTGGTATGGTGGATGGCATTTCTCAGCATGCAGACACCGATCAGTGTGTGTCGGTTTTCAGTGAACACTATGTCCCATAGTACCATCTGTTGTTTTGTAAACCATGACATCCAAGAATGGAAGCATCCCATCACTTTCAACCTACATGGTAAATTTAATGCCGGGATGAAGACAGTTAAGTGGTCCAAAAATCTGTTGAGAGCAGCATGTCCATGTGGCCAGACGAAAAATGTATCATCTTCATACCTCCAGAACCATGTTTGTGTCAAAGCTGAAGTCCTTAGTATCATATCCTCAAAGCCCTCCATGAATAAGCTGGCAACAATGGATGATAAAGGACTACCCATAGCTATTTTGTCATTCTGTTCAAAAATGTTGCCGTTAAATGAAAAATACGTGGATGTTAGCATATGACGACAGAGCTTCACCAACTCTTCATCCAGCCAAGCACTGATAAGAAAACACATCTGTTTTACCTGTAGACAGCTGGATATTGTCTTCAGAGATTTATTTTACTTCCATTTGGCTTGTCATCACAGTTTTCAAGAGACATAGGGGAGTGGGTTGATGGTTCCACATGGGCACTATTAGACTGGGGACATAGTGCCCTTACCAATCAGTCTTCGAGATTTGAACGTCTTCTTTCTCATCCTACAGCATCAGAAGAAATAAACTTCAACACACTGTTATTAATCTTTCTAGTAAGGTGTTGGACATGACCAAAGTTTTGGTGTTGTAGAAAGGTTTAAATTTTGCTCCCACTTCATAGAGACCTCCTGTCGCAGAATTTATCTGCTCTGGAGAACAAGCAATACACACCTCCTTGAGAACCAGATGGAAGAAATAAGGCAAGAAGTGTCCCACACATTACATTGGGCTCGGCCACCGTGGGATAACATCTCTTCCGGAGAGACAGTGGCCATTCGTTCCTGTAGGAATGATGATGATTACTACTCAGCAACCTGGCTTACGGAGAACTGTCTAGTGACCCAACAGAAAGGATTAGGAACAAGACATTTTCAGTTTTGAAAAAGAGCTCATTGTCCAAAGATTTACGTAAGAAACTTCATACTGGTGCTGCTTTTCTGCTTAGGTTGTATGGTCTGCCTAAGTTACCTAAGGAAGGGATCCCTGTGTGCCCTATTGTTAGTAATTTGAGTGCACCCACTTATAACCTGGCGAAGTATTTAACATCTGTTCCAGCCCATATGTTGGCAAGTGTGAACACCATATCTCCAGTTCAGTGGATTTTATTTGATGATTGAAATTTTTGAGTCTGGGTCCTTTGGATTTATTATTGCGTTTTGATGTGGTATCTCTATTTACACGAGTCCCTCTGCAAGAGTCCCAGAGCTTGAGTAGTGAGAAACTGAATTAAGAGTTGGTGAAGCTTTGTCGTCACATGCTGAAATCCACATATTTTTCATGTAACAGCAACATTTTTGAGCAGAATGACAAAATAGCTGTCGGTCGTCCTTTATCATCCATTGTTGCCAACTTATTCATGTAGGACTTTGAGAATATGGCACTGGAACATTGGTTTTGCAACCAACGTGCTTCTGGAGGTATGTAGATGATAACTTTTTCATCTGGCCACATGGACGTGATGCTCTCAACAGATTTTTGGACCACTTCAACTGTCTTCATCCCAGCATTAAATTTACCATTTAGGTTGAAAGGAATGGGATGCTTCCATTCTTGGATGTCATCGTTTACAAACAACAGATGGTACTCTGGGACTAGTGTTCACCGAAACCCAACACACGCTGCTTGGTATCTGCATGCTTAGAGTTGCCATCCACCATACCAACACAGTGGCGTCCTTAGGACTCTGTACGCTCAGCATAAGCCATTTCTGATGCAGAGAGTTTAACCCAAGAACTTGCACATTTGATGGCTGTTTTAAGGAAAATGGATACTCTGAGAAGCAGGCTTGGACCATCCCCAGAGGTGCATGAATAGGATTGTAGTTCTGTGGCCATTATTCCTTATGCTGGGGGCATATCATTTAAAATTGGAAGAATTTTAAGGAGTTTTAACATTAAGAGTGTGTGCCATCCACTTTCCATGCTTAGGGCACAACTCGTCTCTGTGGAAGATGATTTGGGGCGTAAGAAGCCTGGCTTATATAAAACTCCATGTTGATATGGGAAGGTTTACATCAGCCATTGGATTTGCACAGTTCAGACCAGGTGCATGGAACATTGCCGTCATACGAAGCTACAACTGGAAAAATTGGCAGTAGCAGTACATTTTTTAAACGAGGGACAAGGGATGAAGTTTGACAAAACTGTGATAGTTGCCAACACATCCAGCTTTTGGAACAGTGTTTATAAAGAGGCAATAGAAATTAGGTTGGCAGATAATTTGGTTAATTGAGTCAATGGGTATCCTCTTAGCAGGACGTGGAACCCTGTACTATTCCGCATCAAAACAGAACGTTCTTCAGTGCAGCCAGTCCGAATGTTCGAAAATAGTCTCTTGAATGTGATATATCATTGCTGCTGGTATTCTACTAAGGTTGGCGCCATCTGCCTCGTCTTGGAGGGCAGCATCTGTGGTGTGCAGTACATGTGCCGTGTACGGTACGGAGGCCTGTATTGATTTGCAGCCTTGGCATCAGTTCTCAGCAGCATCAGGGGCATTCCGAAGATGATGAGCAGTTGGATTGTCGAAATATTGAATCGAGTTAATGTTAGGATCCGGCAGCATCCCGAAGAGAATTTCAAGACTTATTATGCCAAGAAAGCCTACAAAGTCACAAAACTCGCCTGGATTTTGGACACCACCACCAAATTTGTTAAAAACTTGTCCGAAAGAACAGATACCATCTTTTTATATATATATATATATATATATATATATATATATATATAAAGATGGTATCTGTTCTATATATACCTAAAAACAAAGATGATGTGACTTACCAAATGAAAGTGCTGGCAGGTCGACAGACACACAAACGAACACAAACATACACACAAAATTCAAGCTTTCGCAACAAACTGTTGCCTCATCAGGAAAGAGGGAAGGAGAGGGAAAGACGAAAGGATGTGGGTTTTAAGGGAGAGGGTAAGGAGTCATTCCAGTCCCGGGAGCAGAAAGACTTACCTTAGGGGGAAAAAAGGACGGGTATACACTCGCACACACACACATATCCATCCACACATATACAGACACAAGCAGACATATTTAAAGACAAAGAGTTTGGGCAGAGATATGTCAGTCGAGGCAGAAGTGCAGAGGCAAAGATGTTGTTGAATGACAGGTGAGGTATGAGTGGCGGCAACTTGAAATTAGCGGAGATTGAGGCCTGGTGGATAACGGGAAGAGAGGATATATTGAAGAGCAAGTTCCCATCTCCGGAGCTCGGATAGGTTGGTGTTAGTAGGAAGTATCCAGATAACCCGGACGGTGTAACACTGCACCAAGATGTGCTGGTCTTGCACCAAGGCATGTTTAGCCACAGGGTGATCCTCATTACCAACAAACACTGTCTGCCTGTGTCCATTCATGCGAATGGACAGTTTGTTGCTGGTCATTCCCACATAGAACACATCACAGTGTAGGCAGGTCAGTTGGTAGATCACGTGGGTGCTTTCACACGTGGCTCTGCCTTTGATTGTGTACACCTTCCGGGTTACAGGACT
Source organism: Schistocerca cancellata (assembly GCF_023864275.1). Classification (NCBI taxonomy): domain Eukaryota; kingdom Metazoa; phylum Arthropoda; class Insecta; order Orthoptera; family Acrididae; genus Schistocerca; species Schistocerca cancellata. The sequence goes on from NC_064626.1 coordinate 1,085,828,838, forward strand.
GGAGTAGGTGGTGGTGGGAGGGTGCATGGGACAGGTTTTACACCGGGGGCGGTTACAAGGGTAGGAGCCAGAGGGTAGGGAAGGTGGTTTGGGGATTTCATAGAGATGAACTAAGAGGTTGCGAAGGTTAGGTGGACGGCGGAAAGACACTCTTGGTGGAGTGGGGAGGATTTCATGAAGGATGGATCTCATTTCAGGGCAGGATTTTAGGAAGTCGTATCCCTGCTGGAGAGCCACATTCAGAATCTGATCCAGTCCCGGAAAGTATCCTGTCACAAGTGGGGCACTTTTTGGGTTCTTCTGTGGCAGGTTCCGGGTTTTAAGGGGAAGAGGAAGTGGCTCTAGCTATTTGTTTCTGTACCAGATCGGGAAGGTAATTGCGGGATGCGAAAGCTGTTTTCAGGTTATTAGTGTAATGGTTCAGGGATTCCGGACTGGAGCAGATTCGTTAGCCATGAAGACCTAAGCTGTAGGGAAGGGACCGTTTGATATGGAATGGGTGGCAGCTGTCATAATGTAGGTACTGTTGCTTGTTAGTGGGTTTGATGTGGATGGATGTGTGAAGCTGGCCATTGGACAGATGGAGGTCAACATCGAGGAAAGTGGCATGGGATATGGAGTAGGACCAGGTGAATCTGATGGAACCAAAGGAGTTGAAGTTGGAGAGGAAATTCTGGAGTTCTTCTTCACTGTGAGTCCAGATCATGAAGATGTCATCAATAAATCTGTACCAAACTTTGGGTTGGCAGGCTTGGGTAACCAAGAAGGCTTCCTCTAAGCGACCCATAAATAGGTTGGCATATGAGGGGGTCATCCTGGTACCCAAGGCTGTTCCCTTTAATTGTTGGTATGTCTGGCCTTCAAAAGTGAAGACATTGTGGGTTAGGATGAAGCTGGCTAACGTAATGAGGAAAGAGATTTTAGGTAGGGTAGCAGGTGATCGGCATGAAAGGAAGTGCTCCATCGCAGCGAGGCCCTGGACATGCGGCATATTTGTGTATAAGGAAGTTGCATCAATGGTTACAAGGATGGTTTCCGGGGGTAACATTGGCGTTCAAGAAAGTGTTTGGTGTCTTTGATGAAGGATGGGAGACTGCATGTAATGGGTAGAATGTGTTGATCTACGTTGGGCAGAGATGTATTCTGTGGGGGCTTGGTAACCAGCTACAGTGGGGCGGCCGGGATATTTGGGTTTGTGAATTTTAGGAAGTAGGTAAAAGGTAGGGATGCGGGGTGTCGGTGGGGTCAGGAGGTTCATGGAGTCAGGTGAAAGGTTTTGTAGGGAGCCTAGGGTTCTGAGGATTCCTTGAAGGGAACCCTTGTCAGCCGGAAGAATGACGATGGATCGGTCAGCCTTCAGATCACAGATAGCCTGGGCTTCAGCTGTGGTGATGTTGGGAGTAGGATTAAGGTTTTTCAAGAAAGATTGAGAGGCAAGGCTGGAAGTGAGAAGTTCCTGGAAGGTTTGGAGAGGGTGATTTTGAAGAAGAGGAGGTGGGTCCCGCTGTGACGGAGGACGGAACTGTTCCAAGCAGGGTTCCATTTGGATAGTGTCTTGGGGAGTTGGATCATTAAGAGTAGGATTAGGATTATTTTTCTTCGTGGCAAAGTGATATTTCCAGCACGGACTATGAGTGTAGGACAGTAAATCTTTGACGAAGGCTGTTTGGTTGAATCTGGGAGTAGGGCTGAAGGTGAGGCCTTTGGATAGGACAGAGTTTTTGGATGGATTGGGAGAGAGGTTTGGAGGAAAGGTTAACTACTGAAGTGGGGTATTGTGGTTCCAGATTGTGTTGATTAGAATTCTGAGGTTTTACAGGGAGTGGAGCTGGAAGTGGGAGATTGAGTAGATGGGAGAGACGGGGTCTGTGTGCAATGAGGGGAGGTTGAGGTTTGTTGGAAAGGTTGTGGAGGGTGAGTGAGTTGCCTTTCCGGAGGTGGGAAACCAGGAGATTGGATAGTTTTTTGAGGTGGATGGTGGCAAGCTGTTCTAATTTGGCCTTTGGGGGTAATGCAAAATGTCAGACAAGCCTGAGTAAATAAAATATGGGAGTGTAATCTGGCTAGGGGAAGGCATGTTTGCGGAGCGAATGTAAATAAAACTTAATGGGGTCATTGTGGGGATGTTGTGAGGGAGACATGATATTTAGAAGGTGGAAAGTGTAACATGAGGCTAAAATGGAAGTCCCTGCAGTTGTACTATCTTGTGTGTGTGTTTTTTATTGTGTCTATCAACATACCAACGCTTTCTCACTTGGTAAGTTACAGCATCTTTGTTTTTTGGGAATGTGGAACTCACGGGAGGCGTGCCAGAGATAAGTCCCTGTAGTCGTACTATCTTCTGTGTCCTCGGTGGCTCAGATGGATAGAGTGTCTGCCATGTAAGCAGGAGATCCTGGGTTCGAGTCCCGGTCGGGGCGCACATTTTCAACTGTCCCCGTTGACTTATATCAATGCCTGTATGCAGCTAGGGGTATTCATTTCATTGTAAAACCACCAAATTTGTTAAGAAACAGCACTGAAGTTGGAAAAAACCCGCATAATTGGTGGAAACAAAACCAACAACACTGAACTTGAAAACACAAACAAACAACACAGATTTTGGCAAGAAACATGGAATTTGACAAGAAATCATACCAAATTTGACAGGAAAAACAACAGTAAATATGACAAAAGGCAACACTGAATTTGCCAAAAAATAACACTGACTTTCAACACAGTGTGAGTCTTTTAACCTAAGGGTCTATAGTTCATGTCCCTGTCTGGGCAAAGATTTTAAAAAACAACACTGAATTTGTCAAAAGATAACACTGGGTTTGCCAAAAAATAACACTGGGTTTGCCAAGAAATAACACTGGGTTTGCCAAGAAATAACGGCGAGTTTGACAAAAATTAACACCCAGTTTGGTTATGAAATAAAACAATTTTCTCCTGTGCCTAATTATCACCAGACATTTCCTGGAGACTGTAGAGTGCAAATGAATGACACATTCTGCCAGCAATTATTGAGTTTTTTGTATAAATAACTGTAGATTCCCCAATATACATTAGTAAACAGTATGCCTATGACCTATCCAGCATCCTTCAGCAGGTAAGTAACATGGTGGCCTGCCCTTGATTTTTGTTTTATTGTTGTGAACTTTCCATTAACATAACGCATTTGCAATACAGTTTTGCTTTAGATCTCTCAGTGTTTGAAGTCAAATGAACATTACTTTCTAAAGAAATTTCTTTGTTGACATAAAATTTCAAATATTAAAATTCTGGAATGGTGGTCACCATTTTTTGCATTATTCATTAACACTTTCACTTGAGTTACATCAGTTACTGTATGCTGTCTGAAGAAAAGAAAGTATTAGTCTATTAAATCTGGCTGCGTGTGTTGCTGGCTACCTTCTCAAATGTGCTCTCCTTGAAGAACACCTGGACTAATGAAAAAGTAAGCTCTCCGAGTAACAGTTTGACACACTGTCTTTGCATTGCCTCTTCAGAATGTCATTTTGGAAACTAGAGACATGGCACAGACACTGTAATATCTAAGAATTTTGCCATTAATTATGATACACTTTGAAGGAGCGTACTTTGTGCGTCTCATTATAGTGCTTACCCTTGTTTTTCTGTAAGCTGCTTAATTGTTATACAGGGTTTAACCTCTGAGTCCAGTAGTATTCTTAAGGTCTGTTAAGATGTAATTTACTTTATTACATTATCTTTTCGTGATTAGTATTTATAAGTGTGTTAGAAACAAAATAGGCAGTAATAGGCATTGTGAAGTTTTTTTGTATGTCTGAAGAAAAGAGGATAAAAGGCAGTGCAAAGACTTAGATATTGGTTCTCTAGATGCTCATGATTTAACTGTCACCACACTAAAAAGTTAACAATCTAGGATTTCTATAGTTGAAGTCCTTTTATTCTTATACCCATCTTACTGCTACACATGACCTCAAATTTTCTTGCTGTTTTGAATGTGCCGAATATATTTCATGTTCTTTAGTTAGATCTTAGGGAAAGGTGAAATCTAACTTGTTACAGATCGGAGTTCGAGTTCTGTCCGATTTTGTTCTGCACTACATAAAGTTACCTTTATTCAGTCAATTTGTTGGTGTCTGTCAGTCTTTCATTTTCACACACACATTTTTTAGAATATCTCAGTATCAAGGATGAATATTTTTCTCTGTCCCATATGATAAGCACTATTGTCCCAAATCATCTCTGTCTATTCCCTTTGTTTCTATGTATCTACTATTTTTTCTGAGATTGTGATTAGTTTATTTATTCTGTATCTTTATTTCTTATGCTACCAGGTACTGTAACAATGTGGAGCCCAAATGTCCGTGAACCACTTGCCAAAATGTTGTGCCACAAGCATCCACTATTGGCTGTAGCTGTTGACCCTGCAGGCATGTAAGAAAAGTACAGAAATTTAGTTACATGTATTTTTATAATTGAGTTTCTCTTAGGTATTGTTTAGTTTTGATAAAATTCTAGTGTGGACGAGTTTTCTATCAGACGGAAATGAGGAAAATGTCTTTGAACTTTAACCACAGTTTTCTGTGTTTGTCCAATTTTAATTACATTTTCTCATTTTGTCTTTTAATTGATTGGTACTGTCTATCAGTTTCAACAAACTCAAATACTCTCAGAGCATTTTTGCATTTGTTGATCAGAAGATCCCTAACCACATTATGGTTCAGTGACTCTTCCAAAAAGATTGGGTCTCATATTCCATCATTTTTTGAGAGTGCTTCAGGCATATTATTAACTCTTGTAGTTATATTTTGGCATACAATCTTTTAGCCATTCTCAGGATGAATTCCTTGTAAGAGTTTTGATGCACTTTACGCTGTGGAGTAAATATGCATGTGTCAGAGATAACACTGTTGGTAACATGAGCATCGCTGACAGATAAAACTTCATGTCTCTAAGAGTAAAACAAAGCAACTGCAGAGTCAGCGAATCCACATTGCTTTCAAAGTATTTGGTTGACTGTTATGGATGGCATATGTTCAAATTTTCATGTGGAAAAACTTGGAGACTAATACTTACTTCAAGAGCACAGACTTGAAATGAAGGGTTTCCATAATTTGTTGAGTTGGGAAAAGCCATGCACCTGATGGAAGCCCTTTCAAATTCTATACAGAATTTGCAGCTGAGTGAGGCCCTTTCTTTAACCATTATATAGCATACATGCATCAAACAAATACTGTGCCCAGTGGTTCAAAGAAAGCGCAGGTCATACTCGTCTACAAGAAGGGTAGCAAAATGACCCACAAAACTACTGTCCAATCTCATTGACATCTGTCTGTTGTAGAATCCTAGAACATGTTCTGAGCCCAAACATAATGTGGTGTCCAGAACAGAATTATGTCATCCATGTCAACCAACATGGATTCCAAAAACATCAATCTTGTGAAATCCAACTTGTGCTTTTCTAACATCATGTCCTGAAAGCTATGGATCAGGGAAGATGGGTGGGTGTTGTATTTCTTGAATTCCAAAAAGCATTTGAGTCAGTACTACACCAAAACTTGTTAACCATCATACACAGCAATGGAAAATCCAGGATGGAATGTAACAATATTATAAAAAAGAATAGTATCTACTCACCATATAGCAGAGACACTGTGTCGCAGATAGGCACAACAAAAAGAGTGTCACAAAATAAGCTTTCAACCAACAAGGCCTTTGTCAAAAATAGACCACACACACACACACACACACACACACACACACACACACACACACACATGCAACTCACACTCGCATGAGCACAGTCTCGGGCATCTGAAGCCAGACTATGAGCCACAGCTGCAGCACATGGTGGGAGAGCCAACTAGGTGAGGGTAATGAGGAGGCTGGGGTGGAGAGGGGAAAGGATACTGGGGCAAGGGTGAGGGACAGTAAAGTGCTGCTGGGGAGCATGCAGGGAATAGAGGGCTGTGTAGTGCTCTAATGGGAACAGGGCAGGGGCTAGATGGGTGAGGACAATGACTAATGAAGGTTGAGGCCAGGAGGGTTGTGGGAAAATAGGATATATATTGCAGGGAGAGTTTCCACCTGTGCAATTCAGAATTGGTGGGGTGGATCCATATAGCACAGGCTGTGAAGCAGTCATTGAGATGATGAACATTGTATTGGGTGGTGTACTCAGCAACAGGGTGGTCCAGTTGTTCCTTGGCCACAGTTTGTTGGTGGCCATTCATACGGACAGACAGCTTGTTTCCTGTCATGCCCATGTGGAACACAGCACCGTAGTTGCAGCTTAGCTTGTAGATTACATGGCTTGTTTCACAGGTAGGCAAGGGGTTGGGAGCAAGGATTGTGTAGGGATGGATGAGGATATTGTGTATGTTCTCCTCACAGTCGTATTCTGCCATCCACTGAACCTACACAATATCTTCATCCATCGCTACACAATCCCTGCTCCCAATCCCTCGATTCATGGCTCATATTCCTTAATAGACCTAGATGCAACACCTACTCCATATGCTTCCCACCACCATCTACTCCAGTCCAGTCACAAACATCACCTGTCCCATCAAAGGCAGGGCTGCCTGTGAAACCAGTTAAATGATCTACAAGCTAAGCTGCAACCACTGTGCTGCATTCTGCATGGGTATGGTAACCAACAAGCTGTCTGTCCACATGACTGGCCACCGACAAACTGTAGCCAAGAAATAACTGTACCCACCCTATTGCTGAACACGCCGCTCAGCATGATGTTCTTCATTTCAGTGATTGCTTCATAACCTGTGCCATATGGATCCTTCAGACCAGCACTAGCTTTTCTGAGTGGTGCAGGTGGGAACTCTCCCTGCAATATGTCCTATGTTCCCACAAACATTCTGATCTCAACCTTCATCAGTCATTGTCCTCACTCATCTAGCCCCTTCCCCGTTCCCATTCGAGCCCTACACAGCCCTCCATTCCACCAACGCACCCAGTTTTTTTTTTACTTCTCTCCTTTTCCGCTACACCCCCCCCCCCCTCCCACACCCTCCAGCTAACCTTCTGACTGGACCTAGCTACCCTACCCTCTGTCCACCCCGTCCCTGCATGCTCCCCAGCAGCACTTTAGCATACCTCACACCTACCCTGGTACTCCTTCCCCTCCACACCTCAGCCTCCTTCGTACCCACACCCAGTTGCCTCTCCCCATGATGCGCTGCTGCTGCTCATAGTCTGGCTTCAGCTGCCAGAGACTGTGCTGAAGTGTGTGTGTGTGTGTGTGTGTGTGTGTGTGTGTGTGTGTGTGTGTTTGACAAAGGCCTTGTTGGCTAAAAGCTTATTTTGTGACAGTCTTCTTATTGTGCTTATCTGCGACTCAGCACCTCCGCTATATGGGGAGTAACAACTATCCCTTTCGGAATAACTATAATGTGTGGTGTCAAAAGTTGCAACTAGATGGAGGGTATCTCGCAAGGGAGGTTGCAAGATTTTACATTGGATGGGGAGTCATCAACAGATGTAGAAGTAACTATCCCAAGGAACCCTTGTTATTTATATTACACTGAGGTACCTTACCCTTTTAAATGCTGGATTACGACGTAAGAAGCTGTCATCTTTTGTAATATACTCCTCTGCATACGATCTTGACTGGCTGTATCAGAGCTGGACAAAGCCTCACTCAGAGTTCTTATCCTTGCTTGGGGATAAATTTAATTGGTAATTTTTCTCCAGGTTGAGTCAATTAAACTTTCTAGGAGCACTTTTCTGACCTAGAGGAGAGGTTCAAATTGTGGCTTATATTGCATCACTGTATAATGTAACGTGAAACAAGCACCATCGAGTTAGCAGAATTCTGGCTGTCAGTGATATTGTTTAACTGTGCTGCAGCATAACGATTAACCATCGGTGTTCAAACACCATTTATCTTTAAATATTTAGTCACTGTAACATGATGAAACAGCATTTTAACACTTTACAATGAGATGCCTGTTTTACGTTTTCATGCTGTTCAGACTTAAAAATGCAGACTTGAGGAAAATACAGAATCGAGGAAAAATTAAAACACCCAAAATATGATCAAAAACATATGTAATGGGCATATATGATCAACAATCGTAATCCTCTTTGATACATTGCATAAAATTGTATAAGTGAAAGACATTAAATGTACAGTACAGTGTTTATACAATATGTATTTGTTGTTGTTATGTCATATGAATAGAATGATTGCTGCAGTTGTAAATACTAAGAATGAGTTTTTTATTGTGTGTTTCATGTGGATTAAAAAACTGAAAGCTTTTTGTTTCAGTATTCATGACAAATGAAATGTTGTAAGTGATTTTCATACCAGATGATGGCCTATGGCTGAAACTGTTAGTTGTAATAAAATCCAGTTAATATAGTCCAGTGTCATAAGGTTTTTTGAAAATTTATACAATAGTTTGCAGTAATGAATCCATCAGTGATTTAAAATATCTCAGATGTGTAAGTTGTTGTTTTGCTCTTCAGTCCTGAGACGGGTTTAATGCAGCTTACCATGCTACTCTATCCTCCCTTCTGTTAAATGTTAATACTGAACAGGATATAAAATCTGTTAAATCTGAGCTCAAGAGGGTAATCAGTAAGCCAAAAATTGATTATTTTAGGACACTCCTCAGAGACATTCACTGGACTGATGTTTACAGTGCTCATGGCATGAATGAAAAATATAACATTTTTGCTAATAAAGTGCTTACCTTATTTGAACACTGCTTTCCCCCAAAACTTACCAAGGTTAGAGCAAAGTCTACAAAGAAGCCATGGATTACTCGAGGAATAGGGGTATCTTGTAAAACAAAAAGAAAACTGTATCTGTCAATCCGAAACATTTCCAATGTTGATGCTATAGCACATTATAAGAAATACTGCAAAATATTAAAGACTGTAATACAGATGTCAAAGCAAATATATTACAAGGAAAAGATAGTCATATCAGATAACAAAATAAAGACAATATGGGATATAGTGAAGGAGGAGACCGGTAGAACCAGAAATGAAGAGGAACAAATAGCATTAAGAGTAAATGATGCATTGGTGACAGATGTGTATAGTGTTGCAGAACTTTTTAACAAACATTTTATAACTGTTACTGAAAAGATGGGGTTGTCAGGTTCGGTAGATGCTGCTATGGATTACCTTAGACCAGACATTTCAAGTAACTTACATAATATGAATTTGACCCTCACTACCCCAACAGAAATAATGTCCATCATAAAATCTTTAAAATCAAAAACATCTAGTGGGTATGATGAAATATCAACAAAGTTAATTAAAGAATGTGATTCTGAGCTAAGTAACATATTAAGCTATCTGTGTAACCAGTCGTTTATCAGTGGAATATTTCCTGAATGGCTGAAATATGCTGAAGTTAAGCCACTGTTTAAGAAGGGAGATAAAGAAATAGCATCAAATTTCCGTCCAATTTCACTGTTGCCAGCATTCTCAAAAATTTTCAAAAAAGTAATGTACAGTCGTCTTTATAACCATCTTATCTCAAATAACATACTGTCAAAGTCACAGTTTGGATTTCTAAAAGGTTCTGATATTGAGAAGGCTATCTACACTTACAGTGAAAATGTACTTAATTCATTAGACAAAAAATTGCAGGCAACTGGTATATTTTGTGATCTGTGAAAGGCATTTGACAGTGTAAATCACAATATCCTTTTAAGTAAACTAGAATATTATAGTGTAACAGGAAATGCTGCAAAATGGTTCAAATCTTATATCTCTGGCAGGAAACAAAGGGTGTTATTAGGAAAGAGACATGTATCAAGCTGTCAGGCATCATCCAACTGGGAACTAATGACATGTGGGGTCCCACAAGGTTCCATTTTGGGGCCCTTACTTTTTCTTGTGTATATCAATGACCTTTCATCAGTAACATTACCAGATGCCAAGTTTGTTTTGTTTGCTGATGATACAAACATTGCAATAAATAGCAAATCAAGTGTAGTCTTAGAAAGATTAGCCAATAAAATATTTGTGGACATTAATCACTGGTTCCTAGCCAATTCTTTGTCACTAAACTTTGAAAAAACACACTACATGCAGTTCAGAACTTGTAAGGGATGTCCCAAGAGTATATGTCTAACATATGATGACAAGAAGATAGAAGAAGTGGACGGTGTTAAATTCTTGGGATTACAGCTTGATAATAAATTCAACTGGGAGGAGCACACCACAGAACTGCTGAAGCGTCTTAACAAATCTCTGTTTGCAATGCGAATTTTGTCAGACATAGGGGATATAAAAATGAAAAAGCTGGCATACTATGCTTACTTTCATTCCATAATGTCATATGGGATTATTTTCTGGGGTAATTCATCAAGCCAAGCTAAAGTTTTCCGGGCACAAAAACATGCAGTAAGAATTATATGTGGTGTGAACTCAAGAACATCCTGCAGAAGCCTGTTTAGGGAACTAGGGATACTAACTACAGCTTCCCAATATATTTATTCCTTAATGAAATTTGTCATTAAAAATATATCACTTTTTCAAACCAACAGCTCAATTCATGGAATCAATACTAGAAATAAGAATAATCTTCACAAGGATTTAAAGTCACTTAGTCTTGTACAAAAAGGTGTGCATTATTCAGGAACACACATTTTCAATAACTTGCCAGCAGCCATAAAAAGCTTAACAACCAATGAAATTCAGTTTAAGAGAAGCCTAAAGGATTTATTGGTGGCCAACTCCTTCTACTCCATTGATGAATTTCTTAGTAAAACCAACTGATTTGTATATAAGTACAACATAACTTCTGCACAATTTCAGTGCAGTAATGTGTTCACTGAAAATTTGTGTGTGTGTGTGTGTGTGTGTGTGTGTGTGTGTGTGTGTGTGTGTGTGTCTGTGTGTGCTTGTGTGTGTGTGTGTAAGTATAATCTAACTTCTGCACCATTTCAGTGCAGTAATGTGTTCATTGTAAATAAGTATTACAGTAGTTGTATTACATGTTTCTTACCTTATAAATAAATAAAAAACTTTTTTATTTTAAATTCAGTGCATTAGTATTTGTAAAATGACTCTTAGTGTTCATTAAAAAATGACGATCATTCCACTTGGGACCTGTGGAATGGTACATTAGCTTATTTGTTTTAGTTGTAAATATTTGTCATGTATTGTTGTTTTTCTGACATGTTCCACATCCTGGAGGACCTCCTCACTACGGATCAATTGGAATGAAAGTAAATCTAAGCTAATCTAATCTAAAACCTGTGCAAGCTTCTTCATCTCCCAGTACTTACTGCAACCTACACCCTTCTGAATCTGCTTAGTGTATTCATCTCTTGGTCTCCCTCACGATTTTTGCCCTCCACGCTGCCCTCCAATGCTAAATTTGTGATCCCTTGATGCCTCAGAACATGCCCTACCAATCGGTCCCTTCTTCTTGTCAAGTTGTGCCACAAACTCCTCTTCTCCCCTATTCTATTGAATACCTCCTCATTAGTTACGTGATCTACCCATCTAATCTTCAGCATTCTTCTGTAGCACCACATTTCAAAAGCTTCTATTCTCTTCTTGTCCAAACTATTTATCGTCCATGTTTTACTTCCATACATGGCTACACTCCATACAAATACTTTCAGAAACGACTTCCTGATACTTAAATCTATACTTAATGTTAACAAATTCCTCTTCTTCAGAAACGCTTTCCTTGCCATTGCCAGTCTACATTTTATATCCTCTCTACTCTGACCATCATCACTTGTTTTACTCACCAAATAGCAAAACTCCTTTACTACTTTAAGTGTCTCATTTCCTAATCTAATCCCCTCAGGATCACCTGACTTAATTCGACTACATTCCATTATCCTCGTTTTGCTTTTGTTGATGTTCATCTTATATCCTCCTTTCAAGACACTGTCCATTCCGTTCAACTGCTCTTCCAAGTCCTTTGCTGTCTCTGACAGAACTACAATGTCATCGGCGAACCTCGAAGTTTTTATTTCTTCTCCATGGATTTTAATACCTACTCCGAATTTTTGTTTTGTTTCCTTTACTGCTTGCTCAATATACAGATTGAATAACATCGGGGAGAGGCTACAGCCCTGTCTCACTCCCTTCTCCACCACTGCTTCCCTTTCATGCACCTCGACTCATAACTGCCATCTGCTTTCTGTACAAATTGTAAATAGCCTTTCGCTCCCTGTATTTTATCCCTGCCACCTTTAAAATTTGAAAGAGAGTATTCCAGTCAACACGGTCAAAAGCTTTCTCTAAGTCTACAAATGCTAGAAACGTAGGTTTGCCTTTCCTTAATCTTTCTTCTAAGATAAGGCGTAAGGTCAGTATTGCCTCACGTGTTCCAACATTTCTACGGAATCCAAACTGATCTTCCCCGAGGTCGGCTTCTACCAGGTTTTCCATTCGTCTGTAAAGAATTCGCGTTAGTATTTTGCAGCTGTGACTTATTAAACTGATAGTTTGGTAATTTTCACATCTGTTAACACCTGCTTTCTTTGGGATTGGAATTATTATATTCTTCTTGAATTCTGAGGGTATTTCGCCTGTCTCATACATCTTGCTCACCAGATGGTAGAGTTTTGTCATGACTGACTCTCCCAAGGCCATCAGTAGTTCTAATGGAATGTTGTCTACTCCCGAGGCCTTGTTTTGACTCAGGTCTTTCAGTGCTCTATCAAACTCTTCGCGCAGTATTGTATCTCCCATTTCATCTTCATCTACATCCTCTTCCATTTCCATAATATTGTCCTCAAGTACATTGCACTTGTATAGACCCTCTATATACTCCTTCCACCATTCTGCTTTCCCTTCTTTGCTTAGAACTGGGTTTCCACCTGAGCTCTTGATATTCATACAAGTGGTTCTCTTTTCTCCGAAGGTATCTTTAATTTTCCTGTAGGCAGTATCTATCTTACCCCTAGTGAGATAAGCCTCTACATCCTTACATTTGTTCTATAGCCATCCCTGCTTAGCCATTTTGCACTTCCTGTCGATCTCATTTTTGAGACGTTTGTATTCCTTTTTGCCTGCTTCATTTACTGCATTTTTATATTTTCTCCTTTCATCAATTAAATTCAATATTTCTTCTGCTACCCAAGGATTTCTACTAGCCCTCGTCTTTTTACCTACTTGATCGACTACTGTGTTTCTTTCCCCCATTCCTGTCAATTGTTCCATTATGCTCTCCCTCAAACTCTCTACAACCTCTGGTTTAGTCAGTTTATCAGGGTCCCATCTCCTTTATTTCCCACCTTTTTGCAGTTTCTTCAGTTTTAATCTACAGTTCATAACCAATAGATTGTGGTCAGAGTCCACATCTGCCCCTGGAAATGTCTTACAATTTAAAACCTGGTTCCTAAATCTTCTTTCTTACCATTATATAATCTATCTGATACCTTTTAGTATCTCTAGGGTTCTTCTATGTGTACAACCTTCTTTCATGATTCCTGAACCAAGTGTTAGCTATGATTAATTTATGCTCTGTGCAAAATTCTATCAGACGGCTTCCTCTTTCATTTCTTACCCCCAATCCATATTCACCTACTGTGTTTCCTTCTCTCACTTTTCCTACTCTCAAATTCCAGTCACCCATGACTATTAAATTTTCGTCTCTCTTCACTACCTGAATAATTTCTTTTATCTCATCATTCATTTCATCAATTTCTTCATCATCTGCAGAGCTAGTTGACATATAAACTTGTACTACTATAGTAGGTGTGGGCTTCGTGTCTATCTTGGCCGCAATAATGCATTCACTATGCTGTTTGTAGTAGCTTACCCGCACTCCTATTTTTTATCCATTATTAAACCTTCTCTTGCATTACCCCTATTTGATTTTGTATTTATAACCCTGTATTCACCTGACCAAAAGTCTTGTTCCTCCTGCCACCGAACTTCACTAATTCCCACTATATCTAACTTCAACCTATCCATTTCCATTTTCAAATTTTCTAACTGACCTGCCCGATTAAGGGATCTGACATTCCACGCTCCGATCCGTAGAACGCCAGTTTTGTTTCTCCTGATAACGACATCCTCCTGAGTAGTCCCCACCTGGAGATCCGAATGGGGGACTATTTTATCTCCGGAATATTTTACCCAAGAGGACGCCATCATCATTTAACCATACAGTAAAGCTGCATGCCCTCAGAAAAATTATGGCTGTAGTTTCCCCTTGCTTTCAGCCGTTCGCAGTACCACAACAGCAAGGCCGTTTTGGTTACTGTTACATGGCCAGATCAGTCAATCATGCAGACTGTTGCCCCTGCGACTACTGAAAAGGCTGCTGCCCCTCTTCAGGAACCACACGTTTGTCTGGCCTCTCAACAGATACCACTCTGTTGTGGTTGCACCTACGGTACGGCCACCTGTATCGCTGAGGCACGCAAGCCTCCCCACCAACGGCAAGGTCCATGGTTTATGGGGGGAGGAGATGTGTAAAAGCAAGTAAAAACTTTTCAAAAAATTGAAATTGATATCTGGGCACAAAGTAATTGAGCTATTTTTTGACTTGCTACAACCACAAATTATTCCTCAAAACACGCATTTTTGAGAGACCTTTCCTTCGCACTCACCAAGGAAAAAAAAAAAATTTATGAACATGCTGAATTAAAACGAAAACAGTGAAGTACTGTGACAGGTGCCAGAATCTAACATGTGAGTGTGTGTGGTTTACTTCTGTAGCCATTGCAACATACTCTGCTGATGTGAGCATGGTTACCTCTAGTGTACTGCTTGTAAACATCCAGCAGGTGAGCTCATTTGTGTGTGTTGATCAGGTTCATTTCATAGTACTTTTTTCAGGAACTGACTTAATTGTGACGTAGTGATACTGCGAAGGTGATCAGAAACGAGGCTATTGGTTTGTCGATCACTATAGCACTGAGTTGACGTTTATGAATGTGTTAGTGACAGGAGAATCTCAACTGTACCAAGAACTCTTTGTGGGAATTGTTTGCAGTCATGCAACGTGCAAAATATTTGTGACCAGGATGAATATGAATGTTATTGCTCATAATTTTACTTGCAGCTATTTAAGCTGTCCTCTTAGGTTCTCGCCTAACAACACACCCGGAAATTGTCACATATTCAGAAACAAAGAGTCAGATATTTGTGAGAAGGAAGGATATGAACATTACTGCTACTCGTTTCAGTCTCAGCAGTTAAAGCTGTGCTCCATGGCTCCTGCCTAACCACACACTCGGAAATCGCCACTTATTCAGAAATAGACAATGAAGTATTTGTGACAAGGAAGAACATGAATTTTATTGCTGCTCGCTGTCCTATTAGGTTCCTGCGTAACCACTCACTTGGAAATCACCACATGTTCAGAAATTCTCAGCCAAATATTTATTTCAACCTTTGTTCTCTAATTAGACGGCAGTGTTAAATAAGATCGAATATTGCAGAGCATACTTCTATTACATAACAAAGTCCCAGAGTGTGTTAAGAACACTAGGATGTAAAATAATAATAATAATAATAATAATAATAATAATAATAATACACTCCTGGAAATTGAAATAAGAACACCGTGAATTCATTGTCCCAGGAAGGGGAAACTTTATTGACACATTCCTGGGGTCAGATACATCACATGATCACACTGACAGAACCACAGGCACATAGACACAGGCAACAGAGCATGCACAATGTCGGCACTAGTACAGTGTATATCCACCTTTCGCAGCAATGCAGGCTGCTATTCTCCCATGGAGACGATTGTAGAGATGCTGGATGTAGTCCTGTGGAACGGCTTGCCATGCCATTTCCACCTGGCGCCTCAGTTGGGCCAGCGTTCGTGCTGGACGTGCAGACCGCGTGAGACGACGCTTCATCCAGTCCCAAACATGATCAATGGGGGACAGATCCGGAGATCTTGCTGGCCAGGGTAGTTGACTTACACCTTCTAGAGCACGTTGGGTGGCACGGGATACATGCGGACGTGCATTGTCCTGTTGGAACAGCAAGTTCCCTTGCCGGTCTAGGAATGGTAGAACGATGGGTTCGATGACGGTTTGGATGTACCGTGCACTATTCAGTGTCCCCTCGACGATCACCAGTGGTGTACGGCCAGTGTAGGAGATCGCTCCCCACACCATGATGCCGGGTGTTGGCCCTGTGTGCCTCGGTCGTATGCAGTCCTGATTGTGGCGCTCACCTGCACGGCGCCAAACACGCATACGACCATCATTGGCACCAAGGCAGAAGTGACTCTCATCGCTGAAGACGACACGTCTCCATTCGTCCCTCCATTCACGCCTGTCGCGACACCACTGGAGGCGGGCTGCACGATGTTGGGGCGTGAGCGGAAGACGGCCTAATGGTGTGCGGGACCGTAGCCCAGCTTCATGGAGACGGTTGCGAATGGTCCTCGCCGATACCCCAGGAGCAACAGTGTCCCTAATTTGCTGGGAAGTGGCGGTGCGGTCCCCTACGGCACTGCGTAGGATCCTACGGTCTTGGCGTGCATCCATGCGTCGCTGCGGTCCGGTCCCAGGTCGACGGGCTCGTGCACCTTCCGCTGACCACTGGCGACAACATCGATGTACTGTGGGGACCTCACGCCCCACGTGTTGAGCAATTCGGCGGTACGTCCACCCGGCCTCCCGCATGCCCACTATACGCCCTCGCTCAAAGTCCGTCAACTGCACATACGGTTCACGTCCACGCTGTCGCGGCATGCTACCAGTGTTAAAGACTGCGATGGAGCTCCGTATGCCACGGCAAACTGGCTGACACTGACGGCGGCGGTGCACAAATGCTGCGCAGCTAGCGCCATTCGACGGCCAACATCTCGGTTCCTGGTGTGTCCGCTGTGCCGTGCGTGTGATCATTGCTTGTACAGCCCTCTCTCAGTGTCCGGAGCAAGTATGGTGGGTCTGACACACCGGTGTCAATGTGTTCTTTTTTCCATTTCCAGGAGTGTAATAATAATTTTAAAAAAGTTCGCAACTTACCACCTCTAACTCTGTAAACTACCATTTTATTCCTTATACTACAGATGAATTGTATGAGTTTCAGCTCTTTTCATGGTTATCATAATATCAGTATCACTGAGGCATGCAAGCTGCCCCACCAATGGCAAGGTCCATGGTTCATTGGGGGGGGGGGGGGCTTTTGTTATACAATTCTTTAACAATAAATTCATAGAATATCAACAATGGTGGTGTGATGTTCTCACTGATAACAACCATTGGCTGTATCAGATGAAGTGCCCCACACTGCAAGATGCTGATACAGGGGGAACACCACTGCAACACCTTTCCAGAAACTCCTCAAATACATGTAACAAACAAAAAAAGAAACACATTTTAGTATGCAGTTTTAACATAAAGTGATTACAAAAATCATTCACGTGAACAGGGCTTACTTGAGTTTGTTTAAACATGGAAGAAAGGACATTGTGCATTCAAACTGGTGCACTGCAACATACAGAGTTATTCAGAAAGATGGAACCAATTAATTAATTGAAACTTCCTGGCAGATTAAAACTGTGTGCCCGACCGAGACTCGAACTCGGGACCTTTGCCTTTCGCAGGCAAGTGCTCTACCAACTGAGCTACCGAAGCACGATTCACGCCCGGTACTCACAGCTTTACTTCTGCCAGTACCTCGTCTCCTACCTTCTCCGCTGCAGAGTGAAAATCTCATTCTGGAATTAATTAATTGATTTGTGTTTTATGAAGTATAAGTTATACATGAACAGTCTACTTACCAGTGAAAGGTATGAGTTTTTTTAATGCAGGTTATAAATGTTCAATGTGTGTCCCCCCTTTGTTACGTGGCAAATTTGTAAGTGCTAACCAAACTCTTACCACACATGAAGAAGCATGTGTTATGTTACGGAGTTCAGTACAGCAGTGACACAGTTCTACGGGTCAGCCACATTTGTTGTAGAGATGGCACGTAAACAGTCTGCTTAACATAGCCCCACATGAAAAAGTAACAGGGTCTAATAATTTGGTGACTAAGAGTGTGTGAAGTGTATGTGCAAACTTCCCACTTCTCTTATACGAGTCGACTTACTTGCTGTACACAGCCGATCTTCTTCTCTGGGTAGCCGGCTTCTGGAATCTCTATAAACTACTTCTCCGAAGAATGATACTAGTCACAGGAACCTTAAAGACTCTCTCTCTACTTGTGAAATAATTAGGTACTCAAAGAATACTTTTCAGTAACTATAGGTGTATTTGAGCTTCATAAAGAACAAATTTCACACTTCGCACATAAACATTAGACCTCTTGTAAGTCGCTTGTATCGTCTCACATTAGAAACAGATTTAAGTACATTCAGCAAAAAGTTGGCTTAACAACTCTTACAACAAATCGTAAAATACGTCTTGCCTCTAGCAAGCCCAAGATAAGAGGTTTTTTTTCCAGACTTCAGAATCTCAATTCTTCTTGTTATTTATAACAATGGTCACTGATATGATTAGCGCAGAATAACCTAGAAGCTCCACGGTTCTTCAGTATACTTTCAATAGAACTTGCAAGTACTTGTCGGTGCTGTTTGTCCGCCACGTCTACCTTCTGCTAGCGACTGATTTCACACCTGCACACACAAACATGTGACACGCAGTAGGTAGGATTCTACCATCCCACTCTCACATCTAAAATATCATGTGTTCGAGACAGAAGAAGGCCGAGTGGTTCTAGGATTTACACAGATATTCTCGAAACACTACAAGGGCTTCTTCAGAAGTGCAAAGCCAAGTCTTGATTTTTCATGTGACTTATCTGTCACCAAGAAAGAAATCCCTAGACATGATGGTGCCAGTGGGGTGGAGCTCCATCCTTTTGGAAAATGTTTAGGAAATGGAGAGCTACAGAGAGGTCACTCAGAAACTCAGTTCATGGGAGACTAACCAGTCCCATTCCACCGTCACTCTTTCTTGCCCCGCTGGCTCCAAAAGATTGCACATTTCAGTAACTTTTATGTGTGTTTCCTCCTGCAGCTGCTTG
This sequence comes from Schistocerca cancellata, assembly GCF_023864275.1. Lineage (NCBI taxonomy): Eukaryota > Metazoa > Arthropoda > Insecta > Orthoptera > Acrididae > Schistocerca > Schistocerca cancellata. Next base: position 1,085,847,762 of record NC_064626.1, read on the forward strand.
GTGAGCAGATTTTTATCTATCCTGTTCTATTGTACAAAAAGAATTAAGCACATTGCTCTAAGAATCTGTAAAATCATGCAGAGAATGTGTAAAGTCTGCCATTGTTTATTTTGTAATGTGCCCATGTCTTGATGTTTTTGTAGGTACATGGCAACCAGTTCTGTGGACCGGAGCTTAAAACTGTGGGATATACGCATGCTTGAAGGACCATTACAGCACTATAACCTCCGTTCTCCAGCAACACAGCTTTCATTCAGCCAGCGTGGACTGATTGCTGTGGGCATGGGCAGTGTAGTTGAGGTTAGTAATTATTTTTTCACTACAGGTTAAGGCATTTAAGACAGGCCACCTGAATGCCTCCGTCCCTTTTAGTGATAGAAGAAAATCTTTCAAATCAAAGCTGCTTAGGTTGTGGGGGCGTAGTGTGGTGGCCATATTTTTTAATACGTAGAAGGGTAGAGGAGATATGATAGTCAACTTCTTGACTTTTAATGTACTGGTATGTTATATTATTTACCTTTTAATAATATGTTTGAAGACATGTTCGATCCATTAGGTTCTGTGTTCTTTGCCAAAGCTGAGAAAGTTGGTACAGATTTTATTTAAGGCAGATATTACCAAAATATGAATGCAGCAGTGCAATTTTCTGCTGAGAGATATCCTTATCATGTGACGCCTGCGTGATCTACCTTTGCAAACATAATACAAACAATCCAGGTAACAGAAAATGTCAATAATTAAAAAAACCTAAATTGCTGAAATCAGCAATCATCAAGTGACTTGCAGTTGATGTCTTAGCAGCTGTAGCACACAGTCTACATGTTAGTACAGGACAGCTTGAACGCAAGGGTGGAATCAGTCAACAAAGTATTCTGCAAATACTACATTCCAGCAGATTTCATCTATGCTACGTATCACTTTGTCAGGAGCACCAAGGTGATGACTTTCGATAAAGGATCAGATTTTCCAAATGGGGACTACAGAAGCTGTAAACAGATTACATGTTCTTGACCAAGATGTTATTTACGGATAGAGCCTCGTTTGCAAACCATTGGCACATTAATCTTCACAATATGCACTACCAGTCATTTGAATACCCACAGTTACTGATAGAAGTGAACAAACAAAGACATTGGTCAGTCAATGTGTGGTGCTATCTTCTAAATATTCAAATTATTGGTCCCTGTTTTATTGATAGGACTTCTTAACAGAGGTACTGTCACTGTTACTGAAAGACACCCACTTGGCATACCACAAGTCATGTGGTACCATCACAATGGATGTCCTGCATATTATGCACAGAGGATTACAGAGGTTTTGAACAACAGGTCTGAAGATCATTGGATTGATCGGTCTGGCAACACAAAATGACCTGCATGTTTGTGAGACCTAACACCTCTGGATTTTTACGTGTGGGGTATATTGAATCAACAAGTTTCCAATGAAATACTAACCTGTAGTGAAGACATGAAAAAATGTATTACATGAGCTTGTTTTGCTGTCAGCTCGGCTGATTGTCAATATGCAGTATTGCCCACGTACAATGTTTCGCAACATGTATAACTGTTAATAGTCACCATTTTGAACACACATTTAACCATGTCATCTTCTGTCATTAAATTGCTTGCTGTACATTTCATCCTAACTCATTGTGTGTGTTTGCGAATGCCCTTGTAAAAGGTCACCACCATAATCTGATATAATTACTGTACAACCTAATGCACTGTACTTGTCTTCAAACATATTAAAAGGTCTCTGTATATGTGCGGATGGATACGTGTGTGTGTGTGCGAGTGTATACCTGTCCCTTTTTCCCCTTAGGGTAAGTCTTTCCGCTCCTGGGATTGGAATGACTCCTTAACCTCTCCCTTAAAACCCACATCCTTTTGTCTTTCCCTCTCCTTCCCTCTTTCCTGATGAAGCAACCGTGGGTTGCGAAAGCTTGAAATTTGTGTGTGTGTGTTTGTGTGTTTTTTATTGTGTCTATCTACCAGTGCTTTCTCATTTGGTAAGTCACAGCTTTTTTTTAATATATTTTTTCCCATGTGGAATGTTTCTTTCTGTTATATTCACATTAAAAGGTGAATAATATAACCTGCCATTCCATTTAAAATAATGAGGTTGACCATCATGTTTTCTCTGCCCTTCCACCTAAAAAAAATGTCCCCCTTCAAGCTAAGCAGCTTTTGTTTGAAAGTTTGTCTTCTTTCACTAAATGTGGCCGAGTCATTCAGGAGGTCTGTTTACTGTATAAAAAGCCTCAGCTGTTAGAGGAAAGCACTTGTAATCTATCACCAATATCACTGTGCCTAATTAAACACAATGATGATCAAACCAATCTGCTTATTGATGACTACTTTATCTTTTATTAATACAGTGTACAACCAAGATATCTCAGTTGCTCATTGCTCTCCTGTAACTTTAGTTTGAGAGTGGTTTTTGAGTTCACCAATAACTTCATATATTGAACTGCAGTGAAATGTGTTTACCAAAATGAAACTATTACTAAAATACACTCCTGGAAATGGAAAAAAGAACACATTGACACCGGTGTGTCAGACCCACCATACTTGCTCCGGACACTGCGAGAGGGCTGTACAAGCAATGATCACACGCACGGCACAGCGGACACACCAGGATCCGCGGTGTTGGCCGTCGAATGGCGCTAGCTGCGCAGCATTTGTGCACCGCCGCCGTCAGTGTCAGCCAGTTTGCCGTGGCATACAGAGCTCCATCGCAGTCTTTAACACTGGTAGCATGCCGCGACAGCGTGGACGTGAACCGTATGTGCAGTTGACGGACTTTGAGCGAGGGCGTATAGTGGGCATGCGGGAGGCCGGGTGGACGTACCGCCGAATTGCTCAACACGTGGGGCGTGAGGTCTCCACAGTACATCGATGTTGTCGCCAGTGGTCGGCGGAAGGTGCACGTGCCCGTTGACCTGGGACCGGACCGCAGCGACGCACGGATGCATGCCAAGACCGTAGGATCCTACGCAGTGCCGTAGGGGACCGCACCGCCACTTCCCAGCAAATTAGGGACACTGTTGCTCCTGGGGTATCGGCGAGGACCATTCGCAACCGTCTCCATGAAGCTGGGCTACGGTCCCGCACACCGTTAGGCCGTCTTCCGCTCACGCCCCAACATCGTGCAGCCCGCCTCCAGTGGTGTCGCGACAGGCGTGAATGGAGGGACGAATGGAGACGTGTCGTCTTCAGCGATGAGAGTCGCTTCTGCCTTGGTGCCAATGATGGTCGTATGCGTGTTTGGCGCCGTGCAAGTGAGCGCCACAATCAGGACTGCATATGACCGAGGCACACAGGGCCAACACCCGGCATCATGGTGTGGGGAGCGATCTCCTACACTGGCCGTACACCACTGGTGATCGTTGAGGGGACACTGAATAGTGCACGGTACATCCAAACCGTCATCGAACCCATCGTTCTACCATTCCTAGACCGGCAAGGGAACTTGCTGTTCCAACAGGACAATGCACGTCCGCATGTATCCCGTGCCACCCAACGTGCTCTAGAAGGTGTAAGTCAACTACCCTGGCCAGCAAGATCTCCGGATCTGTCCCCCATTGAGCATGTTTGGGACTGGATGAAGCGTCGTCTCACGCGGTCTGCACGTCCAGCACGAACGCTGGTCCAACTGAGGCGCCAGGTGGAAATGGCATGGCAAGCCATTCCACAGGACTACATCCAGCATCTCTACGATCGTCTCCATGGGAGAATAGCAGCCTGCATTGCTGCGAAAGGTGGATATACACTGTACTAGTGCCGACATTGTGCATGCTCTGTTGCCTGTGTCTATGTGCCTGTGGTTCTGTCAGTGTGATCATGTGATGTATCTGACCCCAGGAATGTGTCAATAAAGTTTCCCCTTCCTGGGACAATGAATTCATGGTGTTCTTATTTCAATTTCCAGGAGTGTATAAAGAAGTATTGTACTTAATGGGTAGCATCTGGGATAGGCATGAACATCCAAAATGGCTTCCTCTTCTGTCAAGCTTTTAACAGATCCTCTAGAGAGGGGCCAGGGAACGATCAGCCTTTTGTTTGGTGGTGATATAATGATGATACTTTCATCATCTGACTCCAGATCAGGATTTAACTTTTAAACTTCCTTAGATGAGATTCATTTTGTACATTTTCTAAAATTCAGTTCATGCTACATTCCTCAGTGTTGAACTGTGTTTTCCTGGTGGACAACTCGATGCTACTGTGCACGCCACACACACCAACAAATAGTAGTACCTGTGTTTTAACAGTTACCTTAGGAAACAGGAAATATATATTTGTGCTAATATATAAATGGAGAAACATTGTTTCCAAAAATCTTGAAAAAGTGTTGGTCAGACTTACTTTAACTTTTTACACAATACTCTAATAAACATTCAAACAAGGGAAAATCCAGGATGGAATAATTACAATATTATGAAAAGGATAGATTATTACTCACCATAGAGTGGAAATGCTGACTTGCAGACAGGCACAATAAAAAGACTACTAATACTGTGGAATAATGATAATATTATGAAAATGATAGATTGCTACTCACCATAAGGAGAGATGCTGAGTCACAAGCAGGCATAACTAAAAGATGTCTGCGACTCGACGTCTCGGCTGTATGGTGAGTAGCAGTCTCATCCTTTTCATAATACTGTCTAATAAACATTCACATCGACATAGGCTATATATTTTTTAACAACAGTGTACAGGTTGTCTGCTAAAACTGACTTCCAGAAAGAAAATGCTATGCTGTGCTGTGAAAATGTGCAGTTTCGTTTTCTTCCTCGCAGTTTGTTTGAACAGGAAGCCTATATATTGGGAAATTTATATTTATGACTATCAGTTATGATTAGAATACTACTATGGAATGTGAATTGTCCAAAACTATGTGAAATAGTGCTATTGAAGCTGCTGTATCACAGATCCAGCGGTTGGAGAGGTCTTTCTCACACCCCGTATACCAATGATCTCAAATGACTTACCCATTCAATTTAAATGAATCAAGGTTTCATTTGCAGCAAAAGTAAAATTTTGTCAACTAATCTGACTAAGAACTGTAAGAAGTGTGGGTTTTACGTAAATTCAGTAGGCTGTTTGAAATGTCCATTCAGTCACTCATTGACCATACTGGCACTGAAATGAGAGCTAACAGAGAGAAGGCTGCTACACCAAAAACCAGTCATCTGAAATTGTTTCACTGTAGCAGATGATAATACTGCCCTCCTTTCAATCATCATATGAATGTTGAAATGGCAGATATTGAGAGAACCAGTCGCAGGATAGAGAAAGAACTACAGTTGCGTAGCAGTGGAAAGTCATCAGAGCCAAATGAGATACATGTAACATTTGACAAAGTTTATGCCAAAGAACTTGCTTCCTTTTAGCAGCAGTTTATTTTAGTTTGCTGGAGCAGCAAAGGATACCTAGTGACTGGAAAAATTGCCATTGGACAGATGCTCATAATTATAGGCCTACACCATTGCCGTCAGTCTGTTGTAGAATTATGGCTACATCTACATCTACATTTATACTCCGCAAGCCACCCAACGGTGTGTGGCGGAGGGCACTTTACGTGCCACTGTCATTACCTCCCTTTCCTGTTCCAGTCGCGTATGGTTCGCGGGAAGAACGACTGTCTGAAAGCCTCTGTGCGCGCTCTAATCTCTCTAATTTTACATTCGTGATCTCCTCGGGAGGTATAAGTAGGGGGAAGCAATATATTTGATACCAACATCCAGAAACGCACCCTCTCGAAACCTGGCGAGCAAGCTACACCGCAATGCAGAGCGCCTCTCTTGCAGAGTCTGCCACTTGAGTTTGTTAAACATCTCCGTAACGCTATCACGGTTACCAAATAACCCTGTGACGAAACGCGCCGCTCTTCTCTGAATCTTCTCTATCTCCTCTGTCAACTCGATCTGGTACGGATCCCACACTGATGAGCAATACTCAAGTATAGGTCGAACGAGTGTTTTGTAAGCCACCTCCTTTGTTGATGGACTACATTTTCTAAGGACTCTCCCAATGAATCTCAACCTGGTACCCGCCTTACCAACAATTAATTTTATATGATCATTCCACTTCAAATCGTTCCGCACACATACTCCCAGATATTTTACAGAAGTAACTGCTACCAGTGTTTGTTCCGCTATCATATAATCATACAATAAAGGATCCTTCTTTCTATGTATTCGCAATACATTACATTTGTCTATGTTAAGGGTCAGTTGCCACTCCCTGCACCAAGTGCCTATCCGCTGCAGATCTTCCTGCATTTCGCTACAATTTTCTAATGCTGCAACTTCTCTGTATATTACAGCATCATCCGCGAAAAGCCACATGGAATTTCCGACACTATCTACTAGGTCATTTATATATATTGTGAAAAGCAATGGTCCCATAACACTCCCCTGTGGCATGCCAGAGGTTACTTTAACGTCTGTAGACGTCTCTCCATTGATAACAACATGCTGTGTTCTGTTTGCTAAAAACTCTTCAATCCAGCCACACAGCTGGTCTGATATTCCATAGGCTCTTACTTTGTTTATCAGGCGACAGTGCGGAACTGTATCGAACGCCTTCCGGAAGTCAAGAAAAATAGCATCTACCTGGGAGCCTGTATCTAATATTTTCTGGGTCTCATGAACAAATAAACCGAGTTGGGTCTCACACGATCGCTGTTTCCGGAATCCATGTTGATTCCTACATAGTAGATTCTGAGTTTCCAAGAACGACATGATATTCGAGCAAAAAACATGTTCTAAAATTCTACAACAGATCGACGTCAGAGATATAGGTCTATAGTTTTGCGCATCTGCTCGACGACCCTTCTTGAAGACTGGGACTACCTGTGCTCTTTTCCAATCATTTGGAACCTTCCGTTCCTCTAAAGACTTGCGGTACACGGCTGTTAGAAGGGGGGCAAGTTCTTTCGCGTACTCTGTGTAGAATCGAATTGGTATCCCGTCAGGTCCAGTGGACTTTCCTCTGTTGAGTGATTCCAGTTGCTTTTCTATTCCTTGGACACTTATTTCGATGTCAGCCATTTTTTCGTTTGTGCGAGGATTTAGAGAAGGAACTGCAGTGCGGTCTTCCTCTGTGAAACAGCTTTGGAAAAAGGTGTTTAGTATTTCAGCTTTACGCTTGTCATCCTCTGTTTCAATGCCATCATCATCCCGGAGTGTCTGGATATGCTGTTTCGAGCCACTTAATGATTTAACGTAAGACCAGAACTTCCTAGGATTTTCTGTCAAGTCGGTACATAGAGTTTTACTTTCGAATTCACTGAACGCTTCACGCATAGCCCTCCTTACGCTAACTTTGACATCGTTTAGCTTCTGTTTGTCTGAGAGGTTTTGGCTGCGTTTAAACTTGCAGTGAAGCTTTCTTTGCTTTCGCAGTAGTTTCCTAAATTTGTTGTTGTACCACGGTGGGTTTTTCCCGTCCCTCACAATTTTACTCGGCACGTACCTGTCTAAAACGCATTTTACGATTGCCTTGAACTTTTTCCATAAACACTCAACATTGTCAGTGTCGGAATAGAAATTTTCGCTTTGATCTGTTAGGTAGTCTGAAATCTGCCTTCTATTACTCTTGCTAAACAGATAAACCTTCCGCCCTTTTTTTATATTCCTAGTAACTTCCATATTCAGGGATGCTGCAACGGCCTTATGATCACTGATTCCCTGTTCTGCACGTACAGAGTTGAAAAGTTCGGGTCTGTTTGTTACCAGTAGGTCCAAGATGTTATCTCCACGAGTCGGTTCTCTGTTTAATTGCTCGAGGTAATTTTCAGATAGTGCACTCAGTATAATGTCACTCGATGCTCTGTCCCTACCACCCGTCCTAAACATCTGAGTGTCCCAGTCTATATCTGGTAAAAAAAGGCATTTGACACTGTTTTATGCTAAAAAATTATGACTTTTTTGGAGACTAAAAATCTCCTGTATAAAAATCGACATGTATTCTGCCATAACAGAGGTCCTGTGAAACTCGTTCAAACTTGCATCCGGCCATCAAGATTTAGGTTTTCCATGGTTTCCCTAAATAGCTTTAGGCAAATGCCTGGATGTTTCCTTTGAAAGGGCACAGCCAATTTTCTTCCCCATCCTTAACACCATCTGAGTTTGTGCTCTGTCTGTAATGACCTTGATATTGATGGGGCATTAAACCCAGTATTCCTTCCTTTCTTCCTGTGAAACTGAGCTCACTCTGTTTCTCCATGAAATCCATAGTGCTGAAGACAACAGGACTCAAGTTGATGCCATGTCCTTGACTTCAAAAAGGCATTTGACACTGTCCTGCACTGCTATTTAGTGAAAAAATTATGAACTTACTGAGTATTGAATCAAATGTGCAACAGAATTCAAGACTTCCTAGTAGATAGAACTCAACACATCGCTCTTAACAGAGCAGAATTGACAGAGGAAAAGGTAATTTCTGGAGTAGCCCAAAGAAGGGTCATAGGACTATTACTGTTTACTGTATCTGTAAATGATCTAGTAGAAAGCATCAGAAGCTCTTTAAGACAGTTTGCAGATGACACTGTTGTTTGTAAGAAAGTAGCAATGCCAGAAGGCAGTATGGAGTTGCAGAATTATCTACAGAGGATTGACGAATGATGCAGGCTGTGGCAGTTGACCTTGAATGTCAATAAATGTAACATATTGCACATCCATAGGAAAAGAAATCCACTACTGTACAACTACACCATTGATTACAAATAGCTGGAAACGGTATCTACTCTAAAATATCTAGGAAAAACTGCCATGACCACATAAAACAAATAGTAGGAAAAGCAGATGCCAGACAGATTAGTAGGAAGTATCTTAAGGAAATGTAACTCATCCACAAAGGACTGGCTTACAAGGAGCTTGTTTAACTGATTGTTCATCAGTCTGAGACCCTTACCAGATAGGACTGACAGTAAGGAATAAGAAGGAAGAGTCATTGCAGAGTGACACATTTCATCATTGAGTCGTTTGGTCATTGCAATAGTGTTACAGACTTGCTCAACAAACTCCAATGGCAGACACTACAAGAGAGGCGTTGTGCATCACGGAGAGGTCTCCTGTTGAAATTCCAAGAGAATACTTTCTGCGAAGATGTGAAGAACATATTACTTCCTCCCACAGCTTGCAAAATGACTGCAGCAAGAAAATTTGAGAAATTAGAACTAATACAGAAATGTACTGACATTCATTCTTCCCATGCTCCACTCACGAGCAGATGAGGGAAGATGGATCAGTTAGTGGTGCCAGAAGTACTCTCCACTGTACAGTCAGGTTGCTTGCAGAGTATTGATGTAGACAATAAACAATGCTCAAGGTTAAACATTCAAATAGGTTGGAAATAATTTATGATCTGAGTATTTTTACCATAAATACAAAGTCAAATAAGGGTAATGCAGGAGTGGGTTGGACAATGAAGAAGAAGATAGGAATACGGGTAAGCTAGCCAAGATAGACACGAAGCCCACAAGTACTGCTGCAGTATGAGCTTTTATGCCAACTAGCACCACAGATAATGAAGAGATTAAAGAAATGTATAATGAGGTGAAAGAAATTACTCGGATGTTTAAAGGAGATGAAAATTTGATTGTTATGGGGGACTGGAATTTGATAATAGGAAAAGGAAGAGAAGAAAAAGTAACAGATGAATAAGGACTGGAGGAAAGGAATGAAAAAGGAAGCAGCCCTGTAGAATTTTGCACAGAGCTTAATTAAATCATCCTAACAGTTGGTGTAAGAATCATAAAAGAAGGTTTTATATGTGGAAGAGAACAAGAGACTCTAAAAGATTTCAGATTGATTATATAATGGTTAGACAGACATTTACGAACCAGATTTAAATTGTAAGACATTTCCAGGGGCTATTGTGGACTCTGATCACAATTTGTTGGGTATGAACTGTAGATTAAAACTTAAGAAATTAGAAAAAGGTAGGCAATTAAGGAAATGAGACCTGGATAAGTTGAACAAACCAGAGTTTGTTGAGAGTTTCAGAAAGTGCATTTGGCAACAGTTGACTAGAGCACAGGAAAGGAATGCAGTAGAGGACAAATGGGTAGCTTTAAGTGATGAACTTCTTTGATGGTGGTTTTGATGTCCCCTTATAATTTAGTTAGAACATGTAAAGCATTTAGCTACATTTGAATCATTGATACAGGTATACAGGGACTGCATCAGATCGACAGCTGAAAAACCGTACATCCGTCATCAAGTTGGTAAAACTATAGGAAACTTACAGTTTTGTCCATATGAGGATGTTCTCGGTGTAGCAACAGCAGGTGGCTTCAGCAGCCTTCTTGTACCAGGTAAGTACAAAAATCTTCAGTTTTGTAGCTGACAAGTTGAATACCTATATGTTGTCAACAACATTTTTTGCAATATTTTAAGTGCTATTTTCCGTCCATATTGTGGGTGTACACCTTTTTTTATCCATGACTTGTCAATTTAATTCACTTCAACATTGTCACACACATTAAAATAAAGTGTTTAGATGGTTCAAATCTCATTTCATTTGTTAATCCTAAGTGCATATTTCAAACTCTAAAGTGTTACATATAAAAGTAAGTCCGCTCTAGTACTATCATACTTAAGTCAGAAATTTCAGCCTTTTATTACACTAAACAACCATCTTTGTACAGATTATGTTCTGTATATTATTTGTGAGTTTCATGCCAAAAGGTGGAGGGGGAGTCAGTTTAAGATTTATAGTGATCACATCTAACCACAAAGGGACACACTCACCTCCGGAAAAATCAGCACCTTTTTATAATTCATAAATATTGTAAGCAAAGTTCTGGTAGAATGTAAATAATCTGGATATAGAGTAGACCGCTTGGTGAATAGGAAAGGCATGAAGTCATCAACAGGCACATAAAAAAGAATGAAAGTCTCTGTCAGTGACTGAACGCCTTTACTGTTCAGTGAGTAGTCTCCTTTACTCCTAAAATACATATAAAACTTAGTGTTTGTGGATGAAGTTGATGATACCTCCAAAACAACCCACCACCAACCGCTTCTTTTTGAATCGGGTGTTACATTTGGTGCCACCATTGTGTGCTGTAGTAGTTGTGCTATAATAGCTGTTGTGGTTGTGGAGGTACAAGTTGTGATATTCACCTGCTTTATTTCTTCGTTGATTGACCTTGGTGTCAACATACTGCATTGCTACACTGGCTGAAAAAACAGGGGGTAGAAGTTCAACACTGGCTACTTTAAATGATGCAGCCGACAGGTGCACATTTGTGTTTCACAGTTCTTTACTTTCACTGTTCACAACCCCCAAATAATACACAGTTATATGGCCAGTGCACTACTGTTTAACTTTCGATAAGCCTCATTAATAGTTTGAGGCAAACACCAACACGTTACTACAATAGTTTACTGTTGAACCACTACAAGCAGTAAAAACGTAATCCCATAGTTCTTGCCGTATAATACGGTACATATTGAACAGACTCTGTCATTGTTTTAGCACATGGCCTATTACACTTATTCCACAGTTAAGTGAATGCATTGTTGTTGATCTAACCTCGTCTGAAACTCAGCCATGGACTGACTGTCTCGGGACCAAAAATCGGGCCCTTATATATCATCACAAAAATAGGCCCTGAAACTACACATTGTTTGATGTTTAATTTACAGAAATTACAATTACAACTTAACTCATTAAATTAACTGAATACATCAAAAAATTCCGTCTTTTTAACAATTTCTTCTACTACAAGGGTTAAGCTGTATTATTTGTTTAGATCATGAAATTAACAGATTTAGTTATGCAAACAATACTTTTGACAGAACTTGTAATTACTTTGGAATTAAGGGCTGGCTTTGCTAACATGTTTTCGAATAGAGCCAAATAAGTACTTAAAGAATGCCAGTGTTTTGTCTTCCAAATGTTTATAATTAGTGCAGAATTTATATTTGTATATAAGTCAACAATAGAATTTAAGTTACGAAACAATTACTAATTTCACCCTATAACGAAAGATACTAACTAGGAATAGTCAAAAGTACATACATAAACCTAAGCACAAAATTCAATCTGGTGTTATATTCAGGGTGTATACGGCCCGGGACATCCGGGAGATCCGGGAAAAACCCGGGAATTTTTTAGAATTCCGGGATTTTTCATTGTTTTAGATTTCAGTTAGTTTTGTAGGTTTGACGTGTAAGATCAGATACGCTGACAAAGAACTTTAGTCCACTACTGCTGAATAATACTGCAGCAATGAAACATAAATCAGAGAATAACACCAAAATAAAAGTTTAGTTGGATAGAAAATGGGTAATTTACACAATGCACAGACCAGTTTGCCGACACCGAAAAGTGTCAAAGGCTTTAGATCGAAGATTATGCAGTACGTCCGTAACAACTAACGTGCATTCGATGTGCGTGACGTCACAATTGTTTAAATTTCTAACAGATCAGAAGAAAATATTACGAACAGTGGCTTGAGATGCGTTACTTTCAAAGTAAATTTCCTTGCAAGATGATTTATGTTACGTGTGAGAATGTGCAGTGAATTTCTTAAATCACAGGGCATTATAACTCTCATTCAAAACGTAACACTTTGAGGATCAGCCATTTGAAAACTGTCGGGCCCAGAAGATAAGTCATTTATGCCACTATTTAAAATTTTACCGGCACATTTGTATTTGATATGACTTAACATGTAACACACGCTAAAAAAAGACCGAGCTTCAGGTTAGTTTTCATATTTAATGTTGTTCTTTCATAGATAAAAAATTATGCAATCGATGCCAAAAAGTGTAATGGACCTTCAAAAAAATGTGCATAATGTGTTACTGAGCAATGTCACAAGTCTCTTCATGCCAGAACACTTCGACTTTTCTACGCAACTGATAATCATTTTGGCACGATTTTAATTGCCAAATTAGAGCCTGTTAGTAGGCCTACGGACTTCTTATTATTGTAGGACTAATAACAGTGGATGCCAATAGACGATGCAATTCTCGTTCGTACATGCACATCTGCTTACGAGTCAACCGGTGTAGAAACGCACTTAGCTGAGTTGAGCGAGCTCAGCGTAACTTCGTAACGTAGGCGCCACGGCCTGTCTTTCTCGTAGGCCTCGTGCTCTGAATAACGCCGTCATTCGCTAGCGAGGTCACGTGACATGAGCTATGACTGGCTGACAAAAGTGCATCGCTCAACGCAATCTCTATTTTAGAGTTTCGGAAGCTACCGTGCTGTAATTTGTGGAATTTGTGTAAATACTTTCGCAATACGAAAATAGTTGTCTCGCATCAAACAACTTTCCAAACGCATTGTTTTTCCAGGATTTCGTTTCCTAAAGTGGTGGGACGTCCTCCGCCGGTATAAGACCTTTACGATTCAAAGGACTGATACGTTTTATACCTCCGAGGGAAAGTATACTGTTACTTAACCCGGATGTATTTTCACCCGCTTTATACGCAATTTCATCCGGGAGAAATTGTGTTTTTAACCGGGAAATCCGGGAAAAATCCGGGAATTTTTTTTTCTTGTCCACGTAGACACCCTGTATATTCTTTGACCTGAGGGTCAACCTTTCCCTTTATGAAAATGCAGATTATACTCACGTATGTTAATGGTAATTGGTTAAAAGTGAAAAAATGAATTTTAAGGAGGCAGATGGTAAAACAAGAGGGGAAGCAAAAATATCCCAGCTTCCTTTGTCACAAAGTGTTAGAAGTGGTCATCATTGCATCATGGTGATCACTAGAGCATTGTTGCTTTCACATCAGTGTACTTTTCAAGGAAATAAATTTAAGATTGCAGTTTCTCTTCATAATTACGATTGAGAAACAGCACATATGATATTGATTCTCACTCCGGCAAAATCGTCTTAACTGATGTGTTATGTGCCATAGTAAAGATAGAGGCACAACTTACTGAGAAGGTGTATCTGTTTGTAGAGGCAATATATGCAAACAAAGAATGGTTGTATGAGCAAGCAATTTCAGCTACAAAAAATGACAGTTCAACAAATGAATCAGTGATACCATGGCGAACCTATACAAAAGCATAGACATTCCTACAGAATTCCTGCATGCACTTAATGTTTCTGATATTTTTTCCAAAAAAAATATATATAACCTTTTAAGAACATCATAGAAGGAGAAATATTAACAGGAAAAGAAAATAGCTAGTCATCATTCTCGCCATGAATTCCACTCATTTCAACTAACTTACTGTTCAGCTTTAAAAGGCTTCAGTTTCTGATAAGATGAATGTACAGTATGACTATCAATAAGATACAAGGTCAAATATTCCAGTGTTGCATAGTGAATTTAAGAGTATGAGTTCCTTGCATAGGCAGCTGAAGGTAGCTTATTAGTATGTTATATACCCACAAAACTTTTTTGTCTTTACACTCGAAAGCAAAACCTAACTGTAGCTTACAACAATAAACTCTGAATAAATTAGATGCTTTACGAACAAGATGATTAACTGCACTTTTTCCAATTTAGAAAACAAAAGCACGTTCTTTTCAGCTACTGACTGACTGGTATGCATTAGGTTTTTTATTGTTTCGCTGAATAACTTCAGACAGATGACAGTGTGAGTCCTTCAATCGGGCCAGTTGTTGCCATGTCAGCTGTGCTGAAACTCCGTTCCTCTCCCACTGATGTTTTCCGTCCAAATCTTCATAGCAGTGACAGTGGCTGTGTGATTTCAAGATGAACATACAGACCTGTTCTGTCAAGTGACATGCTTTGATTTTTAAGTTAATATTATCTGCTTTGAAGTGACATTTAGATTCTCGTTATTGTGTATCTAATCTATATTAAAATTGTTTGAATTTATATATTACAAACTATTTTTCTCGTTGTGAGTGTCATATATTTTAAGTAGAAGTGACCAAGGATTGTCTTTAATGCTGAAGACTTGATGAATGTGTCATCAAACCAAAGGTGAAGAGTTTATGCTAACTTCAACGCTGTTTCTTAGCCAAAACGATCTGGTCACACAGTTAACACATAGTCACCGAGGCTACAATAGGCTGTAGTTTTGGAAATGTTTCGTGACTCTCAGTACTCTGCTGCTTGAAAAATAAATACAGTTTAAAAACTGAAAGTCACTATTATGTTTTCTTCTGTGCAATGTGTATCATCTGAGTTACCACCTCAAAAATCTATGCAGTAGAAAAGTGCATATCAGAGGATGCAGGAGTTACTGAGTATAAAACTAAATGTATCATACGAATTACATACGGATTCTTTAAAATTTTCCTACAGAAGAGGTGATGTGGGCAGTTAATTCATTTTCAGGTAGCTGCCATTAGAGAATATTTATGAAGGGAAAATTAAAAAAACGAGACGCAGCTTCGCGAGTCTAACTTAACTTTTATGCTGTGTCTGTATTAATTCTCTGTTAGGAGATATTTATTAAGGGTTACTTATGTTTCAGGTAAATTCTTCCTATTCTATTCTCAGGGTAGAATGGGAAACCGTCATTTACACAGTGTCATGTGATAAAGTGTGCTTTTTTTCTTGTTTCAGGAAGTGGAGAACCAAATTTTGATGCACTTGAGAGCAATCCATTCCAGAGCAAATCTCAGAGGCGAGAAGCAGAAGTGAAGGCATTGTTAGAGAAGGTATTGATAATATCCATTCAACATTTTTCATGATCTTCTCAAGAATACCGCTATTGCTGAGCTGGAAATGCCACTGCCTGTACAGATATCCACATTATACCTTTCTAAGTAGGCTCTGAAAGCTCTTGTATGTTAGTCATCATTTTATTCCTGAAGTGGAACTATACTGAGGAAGACATTTGTGAATGGTCCCAGTGTCATTCAGCTTCTCCAATTATGCATCTTAAAGTCATCAGTAAGCTCTATATAAGCTTTATTGTTTGTGAGATTTTCCTCATCATGAATTTGGGTGTACTGAAACGTGCTTAACAAAGATTGTACCAAAGTTTCTGAGAAGGCTTACAGTTAGTTCATTTTCTGTTTCTTACAGTGCAATATCATTGTGTATACAGTGATGTGTAATATTTGGAGATATAAGTAATCTTTCGCATTCATCACTCATAACTGAATGGTTACAAGTAAAAGTCAGCTATAATCAAAATAAAATAAACAACCCAAAGCAACAATCTGTTTTGTCTTTTTGTGTAATGAAGCATTTGATACAAGCTAATTCATAGCTCTGATCTTGCTGTAGCAATCAGTAAATTATTACAATATTGGTGAATCAGATTCAAAATTTTATGTTGACAGCCACAAGTCCATAGGTGGACTACATTATTGTGTACTTCCATAGGTTCTTATTCCATCGCCTGGGAGCTACACATAACTTAAAAACACAAAAAGTACTTTCTCATTGCATATTCAGAGCAGAATTACAGCTTAAAAAACATTAACTAAAGCTGTAACAACAGTATGAAAAGGATGGCACAACAACAAAAAAAAGAATATTAGAAATATTTATGCTTTTGAACAAAGCACTTTCTCAGATGTAGAACTCTCATATCTTCACACAGTAACAACAATAACAATAACAATAACTGACATGGCTACTTGGGCACTAAGGCCCGAGTGCAACTTTGTCTGATGTGAGCAGCAATCTAGTGGGATGGGGGATTCAGGAGGAGGCATGCAGTGGGGAGGGGGAGTTTTAGCAGGATAGGGGTGGGAGAGGGTGCTAGTGCTGCCTATAGGAGTGTGCAGGGACATGATGTGGATGGGTAGGGCTGCTGGGTGCAGCATCAGGAGGTTGTGCTGGGTGGAGGGGGAGGGGACAGAAGTAGAGAAAAGGAATTGTAGGTGCATTGCCAGAATAGAAAGCATTGTATTGGGAGCAGGGAAGAGAATAATCAGGTGGAGGGCAGAGTGTTGTGAAGGTTGAGGCCAAGGGCACTACAGGAGAGTTCCCATTTGCACAATTCAGAAAAATTGGTGTTGGTGGGAAGAATCTAGATGGCACTGGCTGTGAAGTGGTCATTCTTTTGAAACACATCATGTTGGGTGGCACGTTCAACAACTTGGTGGTCCAGCTGTCTCTTGGCCATAGTTGGCAGTGGCCATTTATCCAGGCAAACAGCTGATTGCTAGTCATGCCCACAAAGAATGTGGCACAGTAGGTGCAACTAAAGTTTATATTGTATTAGTTTGCTGCATAAGTTCGTAGTGTTTTTGTTTTCCTTGTTGGTATTGTGCTTGCTGTGGGTTTATTTATCAATTGTCATTTTTTATTTGTAGTTCACTGTTACTATTTGAGTTTATATTTTGTCATTTGGAGATAGTGAATGGAGCTATGGGCACTAGAAAATGGTGTCCCAAGTGAAGAAATCAGAACATTTCCAACATATTCTTCTATTTGAGTTGAATAGAGGGTGATAGTAGTGGAGAAAAGTCAGAAATATCTGTGTCATGTATGGGGATAATGCCATTGGACAGAGCATGGCAAGAAAATGGTGTTCTTGTTTTAAGGATGAACATTTTGTCATTAGTGACTCTTCAAGTTCAGGAAAACATTCAGTGTCTAATGAAGGTTGTTTAAACACAGTAGTCCACAATGATCCACATCATTGTTGTTGAGAACAGGCAAATGTGATGAATTGTTATCATTCCACCATCATGTAACATTTGCGTGCAATGGGGAACCTTCAAAAATCGGGTGTATTGGTAACACATCTCTAAGCAAAAATCAAAAAAATCAGTGGGTGGCCATGTGTACATCTCTGCTTGCTTATCTTCAATTGCCTCATGAACACCACCAACTATTCCTATGTATCGTGTGATGAGAAATGGTGTCTTTATGCTAGCATATGGTAAATAAAGGGCTGATTGAACTCAGACAAAGCAGCAACTCCCGGTACAAAGACCTGGCCATATCTGCAAAACATAATGTTATGCACTTGATGGAGCAGCAGCAGTGTGATGTACTACAGATTGCTTCCCCAAGGTGTAACCATCATTGCTGACATTTATTGTCAACAAATGAGTTTTCTTGAAGGTGCAATCCAAGAACAATGATCAGGAAGACTGCATGAAGTGATGCTAATCCATGATGATGCCCGCCCACATTCTGCTAGACTGACAAAGACACTGTACGGGAGTTGGGTGGTCATTCTGCACCCACCTTATTCACCTGATCTTCCACTCTCAGAGTTTCACCTTTTCTGCTATCGAACAGCCTACAAGGAACTTCCTTTCCAGATGAAAATGTGCTCTGAACATAGCTTGACAAGTTCTTCGCCTCAAAAACGTGATTTCTACAGTTGTGGAACTGAAAAGTTACCCCAACATTGGCAGATCTTTTGTGAATAGTGAAGGAGAATATGTTATTGATGACTAAAATCTCTGTTCTGTGTACAATTTGTGTTTATGAATCTTATGGAAAAACACTATGAACCAACCTAATAGATTACAAGGCTACTTTCAATGGAAAAACACTATGAAATTATGCACCAACCTAATATATCACATTGCTACTTTCACTACAGCCAAGAGGTTGCTGGACCTCCCAGTTTCTGAACATGAACATGTTGCCCAGCATGGTGTGCTTCACATTAATGAGTGCTATACAGCCTGTGCCATTTAGATTCTTCCCACCAACACAAGCTTTCCTGAACTGCACAGATGGGAACTCTGCCTGTGACATATCCTTTGTCCCCATAGCAATCTTCAACCTTTGCTAGCTCCTGTCCTCTACCTGCCTATCCCCTTCCCTGTTTGCACTAGAGTACAAGTAAGCCTTCTCTGCTGCCAATGCATGTACAGGTCCTTTCCTCTTCGCCACTTCATAGCCATCTCTTCCCTCTCCCCCTTTCTCACTCATCTTCTACCCCAAGGAAGCCTCCTAATACTGCACCTAGCAGCCCTATCATGTCGCCATGACTGTGCACTCTCCCATGGGTAGCACTAGCATTTGCTAGCACCCCTACCCTGCTATCCCTCCTTTGCCTGGAGACAATAGCCGCGCGCGCGTGTGTATGTGTGTGTGTGTGTGTGTGTGTGTGTGTGTGTGTGTGTGTGTGTGTGTGTGTGTGTGTTGTCGTGTGAATTTGTAAATGTTCTATTTCTGAGGAAGGACGTCATCTGAAAGCTTAAATATTTCAAGTATTCTTTTTCATTGTGCCTACCATATTTACTCGAATCTAAGCCGCACTCGAATCTAAGCCGCACCTGAAAAATGAGATTCGAAATAAAGGAAAAAAAAAAAATTCCCAAATCTAAGCCGCACCTGAAATTTGAGACTCGATATTCAAAGGGGGGGGAGAAAAGTTTTAGGCCGCACCTCCAAATTGAAACAAAGTTGGTCCATTGTAATATGAGACTCAATTTAGGTCGAATGAATGACGATACAGCTACAGTAGTTTGGTTTGAGTCGTAAGCTTAGCAGTTGGAAGCTTTACCAGGTAGCCATTGCTATGCGTCAGGCGCTCTGTCCGTATTTACACGGATACTCTTCCTTTTTCACGTGCTTCGTCTGGTTTGAATCGATTGCTTATTTTGCTTTGATCTGATAAGTGCCGTTTTCTGTGTTATAGGTGTTTACGTAAGTCACTCTAAGCTGAAAATGCATTACTATATTGTGTCATGCATTGTTTGTCTCATTCTGATAGTGCTTGCGGCATGGCTTCCTTTTGTGCGCGCTACCGCCGCCTACAATTAAAAAAAGAGAGGAATCGTCTCATTAGCGAAGCAATGGCAAGAGACTGCTATTTGTAGTTACTTACACTGCTGCTTTCTTTGATAATGATCAACAAGAACCAAATAATAGACTGCGTATGATAGAACATGTTCTGAACGAGAGTTTGGCGAAATTTTTTCTCCGTTTGAAAGTCTTTGCGGCCGCTTCTTTAGTACATCAAATTCTGCACAGAAATTAGTCATCTTCGATTTAAAAATCTAGTCAGTTGCCGTGCTTCATTTATGACTGTATCACTATTCAGCATAAGAGTAATACGAATATAAACATGACACGATACGTATATTCTTCCGCGTTTGCTGTTGTCTCACTCTAGTTTCGTAGTTTATTAGGCAGACAGGATTTAAATGAGATAGAAACAAACACGAAAGAATACATGGCAAAATGTTTATATTCGTATTATTCTTTTGGTGAAGAGAATACTGCATGTGATTCACATTTCATCAGGTTCCTATTAGCAACCATCTCTTCTCACAGGTACGAAAAAATTCAGAACGTAACATTGGCCATATTGACAAAAATCCCAGTCTTGCCAGTCGGACTTTCGTAGTACATTGAAATTCTGCTACATTCGAAGATGAACAATACGGAATTTGTATTTACTTCGTTGGATAATGTATGAAAATGCAGTGGTCGAAACGCGGGCGGAGAAAAAACGCTCGTCTTCCAATTTTTTTTTTTTATTTTATTTACTGACGCAGAGGTTTTGGAGCCAGTATTTATCTTTGTGCCTACAAAGGATGCCAGTGTAGCGCTACATACATATGCGACGGCAGAAGTTAATTGTGGCGGCACCTACCAACATTTTTCAGAACTTCCGCTTGCTTTGCACTCGATTCTAAGCCGCAGGCGGTTTTTTGGATTACAAAAACCGGAAAAAAGTGCGGCTTAGATTCGAGTAAATACGGTATCTATAACTCTGTGAGGCCTGTGTGAGATGAGTAGTGATTTGTCATTGTAAAATTTGATAAAATTATTTCATTAGCTACTGGAACAAGTGAAACATTAATACATTTGTATTTTTAAGTGTGTATTTTATAATTTTCATTATATTAAGTAATCTATTTGTCAATTATATACAAAACTTCCCCCTTCATCTTATTTTCCTGTTTTAAGCATATTACAGGATTCTAGTCTGAAACACAATACTATTTTATGTTCCTATATGCTTGCCTGTCTTCTTATTGAAACTTGATATGAGATACATTTGTCGAGACTTAAGGCTGGTAATTTTTGGTGTCTTTTACAGATTCAGCCTGACTTGATAACGTTAGACCCATCAGTGATTGCAGAAGTTGACGTGCCAACTCTGAAAGACAAGGTGGAAGCAAAGAAGAAACTACTGGTAAGTATTTCAAGCTTAGTGACAGTCTCCTGATTGAATCTACTGGTATATTATTCTTGTTATAGACGTGTCTACTTAATGTTATGCTCTGTTTTGCAGTATATTAAGCCACCTAAGATAGATTATCAGCATCGCAAAGGTGGTAGAAGGAAAGGTACTGTTAAAGCAATGCAGACAAAGAAAATCCTCCAGGAACAAGCCAAAAAGGTATTATATCTTTTTTGTTAGTGTTGTGAAGATAGCTTTGTAATTTATTTTCAGTCACATTATTAACTTATGCACAGTGTTTTCTAGTATGTGAAATATTGGCAAGGTAGTCAATTTGTCAGTCACTGATTTTGTCCTCCGACATCATCATTCATTAATATTGAAACGAAGATTACACCGACAGTGTGAAATCACATTAGAATACAAAATTATCTTCTACAGGGTGTTACAAAAATGCGTGGCCAAACTTTCAGGAAACATTCCTCACACACAAAGAAAGAAAATATGTTATGTGGACATGTGTCCGGAAACGCTTACTTTCCATGTTAGAGCTCATTTTATTACTTCTCTTCAAATCACATTAATCATGGAATGGAAACACACAGCAACAGACTATACCAGCGTGACTTCAAACACTTTGTTACAGGAAATGTTCAAAATGTCCTCCGTTAGCGAGGATATATGCATCCACCCTCTGTCGCATGGAATCCCTGATGCGCTGATGCAGCCCTGGAGAATGGCGTGTTGTATCACAGCCGTCCACAATATGAGCACGAAGAGTCTCTACATTTGGTACCGGGGTTGCGAAGAATTGCCTCCTCCATTTCAGGTGTCCTCGTCGTTCTACGTCTTCCCCAGTCGCGAGTCATAGGCTGGAATGTTCCGTGCTCCCTAAGACGCCGATCAATTGCTTCGAACGTCTTCCTGTTGGGACACCTTCGTTCTGGAAATCTGTCTCGATACAAACGTACCGCGCCATGGCTATTGCCCCGTGCTAATCCGTACATCAAATGGGCCACTGCCAACTCTGCATTTGTAAACATTGCACTGACTGCAAAACCACGTTCGTGATGAACACTAACCTGTTTATGCTACGTACTGATGTGCTTGATGCTGTAGAGCAATGAGTCGCATGTCAGCACAAGCACCGAAGTCAACATTACCTTCCTTCAATTGGGCCAACTGGCGGTGAATCGAGGAAGTACAGTACATACTGGCGAAACTAAAATGAGCTCTAACATGGAAATTAAGCATTTCCGGACACATGTCCACATAACATCTTTTCTTTATTTGTGTGTGAGGAATGTTTCCTGAAAGTTTGGCCATACCTATTTGTAACACCCTGTATAATCTGAATATTTTACTGAAGATTAATATATGGTAGCAGTTGGTTAATTAGTAGGGAAGTCTATGTTTTGTGCAGTTTCACAATACCATTTATGGCAGGGATCTTAAGACTACTTCCCCACATTATAACTTTCATTCATTAAGTCAGTTAGTCAGTCAGTAATATTGTGGAGGATATATCACATCTTCATTTTGAGAGACAAATTGTTTTCTAGTAAAAACTCCTTTATAAAATTGCTCTCAATAAACCTTTGTGTTATAAAACCAAACTTGTATGTGTTAAAACTAAACAAATTAAATTCATATTTACCATGAAAGCAACAATTTAATAAACAGTATTGTTATGATTAACCTTTCAATTTTCTTTACAGGAGTTTATTTCAACCATAAAGTCTGTTACAAATGATGGAGTTGTACCACAGGAGCAAGATTCTGGGAAGATCAAAGTGAAAAGTAGTGTCTTAGACAGGTTCAAACCAAAGACAAAACAATGACTTCATTGTAATAACTGTGATATTGTACATTCAAAATAAATATATGTTTATAAATATGCATAATTCCTTATAATTTCTGCCTGTTAACATGGAATCTGCTGCCCTTTAAACTTCTATACTAAGAAAGCAGACATTAGCAAATATCATTCCAAAGTTAGAGTATGGAATAGTTGCCAACATAAAAACAAATATATTTACAAAGCAAGAAGCAAAGATAATAAAAAGAAAGTTAGCTGTTAGAGATAAAGGTTCCATCTTTATGTGAAAGAGTGGAAATGATTTGAGGATGTTGGAACAAGGGAGATATGGTGATTTAGGACAGTAAAGGACAGAACACAACTGTCTTCTGATCCTAAAATATCTCCTTTCCCTGTTAACCGTGTAGCTGAATTTCTTGTTTAAACATCAAAATTGCCTCAGGTACTGAAACCTAACATTTTTGCCACATTTGATTCATGTATGTGTTAGATCTGTCCTTGCAGTTTTGTTCTAACCTCATTTTATTGTGGATTCATTTTTAATTACTTTGTTTTTGGCAATGTTCATTTCACTATCTACTACAGACTTTATCGGGATCAAACGGGACAAAAAAATTAAATATGCTGTATTGTATAAAACAATAAAAAAAATTCTATAGGATATGACTTCGAAAGTTCATTAGAATTTGAAATGATTGTAGACTAAAAATATGCTGAGTAAAACTCTATACAGTGCTGGAAAAATTCATCCAGCAGGAAGTAAGAAAAGTAGATTATGAGACTTTATTTCATAATAGGGAGATGAGTTGTTGTGGTCTTCAGTGCTACTCTATCCTGTGCAAGCCTCTTTATCTCTGAATAACTACTGTGGCTTACATCCTTCTGAATCTGCTTACTGTTTTAGTGTATTAATGTCTTGGTCTTGCTCTACAATTTTTACCCCTGCCCCTCCCCCACTCACATGTCCCACCAATACTAAATTGGTGAGCCCCTGATGTCTCAGAATGTCATGTTTACCTATCACTTTACTGTACTCAAGATATGTCTAAACTTTATTTTCTCCCCAATTCTGTTCAGTGCTTCCTCATTAGTTATGCGATTTATTCATCTAATCTTCAGCATTCTTCTATAGCATCACATTTCAAACGCGTCTGTTTTTTTTTCTCTAAACTGCTTGTCAGCCATATTTCACTCCTTACAAATTGTTTCAAAAATGACATCCTAACACTCAAATTTATATGTGATGTTAAATTTCTCTTCTTTTTCCCTTCTTCAGGATCACTTCTCTTACTGTTCTATTTTACATTTTATGCTCTTTTTACTTAGGCCATCATAATTTATTTTACTGCTCAAACAGTAAAACTCGTCTACTACTTCTAGTGTCTCATTTCCTAAAATAATTCCCTCTGCATCACCTGCTTTAATTTGACTACATTCCATTCATTACCTTTGTTTTCATTTTGTTAAAGTTCATCTTATATCCTCCTTCCAAGACACTGTCCATTCTGTTGAACCGCACTTCCAAATCCTTTGCTGTAACCAACAGAATTACAATATCATTGGCAAACTGAAGTATCTTTATTTCTTCTCCCTGAACTTTAATTCTCTTTTCTAATTTTCTCCTTGTTTTCCTTCACCGCTTGCTCAATGTACAGGTTGAATAATATTGGAGGTAGGCTATGCCCCTGTCTCACTCCCTTCTCAATGACTGCTTCTCTTTCATACCCTTCAATCCTTATAATGGCCATCTGGCTTCTGTACAAGTTGTAAATAACCTTTCACTCCTGTATTGTGTCCCTGATGCCTTTAGACATTTAAAAAGTGTGTTCTAGTCAACATTGTCAAAAAGCTTTCTCCTAATCTACAAATGCTATAAACGTAGGTTTGCTTTTCCTTAAACTATCTTCTGAGGTAAGTCGTAGGGTCAATATTGCCTTGCGTGTTCCAGTGTTTCTCCAGAACCCAAAGTGATCTTCCCCAAGATCAGCTTCCAGTTTTTCCATTCCTCTGTCAATAATTTGTTTCAATGTTTTGTAGCCATGACTTATAAAATTGATAGTTTGGTGATGTTCTCATCTGTCAACCTGTCAGCACCTGCTTTCTTTGGAACTGGAATTATTACATTCTGTTATGAAAAGGGTGGCTTGTTACTCTCTGGTCACTGAGGCTGGACTCATAGACATTGTTCATGTGTGTGGGAGCTGCACTTGTGTGAATGAGTGTGTTGTCTTTGTTAGAAGAGGGCGTTTTGGCCAAAAGCATAAATGCAGTTTTTTTATGTCTGTCTGTGACTCATTGTCTCCTCAGCTATGACATTTTTCTGAAGCAACTGAGGAAGGGCGATGAAAATCTTAATTCATATGATTGAATGGCAATCTGAAATTCGCATCTCCTCAACAGGAGTCTAGTCTTATATCATACTTGCCTGGGAAAGTAAGTTACAGATACAGTTAAGTGGTTTTCTATAAAATCCCGTATTACATTTGTCATCATGACTAACAACTTATCAAGGGAAATGACACAAAGTCACATACATCAATCTATTCAACTACAGACTCATTGCATACCTTATATTACATTGCCTGTTGGTCCAGAATTGCCTAGTTACCTTTTCAGAAAAATGAGGGTGTTTGCAGAGACCACTATTCCGTCTGGCTATACGATTAATCAGTTGTAGAATGCATGCAATTACATGCAGACACAATCAGAGGGACAAAGGTAGATGCTAGTTAAGTCTGGTTCAGTTTTCAGCTACACAGATTTCTGTTTCACTGAAAGCAGTTCTTACTCCCCCTATTCTCTCACTTTAATCAAAATTGTTACCCGGTAGAGTAAGTGTTCAGTCTCTTGAATGATCCCATTGCTGACAATTTATACCACCCTAAAACCAAAGAGGGTTCATTTATATCAGGGGAAACTTACATGGGCCATTGCATAATTCTTTCAGTGCTCTCTACTCACTGATAATCTGATTTTTGAGGAATCCTTTGTACTCATGCTATAGTTACGGAATAAATATTTCACTCTGCACAAACTCTTCTTATGAAATGACTAGCCTACATTTATTCATTCTTTTTATCGTATACAAGCAACAGCAAAAGAGACTTAGAGGAATCTGGTATTAGTTGAGAAGTTTATAAACACAGTGAAGTAGCGGTCAGAAACTACATTACTGTGTAAAATTTAAGAATGTGATAAAGTAACATAACTTGATGATAACGGCTTGGTGGAAATGGAATCGAAGTGCAGTAGCACGTTGCCAGAGGTCTCCCAGCCATGCACAGAAAGTTGGACTTAACATGATGTGAGGTCAGTGTAAATATAACACCAAGTAAGGCTGACCATGCCACACGAGGCAGTTGAAGGTACAGGAAAGGACAGTATGTATCAATCAGCGAGTGTCACAGTGAACTCCTGAAGGTGCCCATTACAACATGACTTGGAGACAACTTTTGGATTACCGCACATGTGAAAAATCCTCGGGAAACTGGGAGAAGGATGAAGTGCAATGAGTGTAGCTCAGGATTCTGGTATTGTTTACAGCACTGTTTCATGTGCATGAGGCATGTTCCGGACCAAAGGCATTGTTGTCCAAAGCAGAGAAGGTGGGACTCACGTCAAACAGCAGGTGCAACTGCAACCAGATTTAACAGGACTGCAAGGCAAACCACCTCACACCACAGTGGCAGGGCACCTGCATGGGACTGGTCTCTGTATCTGATGACCAGTACGTTATCTTTCATCGATGCTTGCACGTTAGCACCCAAGGGACTGGAACTGGGCCAATGAGAAGTGGGTCACATGGTCTTCTCAGATGAAAGCAGATTCAGCTTGAGTAATGATTCTGGATGTACCATCATATGGCAAGAGGTGGGAAGGTGTAATGCATCAAGGAACTCTGTCGAACATGATCATTTTGGTGTCTGGGTGCTATGGTATAGGAAAGCATAATGTTGCATGAACGTGCTGACCTCCAAACCTTTGAGTAACATACAGGACACTCACCAATTGTCGTTGTGACACTATACTCCTTCTCCATGTGTGTATTTTGAGGGGTGCATTTGACCATGACTTAATTTTTATGGATGGCGATGCGCGACTGCATCAAATTACACAGCTGGAGCAGCTCTTGTAATGAGCGCAAATGACCATCCAGCAGCTGTGAACCATGCTGGTGGAGGAATGGAATGCCCAACCATAAGGACTCCTTACCAACTTTGTATTCAGCATGACAGTGTGTTGCCGAACATGCATTGCTGCCCTTGGTGATGACACATCCTATTAAGAACCGTATCTCACCTTTTGTGTTGTCTAGGGGATCATCATTAATTATAGTGACTTTAGTGTAATTCTGTTTGTCACATTGTGTATTTCTTTCAGTTACCTCCTGTTCTATACTGTAACAGCTCATTCTATGTACGGTCCAATTTTCATCGAGCTATGTTAATTGGCAATGGCAGATCATGTGAAAGTTACTTTCATCCGTAAGTTTTGCCCTCCAGTGTATTTCCATAAGCAGTATTAAATATTAAATTCCATTAACATATTATTCTCTATCCGTGTTACTTTAGTTCAGTGGTGTTTTTTTAAAATGTGCTGTTCTACGTGAAATGTGTGTGCAGTTGTAAATCACTTATGCTGTCTGCCAAATAAGTAATGAGACAACTAGCATTACTTCCAAACTAAGAACTTTATTTCAAGTTTCTCAGTTACAAGGATTCAAAATAACCCCCTGCATCTCCATGCAATGTTTACATCAGTCATACAAGTTGTTGAAAAAAGGCTGGAAGTTTTATGTACCTCCTTCAGTCTGTCAGTCACAGCATGTTGGATGTCCTCAGTGTCAACGAAATGTTCCCCTTTGAAATCACATTTAGTTTCCTGATATAGAAAAAGGTCTGCTGGCAGTAAATCGGGCAAATAGGATCAGTGTTCAAGTACATAGATCTGTTTTGATGTTAAAAATTGTTCCGCAGATAGTGTGCAGTGAGCCACTGTATTGTCATGCAGAAAAACCAAAGTCCTTGCTTTGGAACAGAAACATTCTGATCTGATGCATGCAAACGAATAGACACTGGGTGACTTCTAAGTTGTCCTATCCAGTCACTATTTTGCCCTCAGGGAGAGATTCATGCTGGATTTCTCAAGAACCATAAAAAAACCTCCCATTATCTTTATGTGATTTCTGCAACCCGACTTTCTTCTCTGTTGGTTACGCTCCATGCCATTCCATATTCTGATGTTGTGTCTCTGGATCGAAGTGAAAAAAATGGTGTTTCATCCACATTTACACTTTGTTTCAACAGGTTAGGATCCTCATCAACTGCTGTGATGAAACTGGCACAGCATGCAGATTGATGCTCTCTCTGCTCTTCTATCAATTAATGTGGCTTAAAACGAAACAGATCTTTCTCTAAAATGGATCAGGCTGTTTCCTCACTTACACCAAGTTTCAATGCAAGCCTTTTGGTAATAAATCATCTATCACTGGCAACTTTGTGGTTCATCTTCTAAGTCCTATTATCTATTCTTAAATGCTGAAAACCGGTGGAACACTTTTGCTTGTCTAAGGCAATCATTCCTGAAAATGTGTTGCCTAACTTTGTAAATTTATGGTACTGTTTTTATTAGTTTACAGTAAAATTTTAAATATATCTTTTTTTTGGCATTTTTTGCTTATAAGTTGGGAACTATCAGCATTTTATAAATAACCTCCCGATGTTGTTGTTGTTGTGGTCTTGATGCAGCTCTCCATGCTACTCTATCCTGTGCAAGCTTTTTCCTCTCCCAGTACCTACTGCAACCTACATCCTTCTGAATCTCTTTAGTGTATTCATCTCTTGGTCTCCCTCTACGATTTTTACCCTCCACGCTGCCCTCCAATACTAAATTGGTGATCCCTTGATGCCTCAGAACATGTCCTACCAATCGATCCCTTCTAGTCAAGTTGTGCCACAAACTTCTCTTCTCCCCAATCCTATTCAATACCTCCTCATTAGTTATGTGATCTACCCATCTAATCTTCAGCATTCTTCTGTAGCACCACATTTCGAAAGCTTCTATTCTCTTCTTGTCCAAACTAGTTATCGTCCATGTTTCACTTCCAAACATGGCTACGCTCCATACAAATACTTTCAGAAACGACTTCCTGACACCTAAATCAATACTCGATGTTAACAAATTTCTCTTCTTCAGAAACGCTTTCCTTGCCATTGTCAGTCTACATTTTATATCTTCTGTAATTCGACCATCATCAGTTATATTGCTCCCCAAATAGCAAAACTCCTTCACTACTTTAAGTGTCTCATTTCCTAATCGAATTCCCTCAGCGTGACCCGACTTAATTCGACTACATTCCATTATCCTCATTTTGCTTTTGTTGATGTTCATCTTATATCCTCCTTTCAAGACACTATCCATTCCATTCAACTGCTCTTCCAAGTCCTTTGCTGTCTCTGACAGAATTACAATGTCATCACGAACTTTAATTTTTTTATTTCTTCTCCATGGATTTTAATACCTACTCCGAATTTTTCTTTTGTTTCCTTCACTGCTTGCTCAATATACAGATTGAACAACATCGGGGATAGGCTACAACCCCGTCTCACTCCCTTCCCAACCACTGCTTCCCTTTCGTGCCCCTCGACTCTTATAACTGCCATCTGTTTTCTGTACAAATTGTAAATAGCCTTTCGCTCCCTGTATTTTACCCCTGCCACCTTCAGAATTTGAAAGAGAGTATCCCAGTCAACATTGTCAAAAGCTTTCTCTAAGTCTACAAATGCTAGAAATGTAGGTTTGCCTTTCCTTAATCTAGCTTCTAAGATAAGGCGTAAGGTCAGTATTGCCTCACATGTTGCAATATTTCTACGGAATCCAAACTGATCTTCCCCAAGGTCGGCTTCTACCAGTTTTTCCATTCGCCTGTAAAGAATTCGCGTTAGTATTTGGCATCCATGACTTATTAAACTGATAGTTCGGTAATTTTCACATCTGTCAGCACCTGTTTTCTTATGGATTGGAATTATTATATTCTTCTTGAAGTCTGAGGGAATTTCGCCTGTCTCATACATCTTGCTCACCAGATGGTAGAGTTTTGTCAGGACTGGCTCACCCAAGGCTGTCAGTAGTTCTAATGGAATGTTGTCTACTGCCGGGGCCTTGTTTTGACTCAGGTCTTTCAGTGCTCTGTCAAACTCTTCACGCAGTATCATATCTCCCATTTCATCTTCATCTACATCCTCTTCAATTTCCATAATATTGTCTTCAAGTAAATTGCCCTTGTATAGACCTTCTATATACTCCTTCCACCTTTCTGCTTTCCCTTCTTTGCTTAGAACTGGGTTTCCATCTGAGCTCTTGATATTCATACAAGTGGTTCTCTTTTCTCCAAAGGTGTCTTTAATTTTCCTGTAGGCAGTATCTATCTTACCCCTAGTGAGATAAGCCTCTACATCCTTACATTTGTCCTCTAGCCATCCCTGCTTAGGTATTTTGCACTTCCTGTCGATCTCATTTTTGAGATGTTTGTATTCCTTTTTGCCTGCTTCATTTACTGCATTTTTATATTTTCTCCTTTCATCGATTAAATTCAATACCTCTTCTGTTACCCAAGGATTTCTACTAGCCCTCGTCTTTTTACCTACTTGATCCTCTGCTGCCTTCACTACTACATCTCTCAAAGCTACCCATTCTTCTTCTACTGTATTTCTTTCCCCCATTCCTATCAATTGTTCCCTTATGCTCTCCCTAAAACTCAGTACAACCTCTGGTTTAGTCAGTTTATCCAGGTCCCATCTCCTTAAATTCCCACCTTTTTGCAGTTTCTTCAGTTTTAATCTACAGTTCATAACCAATAGATTGTGGTCAGAGTCCGCATCTGCCCCTGGAAATGTCTGACAATTTAAAACCTGGTTCCTAAATCTCTGTCTTAACATTATATAATCTATCTGATACCTGTCAGTATCTCCAGGCTTCTTCCATGTATACAACCTTCTTTTATGATTCTACCTCCCGATACAAAATTAAAATTCATAAAATTTCAGCGTCTGAAAAAGAATTTAAACTACTAAACAAAAGACTGAGTAAAAACAATTATTTTGAAAGTTTTCAATGGATTAAAAATATTTACTACGTAGTTCAGTCACTTAAATCATTATGTAACTGTCTCGTATTTCAATTTTCAGTTAGCTTCGCATGACAGCAAGAACCATGGACCTTGCCGTTGGTGGGGAGGCTTGCGTGCCTCAGCGATACAGATGGCCGTACCGTAGGTGCAACCACAACGGAGGGGTATCTGTTGAGAGGCCAGACAAACATGTGGTTCCTGAAGAGGGGCAGCAGCCTTTCCAGTAGTTGCAGGGGCAACAGTCTGGATGATTGACTGATCTGGCCTTGTAACATTAACCAAAACGGCCTTGCTGTGCTGGTACTGCGAACGGCTGAAAGCAAGGGGAAACTACAGCCGTAAATTTTCCCGAGGACATGCAGCTCTACTGTATGATTAAATGATGATGGCGTCCTCTTGGGTAAAATATTCCGGAGGTAAAATAGTCCCCCATTCGGATCTCCGGGCGGGGACTACTCAGGAGGACGTCGTCATCAGGAGAAAGAAAACTGGCGTTCTACGGATCGGAGCGTGGAATGTCAGATCACTTAATCGGGCAGGTAGGTTAGAAAATTTAAAAAGGGAGATGGATAGGTTAAAGTTAGATATAGTGGGAACTAGTGAAGTTCGGTGGCAGGAGGAACAAGACTTTTGGTCAGGTGATTACAGGGTTATAAATACAAAATCAAATAGGGGTAATGCAGGAGTAGGTTTAATAATGAATAAAAAAATAGGAGTGCAGGTTAGCTACTACAAACAGCATAGTGAACGCATTATTGTGGCCAAGATAGACACAAAGCCCATGCCTACTACAGTAGTACAAGTTTATATGCCAACTACCTCTGCAGATGATGAAGAAATAGATGAAATGTATGACGAGATAAAAGAAATTATTCAGGTAGTGAAGAGAGACGAAAATTTAATAGTCATGGGTGACTGGAATTCGTCAGTAGGAAAAGGGAGAGAAGGAAACATAGTAGGTGAATATGGATTGGGGGGAAGGAATGAAAGAGGAAGCCGCCTTGTAGAATTTTGCACACAGCATAACTTAATCATAGCTAACACTTGGTTCAGGAATCATGAAAGGAGGCTGTATACATGGAAGAAGCCTGGAGATACTGACAGGTTTCAGATAGATTATATAATGGTAAGACAGAGATTTAGGAACCAGGTTTTAAATTGTAAGACATTTCCTGGGGCAGATGTAGATTCTGACCACAATCTATTGGTTATGAACTGCAGATTGAAACTGAAGAAACTGCAAAAAGGTGGGAATTTAAGGAGATGGGACCTGGATAAACTGAAAGAACCAGAGGTTGTAGAGAGTTTCAGGGAGAGCATTAGGGAACAATTGACAGGAATGGGGGAAAGAAATACAGTAGAAGAAGAATGGGTAGCTCTGAGGGATGAAGTGGTGAAGGCAGCAGACGATCAAGTAGGTAAAAAGACGCGGGCTAATAGAAATCCTTGGGTAACAGAAGAAATATTGAATTTAATTGATGAAAGGAGAAAATATAAAAATGCAGTAAATGAAGCAGGCAAAAAGGAATACAAACGTCTCAAAAATGAAATCGACAGGAAGTGCAAAATGGCTAAGCAAGGATGGCTAGAGGACAAATGTAAGGATGTAGAGGCTTGTCTCACTAGGGGTAAGATATATACTGCCTACAGGAAAATTAAAGAGACCTTTGGAGAGAAGAGAACCACTTGTATGAATATCAAGAGCTCAGGTGGCAACCCAGTTCTAAGCAAAGAAGGGAAAGCAGAAAGGTGGAAGGAGTATATAGAGGGTTTATACAAGGGCGATGTACTTGAGGACAATATTATGGAAATGGAAGAGGATGTAGATGAAGACGAAATGGGAGATAAGATACTGCGTAAAGAGTTTGACAGAGCACTGAAAGACCTGAGTCAAAACAAGGCCCCGGGAGTAGACAACATTCCATTAGAACTACTGATGGCCTCGGGAGAGCCAGTCATAACAAAACTCTACCATCTGGTGAGCACGATGTATGAGACAGGCGAAATACCCTCAGACTTTAAGAAGAATATAATAATTCCAATCCCAAAGAAAGCAGGTGTTGACAGATGTGAAAGTTACCGAACTATCAGTTTAATAAGTCACAGCTGCAAAATACTAACGCGAATTCTTTACAGACGAATGGAAAAACTGGTAGAAGCCGACCTCGGGGAAGATCAGTTTGGATTCCGTAGAAATGTTGGAACACGTGAGGCAATACTGACCTTACAACTTATCTTGGAAGAAAGATTAAGAAAAGGCAAACCTACATTTCTAGCATTTGTAGACTTAGAGAAAGCTTTTGACAATGTTGACTGGAATACTCTCTTTCAAATTCTGAAGGTGGCAGGGGTAAAATACAGGGAGTGAAAGGCTATTTACAATTTGTACAGAAACCAGAGGGCAGTTATAAGAGTTGAGGGACATGAAATGGAAGCAGTGGTTGGGAAAGGAGTGAGACAGGGTTGTAGCCTCTCCCCGATGTTATTCAATCTGTATATTGAGCAAGCAGTAAAGGAAACAAAAGAAAAATTCGGAGTAGGTATTAAAATTCATGGAGAAGAAGTAAAAACTTTGAGGTTCGCCGATGACATTGTAATTCTGTCAGAGACAGCAAAGGACTTGGAAGAGCAGTTGAACGGAATGGACAGTGTCTTGAAAAGAGGATATAAGATGAACATCAACAAAAGCAAAACGAGGATAATGGAATGTAGTCAAATTAAGTCGGGTGATGCTGAGGGAATTAGATTAGGAAATGAGACACTTAAAGTAGTAAAGGAGTTTTGATATTTAGGGAGTAAAATAACCGATGATGGTCGAAGTAGAGAGGATATAAAATGTAGACTGGCAATGGCAAGGAAAGCGTTTCTCAAGAAGAGAAATTTGTTAACATCGAATATAGATTTAGGTGTCAGGAAGTCGTTTCTGAAAGTATTTGTATGGAGTGTAGCCATGTATGGAAGTGAGACATGGACGATAACTAGTTTGGACAAGAAGAGAATAGAAGCTTTCGAAATGTGGTGCTACAGAAGAATGCTGAAAATAAGGTGGGTAGATCACGTAACTAATGAGGAGGTATTGAATAGGATTGGGGAGAAGAGAAGTTTGTGGCACAACTTGACTAGAAGAAGGGATCGGTTGGTAGGACATGTTCTGAGGCATCGAGGGATCACAAATTTAGCATTGGAGGCCAGCGTGGAGGGTAAAAATCGTAGAGGGAGACCAAGAGATCAATACACTAAGCAGATTCAGAAGGATGTAGGTCGCAGTAGGTACTGGGAGATGAAGAAGCTTGCACAGGATAGAGTAGCATGGAGAGCTGCATCAAACCAGTCTCAGGACTGAGGACCACAACAACAACAACAACAACAAAATTTCAGAGAAATTTCGCTATTAATGTTTCTCCTCCCGGAAACTGTTGGAACTTAAGCACTAGTTGATAACCTGTATTTCAGCTGTCTCTGCAGAAATCCTCTTTTCCCACTCCAAACTCTTACCTATTATTAAGAGCTGTTAGTGAATTTCTCCCAGTCCTTGGCACACATCTTATTTAGATCATACAAGGTCTGTTCAAATAAACTTTGTCCACAAAGTTTTTTCACACTTACCTTTTACTTATTGTGCATGGTCTCCTTCAAAATACACTCCTCCACAATTGATACATCACTCCCAAAGCTATTTGCACTTCCAGAAGCAGTCCGGTGTGCTGCATGCTGGATCACACAATGCGCTGTCTGCAAATTTTCTTTCAGCTTATCTATCATCACAAATTTTCATCCTTTCAACAGGGTTTTCAACTGTCGAAATAAAAAAAGTCCACAGAGGCCAGGTCCGGAGAATACTGAGGATTAGGCAGGCCAGTGATTTCATTTTTCGTGTAGTAGTCATGCGCCAACAGGTATGAATTGCAGGTGCGTTATCGTGATGAAGGAGCCATGAACTGTCTCACCACATTTTAGGCTATCCTTCTCACAATTTCTCCCAGGGTTTGCAACATGTCCTGATAGTACCATCAATTAACAGTTTGTCCCTGTGGTATGAATTCATGATGAATCCTTCAAATTCGAAGAAAACTATCAGCATGGCTTTGACATGCGCCAACAGGTATGAATTGCAGGTGCGTTATCATGATGAAGGAGCCATGAACTGTCTCGCCACGTTTTAGGCTATCCTTCTCACAATTTCTCCCAGGGTTTGCAACATGTCCTGATAGTACCATCAATTAACAGTTTGTCCCTGTGGTATGAATTCATGATGAATCCTTCAAATTCGAAGAAAACTATCAGCATGGCTTTGACATTTGGCCTGACCAGACCTGACGAGCTTTTTCTGATCTTGGAGAACCTTTCCTGACCCACTGTGAAGACTGAATGTAGACCCACATCTCATCACCAGTTATGATTTTCTTAACGAACACCTCGTTCTCAATTGTGTGATCCAAAAGCTCAGATTGCGAAGCAAAAGTCTTTCTGGTCATGACTCGTGAGCCATGGAACAAACTAGGCAGCAGCATGATGCATTCTAAGATGCTGTGTTAGGACTTCATGACATCCAACTGAAATATTACATTCTTCTGCAACCTCTTGGACAGTCTGTCTTTGATCGACATGCACAATTTCATTGACATTTCTGAAATTAGCATTGTTGGTAGACGTTGAAAGGCGTCCTGAACGAGGGTCATCCTTAACTTCTGTCAGACCATTTTTAAACCCTGTGATCCATTTGTAACACCGAGTATGGCTTAAACACTCATCACTGTAGGCTTCCTGCATCATTTACTGTGTGTATGTAAAGGTGTTCTTCAACTTAATGCAAAATTGAATGCAGATCCATTGCTCCTCTAACTCTGCCATCTCAAAATTCAGAAACTGTATGACACAACATTCTACTCAACGTCGCACTGAACAATAACTAATAGATGTACAAAAATATAACTCCCGCCAGTAACATGTTAAACACAGTTCACTCTAACACACTATTGTCACGAAATTACAAATGTTCCGGAACTTTTAGAGCAAACCTCATATTTGCAAAAGGAAGAACTCATTTTTTCAAAAATTATGTAATGTTTAAGTTATTTAAATAAGTCCAAAATTGTATAATTTCTGTTACAAAAAGTTGTAATTACAATGAAAAATCTTGAAAAATCATTACATATTATTACATTGTGCATAATTATTTATGACACTGTTATGTGAGCAAAAATTGTAAATGTTGTGATTGTTTAGAAGGCAGTGGGTCACGGCACAGGTTTGGGCTATTCTATCATTAGTGTTGGGGCTTGTTAATCAGAAAAATGAAAGAGAAACCAACAACTTGTTATCAGTCTTAAGGAGGGATGAATGGTTATGGAATAGGCTGTGAGATTAGACAAACCTTCTGCATAATATAACTGTCTTTCCTCACTCTGTTCTCAGTCTCTTTCTTTAGTCTCTTCTTCAACTATGTCAATGCTGTCCTCTGGGGGCTCAACATTTGCAAACAGCCCTTCACCTCATGTGCATCAGGAAGCAATGAAAGCCTGCCTTCCTGCATTCGCTTTTGTGTTAGCAGCCCTTTTTACATTGACAAGAAATGGCCAGAGAATCAAGTCCAGTCCAGGGTTCAAATGGGGTGGCACTGGCACAAGACTAGTCCAGCCCCCCAGGGGGTCCACAACTCTTTTGTGGATACGTGCGTAGCGAGCATGGGACCCCGAGCTAATGTGGCCTTCCTTCCTTTCCGGGCTGCATACCTTCCCTTTCCGCATCCTTCCCCCTCCCCCATCTTCGCCCCTCCTCCCCTCACCTCTGGCTCTTTCCTTCCCTTCCTCCCCATCTGGGAGTATGGTTTGTGCCTACGTCCGGAGATGGACGCTCGTAAATGAAGCGCATTCTTCGCCTTCTTTGCTTGTATGTCTTCTTCCTTCCTTTGTCCTTCTCTTTTCCTTACCTCTTCTCTTTACCCTTTTCTCCCCTGCGGCGTTTGAGACCTCTCTTCTTTCCTTTCCCTTTCTCTTTCTTCCTCCCTGTGCGTGTCTGAAGGCCGACCCATGCATTTTTGTGCGTAGCCGGTGACGGGGTAACGCGTAATTCCCCGCCGCGCTTAGACAGGTAGGACACATACGTACCCCCTGGTAACGGCCAGGCCCAGGGAGGGGTGATTACCCGAGCTGATACCTTCCGAAAGTGCCGATTGGTCCCTCTGTCCGTTTGTCGGGAGGTGTGAACAATCACCTAAGGCGGGAGTGCCCTCAGAGAGGCCCCCCACAAGGGACGAGCGCGCCATCGGAGACACCGGTAATCATGGGGGATTCTTCCGCAATGGTTTCCTCACCTTCCACTATGTCTGCTCACAAGCGTAAGTTCACTGAGTCTCAGCCACAGACAGTTCTTCCATTGTTGCCACAGTTCCTTGTTGTTTCTCGGTCTGACGAAGGTCACGACTTCTCCACGGTCAACCCTTTCATTATTCAGAAAGGTGTCTACGCAATTGCAGGTCCTGTAAAGTCTTGTTCCAGATTACGGAATGGCACCCTGTTGTTAGAAACAGTCAGTGCCCTCCATGCACAAAAATTGCTGCGTACTTCACTGCTCCACACCTTCCGTGGCCGGGTTGAAGCGCACGGCACTTTAAATTCCTCGCGTGGAGTCATTTATACACGCTCCCACGATGGATTGTCTGACGAAGAAATTCAGCACTACTTGTCTGACCAGGGCGTAACGGCTATTCATAGAGTTATGAAAAGGGTTGACACGGACATCATTCCAACCCGCACTGTCTTCTTGACATTTGACAAAGTTCAACTCCCATCCAAAATCAAAGCAGGCTACGAGATGATTTCCGTTCGCCCTTATGTCCCAAACCCTACGTGTTGCTATCGGTGTCAGCGGTTCAATCACACCAGCCAGTCCTGGTCCAATCCAGCCAAATGAGTTACGTGTGGCAAGGATGCCCATGAGGGTGCTTGTCCACCTCCATCCCCTCGCTGCATCAACTGTATGGGTGACCACGCTGCTTCCTCTCGAGATTGCCCCATTTTTAAGGACGAAAAGCTCATCCAGGAAATGAGAGTGAAGGAAAAAGTGTCAACCTTTGCTGCTCGAAAATTATTCGCCAGCCGACAGCCCACCGTGCCTCAGACAGGAAAATACAGCACTGTCCTTGCTTCTCCTCGGCCAACAAAGGAGGCGGCCACGCAGACTTGCGACCTCACCTTTAGTGCCACGGTCGTCAGATCAGCCAGCGCAAAGATCGCCCGTTCAACCTCACCACTTTCGCCTGCCCACTCTCTGGCTCACCCTTCGTCGGGTTCTGCTAAATCTCGAGCCCAAAAGTCAGACACCAAGACTTCAAAAAAAGAGCATACTCGTGAAGATTTTTTACGTACCCCAACTTCACAACCATCAGTTCCTCCTTCATCTAAACATCATACTTCCAAGAAGGCTACAAAGAAACCCAGGTCATCTCCTTCTCCGCCAAGGCGTGTCTCATCTACAGCACCACCTGGTGGATATCGCCCTCGGCTGTCTTCTGTGTCGCCGAGGCGCACTGCTGGTGGCCGATCAACAGGCCGATCGCTGGTGGCGGGAGCTGCTCCTGAACAACCTATGGATCAGGATCTTCTGCCTTCGGCTGAATGCCATTCCATGCTGTCGGTCGCAAGCTCTGAGCAGTCGTTGAGTTGACAGCAACCTTCGTCACATTCCTCCATTTTCTGTTCACCCTATGTCCATTATCCACTGGAATATCCGCGGCATTCGAGCCAATCGGGATGAATTGTCGATCCTCTTACGATCCTACTCGCCGGTCATCTTCAGGAAACAAAGCTGCGTCCCCATGACCGCTTTGCTATCCCTCATTTTCAGTCCATCCGATATGATCTCCCCTCTGTTGAAGGCACTCCAGCCCATGGAGGACTCATGATTCTTCTCCATGATACTCTCCATTATCACCCAATCCACTTAAACACTTCCTTCCAAGCTGTCGCCGTCCGTCTTTCCCTTTCTGGATACACGTTCTCTCTTTGTACTGTATACATTCCATCGTCCCCACCAATGGCACGAGCTGATCTCCTTCATCTTCTTTGTCAGCTTCCACCCCCCTATTTGCTGGTTGGGGACTTCAATGCCCACCACCCGCTTTGGGGATCTCCACATCCTTGTCCACGTGGCTCACTCTTGCTAGACGTCTTTCACCAAGCGGATCTAGTTTGCCTCAACACTGGGGTCCCTACATTTTTGTATGCCTCCACGACAAATTTCTCTCATTTGGACCTTGCGGTCGGTACTGTTCCGCTAGCTCGGTGCTTCGAATGGTTCGCCCTTGATGATACACACTCGAGTGACCACTTTCCATGTGTCCTTAGACTGCAGCCTCAACTGCCATATATGCGCCCGAGACGCGGGAAGTTTGCCCAGGCCGACTGGACACTTTTTTCGTCTCTAGCGACATTCGATGACCGTCACTTTCCCAGTGTCGACGATGAGGTCACACACAGTACCGACGTTATTCTTACAGCTGCGGAACGTTCAATACCACGCATCTCCGAATTGCCCCGGCGCCCCTCAGTTCCTTGGTGGAACGAGGCATGCCGTGACGCAATACGTGAGCGGCGACGTGCTCTCCGCGTTTTCTGCCACCATCCTACTTTGGCCAACTGTATCCGCTATAAGCAGTTCCGAGCGCGATGCCGTCGTGTCATCCGCGCTAGCAAGAAGGCAAGCTGGAAATTCTTTATTAGCTCATTTAACACCTTCACTCCCTCCTCGGAAGTTTGGAGTCGGCTTCGACGGTTCTCAGGCGCGCCTAGTTTCTCCCCGGTCTCTGGGCTCACTGTCGCGCATGATACATTAGTGGACCCCATCGCAATTTCTAACTCATTGGGTCAGCACTTTGCTGAGATTTCGAGCTCTTCAAATTAGCCACTAGCATTTCTCCCCAAGAAACATGCAGCGGAAGTGCGACCTCTTGCTTTCTCCTCTCAAAATCGCGAAAGCTACAATACTGTTTTCTCCATGCGGGAACTCCAACATGCACTCTCTTCTTCTCGCTCCTCCGCCCCAGGACCAGGTGGTATCCACGTCCAAATGTTGCTGTAATTATCAACCCATAGTCTGTGTTACCTCCTTCGCCTTTATAATCGAATTTGGACCAACAGTACTTTTCCCAGACGATGGCGGGAAGCTATTGTCATTCCTGTTCCGAAACCTGGAAAGGACAAACATCTCCCCTCTAGTTATCGCCCCATTTCTCTCACGAGTAGTGTCTGTAAGGTTTTGGAGCATATGGTGAATTACCGTTTAGCTTGGTGGCTGGAATCCCGCAGTCTTTTAACACCTGCCCAATGCGGATTCCGAAAGCATCGTTCTGCAGTTGACCATCTTGTTGCTCTTTCCACTTATATCATGAATAATTTTCTCCGGAAACGCCAAACAGTAGCAATATTTTTTGATCTGGAGAGATCATACGATACCTGTTGGAGGACAGGTATCCTCCGCACACTGTTCTCTTGGGGCTTTCGAGGTCCGCTGCCCCTTTTTCTTCGCGAATTTATGGCAGAGCGCACATTTAGGGGCGCGGGTGAACACTACTCTCTCCCGTACTTTCTCCCAAGAAAACGGGGTACCCCAGGGCTCCGTGCTGAGTGTTGTACTGTTTGCCATTGCCATCAATCCAATTATGGATTGTCTCCTTCCTGATGTCTCGGGCTCCCTCTTTGTGGTCGATTTTGCGATCTACTACAGCTCTCAACGGACCAGCCTTCTTGAACGACGTCTTCAAGGATGCCTTGATCGCCTCCACTCTTGGAGCATCGACACCGGCTTCCGTTTTTCTCCCAGTAAGACCGTTTGTGTTAATTTTTGGCGACGTAAGGAGTTTCTTCCGCCCTCCTTACATCTAGGTCCTGTCAACCTTCCGTTTTCAGACGTCGCTAAATTCTTGGGTCTTATGTTTGACAGAAAACTGTGCTGGTCCTCCCACATTTCCTATCTTTCGGCTCGCTGTCTGCGATCCCTCAATACCCTTCGTGTCCTGAATGGTACCTCCTGGGGAGCGGACCGAGTGGTCCTTCTCCGCCTCTATCGCGCCTTAGTGCGCTCGAAATCGGACTATGGAAGCATAGTCTACTCCTCTGCTCGGCCGTCTATTCTTCGGCGTCTCGACTCATCCACCACCGTGCATTACGTTTAGTGTCTGGAGCTTTTTACTCCAGCCCTGTGGAAAGCCTTTATGCTGAGACTGCTGAACCTCCGCTGTCCAATCAGCGAGCAGTCCTTCTGAGTCGTTATGCTAGCCATCTGTCTTCCATGCCTGCTAATCCAGCCCATGACATTTTTTTCGATGCCTCCTTTGATGTAGGGTATGCAGGCCGCCCCTTCTCCCTACTACCACCAGGAGTCCGCTTCCATCAACTGCTCCATTCTCTTTCCTTCCACTTTCCTAAAACCTTCTTGACAACTTGGGGTACAGCACCACCTTGGCTCTGTCCCTGGATCTGCCTGCTCCGAGACCTTTGTCGATTTCCCAAGGATGGTACCCCTTCACTTGTTTATCGTCGGGCATTTGCTGCTCTATGTGCACAAATGACGGACGCCACATTTATTTACACCGACGGCTCGAAAACATCGTTAGGTGTAGGGAGTGCCTATATTGTTGGCTACACCCCAAATCACTTTCGGCTTCCCGACCAGTGTTCGGTTTATACTGCGAAGCTTTACGCTGTTCCCCAGGCTGTCCACTACATCCGCCGCCATCAGCGGATACAGTACGT
This sequence comes from Schistocerca cancellata, assembly GCF_023864275.1. Classification (NCBI taxonomy): domain Eukaryota; kingdom Metazoa; phylum Arthropoda; class Insecta; order Orthoptera; family Acrididae; genus Schistocerca; species Schistocerca cancellata. Next base: position 1,085,889,483 of record NC_064626.1, read on the forward strand.
TATCTGCTCAGATTCTCTCAGCTCTCTCCTCAGTCTCCAAGCTCTTTACCCTGTGCACCCTCTGGTCCACCGGATTCAGGACTGTCTGCGCTTGCTCCACCTGGGGGGCGTCTCGGTGGCGTTCCTCTGGCTCCCGGGACATGTTGGTATCTGCGGAAATGAGGCGGCCGATATTGCAGCCAAGGCTGCAGTCTCTCTTCTTCGGCCAGCTATTCAATCGATTCCCTTCTTCGATCTATGGAGCGTTTTATGTCGTCGTGTTGTTCATTTATGGCACGCGCATTGGTCGACACTTCCCCAAAATAAATTGCGGGATGTGAAAACTCTTCCTTGTGCTTGGACCTCTTCCTCCCGAACGCGTCGTCAGGAGGAGGTAATTTTAACTAGACTCCGGATAGGGCACTGTCTTTTTAGCCATCGACATCTTTTAAGCGGCGATACTCCCCCACTCTGTCCCGCCTGCTCTCAGCTGTGGACGGTAAGACACCCTTTAATTGAGTGCCCCTATTTTAATCCGTTATGCGCCAGTCTACAGCTGTCGCCTGATATATCGTCAATTTTAGCAGATGACACACGCTCGGCCAATCACGTTCTAGAGTTCATTAGTGCCAGTGAAATGACGTCAGTCATTTGAAGCTTTTTTTGGGACAACCAACCCCTTTCTGTAGTGGATTTTTAAGCCTTCCTTCTGCTTTTAGTTTCTCCAATTTTATGACTTTTGTTCCCATTGCTGCTGGTTTCCGTTTTCGGTTTTTTATAGTTTCCTAAGTCACAGACCGGGCGCTAATGACCATAGCAGTTTTGCGCCCCCCCCCCCCCCCCCCTCCCCCCCCCCAAAAAAAAAAAAAGAGACTAGTCCAGGTTGTTTCCCTCCCCCACTCATTAGGGTCAATTATTGAGTGTGGTCTGACTGCATTTGAAAGTAAACTCTCAGCTTAAGTGGTTGGGGGGGGGGGGGGGGGGTGCCCAAATGCAAGATTTGTGTACGGTACATTTCGCAATTATTAGTGAAAGCTGACATAGGTGAAAGTGTATGAGTGAAAAGGAAAGCAGGGGAGGCACCAAATGATACGTTGCTAGTGAGGAAAAATATCTTGAACCCGGTCCTGATGAAGGGAGAGAATAAATAAAGTGAAAAGATGTACAAGATGGAATTATGTTGGCACAGAATTAAAATACAATGTGAATTTGGAAATGCTTTTTTTAGTATTGGAACTGGCGTAACAGATGAAACCGGTCTATATTATATTCTACTTGAAACTGGCAGGAATTAATTAAATGACAGCCTTTAATAATAAATTAGAGTTTTGATGTGGAAAAAATGGGTTTCTGCAGATACAGCTGAAATACGTCTATTTTTAACTAACGATTGAGCTCAAATGGTTTGTCAGAGATAAAAACCTAAATAAATTTTATGTACTTTTTGTGGTGTCACCGCCAGACACCACACTTGCTAGGTGGTAGCCTTTAAATCGGCCGCGGTCCGTTAGTATACATCGGACCCGCGTGTCGCCACTATCAGTGATTGCAGACCGAGCGCCGCCACACGGCAGGTCTAGAGAGACTTCCTAGCACTCGCCCCAGTGGTACAACCGACTTTGCTACCGATGGTTCACTGACAAATTACACTCTCATTTGCCGAGATGATAGTTAGCATAGCCTTCAGCTACGTCATTTTCTACGACCTAGCAAGGCGCCATTACCAGTTACTATTGATGCTGTAAAACATACCTTACGTCAGCCTGCGTGAGCTAAAATGCGTGCCTTTCGGCTTCCTCTCATACCAGTGTTGGCTCTCCTGCCAACCCACAACACTTTTATTTTGAAGATTTTTCATAAAAAGTTGATAGTTTCCAAGTTATAAGCACCATGAAGTTTTGTTGGCAAACCTCATATTTTGTTTCAGCATTCTAAAAAACATATAGAATAGAAGAAATCAAAACTTCCCCACAACTTTGCCACTATGGGGTCTTTTTGAGCACAAATTGACTGCAATGAACAAAGAATGCAAAACATCATACTTGCAAGAAATGAAATTACATGGTATACGCAGTATATTATGACTTTCAAACTATGCAGTGTTGTAAATCAAGATTAAGTTCAATAAATTTTATGCAAAGTAATTAGCATAGAAAAAAATTCATAACAAATTAATCAAGAGTATCATGTTCTTATCATTGTTTGGCAAAGCAATGCACTTGCAGCAGTATCGGAAACATCAAAACTATTCTGAAAGGAGACTGAGATGGGTTGTTGTGACTGTAAATTTAAGAAGATGAATGAAGGTTAGAGTTTATGTCAACAAGATCAAGGTTATTGGAGATGACCCATAGTCGATACAGACATGAAGATGAGAGGAAATATATTGTGGTATTCCATTTAAGCAATCCAGGAAAATGTCAGAAAACCTGGTCAGAATGGCAAAAAAGGAAGTTAAACTCAGCTATTTCAGAATGTGAATGTACCACACTTCACCAACTTGCCTGGCTTCTAACAAAAGGCAATTTTCAACCCAGACTTCATGTCTGTAATGCCCTCACAGATGAAGCAATCCAATACAAAAATTGAAAGTATTTCTGACATCCTCTAACTTCGAATTTATTCAGCTCATTCTTTTTTCTGTACTTACAACAATTTATTCACTTGTTAGAATAATGTCCTTACTCTTCACTCGAGAATTGCAAAAGGCTGTAGATATCACAGTAGGATAAATATCCCATAGAAATATGTACACATGAAGGCTTGCATTGTGAACTGCCTTCTGATATATTATTGGTGTGTGGAGTTATGTGAAAGAGGTTCATTATGTCAGTCTCCATAACCTTGATCTATCAATTGCTGTCAGTGCATAGGAGCTGAGACAGCAGCTTTTTGAAAGGCTTTTGATATAGTTCTGTAGTTCATTTAATAAACATTATAGAGTGTTTGAAAACTATAGCTGATGACTTCTCTCCAGGTTGAATTCAATACTGCTGTGTTGCTGTAGGTGAAGTTATCAGCAGATATAAAGGTAATACTGATGCACCTTAGAAAGTGCTAAGCGGCCACTGCTGTTCATTGCATGTATGTTTATCACAGAAAACATTATGAGAATCTCACCATAAGTTTAACAACGAAGCAGATGTTAATGTTCAGTCTATAAGATGCTGGTAATCGGGTGGAGACGAATGGCTCCAGATGTTTATTTGTGCAAAGTGAGTTTCATTTCTGTGGGTTATGAAGAGCAGATTTGTGAGCTAGCCTTTTGCGGACATCTACGTGTACAATTCAACACTTTGCCAGGGTTCCGTGTGTTTGTAATGGTTTCAGAAAGTCAACTGACGTGGTGCCCTTACCATTCTCAAAATGAGAGTTTCTATACGACAAGCAGGCAGGGTCAGATATACAGACAGTGGCGCCCCAAGGCCTGAGATTCTTCAGCGCCCCTCTTACTCTCCCACTGCCGCTCACTGCTCACCACTTGTTTGTTTTCGACTTTCATTACATTCTTTGTGATTTTTCTAGTCCTCTTCTATTTCCAAATGTTGGACTCTCCACTATCATTAACGCCTCTTTGGCATCATCTTCATCAACAATAATATCGCTCCATTCCTAATTCTATGACAAATTCACTGCCATCAATGTTTTCATTAAATTGTGTTAAAATTTCATCTTGACTGTTAATATTACTACCCATTGGGCAGTTCATACAGGGTGTTTCAAAAATGACCGATATATTTGAAACGGCAATAAAAACTAAACGAGCAGCGATAGAAATACACCGTTTGTTGCAATATGTTTGGGACAACAGTACATTTTCAGGCGGACAAACTTTCGAAATTACAGTAGTTACAATTTTCAACAACAGATGGCGCTGCAAGTGATGTGAAAGATATAGAAGACAACGCAGTCTGTGGGTGCGCCATTCTGTACGTCGTCTTTCTGCTGTAAGTGTGTGCTGTTCATAACGTGCAAGTGTGCTGTAGACAACATGGTTTATTCCAAAGAACAGAGGATTTTTCTGGTGTTGGAATTCCACCGCCTAGAACACAGTGTTGTTGCAACAAGACGAAGTTTTCAACAGAGGCTTAATGTAACCAAAGTACCGAAAAGCGATACAATAAAGGATCTGTTTGAAAAATTTCAACGGACTGGGAACGTGACGGATGAAGGTGCTGGAAAGGTAGGGCGACCGCGTACGGCAACCACAGAGGGCAACGCGCAGCTAGTGCAGCAGGTGATCCAACAGCGGCCTCGGGTTTCCGTTCGCCGTGTTGCAGCTGCGGTCCAAATGACGCCAACGTCCACGTATCGTCTCATGCGCCAGAGTTTACACCTCTATCCATACAAAATTCAAACACGGCAACCCCTCAGCGCCGCTACCATTGCTGCACGAGAGACATTCGCTAACGATATAGTGCACAGGATTGATGACGGCGATATGCATGTGGGCAGCATTTGGTTTACTGACGAAGCTTATTTTTACCTGGACGGCTTCATCAATAAACAGAACTGGCGCATATGGGGAACCGAAAAGCCCCATGTTGCAGTCCCATCGTCCCTGCATCCTCAAAAAGTACTGGTCTGGGCCACCATTTCTTCCAAAGGAATCATTGGCCCATTTTTCAGATCCGAAACGATTACTGCATCACGCTATCTGGACATTCTTCGTGAATTTGTGGCGGTACAAACTGCCTTAGACGACACTGCGAACACCTCGTGGTTTATGCAAGATGGTGCCCGGCCACATCGCACGGCCGACGTCTTTAATTTCCTGAATGAATATTTCGATGATCGTGTGATTGCTTTGGGCTATCCGGAACATACAGGAGGCGGCATGGATTGGGCACCCTATTCACCAGACATGAACCCCTGTGACTTCTTTCGGTGGGGACACTTGAAAGACCAGATGTACCGCCAGAATCCAGAAACAATTGAACAGCTGAAGCAGTACATCTCGTCTGCATGTGAAGCCATTCCGCCAGACACGTTGTCAAAGGTTTCGGGTAATTTCATTCAGAGACTACGCCATATTATTGCTACGCATGGTGGATATGTGGAAAATATCGTACTATAGAGTTTCCCAGACCGCAGCGCCATCTGTTGTTGAAAATTGTAACTACTGTATTTCAAAAGTTTGTCTGCCTGAAAATGTACTGTTGTCCCAAGCATATTGCAACAAACGGTGTATTTCTATCACTGCTCGTTTAGTTTTTATTGCCGTTTCAAATATACCACTCATTTTTGAAACACCCTGTATTTTGCAATTTCATGCTTTGACAAACTTCTCCAAATCTTTTAGCTTGAATAGTATCCTCAAACTATACCCATGGGTCCTCCATTTCCACTCATTCTAGTCCTTCCAGAAACTCTACCTTATTACACAATGCAATTTTAGTGGTAGTCTGCATATGATTATGGCACTCATTCAACATGTCCCAATCATCCTACTGCAGCAGGTCTAAATTCACTACTAACAGTCCCTTTGCTAGTTTTACTTCATTGACAGCAAAATTATCTAAATTGATGGGTACCATTCTCCCGCCGCCATCTCTCTCTTGTACACAGATAATGCTTCTTCCTCAAAACAACAATTTCATTGATGTGTTCCATAAGTTAGAAGAACATTGTGACAGTACTTCACTGGCAACAATTTCCTGCAGCTGGAACATCATTCCTCTAAGTTCCACAATATGTCACCAAAGGCGAATTTTGGTTTGATGTTCTACCAACAAGTCTAATGCACTTTTGCTTACATGAGGCACTACCACCACATACTGTTCAAACTGAACTGCCTCAACCTGAAAATTTAAGAATGCTGACCCTGATGACTTCATGCCATTGTCTCCCACCCTACACAACCTATAGTGTGACGGGTTTAATCACTTCTGACCTACAAGGCCAGAATTGCCACTGACACATGCATCCCCATGGCTGCTTACATTGCCTCTGTACATGCCACGATCATCCACACCTGGAACACTATACATTAGTGAAAAACACTTTGCTAGACCCACGCCTCTGTTGCTATATCAGCTTGTTCAAACTGTGTAATCAACCTGACAGCAGTGTACAGGTCTTTCGAGTTATGCATACAAACCTGGGTGACAAGACCCTCCAGAAGGCTGCAAGTACTCCGTGTTCAGCTTTTTGGAATATAACCATATCTGCCTCCTCATTCTCTTCCAGTCTGTAAGTTTGAACATTTGTCTTGCATATTCTGTCTGTGAAACCTTCTAGTGACTCACTGTGTCTCTTCATCACACTACTTTACTGTTTGTGGAAAACACTCAGGCTGGCTGTTTTCTTTTTCTGTACTATTACAGGAGGCTTTTCTTCAGCTGCTTAAATGCCTGTGTATTTCTTAACCCCTTTGTACACCTGAAAAAAGTTTTTAGCTCCCCAACCAATCATAATTTTGTTGCATGCAATAACCGATCATCTGACCAATCATCCTTCTTTGCCAATGATTCCCGGTCACCACCACATCAAAAAAAAAAAAAAAAAAAAAAAAAAAAAGGGAGTAATTAGCGTATCATAATCTGCTGGACAAACTCCTTGTTTCCAGACTGAGTCATTGTGAAATATCCATATCTCCTACACAAGTAACAACATAGTATTAATTGACTCTATTCATGCACAATTAGAATCACATTTTACTCTACACTGTATCGTCATCCACCAAGACTCAGTACACTGCCAAGTTGTACGGACATGTTGGTGACACATAAAGCTCTATTGACACTGTCTCTGCATGTGCCACACTATGCCCTTTCAGGCTGCATTTAGAAAATTGCACTGGTTGCAAATACTTTTCTCTGGTACCACACCAAAACTGAGAACAACAGTGGGTTCTAATGGCTTTACTAATGTAATCTTCAAATTGCAGTAAATCTGCCACCTAGACCCCATCTTCTCTGCACACAAAAGTTGAATCAAATGGGTCATTGATTCACCCTGCTGTATGATGCCAATGCAAGCTGTGACTGTGACGTTATGTCACATGGAGGATGAATCTTCAGACACCAGCTGAAGTGTACACTTGGTGTAGTACCATTTCTGTGCAGGGTTGGGTTGTGGCAGGAGGTTGGAGCAGAGGCATCGGCAGTCCAGGAGCACCTATGATTACGTCAGGGCTACACCAGTCGACTGAGCAATACTGGACAGCATGCTGCTGCGATGAGTCTGGGCCTCTATCACCACACCATCTTCTACCACCAAATCCTTCTTGGGGCTTGCTGCCCCCTGGCTCAACCCAGCAGCAACTAGACTTACATGCTGGAAGGAAGCTGAATGAGATTGGGGTAGTACAGCCACTCAACTTACTGTGCTTGTGTGGGTGTCTAGGTGCCAAGTGCCATCACTCACAAGAGCAAGATTTACAGCTGGAGGCTGGCATCCCCTGCAAGCATCCGAGCAGTAGTCCACATTTCTGGCACCATCTGTGAGAAGTCGTGCCCTGCTAACTCAGGTGCATCCCACACAAGTCTTCATTCATAGGTGCCAACATCACAGCAAACTGGACAGCAGCTTCTTGCTGCCACCACTACACACTATTCTCACACATGCTGTGAGGTGTGGTCACCTCCTTCACTGAGGTACTAAAAGTGCAGTAACATAAGTCTTTAATATTTTTTCCCCCTTTTGATGCTGTTTGTCTGAGCTGTCATCAGCCTTCGTCCCCACTACGACCCACCACAACAACCCAACTCTGCACAAAAGTGGACATATACCCCAGGTCCACTTAAGTTGGCATCAGAATATTCATGCTCCACACAGTACGACATAGCAATCACAGCTTACAGTAGCATCACACGGGGGGCTTAGTAAGTGAACTGTTTGATTCTCCTCTTGTGTGAAGGGAAGATGGATTCTAGGCAGGACATTCACCACAGCTTGAAGGGTGCCTCTCAGAGTTCAATTTTTGGTCAACTCTTTTCCTTCTACATGTAAATGATCTTCCACTTAATATTTGACAAATGGTACTTTTTGCAGATACTACTGGTGTTATAATTGGTCTAGTGACATTAATGTGACCAATGCCTATGCTTGATGTCAGCATACAATAGCCACTCACAGACAGCAGGTGGCAGCACTAGCAGTGGAGGAGGGTATACATATAAAACAGTGTAGGCATTGTCATAATGCAGAAATGCAGCGATTTATCTGATGTCTGAAAGGGCATGACCATTGGCTTTCAAGTCAAGGGTGGAAGCATTTCCAAAAAGGCTAAGTTTTTATACTGTTCACTTGCTGCCATGGTTAAAGTATATTGAGCATGGCAAAATGGTGCTACCCAAAACTGGTGCTGAGGCACTTGTTGGTGTACAACGGGCCATAGATGACAGGGGTGAACCATGGCTGTGGAGATGTGTACAGGTGAACAGATGTGCAACTGTTGAGCAACTGACCACACAGATGAACCAAGGGGCCATCAATAGTGCCACCTCAACAAACGCTCAGTTGTCAAAAAGGGCTGGTGGTGGCTGCGTAATGGTGTGAGTTTTGTTTATGTGGAATGTACTGGCTCATCCTGTCCGACAGAATCAATCATTGACTGGAAATGGTTACGTTGGGCTACTTGAAGACCACTTGCAGCCATTTATGTCACTTCATGTTCCCAAGCGAAGATGAAATTTTTATGGATGACAATGCATCATGACACCAAGCCACAACTGTTCTAGATTGGTTTTAAGAACATTCTGGACAGTTCAATTGAACAATTAGACCACCCAGATTCCCTGACTTGAATCCCATCAAAAGATTTATGGGCCTTAATCGAGAGGTCAGCACATGTACAAAATCCTGCACCGGCATCACTTTCGCAATTACGGATGTCTATAGTGACAGCACGGCTCAATATTTCTGCAGGGGACTTCCATCAACTTGTTGAGTCCATGCCACTTCAAGATACATCACTACACTGGGCAAACGGATGTCCAGCACTATATTAGGAGGTATCCCATGACTTTTGTCACCTCACTGTACAAGGGTTGGGAGAGGTTTTTAAAAGCTTACATACCACGTATCTAACATTAAGCACCAAAAAGTGTCTGTATGCCTTCGAGGAAGTTGGGTACTCAGAGCATGTAATTAATGAAGGAGGTGCTAGGACAGACCCAGGTTGGTACAAGCACAACCATTTTTAGGGCTCTCCAATTATTATAGGAAATTTATGAAAGGGTTTGCAGATACTGCACAGCCAGACATGCACCTACTGAAGTGTGAAAGCCTAGTGGACGACAGAGTGGCAAACTATCTTTGAGGGACTGAGAAAAGCTTTGATTTCAAGCTCGGTGCTGATTTTCTTCGACTATAAAAAAAAGTTTGTAGAGTCATGTGACGCTTTCAGTCAGGCAGTAGAAAGTGTTTTGAGTCAAGTAGTAAATGGTGAAGAACATCCCGTGGCTTACACTACACAACAACTGAATAGGGTGCAAAAGAACTATTCCATGACAGATAAATAAATATCCAGTTTAATATATGAAGTTTTATAATTTATGTGCTATTTGTATGCGAAACAATTCAAAGTAGTGACTGATTATGTAGCTCTGAAGTGGTTATCAGAGCTGAAGGATCCTTCTAGTAGGCTCACAAGACAGTTGTTGAGGCTGAGTGAATTTGATTACGAAGCTGTGAATAAGCCAGGCAAGAAGCATGGGAATGTGAATGTTTTGAGCAGAAAGGTAGGGATAGTACAGGCACTGGGTCATGGTCTTACTGAGTAGCAAGTAGCACACCCAAATGCTGACAAGGACTGCAAGCTGTAGATGATGCAGCTGCAGATCAGCATGTGTGTGAGCCTGTTATGTACGATGAACAGGTAGGACCACCCATGGTGCTGCCAGCTAAGTTCAGGGAAGAATTGTTGGAGGAAACAAGTGACCACATGGTATTCAGGCATGTAGGTCAGAGGGCAACAAACCAGAAGATAGCAGAATGGTAGTGGCAGAAAGAGAGGAAAGAAGACAGGGACCAATATGTAAAGAATTGTGTACTGTATGCACAATGAGCGATAAGCAAGTCCCATTACAAAGGTTACCGAAGACAACAAAATCATTCAAAATTATAGGCATAGATGTCCTAGGTTCATTTAACCAGACTCCAATGGAGAACCGTTTGTTTTCAAAAGTTATTGGCCACTTTTCATGAAATGTGGAAATAGTCACCATCCTGAATCAGCAAGCAGGTATGGAGTCACAAGCCATGGTCGACAACTGGTTGGTCATGACTGGTGTGCCTGAGATGGTAATCAGATACCAAGGGAAAATCTTCATTTCAGACTTGATGAAACCACTATGTCATTTACTGTGGGTTCAGGAATTATGAAATAGCCTGCTGCATTGTACTGTGGGTAAACTGCTGAGTTATAATGTAAACTCTCACCATAATGACTGGGATATGTACCTGTAATTTGTCATGGTAGCTTAGAGCTCGCAGGTCCAGACTGGTAATGGGCTGTCCCATTATGAGGCTATCCCACAGAAGGAAGATCTTGTCACCATTTGAAGTGATGAGACCGAATATTGGTAAGGATAGGAACCAGTTTTAAATTTAGGCAAGATGCTAAGGGAACTATGGAGCCGTGTGCAGAATGTGAATACCGAAGACCTGGAACAGCAAGTGGTACTGTGGGAGCACATGGGGAAATTACTATGGTATGGGGTTGGGTAATGATTAATGTTGTCAAGCCTTTATACACCTAAGTGTAAAACAAGAATCTTTGTGACGAGGTACCAGGGGCCATACCAAGAGATAGAGACAACATCACTAGTCAACATCAAGCTTCAGTTGCAAACATGAACAACAATAGTTCATGTCAGATGCATACGACCATTTCAAGGTTCTTCAGATTCATTGCCATTCGGTTCAACATCCACAGTCAAATGGAAGGACAAAAGATGTGGAGAAAGGTCTGAAACCAAAGATGCTGTGTGACCTGTGCAGGAAATGCCATACAGATTAAGGCTGAGGGGATAATGAGTGATGTAATGAAGTGTTATGTAGCAGTTTAATTGCAGAGTTAGGTAGCATTAATGCGTACACAGTGTGATTGCCAGAAGAAGTGTGGTGTGATGAAAAGGGTGTGTAGAAGATATTTTGTGTGCTGTGTTTATTCTAGTTTTGTCTGGGGTAAATGGTTAATGTAGGTATAGGAAGTATGTCAAATGATAACCTTCCTGAAGGGAGGAGGGAGAATGATTGTTTCTTCCCATTCTCAGGTTGCTGTATATAAGGGATGAGGATGAAGGGAATCCTAGTCGTGGCAGTGCTTCACTTCTTTACAAAAGCTGGAGAGAGAGAGGCGCTGTGAGATCAGTGACTGGACAGCAGTACCCTTTTTATCAGTCATGAGGCTGTGGTTCTCACCTGTCATCAGTGGGTGCCGAGACTATTTTTCAATGCATGGGAGATGAAAAATGAGGTGAGAGATGGGAAGTGTGTTTACAGGATTACGACACGAAGTGGAGGAACAGGTTTATTCAAAGAAATATGGAGGCTGTATGATGGATTACAAAAACCCTACAAATGATTACAGGGCAAATGCAGCAAGCAACGGACATGGAGCCAAACACCTTGCAGCAATGCATAAAGGTTTCTTGGGTGCTGTGGGAATGATACTGAAAATGGTGTTTGGAACTGCAGATAAAAGCGACGTCAGGGAGCTAAACGGTATCATTGAAAGATTGAAGGAAATGGCAAAAGAAAAAGGGCAATGGTGAAGGGGAATATCACGCAGTTGGCATGTGTGGGAAAGGAAGTGTTGAAGAATATGCGTGTGTTAAGGAAATTGACGTTTGATGTAATGGAATATGCAGCTGATGCTGTAAATCTGGATGTTAAAATTATGCGGATTTGAGTGGATGTTTTGGAACGAGGGGAACAGTCGCAAGGCTAGTAAAATCGTTAGCTCACTATATTTCGAGTGCTTTAGTCGTAATGGTTTGCAAGAAGCCATTCACTATGCAGTACACGGACGGCGTATTCCAGTACTTTTAGCACTGGAGCAGTACCTGCTTCGTTTACAGAAAGTGCAGAAGTAATTGCTACTGAGTTGGAACTCACTCTAGAGTCGAGCAAGCAAAATTTGGTGCTCTACTGTCACAAATCAGTGTGACATCCTGTGGCCTCAAGCCTACCTCCAACAAGCGTAGCTATACTGGATCTACTACATGTATGACATCGTACTGGCTGCAGTGGATTGCTACAAACAGGATAGGCTCACAGGGGCCAAGAGACCGAAGCTATATAGTCGTGGGTTGTTATATAATGGGAGAGTTTGCGAAATAACAGGACTGATATTCTGCCTTTCAGCCACCACTGTAGATATGATCAGGTTAAGCATATACTGGCCATAAAACACGCAAGGAATACTCCCAGCAAAAAATTTGACCTATTTCAAAATCACGTTGTAGCCATAGCAAATTCTCTCCATGAGCCAGCCCGTAGCAATCCAAGGACGTATTTCGGCAGAGAAGATGCTACAGCATGTGCAGAAGTACTGGGAGAAACGACGTCGTATGGTCGTGACACTGAGCATCACAATATCTGGCAGCATAGTAGCCCTGACTGTTTTGTGCAGCCTTCATCTACTTGAGGTGGAGAGCTACCCATCCAATTGACCCTCTGGTAGTGCTGATCCCAGTGGATTGGATCACCAGTTGTGTATGAGTGATGGAAAATGGAAATTTAGAATTAACATTATTGAGTGTGTGTGTGTGTGTGTGTGTGTGTGTGTGTGTGTGTGTGTGTGTGTGTGTGTGTGTGTGTGTTGTAATATACAGGGCTATTACAAATGATTGAAGCGATTTCATAAATTCACTGTAGCTCCATTCATTGACATATGGTCACGACACACTACAGATACGTAGAAAAACTCATAAAGTTTTGTTCGGCTGAAGCCGCACTTCAGGTTTCTGCCGTCAGAGCGCTCGAGAGCGCGGTTAGACAAAATGGCGACAGGAGCCGAGAAAGCGTATGTCGTGTTTGAAATGCACTCACATCAGTCAGTCTTAACAGTGCAACGACACTTCAGGACGAAGTTCAACGAAGATCCACCAACTGCTAACTCCATTCGGCGATGGTATGCGCAGTTTAAAGCTTCTGGATGCCTCTGTAAGGGGAAATCAACAGGTCGGCCTGCAGTGAGCGAAGAAACGGTTGAACGCGTGCGGGCAAGTTTCACGTGTAGCCCGCGGAAAATTGGCTCATGCCAGAACTGGAGACCGACAGCGCTGACTTCATCTTTCAACAGGATGGTGCTCCACCGCACTTCCATCATGATGTTCGGCATTTCTTAAACAGGAGATTGGAAAACCGATGGATCGGTCGTGGTGGAGATCATGATCAGCAATTCATGTCATGGCCTCCATGCTCTGCAGACTTAACCCCATGCGATGGGGTTATGTGAAAGATTCAGTGTTTAAACCTCCTCTACCAAGAAACGTGCCAGAACTGAGAGCTCGCATCAACGATGCTTTCAAACTCATTGATGGGGACATGCTGCGCCGAGTGTGGGAGGAACTTGATTATCGGCTTGATGTCTGCCGAATCACTAAAGGGGCACATATCGAACATTTGTGAATGCCTAAAAAAACTTTTTTGTATGTGTGTGCAAAGCATTATGAAAATATCTCAAATAATAAAGTTATTGTAGAGCTGTGAAATCGCTTCAATCATTTGTAATAACCCTGTATATTAGTGGTGGTAAGAAATGTATTTCCCAGTATTTAAGATGTCCCAAAGTACTGTTGCACAGGGCATGGAGCCCAAGGTTAAGATTAAGTGGCACCTGAAGAGACTTCAAATTGTCATGGCAAGCACAAGATGATAATAGCCATAGTGAGATCTGTTGTAGAAAATCGTTGAAAATGAGAGCAGAAAATCTACTAGTTTTAATGGTTCAAATGGCTCTGAGCACTATGGGACTTAACTGCTGAGGTCTTGAGTCCCCTAGAACTTAGAACTACTTAAACCTAACTAACCTAAGGACATCACACACATCCATGCCCGAGGCAGGATTCGAACCTGTGACCGCAGCGGTCGCGCGGCTCCAGACGGTAGCGCGTAGAACCGCTCGGCCACTCCGGCCGGCTAAACAAAGACTGGGATAATTATGGAGTACACAGAGGGTCTTCCAGGAATGTTGTGGCAGATTTCGAGGGGTTGTAGAAGGGATCTTAAGGAACAAATTAAGATAAGGAACTCATGTCCGGAAACGTCATCCAATGGCGCTACAGAGCGTCGAAGTTATAGGCACTGGTGCCTACCGCTAGGTCAACCCTTCAGCTACAACATGACTTTGTATGCTGATGCAGTTTATTTTTCCCCTGAACACTGACAAACACTGGATATTTTAGACGGTTCCAGGAGAAAAATAAGCTGTAGACGGAAACCTGTGTCCGAAACAGTCATCCACTAAGACAACAGAGCACCACACTCATGGGAGACAAGGCCTGTCTACGCAGCAGCTAGCTCTATCTTCTCCTCTGGAATTGATGACAATCAGTCTCGATAACTGAATAACAAACAACATTGCGAGACATCCCGACTGTGGTTCGTCAGCGTACAAAGTCACGTTTGCTGCTGATGGAGTAACCTTACAGCAGGTGCCGGCGCCCATAACTTCGACGGTCTATAGCGTCATTGGATGACTTTCCTGGACATGGGTTCCTATCATCAATTTGTTCCCCACGACACTCTCTACAAACCCATTTCTGGGACACCCTGTAGATTAAATACACAGCCTCTGAACTTTGTGGCTCATGCTGCCTATTACTTAAGTACTGTAAATTGTTGCCCACTAATGTTGAGCTTTATTGCAGAGCAGTCTTGGGTGAAGACCTGGGGGCCGCCGGCCGGTGTGGCCGAGCTGTTCTAGGCGCTTCATTCCGGAACCGCTGCTGCTGCTGCTACGGTTGCAGGTTGGAATCCTGCTTTGGGCGTGGATGTGTGTGATGTCCTTAGGTTAGTTATGTTTAAGTAGTTCTAAGTCTAGGGGACTGATGACCTCAGATGTTAAGTCCCATAGTGCTTGGAACCATTTGAACCTGGGAACCACGTCTTCCAGAGGAGGGAGGTGTCGTAGCGATACGGCTATTTTTGGGCATCTTCACCACATGCTTTGAGTGGGCGTAGCAGTCGTCTCTGCCAAGACACTATGACTTTGGCTGCATGAGGTTTTAATGAAATGTTTTGATTTTTGGTGCTGTTTATCTGAGCTGCCATCGGTCTGAAATCCTTTCACGACCCAATGCCACAACGCAACCCTGCACGGAAGTAGTCCTACACCCTGGGTCCACTTCATTGCTAAATGGGGACAAACTGCAGCAAACGATCCCTCAGAGGAGAAGGAGCGCAACGGTCATGTGGACATACACTGAGGTGATAAAACTCTCGGATCTCATTTTCCCCTGCAGAAATACTGAGCCATGTTGCTTCTTTAGCCATCCATAATTGCGAAAGTGTTGACAGTGCAGGATTTTGAGCACGAACTGAACTCTCGGTTATGTCCCATAAATGTTCGATAGCACTCGTATCACGTGGTCTGGGTGGTCAGATTGCCAAACCATTCGCTCGAATTGCCCAGAATGTTCTTCAAACCAATCGAGAATAATTATGGCTCGATGACATGGCGCATTGTAATCCATAAAAATTTCATCTTTGCTTGGGAACACGAAGCACATACATGGCTGCAGATGGTCTCCAAGTAGCCAGACATAACCATTTCCAGTCACTAATAGGTTCAGTTGGACCAGAGGACCCAGTCCAATCCATGTAAACCCACCCCACACCATTATGGGCCGACCACCAGCTTGCACAGTGACTTATCGACAATTTGGCTTCATAGAATCTGCGTCACGCTCGAACCCTACCATAAGATCATACGAACTGAAATCTGGAATAATCTGACCGCGCCATGGTTTTCCATTTGTCTAGAGTCCATCAGATTCGGTCACGAGCCGCAGAGAGACGCTGCAAAGGCCTCGGTGGTCTGCTGTCATAGCCCAGTGACGCCAAATTTCGCCTCACTGCCCCAACAGATAAGTTCGCCGTGTGTCCCACTTTGATTTCTGTGGTTATTTCATGCAGTGTCGTTTGTCTTTTGACAATGAAAACTCTACGCAAACGCCGCTGCTCTCGGTCGTCAATTGAAGACCGTCGGCCACTGTGTTGTCTGTGGTGAGAGGTAATACACGAAATTTGGCATTTTCAGCACAATCTTGACACCGTGACTCTCAGAATATTGAATTCTCTAACGATATCCGAAGTGGAATGTCCCATGTGTTTAACTCCATCTACCATTGCGCTTTCAGAGTCTGTCAATTCCCGTTGTGAGGCCATAATCACGTCGGAAACTTTTTTCCATGAATCGCCTGAGTACAAATGACAGTTCCGCAAATGCACTGCCCTTTTATACCTTGTGCATGCGATTCTACCGCCATTTGTATGTGTACATCTTGATAGCCCGTAACTTTTGTCACCTCAGTGTATGGCTGTAAATGCAGTCCAAAAGAGGTGCATCCACTTAAGGGTGGGGATAAAAGATCTTAACAGTGTAGATTCCAATGATAGAAAGCACACATGAAAACATACCAGACAAGTTGGGATGTACTGTCTGTACTAATGTTTTAGCCCCACACTCAGAAGGACAGTCAACTGGAGCACCATCATGTAGCAGTCTCAATACTGTTTGTGTCAACAGAGGAACGTCTTCCAGCTGGGAAGGCAGAGCCCTATGCAGGAAGTGCAGACGTGCCTCGCCTATGAGGTGTTGTAAAAGAGTGACTGATTTGATCGCCAATAATCGTTGTCGATGCAGTGAAGCTGAAGTGTGTCTGCAGCTAGTGGTCTAGGGGCTAGCTTTGCTGTCTCTGGATCACGGGTTCCCAGGTTCGATTCCCGGCCGGGTTGGCGATTTTTTCTGCCTGGGGACTGAGTGTGTGTCGTGTCTTCATCATTTCATCATCATCATGTGTGAGAGTGACTAGATTGGATTGTGAAAAGAAAATGGACTGTGCAAAAATTGGAACTTTGTACGAGCGCTGATGACCGCGCAGTTGAGCGCCCCACAAACCAGACATCACCTCGAAGCTGAAGTGGTGTCGATGGTTCGGTGCCACCACACCGCAGGCATTCTCCGTAGCCCGCAGGTGGATACTGTGAAGGCTGACGATACCACCACACGTAAAAGTAACCTCACCTGTGAATAGGATGGAAGACGGAAATTCCAACACCATGGTGGCCTGTGTGACGAACCAGTAACAAAACCGTCGCTGTGGAGGCAAGTTAGTATGTAATAATGCCTGCACGCACCGTACATGGTAAGGATAGTGGCAATAGTCATGGAGAACATTTCACACGGTCGTCTGGCTGATCCCATGCTGGCGGCCGCCACTTGCCTGGTGTTGATATCGGTGTCACGATCAAATATCTTTTACCTCCACCTTCAAGTGTGCCTGCTTACCTCCCTTGAAACGCATTTCACATGGACTTTTTTCTGCTTATCCTACCAGGGATCGTTTATTGCAGTTTGTCTCTATTTAGCAAAATCACCCTGTGTATGTGGAGGTGATGGTGATACGCTAAAGACGCGTTGCTTTCGGTGCACAAGAGCCAGATGTTTAGCGTCCATACTAAAAATAATAAGAAAAACAGGAACTAAAATTTAAAATACAGAGTTCGTTTACATTCATGAGCGTTCGCGCCCACTTACACACACACACACACACACACACACACACACACACACACACATATCTGAGGTCATCAGTCCCCTAGAACTTAGAACTACTTAAACCTAACTAACCTAAGGACATCACACACATCCATGTCCGAGGCAGGATTCGAACCTGCGACCGTAGCGGTCGCGCGGTTCCAGACTGAAGCGCCTAGAACCGCTCGGCCACTTCGGCCGGCGTCTCGTAATCTGATGCTATATAATTTAGTTTGGGATTTCTCAGTCCTCATCTGGCGCGCCCCAAGGTGACGGATAGGGGAATCCCCGGCATATATGCAGGGTAAGTGAGGACTTGCAAGGTAGGTGGGGACTTTTTCACAGCTTTTAAATTGTCCGGAACCCAAAGAGAAATTCCATTCCCAAAAATTCATCGTGACATCACAACAGGAAGTTGGTTACCAACACATGAAGAAGTTTATTAATACATCAAAACACAACAGTCAAGGACGAAATTGTAGTTGAAATCTAGTAAACATTCAAGACCACACTCACTCAATGAAATCACACAAGTAATCCGAAACATTTGGAAAACCGAAAAGTGCCGGATGCCTGCTCTAATCCACCCACCGCACAAAAAGGCAATAAACCAGATGTAAATAACTATAGGGGGTTCTCCCTCTTATCGATCAACTACTAAAACCTATCAGCTTGTCTCTGAACAGAACATAAAAGCTATTAGACCCTAAATTAACAGAATGTAAAGCAAGATTCATACCGAACAGGTCACGCTCAGAACAAATTTTTAATCTCAAAACCATACGGAAAATTCTAACCCTCAGACAAAAACCTCTAGTATGCACGTCTATAGATTTCAAAAGGGCGTACGACTTGTTAAACAGGTATTCACTACTCCAAATATTAGAAGAGAGGCGACTAGATCCAAAAACACAAGAACTCATAAAACAAACTAACTGGGGGTCGAACCGCACAATAACCCCGGGTTCGGTGTGGGGCGGTGGTGTGCTGAGTGGACTGCTGTAGACTGTTGAGGGGTTGTGTACCACTGTGGGCTACGGCGAGGACGACACCTCTCCGTCGTTTCTAGGTCTCCAGTTGAATACAATACAAGGTAATGCTAAGCCAATATACACTGATAACAAAATACTATAAAACAGCAATTAGGTTACAGAAGGATTATGAGCTTTTCGTGTTTAGGACAGTTGATGACAATGGACAGCAAAAGAAACAAACAAAAAGGAAAAATGGCATGGAGTATCTTTGATAAACTAAATACTGTGGCTTTTTCTTTTTTTGAAACAAAAATTTCATTGTATCTGAAAAAGAAAATCGAAAAGTAATTTGTATTACCAGTTTCGATTTATAGCAGTGAAACTATTCAATAACTTAGGGTTGCTTAGCGAGAAAATGGAACATCGCGGATTGGCAGTTGCAAGGAAAAATAGCAAAATGACCATGCGGATTAGGAAACAGTCGGGAATGGAAGGAGTTGTTATAAATTTAATGAATATTGAGAAGTGTTTATGGGGACATGTAACCATGCGAATGAATGGTAGACGGACCAACAAAGTTCTTTGCTGCATTCCAGCACAGGAGAAGACCTAGACGATGATGTAATGGAAGATGGGCTGAAGACATTAGAAGACGTGTAGCATCAGCGTGGATGCTTAAAGGTGAAGCCCGTAAAGCGTGCAACAGTATGGAGGAGACTTTTACCCCGCAATGAATGCCAATGCGCTGAAGATGATGATGTGGTGTGGTACACCATGTGTGTTTTCTGAAAAACTGAAACTATGCCTAAAGTAGGGCTTAAAAAGTTTTACTAAATGTTTGTAAAATACATTAAGTATCAAACAGAGGCGAACAAATAGTAATTAAAAAGTTATTGTGACAAAATTTAGAAAAGATCATTTTGAAAGAAACATTTTGCAAGGCCATAGTGATAGTATTTAGATTTGTGGTGATGTAGGGCCTTACAGCAGTCAAATAACTGTGAAACTTCATTGTAGATGACCACCAGATGTTTATTTTTATGCTCAATGCCACCGGTTTTGACCAATAGGTCATTACCAAACCGAAGGGAAGCCTAACCAGTTCCCACTACGACATCCGAAGTGAACAACTTCGATGTAAGTGGAAAGAAGTTACGTTTTTCTACCTACATCGAAATTGTTCACTTCAAATGTTGTAGTGACAAGCTGGTTGCGGTTTGCTTCGGCTCGATAATGGTCTACTGATCGAAACCGGCAGAAGTGAGCATACAAATAAATAGCTGACGTTTCACAACCATATTGATAGTGTACGAAAGCAACAAATTAAAAAAAGAAATCTAACGTATAGAACCAGTTAGCACAAACGTAAGAGAAATATAACTTATTAGGGAATAATCAGTAACCCGCTCCCCCCCAGCACAGATTCTTTGAAGTATATATTAATGTCTTCAGCATATTTTAAGAAAAGCTAATTTTTCACGCAACTCAGTGTTTATGGAGCCGTATCTACTTAGCTGTATGTCGTACAATTACATAAGTCTGGAGGCACTTTCAGTAGTATATATGGATATTGTCCGAAAATACACTCCTGGAAATTGAAATAAGAACACCGTGAATTCATTGTCCCAGGAAGGGGAAACTTTATTGACACATTCCTGGGGTCAGATACATCACATGATCACACTGACAGAACCACAGGCACATGGACACAGGCAACAGAGCATGCACAATGTCGGCACCAGTACAGTGTATATCCGCCTTTCGCAGCAATGCAGGCTGCTATTCTCCCATGGAGACGATCGTAGAGATGCTGGATGTAGTCCTGTGGAACGGCTTGCCATGCCATTTCCACCCGGCGCCTCAGTTGGATCAGCGTTCGTGCTGGACGTGCAGACCGCGTGAGACGACGCTTCATCCAGTCCCAAACATGCTCAATGGGGGACAGATCCGGAGATCTTGCTGGCCAGGGTAGTTGACTTACACCTTCTAGAGCACGTTGGGTGGCACGGGATACATGCGGACGTGCATTGTCCTGTTGGAACAGTAAGTTCCCTTGCCGGTCTAGGAATGGTAGAACGATGGGTTCGATGACGGTTTGGATGTACCGTGCACTATTCAGTGTCCCCTCGACGATCACCAGTGGTGTACGGCCAGTGTAGGAGATCGCTCCCCACACCATGATGCCGGGTGTTGGCCCTGTGTGCCTCGGTCGTATGCAGTCCTGATTGTGGCGCTCACCTGCACGGCGCCAAACACGCATACGACCATCATTGGCACCAAGGCAGAAGCGACTCTCATCGCTGAAGACGACACGTCTCCATTCGTCCCTCCATTCACGCCTGTCGCGACACCACTGGAGGCGGGCTGCACGATGTTGGGGCGTGAGCGGAAGACGGCCTAACGGTGTGCGGGACCGTAGCCCAGCTTCATGGAGACGGTTGCGAATGGTCCTCGCCGATACCCCAGGAGCAACAGTGTCCCTAATTTGCTGGGAAGTGGCGGTGCGGTCCCCTACGGCACAGCGTAGGATCCTACGGTGTTGGCGTGCATCCGTGCGTCGCTGCGGTCCGGTCCCAGGGCGACGGGCACGTGCACCTTCCGCCGACCACTGGCGACAACATCGATGTACTGTGGAGACCTCACGCCCCACGTGTTGAGCAATTCGGCGGTACGTCCACCCGGCCTCCCGCATGCCCACTATACGCCCTCGCTCAAAGTCCGTCAACTGCACATACGGTTCACGTCCACGCTGTCGCGGCATGCTACCAGTGTTAAAGACTGCGATGGAGCTCCGTATGCCACGGCAAACTGGCTGACACTGACGGCGGCGGTGCACAAATGCTGCGCAGCTAGCGCCATTCGACGGCCAACACCGTTTCCTGGTGTGTCCGCTGTGCCGTGCGTGTGATCATTGCTTGTACAGCCCTCTCGCAGTGTCCGGAGCAAGTATGGTGGGTCTGACACACCGGTGTCAATGTGTTCTTTTTTCCATTTCCAGGAGTGTATGTTGCCAATAGAGTTGGTAGTACAGAGGTAATAAATTAAAATCTCACGCCTGATGCTGAAATTTTACTACAGGAAGAGCGAAAATGTAGTAAGCGATAACCTTTTCTCCTTTCATTATCTTGCAGGTGGTGTTAGCGAGAAAAAGTTTCGAAAAGGTTTGATTTATGTGTAAAGTTTATTGGAAGTCAGTAAGTGCTCGCATTCTCAAATTCTGGATGCATGCAGTCTGGGATTTGCGTGCCGTGAGTTACGTTCGCTCGGAACATATACGAGGGGCATTTAGTAATTAATACGACACGTTCTTTTTTGAAAGCATTTTGGTTTTATTCGAGATTCCAATACACCATATTATTCCCCACTCTTTTGGCTACAAAACCATATTTTTCAAAGTAATCTCTGTTCAATGCGACGGCCTTACGCCGCCTTACTTGGAGGGCCTGTATAGCTGCATGGTACCACTCTACTGGTCGACGTCGGTGCCAATGTCTCGTTGCATCAATAACGTCGCCACCAACCACGTATTGCTTACAGCGAAATGCATCTTCCATCGGGCTAAACAGATTGGAGTCGGAATGTGCGCGATCCGAGCTGTAGGGTGGATGAGGAAGAACAGTCCACCCAAGTTTTGTGAACTCCTCTCGGATGGGCAGACTTGTGCGACGCCTTGCGTTCACATGGAGAAAGAGAAGTTCGTTTGCATTTTTGTGGCGACAAACAAGCTGAAGTCGTTTCTTTAATTTCCTGAGGGTAGGACAATACACTTCAGAGTTCATTGTTGCATCATGCGGGAGGACATCAAACTCAGACAGGATATCCCATTCAGAGTCCCAGAAGACAGTCGCCTTGACTTTACCGGCTGAAGATACTGCTTTGAACTTTTTCTTCGGAGGAGAGGTAGTTTGGCGCCACTCCATGGATTGCCGATTCCGGTTCGAAGTGACGAACCCATGTTTCATTGCCTGTGACGATGTTCGACATAAAATTGTCACGGTCAGCCTCGTGAAGCGCAAGAAATTCCGCACAGATGGCCCATCATTACTCTTAATTGTCTTGTGCTGGGCGGCGAGGGACAAAAAAAAAAATAAGTTCAAATGTGTGTGAAATCTTATGGGACCTAACTGCTAAGGCCATCAGCCCCTAAGCTTACACACTGCCTAACCTAAATTATCCTAGCCGGCCGCGGTGGTCTAGCGGTTCTAGGCGCTCAGTCCGGAACCGCGCGACTGCTACGGTCGCAGGTTCGAATCCTGCCTCGGGCATGGATGTGTGTGTTGTCCTTAGGTTAGTTAGGTTTAAGTAGTTCTAAGTTCTAGGGGACTGATGACCACAGATGTTAAGTCCCATAGTGCTCAGAGCCATTTTTGAACCTAAATTATCCTAAGGACAAACACACACACCCATGCCCGAGGGAGGACTCGGACCTCCGCCGAGATCAGCCGCACAGTCCAGGACTGCAGCGCCGAAGACCGCTCGGCTAATCTCGCGCGGCGGCGAGGGACCGAGCGGGCACACACTTTGGAGTACCCCAAATGGTAGGCGATTGTGTCAGCAATACGAACAGAGAGGTACAGTTGAACAGCGACACTTTGGTTTGTGTTCCGTCTATCACTTCGAATGAGAGTGTCGGCATGTTCCAACATGTGCAGGAGTCACAACTGTACGCGGTCTGCCGGCTTCTAGGAGATCGAACAGATGTGCGCGACCTTGCGATGGTGACAGTCACCACACCCAGCTACTTACAGTGCTTTTGTTCATTGCCAGGCCTCCGTAAACATTCTGCAAGCGCCTATGTAAATCTGCGATGCTCCGGTTTTCGACGAAAGGAAACTCGGTGACAGCTCTCTCCTTGGAATGCATTTCGAAGGCTGCGTGTAGCCTCACCACCTATAGGGATTTCACGGAACTATAGGGACTAAAGAATAAATATTCCACGATGTCCCGCAACTAATTCCGCATTTTTTCAACTGAAATTGGGCGAGGAAAAAATGTATTTCATTACTTATTGAACGCCCCTAGTACGTATACGGTTTCTAACTTTAATACTAGATTTTTGTGTTAAACCTTCATGGATTACACTACTTAATGAGAAGATTATGAGAACATTTTAAATTTTAAATTTGGTTGATAATTATATGACACATTGAAAATAAAATTTTTGTTGCCCTTGGATGCTATTAGATACGCAACCTGCAGCTGGTACTGTGCAGCGTGTTACCCACTTACTAAATAGGTACGCTGCACAGGCAGTCGTCTTCCACGAACGGATGCTCCTCCCTCCAATAGACTGTTATCCCAGTAGACACATTCATGACATGTCTACGATCTTTTTAATCCAGTACACTGTTAGAAACGTCACACCAATCACTATAGTCCTAAGGATCAAAACAGTTACCTGATGAAAACTCCTGACCAAATGAGCTGTGTGGAATGCCAGTTGAGAATGATGTTGGTTGAAATGCATCATATCTATTGAAAACAAAATAAAAATTATGATAAAGGTTTTCCTTTGTATTATTCAGTGCTGAATAACAATTATTGCGGTCTATACCGTTTTATGCACATCGCAGCTGGCGCTTTCAAGCATTGCCTTAACTGCCATCTGTCAAATATCACATCTGCGTATTTTTCAATAAACGTACGAATAGTCTTGTTTCAGGACGAAGATGTGGGCCGACTTATATTTGGAATGTCGACTGACTCATACTTTACAGGACGTTTGTGTCGGACATGAGCTAACAAGACAGTTCTCTCGCCATCGCCATCTCCTTTTTTTCTCAGTCAGTCTTCTGACTGGTCTGATGTGACCCGCCGCGGATTCCTCTCAATGCCAACCTCATCATCTCACAGTAGCACTTGCAACCTACGTCCTCAATTGTTTACTGGTTGTATTCCAATCTTTGTCTTCCTCTACAATGTTTGCCCTCTACAGCTCCCTCCAGTACCATCTCCTAGCCATTACAAATACGCGTCCGCAAGAGGGTGGGATACCGCCGGGTGGTTGGGGGGCGAGGGGGGGGGTGTTTCGAACGGTATAGACCTTTTGTTTATTACAGAATTCTCACGCGTTTCTAGACATGACTCTTTCTTATTGTAGCTACTGTACCACACAAGCAGCTCGTAGTGAAATTGCGTACTTATGGATTATCGTCTCAGTTATGTGACTGGCTTTGTGATTTCCTGTCAGAGAGGTCACAGTTCGTAGTTTTTGACGGAAAGTCATCGAGTGAAGCAGAAGTGATTTCTGGCGTTCCGCAATGTAGTGTTATAGGCCCTTTGCTGTTCCTTATCTATATAAACGATTTTGGAGACAATCTGAGCAGCCGCCTTCGGTTGTTTGCAGATGACGCTGTCGTTTATCGACTAATAAAGTCATCAGAAGACCAAAACAAACTGCCGGCCGGGGTGGCCGAGCGGTTCAAGGCGCTACAGTCTGGAACCGCGCGACCGCTACGGTTGCAGGTTCGAATCCTGCCTCGGACATGGATGTGTGTGATGTCCTTAGGTTAGTTAGGTTTAAGTAGTTCTAAGTTCTAGAGGACTGATGACCTCAGAAGTTAAGTCCCATAGTGCTCAGAGCCATTTGAACCATTTTCAAGCAAAACAAACTGAAAAACGATGTAGAAAATATATCTGAACGGTGCGAAAAGTGACATTTGACCCTAAATAACGAAAAGTGTGAGGTCATCCACATGAGTGCTAAACTTCGGTTACACGATAAATCAGTCTAACTAAAAGCCGTAAATTCAACTAATTACCTTGGTATTACAATTACGCACAACTCAAATTGGAAGGAACACATAGAAAATGTTGTGGGGAAGGCTAAGTAAAGACTGCGTTTTACTGGCAGGACACTTAGCAAATGTAACAGACCTACTGAGGATACTGCCTACACTTCTCTTGTCCGTCCTCTTTTGGAATACTGCTGCACGTGTGGGATCCTTACCAGATACGACTGACGGAGTACATCGAAAAAGTTCAAAGAAAGGCAACACGTTTTGTATTATCGCGAAATATGGGAGAGAGTGTCACAGAAATGATACAGGATTTG
The DNA here is from genome assembly GCF_023864275.1 of Schistocerca cancellata. Taxonomy (NCBI): domain Eukaryota; kingdom Metazoa; phylum Arthropoda; class Insecta; order Orthoptera; family Acrididae; genus Schistocerca; species Schistocerca cancellata. The sequence continues at coordinate 1,085,915,206 of NC_064626.1, forward strand.
GGCTGGACGTCATTAAAAGAAAGGCGTTTTTCGTTGCGACGGAATCTTCTCACGAAATTCCAATCACCAACTTTCTCCTCCGAATGCGAAAATATTTCGTTGACACCGACCTACATAGGGAGGAACGATCATCAAGATAAAATAAGGGAAATCAGAGCTCGTACGGAAGGATACAGGTGTTCATTATTTCTGCGCGCTATATGAGATTGGAATAATAGAGAATTGTGAGGGTGGTTCGATGAACCCTCTGCCAGGCTCTTAAATGTGATTTGCAGAGTGTCTATGTAGATGTAGATGTAGATGTACTAAACCGTAGATCCAGCACTGCCGAGTGCTTTAAAATTTGAGTTTGTTTGCTTGTCAGGCTGTTCATGCGAAATTATGCTTTTTCGTTGGTGCGGTGGTGGTTTCGGTACTCTCATGTAGTCAAGGCGAATTTGAATATTCACAGAAGTTTGAACAAATACAATCTATTCTCTGTCGCTTACTCGTACAACCATTAATTAGCTGAAGAAAGAGCAACATACTGGTGCGTGGATCCCGGCGACTGTTCCTAGCGCAAAAGAAACAAGATGCAATACACCTGCCCAGCATTTGTCTCAGATTCCTACAAGCACACCCCTTCCTGCTGCTGCATAACTTAGTGGCAATAGTAGCTTCCCATCTGTCTTGTTGAGAACACACTGCGTTTGACAATCAGAGACGAGTGTAATAGTCTCTGAAAAACGCTGCCTCACTATACCGCAGTTGTGTTCATATGTACTTCATCTATCGACCCAAATCCGTCACTCGAAAAGAGAAAATATTTTCTGTACTAGGAGGGGGTGGCAGCATATTCCTGGAGTCGTCACTTAAAGCCGGTTCTTCAAGCTTTGTTGGTAAACTTTCTCGGGATAGTTTCCATCTTATCTTCAAGAGTTGTCAGTTTACTTCTTTCAACATCTCTGAGACACTACCGAATGTCAAACAATCTGTGACCATTTGTGCTGCCCTTCTCTGTACTCGTATATGTTCAGTATCAACTGTTAATCTCATTTGTTACAGTTCCATAACAGTGAGCAGTACTAGGATGGGTCGCACAAGTGATTTGTAAGCAATTTCCTCTGTACACGGGTTGCATTTCCCCAGCATTCTACCAACAAACCGAAATCTGCCTGCTGCTTTACACATGACTGAGCCTATGTGGTCACTGCATTTCACATCCCTACAAAGTGTTACACCCAGGTATTTGTATGAATTGACCGATTTCAACTGCGACTCACTGATATTATAGTCATAGCAAGTTTTCAATGTTTGCACCACTCTGAAATTTTATCAGGATCTGACTGAATATTTGTGCATCATCTGTGAAACATCAGAAGTTGCTATTAATATCGTCCGCAAGGTCATTAATATACAACAAGAACAGCAAGGGTCCCTACACACTATCATGAGGTGCACTGGGAGTTACTTCCCCTTGTGTCGATGAATCTCCGTCCAACATAACATGCTGTATCTTACCCACCAAAATGCCCTCATTCGTCACAAATATCCCTTGATACTTTGTATGTTCGTACTTTCGTTAAAAAAACCTACATGTAGTACTGAGTCAAATGACTTTCGGAAATCGAGAAATACTGCATCTACTTGACTGCCTTGATCCAAAGCTTTTAGTATGTCGTGTGAGGAAAGTGTGACCGGGTTTCACATGATCGAAGTTTTGTGAATCCTTGCTGGGTGGCGCAATGGAAGTCATCCTGTTTGAGATACCTCATTATTTTTGTGCTCAGAACATGTTCTAAGACTCTACAGCAAGTCATTGTCAAGGATCGGGAAAGGAAAATTGTTTTCCGAGATAAAAATCGACAGCCAAGACTAAAATGGGTGGATAAGATACTGGTTGGCTTCGACAAGATGGGATTCCGATGGCAATCGAATAAGTGAGATTTATGGAGGCAGGTTGCTGATGATCCCAAGCCGTATTACAAATGAGAAAGGAGAGGTCTTGCAAACAGTAAGGAAGTTTTACTCCCCATATGTCTGAAGCAGTCGGCAGTATTCCGATTGTTTTCCGTCAGAAAATGTTTATGAATACGCCCCGGAGGTGAACGCTTGTTGTTAGCGAGGCCTGCAGAAGGTGGGAAGGTGCAGATGACTTCGGGAGATAACCCCCTATTTCCCAGAAGGTGGGCGGCGGCGTTTGCGAAACACTTCGGGCCCCCCGCATTGTGTGTGTCTCCGCGTGACGACATCCCGTGCCAGAGGTCTGGCACGACGCCGATAGCTCCTCCCACAGAGACGAGGAAAAGGCTGCCGCGCACGTCACACCACGTCTTATCGTGAGCTGTCAGCAAGGGGCGTGGCCCGACACTCTCACTGTGCCATCCCGATTTACATTAGAAAATTTCCACGTTGTCTTGCCTTCAGATAACAAATGCGAATTTTATTTCGTTCCCTTGCTTGTTGATATATCCCAACAGCTCAACAGCTGCTGCTTGGGCTGTTTCCCCGGTTTTTATGTGACCTAAACTAGCCACACAACTCCATCTCCTGAGTCTGACATTCTGACATACACCACAAGCATCGGTAACTAACTCTAGCGCAAATTTTTCGTACTGTGGCACTGATGAAGATGGTCCCAAAAAAAAAAAAAAAAGTATAGTGACTTAGATCTCGGCCGCCACAAAGGTGCTAGGTGCTATTCGAGGCATGCGGAGAAGAACAGTCAGTGATTATGATGTTATCAAAGCGATGGCAGTTGCAGTGTTACGTGGCTTTATGCTTAATTACAGACTTACTGTTTCATCAGTTGATTTGTTTTCACCACGTAACGCCCGCGGTTTACGTCCTTCTTCGTTGCTGAGCGATGTATCACTTTTCGTTCTGACGACGCAACTCTTCCTTTCCTATATCTTTACTACTTTTTATCCATATAAATGATAAACTATTGGTTTTGACGTTTAACACCTTTTTAATAACTGTGGAAGTAACACAGGCACCGGGTCCCACCTAATGTGTCACCCGCCTACACGTTTTACATGAACCTTTCAGGACTCGATCGATCTGTTTACAAAGAGAAAGCAGAATATCTCTTCCTTTGACGTTGTCCAACAGCGACCTAGGAAGCTCGACGCCCTCGCGGCCCAGGCTCTTCCACGGCTCGCGGCAGCTTGCAGCATTCGTTTTACTCCTTGCCCACTTGCCGCAACGTCGAACTTTTCGTGGTGATCGTTGGGCAACGTGTTCCACGTTATCTGCAACATAAATAAACTTTCTTCCCACAGTATTTCTGAAAACCCAAAAACAAACTTAAAGAACACAATAATAATAACTGCTCTTACAATTTTTCGTATAAGTCTTGGTCGATTTAATGAGGGGCGGGACAGGCCAAAGCCTTGTGACACCACACAGTAATTAAACTTAATAAATCCAAAACCCACCAGAAAGGCTAGGAGAGTATTTTTGCTAGAAAGAACAGATAAGCGATTGTTAGCTTCGCACTTAGACAATGACATCACTTAGTAAGTGGATTAAGGACGAAAAAGGCCCACGGTGCTGTAGTAGCAAAATTCGGAAAGTTGCTGAGGAAGAAAAGACTGTATCGCTCTCATTTCATAAGAGAACGCGCAAATGACGAAGCAGAGATTAGTAGAGATTAGTTCGTCTGTAGAAAGATTGATGCGCGGTGCATACAACTACCACCGTAATACCTTAGCAAAAGCTATTGCCGAGAATCCGAGAAAATTCGGGTCCTATGCAAAATCGGTAAGCGCGTCTAAGTCTTCTACCCAGTCACTCGTTGACTAACCTGGTGTGGCAACGGGACACAGTAAAAGAAAAGCTGAAGTTTTAAATTTCGCGTTTAAGAAATAGCTCACGCAGGTAGATCGTACAAAGATACTGTTGTCTGCCCATCGCACAGACTTCCTTATGGAGGACATAGTAATAGGCATCCCTTTACATTGACCTCAACGGCGAGTGGTCATCAGAGACAATGGTATCGTCAGGAGTGCCCGAGGGAAGTGTGACAGGACTGTATGCATAAATGGTCTGAAGGACGGGGTGAGCAGCAGTCTGTGGCTGTTTCCTGATGATGCTGTGGTGTACGAGAAAGTGTCGTCGTGAGTGAATGTAGGAGGATACAAGACGACTTAGACAAAATTTCTAGTTGGTGTGATGAATGGCGGTAGGGAAGTCAAGTGGCGAACTTCGGTTTATTGAGAGAGTTTAGGGAAGGAGACCGCTTGCAGAACACTACTGCGACCCATTCTTGATTACCGTTCGAGTGTTTGGGATCCCCGCCAGATCGGATTAAAGAAAGACATCGAAGCAATTCAAAGCTGTTTTGTAGGGAGCACATAGTGCTCATGTGAGAGCGATCTCGATGCTTGTAAAACAATAAACTGGTGGCCAAGATCGCAGGAATTCTTTTTATTCCGTGATTACCGGTTTCGGCGAAAGTAAAGCCACCATGATCCGATCTTAGGACACATGCAGGTTACAACATCAAGGCAAACAATGGTGATATTAATAGTTGCCTATATCACGCCGGCCTTACAAACTGTCGTAAGCGGCACATAGGCGTCCAAGAGAGATGACATTATAAGCGTTAAGTGTCTCCATCACATACAAGCGCAAGCAAAGCTGGGCTGCTAGATTTGTTACGTGCAGGTATTATCGATATGCTTTCAAATGGGAATTCTTAGAGGGAATGCGACGTTCTTTTCGAGAAATACTACTGACAAAATTTAGATAAGCACCATTTGAAGCTGACTGCCGAACGATTCTATTGCCGCCAATGTACATTTCGCGTACGGACGACGAAGATAAACTAAGCTACGCGCGATTAGCCGAGCGGTTTCAGGCGCTGCAGTCATGGACTGTGCGGCTAGTCCCGGCGGAGGTTCGAGTCCTCCCTCGGGCATGGGCGTGTGTGTTTGTCCTTAGAATAATTTAGGTTTAGTAGTGTGTAAGCTTAGGGACTGATGACCTTAGCAGTTAAGTCTCATAAGATTTCACACACATTTGAACATTTTTTTGATAAACTAAGAGAAATTAGCTTTTGTATCAAGACATAAAGATAGTTTTTTCACTCGTCCTATTTGCGAGTGGAATGGGAAAGGAAATGACTGGTAGTGGTATAAGGTACCCCACGCCACGCACCGTACGATGGCTTGTGCAGTATCTGTTTAGATATAGGTGTGCTGGCACAGGATTTAACCCTCTGCACAGATACTGACAAAACAATATTTTTCCATCCGAAGGAAATACGCCACTGGGCATGAAGGAAGAAATCGTTTTTCGATTAAGGGCTTGTATAACCTCTCGAAATCTCCCAGCCACCTCGCCTGGCACTAATCTTTCTCTTCTTTTCCCTCTGCGAATTACGCTAACAGATTCACCAGAAAGTGCAAAATATATGCTCTGCTTGACTTGGAATGGAATGCACTCCGTCTTCAGGCCACTAGTGGCCCATCGGGACCATCCGACCGCCGTGTCTGGTCAGCACACCGCTCTCCCGGTCGTTATTAAGGTTTTCTTTGACCAGAGCCGCTACTATTCGGTCGAGTAGCTCCTCAACTGGCATCACGAGGCTGAGTGCACCCCGAAAAATGGCAACAGCGCATGGCGGCCCGGATGGTCACCCATCCAAATGCCGGCCACGCCCGACAGCGCTTAACTTTAGTGATCAGACGAGAACCGGTGTATCCACGGCGGCAAAGCCGTTACCCAAGCTTGACTTATACGAGCACAAATAAGCGACTTGTATCTACATCTATCCTCTGTAAACCAATCTGAAGTGCAGGGGGTACTTCTCATTGTACAGTAAGATAGGGTTTCTTCCCGTTCCATTTGCTCAATTAGTTTAAACTTGCCTTTGTGGTCTCTTCGTAGCCATACGCTGGTGGCTGTAGTATTTTCATAGATTTCTCACTAAATACTGGTTTTTGGAACTTTTTAAATAGGCTTCCGTAGGATTGTTGACGTCTGTCAGCAAACATCTGCCAGTTAAGAAGTTTTTTAAGCATCTCCGTGACACTCTCTCATGGATCAAACAAACCATTATCCTTCAGTTCACAATGACAGTGCTATTGGGTATGGATCCTATACGCTTGAGCAGTATTCCAGGACAGACTGTACGAGTATTTTGTAAGCAATTTCCTTTTCAGACTGACTCAATGTTCATCAGATTACCTTTCATGAGGAAAGTGCGTGCAGTCAGCGACTGTGATATGATTTATAAATCATGCATCATGTTCTTTCAAGAGCAATCATGCATCAAGACTAGAAAATAGTACATTGATAATGGCTAGGCACTAGCCAAAATCTGGATTTGCCAAATAAAACCTGCAAAAAAAGGACGACTAATTGCTGCGCTCTCTGATTTATAAATTTATAAATATGACTCAATGTTTTTCAATATCCTACCAGTGAACAGAGGTCTGCCATCTGATTTACCTGTGACAGCCTATGTAACCATTCCTTTTCATATCTCCACAAAATTTTTACAGACAGCGTTTGTATAAGCTGTATGACTGCAGTTGTGACCCAGTGATGTCATAGTCCTAAATCGCTACATTTTTTGCGGTTTGTCAAGCATTCCTAGCCGTTGAAAGCAACTTGACAATCTTTGCATCACTTAAATCTAATTAAGATCTGGCTAAATGTTTGTGTAGCTTCTTTCAGACAGAAAATTCTGAGGTTGCTATTAGTGTTGTATGCTAGGTTATTAACATACAACATAAACTGGAAGGGGCTCCATACTCTTCTCTGGAGCATACCTGAAATGGATGACACTCAAGCCAACATAAAATCCTGCGCACTCCTTATCAAGAAATCCTCGATCGTGGGGGAAAGGGGGCGGGGGAGGGATTGGCGTGAGTGTCATCGGAAATTACTGCATCTCTCCTCTACGATACTAACACTGGTTTATTACGCAGCGGTCGTTGCTCTTGAAAGAACATCAGCGGTAACTCTCTTACATCTCACCTCCAGAGTAACTGAAAAACAATAAGAGCAGGAGCGTACTGCCAACATGCGATTAACTAATTAGGTGGCCTTTAATTTAAAGTCCGTTCGTGTTAGGCTCGTATCAGAAGACATTCAGCGGAGATTAATGATAATGGAACTTGGCAACAAATAGCCGGCGGTTAAATGAGCAAAGAATAAACAGTGACACTCGATTTATCTCATAGCGAGAGGAAGAATTCAGAAGTACGCAAGCGGTCAAACTGTTTGAAGCTTTGAGGTTAGTCAGATATACAGTTTTTTTTATGAGATCATGGGCTGTACGTAGAAATTAAAAAAGCTCGTGACTGTATTTCTGAGTATGCGCACCAGAGATTTCTGAATGTTGTGTTTGCATGCACGTTTTTCCTTCCTCTTGGCGATTTTCTTTTTTTTTTTTCTTTTGCCTTAGTGCGTCGCAAAGAGCGCGTACATCTGGATCTGCAACGTTTAATAGTGCAACCACGTACAATCGGTTACACAGTGGCACAGTGATTAAGAGATATGCTCACACCCTGCATGACATCCGTTCAAATACTTTACAGATCAACTCATTTAGTTACTCTGTAGATTCTCCTAAAATTTCATAACAGTTTCCTTTTAACAGTATGCGGGCGCCATCTTTCCCCATTCATCCCTAATCCAAAACAGGCGCGGTTCAGGGTTCGGCGCTTCTTGGAAGAGGGGTGGGGGTCAAAGCTTCACACATGTCTTCCATCATAATAACAACAGTAGCATATTTTAACGCAATAATAGTTTTCTTAATCGGTGAGTACATCGCTTTCAACTTCAGAGAACTATGGCATTTGCAAAGCATCCGTGCAAAACTTTGAGAAGTACATGCGTCACCTAACTGGCTTGAAGAACTGTAATACCAATATATCCTCACTGTTTTTGCAGCATCGAAATTACCCAATGTGAAATCAAAGTGTGCGTTCATTGAGCACAAGTCAATATCAGCAACTACATCCATACTCCAAAAACACTGCGAAGTGCATGGCAGAGGGTATATCCCATTGTACCAGTTATAATGTTTTTTTTTTTTTCATTCCTTTCACCTATGGAGAGCAGGAAGAATGATTGTATATATGAATAATTTCCTCCACGCGCGCTGCAGTTAATCCATTATTGCAGTCATTATCCCTATGGGAGCGATACGTAGGGTGTTGCACTATATTCCTAGAGTAATCGTTTACAGCCGGTTCACGAACTTTGTAATTGTTTACGTCTACATTCAGATTTTTCCGAAATGGACTGTCCCAGGCATCTAGCTCCAACTACCAATCCACGTTCAATGTTTGTTAATTGGCGTCGTGCGGCCTTAATCACGTTGTAAACGTCTTCACATGAACTACCTGAGTACAAATGACAGCTCCACCGATCCACTGCCCATTTATACTTTGTGTACGCCATTCTACCGCCTTTGTATATGTGCATATTGTTATCTCATGACTTCTGTCCCCTTAGTGTATAGCCGGCCGGGATGGCCGAGCGGTTCTAGGCGCTACAGTCTGGAACCGCGTGACCGCTACGGTCGCAGGTTCGAATCCTGCCTCGGGCATGGATGTGTGTGATGTCCTTAGGTTAGTTAGGTTTAAGTAGTTCTAAGATCTAGGGGACTGATGACCTCAGAAGTTAAGTCCCTTAGTGCTCAGAGCCATTTGAACCTTAGTGTATAATGTGGACAGCAAGAGTTCCAACACACTTCTCTGGGACATACCCGAAGTTACTTCTACTACTATTGGTGCCTCTTCTTCCAAGATAGTTTGCTATGTCCTCCCTACCAAGAAATCGTCAATCCAGTCACAAATTTCGCTTGATATTTCATACGATTGTTTTTTCGATAACACGAGTAGACGTGGAACTTAGTCAAATGCTGTATAAAAATCACGAAATACTGCGTGTACTGGACTTCCTTGAGCAAAAGCTCTCAGTATGTCATGTGAAAAAAGTGCAGACTGGGTTTCACATGCTCGATGTTTTCGGAATCTATGTCGGTTGGCATGGTGGAGGTCATTCTGTTCGAGACCTTATTGTGTTTGAGTTCAGAATATATTCTATGATTCTACAACTAGTCGATGTCAACAATATTGAGCGGTAGTTTGTCTGTAAAACATCAATATGCAAGCAAGCAAATGAGAGAGTACTATTTCTTTCAGTCATTTCCCCCTACGTTCCGAAAGTCGGTACTTCTGCAATTTTACTTCGTGGGGTAGAGCGTTCTTACCCTTTCCGTCTCGCATTATTCGAGTGCATATAATTTATCACCTGGTTGTGGACTCTCGAACCGTGTCGGATTTGTCGTCCGCGGCGGGCGCCTGGTACAGTCAGCCTTTGCTGATTGGATTGGAAAGTTGTCCGTAGTCGGTTGGGAAGCAAGCGCTTGCACATTACACAAGAATTCTTCGCCATTTTCGACAGTCTATTTTTACGCTGCTTTGTTCTCGAAGTGAGCTGAAATAATAAGATATTTATATTTTTTAAAGCATACTGTTTTGATGCGGCCCGCCACGAATTCCTTTCCTGTGCTAACCTCTTCATCTCAGAGTAGCACTTGCAACCTACGTCCTCAATTATTTGCTTGACGTATTCCAATCTCTGTCTTCCTCTACAGTTTTTGCCCTCTACAGCTCCCTCTAGTACCATTGAAGTCATTCCCTCATGTGTTAGCAGATGTCCTATCATCCTGTCCCTTCTCCTTATCAGTGTCTTCCACATATTCCTTTCCTCTCCGATTCTGCGTAGAACCTCCTCATTCCTTATCTTATCAGTCCACCTAATTTTCAACATTCGTCTATAGCACTACATCTCAAATGCTTCGATTCTCTTCTGTTCCGGTTTTTCCACAGTCCATGTTTCACTACCATACAATGCTGTACTCCAGACGTACATCCTCAGAAATTTCTTCCTCAAATTAAGGCTGGTTTTTGATATTAGTAGACTTCTCTTGGCCAGAAATGCCTTTTTTGCCATAGCGAGTCTGCTTTTGATGTCCTCCTTGCTCCGTCTGTCATTGGTTATTTTACTGCCTAGGTAGCAGAATTCCTTAACTTCATTGACTTCGTGACCATCAATCCTGATGTTAAGTTTCTCGCTGTTCTCATTTCTACTACTTCTCATTACCTTCGTCTTTCTCCGATTTACTCTCATACCATACGGTGTACTCATTAGACTGTTCATTCCGTTCAGCAGATCATTTAATTCTTCTTCACTTTCACTCAGGATAGCAATGTCATCAGCGAATCGTATCATTGATATCCTTTCACCTTGTATTTTAATTCCACTCCTGAACCTTTCTTTTATTTCCATCATTGCTTCCTCGATGTACAGATTGAAGAGTAGGGGCGAAAGGCTACAGCCTTGTCTTACACCCTTCTTAATACGAGCACTTCGTTCTTGATCGTCCACTCTTATTATTCCCTCTTGGTTGTTGTACATATTGTATATGACCCGTCTCTCCCTATAGCTTACCCCTACTTTTTTCAGAATCTCGAACAGCTTGCACCATTTTATATTGTCGAACGCTTTTTCCAGGTCGACAAATCCTATGAAAGTGTCTTGATTTTTCTTTAGCCTTGCTTCCATTATTAGCCGTAACGTCAGAATTGCCTCTCTCGTCCCTTTACTTTTCCTAAAGCCAAACTGATCGTCACCCAGCGCATTCTCAATTTTCTTTTCCATTCTTCTGTGTATTATTCTTGTAAGCAGCTACGATGCATGAGCTGTTAACCTGATTGTGCGATAATTCTCGCACTTGTCATCTCTTGCCGTCTTCGGAATTGTGTGGATGATGCTTTTCCGAAAGTCAGATGGTATATCGCCAGACTCATATATTCTACACACCAACGTGAATAGTCGTTTTGTTGCCACTTCCCCCAATGATTTTAGAAATTCTGATGGAATGTTATCTATCCCTTCTGCCTTATTTGACCGTAAGTCGTCCAAAGCTCTTTTAAATTCCGATTCTAATACTGCATCCCCTATCTCTTCTAAATCGACTCCTGTTTCTTCTTCTATCACATCAGACAAATCTTCACCCTCATAGAGGCTTTCAGTGTATTCTTTCCACCTATCTGCTCTCTCCTCTGCATTTAACAGTGGAATTCCCGTTGCACTCTTAATGTTACCACTGTTGCTTTTAATGTCACCAAAGGTTGTTTTGACTTTCCTGTATGCCGAGTCTGTCCTTCCAACAATCATATCTTTTTCGATGTCTTCACATTTTTCCTGCAGCCATTTCGTCTTAGCTTCCCTGCACTTCCTATTTATTTCATTCCTCAGCGACTTGTATTTCTGTATTTCTGATTTTCCCGGAACATGTTTGTACTTCCTCCTTTCATCAATCAACTGAAGTATTTCTTCTGTTACCCATGGTTTCTTCGCAGCTACCTTCTTTGTACGTATGTTTTCCTTCCCAACTTCTGTGATGGCCCTTATTAGAGATGTCCATTCCTCTTCAACTGTACTGCCTACTGCGCTATTCCTTATTGCTGTATCTACAGCGTTAGAGAACTTCAAACGTATCTCGTCATTCCTTAGTACTTCCGTATCCCACTTCTTTGCGTATTGATTCTTCCTGACTAATGTCTTGAACTTCAGCCTACTCTTCATCACTACTATATTGTGATCTGAGTCTATATCTGCTCCTGGGTACGCTTTACAATCCAGTATCTGATTTCGGAATCTCTGTCTGACCATGATGTAATCTAATTGAAATCTTCTCGTATCTCCCGGCCTTTTCCAAGTATACCTCCTCCTCTTGTAATTCTTGAACAGGGTATTCGCTATTACTAGCTGAAACTTGTTACAGAACTCAATTAGTCTTCCTCCTCTTTCATTCCTTGTCCCAAGCCCATATTCTCCTGTAACCTTTTCTTCTACTCCTTCCCCTACAACTACATTCCAGTCGCCCATGACTATTAGATTTTCGTCCCCCTTTACATACTGCCTTACCCTTTCAATATCCTCATACACTTTCTCTATCTGTTCATCTTCAGATTGCGACGTCGGCATGTATACCTGAACTATCGTTGTCGGTGTTGGTCTGCTGTCAATTGTGATTAGAACAACCCGGTCACTGAACTGATCACAGTAACACACCCTCTGCCCTACCTTCCTATTCATAACGAATCCTACACGTGTTATACCATTTTCTGCTGCTGTTGATATTACCCGATACTCATCTGACCAGAAATCCTTGTCTTCCTTCCACTTCACTTCACTGACCCCTACTATATCTACTTTTGCTAAAATATGGCCTTGGTGGTCTAGCGGGTAGAGCTCCATACTCCGCCTCTCGAGGCATCGGGTTCAATCTCAGATAGCAGCGGGACGTTTCCCTAATTCCAGTCCCTCCAGGACGGCTCCAGGTCTACTCAGCTCCCTGTCAAATGCGTGTTGGGGGTCTTTCCTGGCGGAAAAGGGGTCGAGTTGTTGCGCTCGCTACCCCCCGCCCCCCCGCCCATCCTACTGCCGCGGAGAAGAAGGGCTATACTCTCATAATTAATAAAAATATTGCGGGTTATTGGGCCGTGGTCGAGTGGACTTCATATTAAACCCACCGGTTCGTTCCCATCTGCTGAGGACGTTTTCAATGCAGATCGTAACTTCTTTCAGTGTCCGACTCGCGGACAGCAGCAATATTCCTTTTAGGCTTGCTCCCGCGCAGTTGCGTGACGTCACATCCTTTGAATACCCTAGTACGAGATCTGCTCATAAAATTCCGGAACTTTGTCCACAAAATTTTTCTACGCTTACGTTTTTCTTATTGTGCAAGGTCTCCATCGAAATACCCTCCTCCACAATTGATAATCGCTCCCATTGCCGTTTCCACTTCCGGAGGCAGTCTTGGTACTCCTCTTGCTCGATCGTACGCGAATTTTCTTTTATCTAGTCTGTCGTTGCAAATCTTTGTCCTTTCAACAGGGTTTCTAATTTTGGAAATAAAAAAAGGTCCGCAGGAGCCAGGTCTCGAGAGTACGTAAAATGAGGCAGCACAAGCTCTTCAGATTGCGAAACAAACATTTTTCTGGTCTTGACTCGTGAGCTGTGTTACGAACTAGGCGGCAACACGAAGCATTCGAAGACGCTGTGTCAGGATTTCATGACATGATCGAACTGAAATGCTACGTTCTTCTGCAATCTCTCGGACAGTCTATCTTCGATTGGCAAACACAGTTTCGTTGATGTTCCTGATATGCGCGTCGTCGGTAGACGTCGAAGGGCATCCTGAGCGAGGGTCACCTTCAACTTCTGTTCAAAATAGTTCAAATGGCTCTGAGCACTATGGGACTCAACTTCTGAGGTCATTAGTCCCCTAGAACTTAGAACTAATTACACCTAACTAACCTAAGCACATCACACACATCCATGCCCGAGGCAGGATTCGAACCTGCGACCGTAGCGGTCTCGCGGTTCCAGACTGCAGCGCCTAGAACCGCACGGCCACTTCGGCCGGCTCAACTTCTGTCCGGTCACTCTTAAACCATGTGAACCAATCATAACTCCGAGTATGGCTTAAGCACTCGTCACCGTAGGCTTCCTGCATCCTTTGGTGTCTCTGAAAGGTTTTCTTGACTTTCACGCAAAATTTAAAGTAGACACGTTGCTCCTCTTTACTCTGCCATCTCGGAATACGCAAACTGTGCGATACAACGTCCTACTCAATACAACACTGAACAATGACGAACAGACATTCAACAATGAAACTACCGGTAATTGAACATTAAACACAAGCGTGTGCAGGGATGCCAACCTCATTTCATTCCAACAAACCATTGGACCGAAATTACGAATGTTCCGGAACTGCCCGTTGTCGGCTGCCGTCGTTCGCTGTTGCGGTCATCCCGTGTTGGACGACTGGTACACATTTTCTTCAGCACCAGGATCCACATGTCATACATTTTCACGCTCTCCTGCTTCCTACTGAAATCTCTGGGGTGTTCAGTAGGAAGGAGTAGGGCGTGAAATTTTAATGTGAAATGAGGGAGGCGTGAAATTTTAATCCTCGAGCAGGCGCTCCGATTTTCGTAAAACGAGTGGAAGCGCGGCGCGCTTCGTGCACATGTTGCCAAAAGCTGTCATTATGCTCCCAAGGAAAACATGTATGAGCTAAATCACAGTTTAATTTCCGTTTATTTAAACAACAATACAAGAAACTTATTGTGGTGTCACCGCCAGACACCACACTTGCTAGGTGGTAGCCTTTAAATCGGCCGCGGTCCGCTAGTATACGACGGACCCGCGTGTCGCCACTGTCAGTGATTGCAGACGGAGCGCCGCCACACGGCAGGTCTAGAGACACTTCCTAGGACTCGCCCCAGTTGTATAGCCGACGTTCATAGCAATGGTTCACTGACAAATTACGCTCTCATTTGCCGAGACGATAGTTAGCATAGCCTTCAGCTACGTCATTTGCTACGACCTAGCAAGGCGCCATTACCAGTTTATATTGAGATTGTTATTAATGTATCAACAAGAGCGATGTTCTCCAATAATGGATTTAAGTTAAGTATTCAAGCAACTACGTTCTTTTCTTGATAGGATAATTACTTTACCTTGTTCCAGACCTCACGCCAGCCTGCGGGAGCTTAAACGCGTGCCTTTCGGCTTCCTCCAAACCCCGTGAATTGGCTCCTGCCAATTCACAACACATTGGCGCTGAGGATTTTGTGTTCGTATTGATAGACTGATTTCATTGTGTCATGGCTTCGCCACAATCTCCAGATGTACTGTCCGAATTTTATCGCTTGCAGAATCAGCAGACGCAGGCCTTATTGGATGCCCTTGGACAGCTCGTCCAGGGTCAACGTGCAATGCAAAACGATGCGGCGGCCGCCGCTCCACCGCTACCGCAGCCACAACACGCAGTTGCACCACCTTTTCGTCCTTTTGATGCTGCACTGGAAAGCTGGACGGAGTGGTCACGCCAATTTGGATTCCATCTCGCCGCCTACAGAATTCAAGGTATTGAGCGGCAGCCTTTTTTGCGTTCTTGTGTAGGTGTGTCCACCTGCCGTGTGATAGTGAAATTGTTTCCCCGACGCGACGTAGCAACTCTGTCCTACGAAGAAATTTTGTCTGCATTAGATGCATATTTCAAAGAATCAGTCAATGTAGTTGCAAAAAGGTATACCTTCTTTCGTACAAAACGTACGGCCGGTCAGACTAATCGGGAGTGGGTTGCAACCTTGCAAGGCCTTACTAGGGATTGTGCTTTTGAGTGTGAATGTGGACTCCCTTATTCAGATACAATGGTACATGATGCAATTGCACAGGACGTTTCTGATATTCGTATACGGGAACAGATTTTGAAACTAGTCAATCCCTCCCTTCAACAAGTGATGGACATATTGGATCGGCAGGACACACTTGACTTTGCTCAGAAATCATTTGAAACTTCGCCACCTGTGTGTCACGTTAACCGGCCTGGCGGGAGAGCTGCATGGAACAGTAAACAGTCCTTGCGCCCGGCCGCGCCAATGCCGCCTGGCCCTCAGCCACATTTCCTGCGCCAGCATGCAAATGCAGTGAAATCATGCCCGCGGTGTGCTACTAGATATTCGCGTGAGAATTGCCCGTCATGCCATGCTATTTGCTTTTTTCTGTAATAAACGAGGACATGTTCAGAGTGTTTGCCAGAAAAAGCTCAGTTCGGACACTCACAACCATTCCAGGCCCTTTGCTTCGCGCCGGAATCGGAATCTCACCAAGAATACTCAGGCTCGTGAACCTTCGCCCATGGAAATTCATGTAGTTCATTCCACTCCGCCCAGTGTCACTCTCTCTAACAGTGACTGTGTTCGTCCCACAAATAGTGTGCGTCGACATCGCCGGAAATCGCGTCAAGTCGCCAGTGCTTCTGTACCAGTGTCTGTTTACGTTGCACGAGACAGTCGCTCTTGTCGTCAGCAGGACAATAAACTTTTTGTGGACTTGGACATTCAAGGCAACGTGATACCATTCCAGCTCGATACCGGAGCTGCGGTTTCCCTAATCAATCACGCCATGTACAACCAGCTGGGCAAACCTCCGTTGCGTGCCGCCAATGTTGAGCTAACGAGTTATTCCGGACAGGCGATCCCTGTGTTAGGACAGTGCAGCCTTCTTGCAACATACAAGGGACAAACAAAACTTGTGTCATTTTACGTCCTTCGTTCTTCTTCTGCAGTGAACTTGTTTGGTTTGGATTTATTTCAGTTGCTTAACTTGTCTATAGTAAATCAGGTCCTCTCAGTGAACCAGACTGTGCCTTCAGCCAGTGTTTCTCGTCTATGTGAAGAGTTTGCAGACATTTTTGCACCGGGCCTTGGTTGCGCTAAGAACTATAAAGCACACTTGGAACTGAAAGTCAACGTGCAACCGAAATTTTTCAGAGCGCGCAATGTTCCCCACGCATTGCGTGATGAGGTCTCAAGAACGTTAAACGATTTGGAATCACAAGGTGTCATTGAACGTGTACAGGGTTCTCTCTGGGCATCACCCTTAGTAATTTTGCAAAAACCTTCGGGAAAATTGAGACTTTGTGTGGTCTTCAAGGCAACAATGAATCCACAACTAGTGATTGCAACTTTTCCTTTACCCCGCCCAGAAGATCTTTTTGACAAACTGTGCCCGGGTAAATATTTTTCGAAGTTGGACCTAGCAGATGCGTACTTGCAAATACCGGTGGACGAAGAATCCCAGCGCGTTTTGGTGGTTACACGCATCTTGGTTTGTATCGATTCAAAAGACTGCCATTCGGGTGTGCATCCGCCCCTGCATTGTTTCAGCAATATCTACAAACTGTTTGTGCGTCGGTCCCTACTGCAGATAACTATCTGGGCGATATTGTGATCTCCGGAAAGACGGAAGAACACTTAGCCAATCTCAGAACATTATTTCAGGTCTTGCGACAAAATGGTCTTCGCTTGCGGAAGGGCAAATGTGTATTTTTTGCTCGTGAATTGCCATATCTGGGACATGTACTCAATGCCCAAGGCATACATCCCAGTCCCGAGCACCTCCGTGCCATACAAGACTTGCCTTCTCCGCAGAATTTGAAGCAGCTACAGAGTGTGCTGGGAAAAATCAATTACTATAACAGATAAGTGCGCCACGCCTCTTCCATTTCAGCTCCGCTTCATCGCTTACGCCGTAAAGGTGTTCCGTTCGTCTGGACGACGGAATGCGAACGCGCCTTTCGCCAGTTGAAATCGGCGTTGCTTTCCAATACTTGCCTTACACCATTCGATCCCCAGAAACCCCTTTTGTTGATGGTGGCTGCATCGGATTTCGGGACGGTGCTGTGCTTGCGCACAAAGATGGTTCGCACGATCGCCCTATTGCCTTTGCGTCCAAATTGCTCTCGTCTGCGCAACGCAATTATTCACAGATCGAGAAAGAAGCATTGGCTCTCGTATTTGGTGTTACAAAGTTTCATGATTTCTTGTATGGTCGTCACTTTACCATCATCACAGACCACAAACCTTTGACATCGCTTTTTCATCCGACCAAGCCTGTACCTCCACGTACAGCGCAGAAATTCATTCGCTGGTCAATTTTCCTCTCGCAGTACCGCTACGATATCTTGTATCGGTCCACTGTTAAGCACGGAAACGCCGATGCGTTGTCCCGTTTGCCTGTTGCTGAGGATAGAGCATTCGATTCCTCCGAACTTGCTTGCATGTTCATTGATTCGGAAACTGACGACGTGGTCGAATCGTTTTCGATTGATTTTCGTCGTGTAGCTACAGCCACAGCTGCTGACCCTGTCCTTGCTCCCGTTTTGCGTTTTGTTGCTACGCAATGGCCCTTGTCAAAGTCACGGATAGGCGATCCGTTGGTTCGCCGATTTTTTGCTCACAAGGAGAGACTTTTTGTTCGACGTGGTGTTTTGCTGTTACGTTCTGATAATGATCAGTCCAAGGTCGTGGTCCCACGTTCGTTACAGTCCTGTGTCTTAAAGCTTCTCCACCAAGGCCATTGGGGTATAGTGAGAACGAAACAACTTGCTCGTCAGCACTGTACTTGGTTCGGAATCGATACTGCGATTACGAATATGTGCTCTTCTTGCATGGCGTGTGCCGAACAACAATCCGCACCAACGCGGAAATTCTTTGCATGGCCAAAAGCCACTTCCCCTTGGCAACGCTTACACATCGATTTTGCTGGTCCATTCTGGAATGCTCGATGGTTGGTTGTGGTAGATTCATTCAGTAATTTTCCTTTTGTTGTCCGGATGTCTTCCACGACGTCATCTGCCACCATCCAAGCGTTATCCGCTATATTTTGCATTGAAGGTCTTCCGCAGACTATTGTTTCCGACAATGGCCCACAATTCATGTCCGCAGAATTTCAGTCATTCTGCAAGGCCAATGGTATTCAACATCTGACGTCCGCCCCGTTTTCGCCACAGTCAAACGGTGCCGCTGAACGTTTGGTCCGGACTTTCAAGTCACAGATGTTGAAGTTGAAAGAGTCGCATTCTCGGGAGGACGCGTTATTGCTCTTTTTGTCCTCGTATCGCTCTCAGCCCCGCGATGGTCGCTCGCCGGCTGAGTTGCTTCATGGTCGTCCTCATCGAACCTTGATGTCTTTGCTGCATCTGCCGCATCAGGTTCCTGTGCACCGGCAGACACCTGTTCTTGCCCCAGGCGACGTTGTATACTTTCGCAACTATCGAGGTTCACGGCGTTGGCTCGCAGGGCGCATTCTTCGCTGCCTCGGCCGCGCGATGTATCTGGTTTTGGGGGCCTCTGGTGAGGTGCGTCGGCATCTCAATCAGCTGCGCCTCTGTCGTCGCACGGGTTCTGCCGCTTCCCGTCTGCTTTCAGCGACGGTGCCGTCCGATCAGCGCCCTGGGGACCCATCTACTGGTTCGCCTCAGCCCCAGATGTTACCGACGCTGCCTTCCATTTTGCCCCATGGCGACGCGCCGCCGCCGCCGCTGCCTGTTCTCCCGCCGGCGACGCCCGCAGTGGACGCGTCCCTGCAACCGCCGGGCGCCTCCATGGGTCACGCGCCGCCGATCGCTTCCCGTGACCAGCTGTCCTCCGACATGGAACTCTTGCCCGCTCCGGACCAGATGTCGTCTTCGCCCGTCGGGTGCCCCGTTCTGATGGAGGTCGCCCGTCGGACCCTCCTGTCTCTACGGGCGCATACACCGCATGTTGGCGTGCACCCTGGACTAGGTTTTCAGGCGTTTCCTAGCTCCCCTCGGGCCGAATGGCAGGGTGCGGGTGGCACAGCCTCGCCTGTTGTTAGGCTCCCCACCTCGTCGCCTACGTCAACATGGGGTCCTCCCCACGGCGTGCGGAAGCCTTATAACACAACCGTACGCCGATTTGCGGGGGAGGAATGTGGTGTCACCGCCAGACACCACACTTGCTAGGTGGTAACCTTTAAATCGGCCGCGGTCCGCTAGTATACGACGGACCCGCGTGTCGCCACTGTCAGTGATTGCAGACGGAGCGCCGCCACACGGCAGGTCTAGAGACACTTCCTAGGACTCGCCCCAGTTGTATAGCCGACGTTCATAGCAATGGTTCACTGACAAATTACGCTCTCATTTGCCGAGACGATAGTTAGCATAGCCTTCAGCTACGTCATTTGCTACGACCTAGCAAGGCGCCATTACCAGTTTATATTGAGATTGTTATTAATGTATCAACAAGAGCGATGTTCTCCAATAATGGATTTAAGTTAAGTATTCAAGCAACTACGTTCTTTTCTTGATAGGATAATTACTTTACCTTGTTCCAGACCTCACGCCAGCCTGCGTGAGCTTAAACGCGTGCCTTTCGGCTTCCTCCAAACCCCGTGAATTGGCTCCTGCCAATTCACAACAATTATATTACATCGCTAATTTACTATTTGATTAAACAAATAAGAAACTTTCATATCATTCCATTGCCGCAGCTGACATGTCAACCTATTCCAACACTTTTTTAAGCACAGACTGAACAAAAACACTCTTTCATTGCAATATAAAAGGACAAAGACTTTTTATGTTGAAGAAGTATCAGTTATCACAAAGTTCCTTCCATCTCCACAGTTAATTGTCTTGCGAATTTTCATATGTATGCACCGTTTTTACATGTCCTTTGCAAACAAAGCTATGGCATGAGTTTTTTGCTTCACCACATGTCACACACTGACCTCTTTTCTTGGTGGTACGCACCCCAGTTCTTTCAACACGTTGATCTTTGTATTTCACGTGGAAAGTTGCAATGTCGGCAGGAAGTGAAGGTATATTAGTTCTTTCCACTAGTTGAGGCTTCGTAAAAGACGGTGCTAAATCTTTCAAGAAAATTCTTCTCATCTTTTTTGGATTTACCCCATTTGTATGAAAAATTATTTGCGCATTGATTCCTGCTCTATCCATTAGAGCATAGAACACAACTAATGGCCGTCACCTTGTCACCCGTGCGACAGAATACGCACCTCCCAGTTGATCGACATTGTCGACTCTTCCCTTTGTTATACTGTAATCCAGAAGAATCTCTGGTTTACCTGTAACTTCGTCGCCGGCCGCGGTGGCCGTGCGGTTCTGGCGCTGCAGTCCGGAACCGCGGGACTGCTACGGTCGCAGGTTCGAACCCTGCCTCGGGCATGGGTGTGTGGATGTCCTTAGGTTAGTTAGGTTTAAGTAGTTCTAAGTTCTAGGGGACTTATGACCTAAGATGTTGAGTCCCATAGTGCTCAGAGCCATTTGAACCATTTGTAACTTCGTCAATGGTTCCAAAATCCTGCATAGTTGAACGTAGTATAATTGTCTTGTTTTGTTTCGGCATATACGAAACTAGCGTCATATCATTCTGAAAACCAAGTAAGGGGGAGTGGATAGCTCTACATTTCCCAGGTAAAAATTCTTGTGGGATCTCGCGTTTGTTTTTTCTCAACGTGCCGATGCATGTTAGTCGCTTTTTCAAAAGGAAGTTGGCTAAGGAGCTGCTAGTGTACCAGTTACCCACTGTAACGTTTCTTCCTGAACATTCAGTGTGAGTAACTAGCTTTCCCACAATATCACAGGGAAAATTAGAACCATCGTATGGTGCTTCAGGTTGTTTTCCACAATATACTTCAGTATTGTCAGTGAAGAATGTTTTAGCATCTGCTAAAACAAAACTGTTTATCCCGTCTTGTTTGTCCGGGATGTTACTGAACAAAAGAACAGCGACCCCGGAAAGCTTGCACCTTTTTGTCTACTGTTACAAATTGTCGTACGCTATAAGCGTTCTTGCAGTTCACCACAGAGGCATCCAATATTTGCTTTATTGCAGCAAGTTATCAGTTACTCTTCTTTCTTGCCTTGTAGTCTTGTCAAAACGGATACGTCGCAAAAGGAAAAGAAATCTTCTGTAGCTCATCACAGCTCTTGTAATCTCCATGCCAATACCATCTGCTGTCCACATTTCAATGACATTTGGACGAGGGCTATCCACAAAGTACATTACGTTTTCGTTTGTGTCCGTTAGGGGCGGGGCTAGCGCGGCCATCTTGGTGTCATGGCATTGCGCCGCTCAGTCGGCATCCTGCCGTGCTAGTGAGAGGTTCGTGCTGTACTCTGTTGAGTTACTGTGACAGTTTGAAATGTCAGCGTTAATTGAAAATGCCGCGAAGTGTGAAGTGCGTGCTGTAATAAGGTTTCTGACTGCAAAAACCTGTACACCGATAGAAATCTATCGGCAGCTTTGTGAAGTGTTTGGGGACAACATAATCACTGAAGGTCGAGTGCGTCAATGGGTCATAAAATTTAAAAATGGCCGAACTAACGTTCACGACGAAGAGCGAAGTGGAAGACCCAGCATAGTGACTGCCGAACTTGTCGAAAAAGTCGATGCCGCGGTCCGTGAAAACCGTAATTTCACAATAAATGAACTCTCTATGAGTTTTCCACAAATTTCACGAAGTTTGTTGCACGAAATCATTACCGAAAAGCTTGGTTACCACAAGTTTTGTGCAAGATGGATACCAAAATTCTTGACAGAGATTCACAAAAATCAGTGAATGGCTGCAGCGTTAACGTTTTTGGACGCTTACGAGAAAGATGGCGACTCATTACTCGATCGCATCGTTACTGGTGACGAAACATGAGTTAAGCATGTGAACTGCGAGACAAAATTGCAGTCAATGCAGTAGGGGCACACAAATTCCCCGCAAAAACCCAAGAAATGCATGCAGACAATGTCGGCAAGGAAGGTGATGGCGACTGTCTTTTGGGGCAAAAAGGTGTGATTTTTGTGGATTTGCTGGAAAGAGGCACTACAATAAACTCTCAAAGGTATTGCCAAACTCTGCACAACCTCAGAAGAGCAATACAAAACAAGCGCAGGGAAAAGTTGGGCTCAAAGATCTTGCTGATTCACGACAACGCCCGGGCCCACACGGCAAATGCCACTCGTGGAGTTCTCGAATCTTTTAAGTGGGAGTTGTTTCCTCATCCGCCGTACAATCCTGACCTGGCACCGAGCGACTTCCACTTATTCCCAGCAATGAAGAAGTGGTTGGCTATGCAGCGTTTTGATGACGACGCACAGCTTCAAGAAGAGGTTGAAGGCGCAGGCGGCCGAATTTTACGACGAAGGAATTTCCAAGCTCGTCCATCGCTACGATAAGTGCCTTAATTTAAATGGCAACTATGTAGAAAAGTAGTATTTAAGTGTGGCTTTCATCTGTATATAATAAAAAAATTTTCAATACTTTATTTATTTTTAATTCCAAAACGTAATGTACTTTGTGGATAGCCCTCGTATGATTTGCTTTCTTAGTTCCGATGAGATACAGCATTCCCAACAATGCCATTATTTCATACCTTGTAGTTTCCTTAGAGTCCCTTTCTCTGGAATATTGTACACATTCTTTCTTAGACTGAATGTATATGTTCGTGTATTTTACAATTTCATCAATCATTTCCAGACTAAGTATTGTCCATAAAGCCTCTGTTTCGCTTGTGACCCCTCTGGCAACACGTGTAGGCCCAGGGAATATTTTCACAATATTCTTTCTTTTTGTTTTCGAAGTCACACAAGGACATATTTTATTCCATTTACACGTTTTGTACCTCCAAATACAAATACCACCAGTGGAGAGTGGCTTTTCACAGTCATCATCTGAATCGTGGACTTGATCAGAATCTGAATCGTGGTCACTTCGTTTGATAAATTCCTCTTCTTCTTCAGAGTCGTCATTATTTTCGTTGTCTGGTACAGAGTTGAACTCTGGATCCTCGTGGAGTAACCAGTCAAGCGTGTTGTCTGTCAGCTTTGATCTCTCCCTACACAGTGATATTCCCGCTTGTTACGTGTTATTTTTTGATTCGATTAAAAAGGAACGAAATAAAATTTAAGGAAAAATTACTTATATGACCAGGCGCGTGGCGTACTTTGTACACTAAGATGACACAATCGCAGTTTATTTTAAATTACTGTAGCTCACATGAACCAATGATAACACAACTTCTCACTGTGCTAGCGGAAACAATAATGCAGCAATATGTAGGGGCTTGCTTTTGTAAAAGAACGATGGAACTGTGCAGAGCAATGTTATTTTTGGTTGGCGCACTTTATACACAGGCGCGCCCGCTCAAGGGTTAATGTGAAATCCAATCGACCACAGCATAACAACTCGGAATATTTTAATATTTGTGACATCTTCGGCTGTGAAAGTTTACATTTTACAAAAAAATGATTCAAATGGCTCTGAGCACTATGGGCCTTAACTTCTGAGGTCATCAGTCCCCTAGATCTTAGAACTACTTAAACCTAACTAACCTAAGGACAACACACACATCCATGCCCAAGGCAGGATTCGAACCTGCGACCATAGCGGTCGCGCGGTTCCGGACTGAAGCGCCTAGAACAGCTCAGTCACTCCAGCCAGCTTACATTTTACAAGGCTGTACTGTAGCTACAGTCAGACCGATAGCCAAACAAGGGCTTGTGCCACAGACTTCATCTTTCACTAAAAAAAATTTTTCGGGAGTGTCATGGCCCCCCATGACCTGCTACCCCTCTGGGGCCCGTGCCTGACTCGAACTGCTTCGTCGTCAACGGGATGTCCAAGCTAAGTGAATTCGAACATGGAAAAATTGTTGGTGCCCGTATGTTACGTGCCCCTGTAACCAAAGTAGCCGAAGAGCTTGCTCTTTCAAGAGGAACCCTTTCGAAGATTTGTGCCGCATACAGTAAAAGTGGGAGAACATCATCCGCTGTCACAACACTGACGAAAGTGTGTGTCGAGTGATCGTGACGGACAGTCATTAAAGAGGATTATGACCAAAAATAAGAGGATGACAGCGGTAGTAATCACTACAGAATTGAATCTCGCACTCAGGAATCCTGTCGCCGTTAAAACAACAAGAGCCCCCACTCATCAGTGAAGCAAATGCCCGTTAACAGGAGAACATGTTGCACAAGTGATTTGGTTGGATGAGTCTCGTTTCACACTGTTTCAAACTTCTGGCAGAAGTTGCGGCCCAAGAATGAAAAATGGCGGGGGTTCGGTGATGGTTCGGGCAACCATATCACGGTAATCCATGGGACCTTGGTTACTCTGCAAGATCGCATTGCTGCTAAGGATTATGTCACAGTTTCAGCTGATCAGCTTCATCCCATGGTACAATGTTTGTTCCTCAATGGTGATTCTGTGCTCCAAGGCAACTGGGCTCCTGTTCACACAGCTAACATCGTCCAGGACTGGTTTTGTGTGCACCAGGATGAACTGTCGTCCTTCGTTGGTCACCACAGTCACCATATCTCAGTATTACTGAGCATATGTGGTCTACTTTGGAAGGACAGAGCCCAGTTGCCTTGGAGCACAGAATCACCATTGAGGAACAAGCATTGTACCATGGGATGAACCTGGTCAGCTGAAACTGTAACATAATCCTTAGCAGCAATGCGATCTGGCAGAGTAACCAAAGGACCCATTTCTGTGCCCTGTTTTCCCAAAATTTTTTACTTCATGTTTTATTCTGTGCGCCAAGAAACTATGAATTTTGTTGAACATTTGAGAACATTTAACCTTACGTAACGATATGCTGCGCGACGGTGTGGAACTAGCGATAACATACCACAGACAATTGCAATACAGCGTTGTGCTCTCTGGAAAACGGAGAACTCCTGTTCTTTGCGACTTTAATATTAAGATGAAGAGAACTTCAATAAATTAAGACTATTAGTGTGCAATCGCCAAAATACACTATTGCAGGCAGTCAGAGTAGCAATTTTGTAATTGAGAGAATAACGTCCGATTGTGGACGAAGAGTGAACAGTTATAGTGACTTAAATGTTAGGGATTATTAATGACTGATTCTCAGAGCACACGACATTAAGTTTCACCCAAGTGTCCAGCATTTTTCTTGTATCTTTATAAACCCCAGTTTTCGTGTTTAAAGATGGCGTTTGGGGAAGGCGAACATAATTAGCCTTCCTCCACTTCTTATTATTAACTGTTGCATTCTATGTGTTATTTTTTTTCCTACTCTGCTAGTAGTGGTTCCTTTCTGCACCGGATGCTCTAAACACGGGAGTGTGAAGACGTAGTGCTGACTGCCGATTCCGGCTTGGGTGTGTTATTCCATTGGTCATCGGACGCTAGGTTGATTCAGCAAATGATTATTGGTCACGCGTTTAAACTGCCACTAGTCTGAGTTACCATCTCGTGAAGTGAATGCAACTCTTGGCTGCTTATTTCATCGCTTGCGAAGTTTTGAGGGACTTTCCCAGATCGATCCTTGGAGCAACGTCTGCGCCCCCCCCCCCCCCCCCTCCCACTTGGTTTGGTCAGGTTTGATGATTGTCTTATTTTAAATATTTTAATAACTGTAATATCAAGTTTGAAGATGTTTAACTGGTTCTCAAAGAATTGCTATTCAAGCCTTCAGCCGAGAAATAGTTTTGGATTTGTTGTCATTAAGACCTTCAGCCGTGGAACACTTCTTCATTTATTGTCAACCTTTTTATTTTTTGTTGTTTCCAAATAAAGTGTACGTGATTGAAAAATAGACTAACAAACAGTAACTGATTACTGCTTAAGTTGACAGGATGTGTGAAAGATGACCGGTCAAATAGACTTGACACCATGGTCTTTGTTTTTTGAGCAAGTCATTCATTTATGTAATTTCATTTCATAAGTACAATTAATTTACAACCCGTTCATCCTCCATGCAGAGCACTGCAATGACACAGATGCTAACTGCCTGTAACTTATAATCACAACGCAGAATTCTGTCTTAAAAGAGAACGTTTTTGCTAATTTATTATCATTACAACATTTCAGCTCTGATGCAGTACAACTTCGCTGAACATTTGTGGCGTGTGTTGTAATTGCGTGTGCTGTGTTGTACGATTTCAGCAAGATTACAATAAAACTAGTTACTTATTATTAAAGTGATATGAGGTATTATTTAATCACTACTTTTCCCGGTTAATGAACGTAATTTTGTTGAAGAAATCTGCACCTGTGAGCGTGTAGCAATGTTGTCTGTCAAGCAGTGTAAATGTCACTACGTTCATTCACGAAAGTAATCATTTATAACCAACAAACAAGCTAAAGTATGATAAGTAATCTGAACTAAACAAGAGTAATGATTTTTAGTAATTTTAGTGTTGTTGTTCAAAAGACTCTTTCTTAGTAGCAGATCGTTTGTCAGCATTAACACTACTGTTGTCTCGAGGTGGCAACACTTTTCTTTAATCAAAATGAACAGTTTTGTCACACAATACCACACTTACACAACACTAATGTATTTTCCTGTCTAAATATTTCATAAAAGTTGTTACGAAATCATCAGGCTTCATATATCTGCAGATAAGAATTTATATGACGTAAGATGCTGTTTGCATTCATGTAAGTTCGATATGTTCACAGTCTAACTGGAATTTATTAGCTCAGAGCGAGTCCTCGGCCACTAGTACACAATTATTATCGCAATTATAACCAACAACATTTAAGTCTGTATAGAAAATCAATGTAAAACTGCCGCTGCAATATTTCACAAAGATGGCGGTTAATATAAGACAATCACTTATCGATTCTGCTTGAGGCTGTATTTTATTCACAATAAATAATACTCATTAAATCTTTTCTCACTTTCACTATAAGCATTAACATTTCAAAATATTTCTCAATGTTTCATGACACATTAATATTCACTAGTTACCAATAAACTGCGCTGTAGATCAATAGCGCCAACGGCTGCGCTCTTTGGTAGCTGAGCAGAAAACTTACCATTTATATAGGACGAGAATTACAGTGAAATAAAACTCCAAACAACTAAGATTCATTTCATTAACACATAAACTCTATTTTCAAATATCAGTTAGCAACATAACAATACTTTAGTACAGTTTTTTACTGACCACTGTGTTTTGAGGCATCAATCTCACCCTATCAGTACAACAGTCCGAACAAGAAGAAGGATATTTCTACAAAAATCATAGATAACAAAAAATTGAGGTTTTCATTATCTTTTTATACGGGTATTGTCTGAGATATATTTTTTACAAAACATAAAATTATGTCGTTGACAATAATTATTTATTTTTTACTAATGATGAAGTCCCTTTTATCAGTACCATGACAATACGATCGAAGTTCAGTCACATTCCACATACAATACTGTCGTGAATATTATTTTGAATAAAATGCAGGCATGAATATTACAGTATGAAATCATATTCACATAAAGAAGAGGTATTCACATTGAATTTGAACTGGCAGAACGAGGTTTCAGTAGTAATTCATTGAGTTGAAGTGATAAAATTTCTAGGGCATAACTTTCGTTCAGTCGCAGTATTTCACAGGATTTAAAGAATTTGCCGGCCGCGGTGGCCATGCGGTTCTGGCGCAGCAGTCCGGAACCGCGGAACTGCTACGGTCGCAGGTTCGAATCCTGCCTCGGGCATGGGTGTGTGTGATGTCCTTAGGTTAGTTAGGTTTAAGTAGTTCTAAGTTCTAGGGGACTTATGACCTAAGATATTGAGTCCCATAGTGCTCAGAGCCATTTGAACCATTTAAAGAATTTTGAGAGTTCCAGTTTTCAGTTACATACACAGATTACATCAGAGTCAGGTTGTATAACATTTATTGTACGTATACAGTAAGTAGCAATTACGACAGGATAAATGTTGTACGTTATTGTAATCTGTATTGTATTTGTTTCACATACTGCTGCGGGCGAACCTGGTGTTCCTTGTATGCAGTTCACACAGCATTGCTATGTATTTCTCAGGCAAGCTAAGCTCACCAGTAGTACCACAATAGTAGATACAGATTTCGTAGTCTCATATCATAAATATGGTCCACTGTCCAGCATTTCACTGTCATCTAAGTAATTCTTCTTGAATTAGTTTGAATTACTGTATATTGTGTATGAATATCACTGTTTGTCATATATGTGTGTTGTGTTAGTTTCAAGTTGTGATTGTAGATATTGAGAGTGAATATCCCCACACCATAGGACAGATTATCAGATTTAGAGGACTATTACTTGGTATGGTGAAAACTGGATGACAATATCACACGACTCAACAACAGAAATCCAATGTACAGGCTGTCGAGGAAGTGGGAGAGATCAGTGATATCGCTAACGTCAGTCCACCTGTTCTTGACCCGATAGTTGCAATTTTATAATACTTATACTTTTGAACGTTAGACAGTCCAAAATGGTAACTGGTCAAAACGAGATGGCCAATCATAAAGATAGTTTATGCACTGAAGAAGGTATAGCGAATATACCCACAAAAGATGATTTTACTGCAATGCAAACAGGACTAGCGAGTTTGCCTACAAATAATGATATAACTGACTTCCTAGCAGCAAAGGGAGGAAGGTTTATTTGTTTAGCAAGAGTAATAGAAGGCAGATTTCAGACTACCTAACAGATCAAAACGAAAATTTCTGTTCCGACACTGACAATGTTGAGTGTTTATGGAAAAAGTTCAAGGCAATCGTAAAATGCGTTTTAGACAGGTACGTGCCGAGTAAAACTGTGAGGGACGGGAAAAACCCACCGTGGTACAACAACAAAGTTAGGAAACTACTGCGAAAGCAAAGAGAGCTTCACTCCAAGTTTAAACACAGCCAAAACCTCTCAGACAAACAGAAGCTAAACGATGTCAAAGTTAGCGTAAGGAGGGCTATGCGTGAAGCGTTCAGTGAATTCGAAAGTAAAATTCTATGTACCGACTTGACAGAAAATCCTAGGAAGTTCTGGTCTTACGTTAAATCAGTAAGTGGCTCGAAACAGCATGTCCAGACACTCCGGGATGATGAAGGCATTGAAACAGAGGATGACACGCGTAAAGCTGAAATACTAAGCACCTTTTTCCAAAGCTGTTTCACGGAGGAGGACCGCACTGCAGTTCCTTCTCTAAATCCTCGCACAAACGAAAAAATGGCTGACATCGAAATAAGTGTCCAAGGAATAGAAAAGCAACTGGAATCACTCAACAGAGGAAAGTCCACTGGACCTGACGGGATACCAATTCGATTCTACACAGAGTACGCGAAAGAACTTGCCCCCCTTCTAACAGCCGTGTACCGCAAGTCTCTAGAGGAAAGGAAGGTTTCAAATGATTGGAAAAGAGCACAGGTAGTCCCATTCTTCAAGAAGGGTCGTCGAGCAGATGCGCAAAATTATAGACCTATATCTCTGACGTCGATCTGTTGTAGAACTTTAGAACATGTTTTTTGCTCGAGTATCATGTCGTTTTTGGAAACCCAGAATCTACTATGTAGGAATCAACATGGATTCCGGAAACAGCGATCGTGTGAGACCCAACTCGCTTTATTTGTTCATGAGACCCAGAAAATATTAGATACAGGCTCCCAGGTAGATGCTATTTTTTTTTTACTTCCGGAAGGCGTTCGATACAGTTCCGCACTGTCGCCTGATAAACAAAGTAAGAGCCTACGGAATATCAGACCAGTTGTGTGGCTGGATTGAAGAGTTTTTAGCAAACAGAACACAGCATGTTGTTATCAATGGAGAGACGTCTACAGACGTTAAAGTAACCTCTGGCGTGCCACAGGGGAGTGTTATGGGACCATTGCCTTTCACAATATATATAAATGACCTAGTAGATTGTGTCGGAAGTTCCATGCGGCTTTTCGCGGATGATGCTGTAATATACAGAAAAGTTGCAGCATTAGAAAATTGTAGCGAAATGCAGGAAGATCTGCAGCGGATAGGCACTTGGTGCAGGGAGTGGCAACTGACCCTTAACACAGACAAATGTAATGTATTGCGAATACATAGAAAGAAGGATCCTTTATTGTATGATTATATGATAGCGGAACAAACACTGGTAGCAGTTACTTCTGTAAAATATCTGGGAGTATGCGTGCGGAACGATTTGAAGTGGAATGATCGTATAAAATTAATTGTTGGTAAGGCGGGTACCAGGTTGAGATTCATTAGGAGAGTCCTTAGAAAATGTAGTCCATCAACAAAGGAGGTGGCTTACAAAACACTCGTTCGACCTATACTTGAGTATTGCTCATCAGTGTGGGATCCGTACCAGATCGGGTTGACGGAGGAGATAGAGAAGATCCAAAGAAGAGCAGCGCGTTTCGTCACAGGATTATTTGGTAACCGTGATAGCGTTACGGAGATGTTTAACAAACTCAAGTGGCAGACTCTGCAAGAGAGGCGCTCTGCATCGCGGTGTAGCTTGCTCGCCAGGTTTCGAGAGGGTGCGTTTCTGGATGAGGTATCGAATATATTGCTTCCCCCTACTTATACCTCCCGAGGAGATCACGAATGTAAAATTAGAGAGATTAGAGCGCGCACGGAGGCTTTCAGACAGTCGTTTTTCCCGCGAACCATACGCGACTGGAACAGGAAAGGGAGGTAATGACAGTGGCACGTAAAGAGCCCTCCGCCACACACCGTTAGGTGGCTTGCGGAGTATAAATGTAGATGTAGATGTAGAAACCACCTGACCATGCAAAACTAAATGAGCCAATGAAATACCAGGATGCGTAAGGCACAGAAGCAATATTCTCTGCAGATTCCAAACTTCTTTAGTGAATTGCAAGAAGTCAATAGTAGGCAAAAAATATTAGATTCAATAGTAGCTGAACTAGTTGAGCAAGCCGCGAATAAAAAGACAGGACATGAAAAGTCAATTGGTGAACAGTTTGATGCACATAAACAACATTTCACATCCTGAATCAATGCATGTGCAATTGATAAGAAAGTACAAATTACCTAGTATGTTGATGAACAAACCTAGTTGGCTGTAGGAAACTTAACCTGCTCAAATTCATCCACAGATCCCGAAATGCAGAGGTAGCTGATCAGTATAAAGCAGCAACTCATTTAGAATTTTGAATAGTGGAAGAACAAGATAGTTTCCACAGTGGAGAAGTTTATGCAAGAGGTGGAAGCTGTCCAAGTGGTATCCAAGAAAATCAAAGAGAGATGAACGAATCATAGAGGCTATAGACATTGAGCCCTGGACCACTTTGTGCAGAAACGTATTCCTGCTTCATTCGTGGAGTGACCTGCTGAAAATAAGCTGTGGCCCTAAGGGCCACTAAAAAGATGAAGACTCGGAGAACGTATGAAGCTTTGGAGAACATATTTCTGTCTGAACACTGGTCACAGGGTATTCCAAAATGACTATGCAAGGAAGTTTTCAAGCCTGAACTGTTTTCATTTCGCAGTGGGAGTCTTAGATGGTACTTGGAAAAGGCCGGCCGGAGTGGCCGTGCGTTTCTAGGCGCTGCAGTCTGGAACCGCGCGACCGCTACGGTCGCAGGTTCGAATCCTGCCTCGGGCATGGATGTGTGTGATGTCCTTAGGTTAGTTAGGTTTAATTAGTTCTAAGTTCTAGGCGACTGATGACCTCAGAAGTTAAGTCGCATAGTGCTCAGAGCCATTTGAACCATTTTTGAACTTGGAAAAGTATCTCAATAAATCAAAGCACTGTGATCAATCTTTGCTGCACACGCAGGTATTTTAACTATTCTCAAGGCAAATTTGCTGATGGTTGTCCTTGAAAGGCTTTTACATGTACAGAAAGCAATTTAGAAAATTAGTCTCTGCTGTTGATTCTATTTATTTAACACGAGAGGATGCTCAAGCAAGCTTCTCCAACAATGGATTTAATGTGAATGGCAAAGGACTGGGTAATGCGGAAAATAACATATCAGCTGATGCGGGAAGCAATTGCGAATCGGCCCACTCATAACAATAACACAGATAGATGCAAGTAATAACAGTGAGAACTTCAGACCTAATCAGGATCATCATTGTCAGTGTGATTGACGATATAACCCAGGTCACCACATAAATTAGAACCTGATACAGAGGCTGAAAAACCACTCACCACCACCATCACTCACCACCACCAACAACAAGCAACAGTGACCGGCAAACACAACCACCAATGATCACAGAAGTGGGGGATGATGTGGGTCATGATCATGAGACACATTCATTAAATTAAACCTGACTACATAATGCCCTTGAGGAGCAGCCGAGCATTGTGACAGGAGCCAAAGTAACACAGAGATATTCTTCAGATATACATGGTAATAATGGTAAAGATATCCAAAAATCACTTTCTGCAGACATCCATTCTATGACAAAGAGTAATCTATGGCACCACAGTCGACGATAATGGCCAAGTTTGAAGATGTACCAGTGAGTGTTGTCCTTGACGCAGGAGTTTCAGTAAACATAGTGTCGGCCAGCTTTTTCCATAAGATTTCAGGATGTGCTATGTTACACATATTTCCAATAAGCAACTGCAAGATCAAGGGCACTGTTGGAATGAAATCCCATAATGTATGGCTGCAGACCAGGATGTTAATTACACTAGGAAATGTAGTAGAAGAATGTATGTTTCTGGTTATTGAGGGTTTAGTAGTAAACCCTATCCTGGGGCTTGACTTTCTCCGTGAAAAGCCGCCATATTCGACTTTTCTATGGTCCTCGTATCCTTCCTGATTCATGGATCAAATTGCTGAAGCAGAAAGGGAGTCACAGGTCATATTGCAAACACAACCAGATATCTCTTGTGCCTACACACAGCTGTAAAGCACGGACATTTCCTGTCTACACTATGCAAGTACTAACTGTAGAAGTGCAAGTTCACCAAAAAATGCAAGAACTGGAAAATCTGGCATCGTCACAAAACAACAGTTAGCAGATCTCTTCTTACGTTATTCTAGAGTAGTTGAAGAAAAATCTCAGATTATAAAAGCATATACTTCCCACATCGTGGCATTTCCTCATTAACTTTCAGCCATAGGTTTAACCCAATTTCCTGGTGCCTATGTAAGGCTGTCGACAATGAAATCAAATGGTTGCTTCAATAGGATTTAACTGAACGGATCAACCGTTTACAGCAATTTGAGGGAATCATCAATAATCTTCCACATACACTCTTGGAAATTGAAATAAGAACACCGTGAATTCATTGTCCCAGGAAGGGGAAACTTTATTGACACATTCCTGGGGTCAGATACATCACATGATCACACTGACAGAACCACAGGCACATAGACACAGGCAACAGAGCATGCACAATGTCGGCACTAGTACAGTGTATATCCACCTTTCGCAGCAATGCAGGCTGCTATTCTCCCATGGAGACGATCGTAGAGATGCTGGATGTAGTCCTGTGGAACGGCTTGCCATGCCATTTCCACCTGGCGCCTCAGTTGGACCAGCGTTCGTGCTGGACGTGCAGGCCGCGGGAGACGACGCTTCATCCAGTCCCAAACATGCTCAATGGGGGACAGATCCGGAGATCTTGCTGGCCAGGGTAGTTGACTTACACCTTCTAGAGCACGTTGGGTGGCACGGGATACATGCGGACGTGCATTGTCCTGTTGGAACAGCAAGTTCCCTTGCCGGTCTAGGAATGGTAGAACGATGGGTTCGATGACGGTTTGGATGTACCGTGCACTATTCAGTGACCCCTCGACGATCACCAGTTGTGTACGGCCAGTGTAGGAGATCGCTCCCCACACCATGATGCCGGGTGTTGGCCCTGTGTGCCTCGGTCGTATGCAGTCCTGATTGTGGCGCTCACCTGCACGGCGCCAAACACGCATACGACCATCATTGGCACCAAGGCAGAAGCGACTCTCATCGCTGAAGACGACACGTCTCCATTCGTCCCTCCATTCACGCCTGTCGCGACACCACTGGAGGCGGGCTGCACGATGTTGGGGCGTGAGCGGAAGACGGCCTAACGGTGTGCGGGACCGTAGCCCAGCTTCATGGAGACGGTTGCGAATGGTCCTCGCCGATACCCCAGGAGCAACAGTGTCCCTAATTTGCTGGGAAGTGGCGGTGCGGTCCCCTACGGCACTGCGTAGGATCCTACGGTCTTGGCGTGCATCCGTGCGTCGCTGCGGTCCGGTCCCAGGTCGACGGTACCGTGCACCTTCCGCCGACCACTGGCGACAACATCGATCTACTGTGGAGACCTCACGCCCCACATGTTGAGCAATTCGGCGGTACGTCCACCCGGCCGAGCAATTCGGCGGTACGTCCACCCGGCCTCCCGCATGCCCACTATACGCCCTCGCTCAAAGTCCGTCAACTGCACATACGGTTCACGTCCACGCTGTCGCGGCATGCTACCAGTGTTAAAGACTGCGATGGAGCTCCGTATGCCACGGCAAACTGGCTGACACTGACGGCGGCGGTGCACAAATGCTGCGCAGCTAGCGCCATTCGACGGCCAACACCGCGGTTCCTGGTGTGTCCGCTGTGCCGTGCGTGTGATCATTGCTTGTACAGCCCTCTCGCAGTGTCCGGAGCAAGTATGGTGGGTCTGACACACCGGTGTCAATGTGTTCTTTTTTCCATTTCCAGGAGTGTACATCCACACAATTCACTACTGCAGAATTGATGTGTCGACAAAGAGAGAGCAGTGAGTAGCTGAATATGTTACACTGAGTCCCATTGAGGAATGTCAGTGGGAAGAAAACGTTTATGAGACTTGATTAATTTAACAGAAAAAGCAATGCAACAAAAAATATGACGTGATTTTGCAGGAAGAGTGGTATAAGAGTCTTGCGAAACTACACATGTCCTGTATTTATCCACTCCAAAACTTTTGGAAGATGTTTTATGCCAAAAGATTTCCTACACCATATTAGGCATGGCAATATGTTGTGATTTTGGTGGGTCCATATTTTTGTCCAGGCCCTTTAAATCACTGCTGGTTCTTGCATCTGAGGGAGGTACAGAAATTTCATCCTAAGACTTCATAACGGACAAACACCGTTTGTGAACAAAAAAAAAAAAAAAACTTTATGCACTTTCGAGTTAAGATACATCCAAGGCCATTAGTATTACTGAGACAAAGTACCTCTTTTACAAAATAATGTTTGTACTCCCGTGATACGAATACCACAAAAATTTTACAGTCAATTTTGTTCCTTGGTATAGTAACCACAACAGAGGATACTGGATTACAATAATAGGATGTACTCACGGTGGCGTTGGACATTTATCATGAAGGTAAACTACCTGAAAGCAATGGATCAGAGCTTTGAAACTGATAGCACATAGATAAATACAAAAAAACACAGCACACTGGAGGTAAAATAGAAGAGAATTAATTACATTCCTTCGGTTCATGGTAGAATATTTTATACATTGTGAATGAAAAAACACGTGGCATGCATGTAATAATCACACACTACTTATTATTTTAGAAACCAGTTTTCGGCTGTTTCGCAGTCATCCGGCATAAAAATGGCCACACACTTTGTACCTGATTATGATGTTAACAGTCTAAAACTGGCTTGTATTATAATAAATACTGTAGAATATTACACCAGCGGTATGTGTTTTTGTGTTCAGGAGAGAATTAAATAGTTTCCGGAATGAATTTTCGTTCCACAGTGGAGTGTGCGGTGGTTGATAGTCCTGTAAAGTACACAGAAGAACGGTGTAGTTTATTTGGAAGACGCTGGAGGAAGTACGAATGCGAGGAGACGAGGGTCGTTGTGAGTCGTCCTTGGATAGCTCAAGCAGCAGAGCAATTGCCTGCAAAGAGCAAAGGTCCCGGATTCGAGTCGGAATACCACACACAGTTTTAATGTGCCATGCCAGGACATTTCAGAATCAATAGTCTTTATCTCCATAATAAAAAAAAACATACTGTCAATATTGTCGAAGCGGAAATGGTATTACATCACTCGTGAAAGAACTACATTTTTTTCTTTTACAGGTTTCAGTCAAACATAGAATGTTTGAGACACGTGTGAATTCTACTTCCTGTGTTAAAAGCTTATGAAAAGAACAAACAGCTTCACATATTTTCGATCATCCGATGTGTCCCCATTAGCATACGGCTGAGACAAATCTTTTGATACCACACTTATTTTATGGACGTGGCAGCACAGTACTGGGTTGTGCATATGAATCTCGCTCCCATGAAATACAAATCGACTGTCGTAAACAGGTCAGCAGAGACGAAGCAGAAGCTCGAGTCGGAGCCATCCCGGCATTCACCTAAAGTAATTTAGAGAAATGCCAGACAGCATCCTGCGACCAAGGCTAGTGCCTTACCGCCACGCCACCTCGCTCGGTAGTTTTGTTAAGGGAATTATGTAAATCGTGCACTCGGCTGGCCGAGCTAAGTGTTTCCTTAACGATGTGAGTAATAACTGAGTTCGTAAAAGGCCCTGCAATACAACCACGCTACGCATTGCAGACAGGTGTTTATCACCGACTGTTAATTGTCTTCCAAAGTCTTAAAAGCATTTATGTTCCGAATATTCTTCAGATGCAGAGTTCTTCATCAGATAACTCTACATCACGCAATACTAGTACAATGAACTGCGCCTTGAACGCCAGTGAGAAGCGTGGGAATCAGATTTACTACCGTAGCCTGCTCTCGATATCTCGAATACGTTTAATTCGAAACTAAACTTTTACATAGTGTTGCATAACTAACAGGAAAATTTAATATCTTTTTTTACGAAGAATTTAAACTGAAAAAACTGAACAGAAGAAAGTAATGAATCAGTACAAATTTGAAATTTCACTCAAGAAAAAGAATCCATGTCATTTTGTGGTCCATCTTCAGTCCACAGCAAGTTGTTTGTTAATAACAAATCTACTGAACGTGTCAGCCAATCCACTATCTTCAGTTGCACAGTCTTTTCTTTTGAAGTAAATGATATTGCAAAGAAAATTGAAAAATGTGGCAGCATATGTGATATAATAAGCAGAACGCTGTAACACATAGTAAGTAAGGAAACAATATTGACGTTACACAGCACTATGGCGGTAACAGTGGGAGGTAGGTAGTCGCTACCAAGGAGAAATCCAAGAACCCAAACCGCCGAAACGCGATTTCTTCGATCAGTTTTAGAGGTGACAAAGAGGTACAGAAAAAGAAACGAAGACATGCGGCAGACACTCAACATTGATAGTACAGACAACAAAACCTCGGAAATCATTAAAACCGCAGAACTCACATAGAATGGATGAGAGATGGACGTTTGTCAGTCATTCTACAGGTATAAGGGTATCGAGTGCCGTGGAGGGGATGGAATTTCCGAACGTGGACTTTGCGACCCGTGATGTTTACAACCACAAATTTTTGCAGTGGATTTGCCGGCCGTTTTAGAAATGAGAAAATCCATTTATCCAGGCTTTGGACTGTCTATGCACATAGTGCATAGACATTTTCATTTTTTTTTATCTTTTTTTCTTTCTGCGGCGTTACTGCTAGCAATAATTAAACTTTTTGTCTTATTTTGTGAATTTTAATGTCTCAATTTTTTGAAGAAACCCAGAAATTTGAAACATCTTAAATCTTCCGAGTCACTTATTTTTGTACTGCCTTTTAAGATTTCGTCAAGATTTATGATTTTTTCCCTTTTGAATTTTGTCTGGCAGTATAGCAAATGAAACAGGAAATACCTTCGACTCGTTTTCTGTGCTCCCGATGTCGACGTGTATTATGCACAGTTGTGTGTTTCGAAAGGTTGTCATATGCCCCGTCCATAGAAGCAGCTTCATTTTCACACAGGATTTTCTCCTTCTTCTCACAACCGAACACCAGGATTCTTTTGGCAGGAACAGATCAATTGTCAGTTTACAAAAATGTTACCTTCAGTTAATATCAAATGTCTGCATTCAGATGTATCTCTGAACTAGAGCCACAGTTGTAGCTCATCACAGTAGCTCATCTTCTTGCTCTACACTCTCCAGTCCTGAAGTTTTCATAATTTGGCATATTTGCGGCGAATTCTAAACCTTTATCTTTCATGTCTTGAAATTCCTCTTTAAAAATTTGGAGAATAGTCACTGTCTTTTCTTCACAAACCCTTTTAATGTTGTGCTTTCGTTTTTTAAACTGCACATCTCTTCTGGCAGATGGGGAAGAATATATTCCCGTTCAGACTTGATTCTGCCAATTGAATTTTTCAAAAAAAAAAAAAAATGGTTTAAATGGCTCTGAGCAATATGCGACTTAACTTCTGAGGTCATCAGTCGCCTAGAACTTGGAACTAATTAAACCTAACTAACCTAAGGACATCACACACATCCATGCCCGAGGCATTATTCGAACCTGCGACCGTAGCGGTCGCTCGAATCCAGACTGTAGCGCCTCGAACCGCACGGCCACCCCGGCCGGCTGAAATTTTCAAACTGCCTCAGCATTTGTTCCGTTCCGAATTTGTGCACAATCGGTTCGTGCTCTCACCAGACTTTTTGTCCAACAAGTAGCGATGATCATCCTTGATATCATTTGTAATAATTTTCGTTAATCATAGTGTACAGAACTGAAGCAACGTACGAAACTGCACGAAAACGAAGCCCGTCCGCGAATGCACTAACTGACTGATGGCGATAACACTTTTGGTGAATGTGAACGACGG
Source organism: Schistocerca cancellata (assembly GCF_023864275.1). NCBI lineage: Eukaryota > Metazoa > Arthropoda > Insecta > Orthoptera > Acrididae > Schistocerca > Schistocerca cancellata. The sequence continues at coordinate 1,085,954,047 of NC_064626.1, forward strand.
GTGTAAATCAGCAGCGGGGGAGACACTGGTCACAAACACCACGATGCAAAATCTGTTGGTTAGAAGTGTCACAGTGCCAGTGGCAGCTACGAAAGGTTCGGAAGCGCCACGTATGTGTAAAGGAAGCAGGGCACGGAGAAGATGGAAAGATCAAATCTGAAGTTCGGAACAGATCGAAGGCATAATGCATGAACACCATGATGATGTATAATTTTAAAAAGTTTCTGTATACTGGTACAATATTAAAATACATCACGAGGCAGTGAGAGAATCAAGAAGACAATTATACGCAATATTTTAAGCATTTCCTGCTCTACGGGTCCTATGCTACCTACATTTATAATTTTTGTACATAAATGCAGATGTGCAAAATTATTCGTTCTGGTTAAAAACTTCAGACCATAAGCTTTTCAGTAAACGACTGTCATTGACCGCTTTATTGCAAGTGCCGTCTGATGATGTAGGAAGATCTTAACTAGCAGCGCAATGAAGAATTTTTAACAGCAGTTGTGGTGGATAAAAAAAGCGTTTCATTGTAATGTATACTAATTACGGAGAACAAAGGCACAACACATTTACAAAACTGGCATACTAGTCTCAGAGTGCTGTACTTATTTTACACCCTACAAGATATAACGCTATTCCTTGTTGAAATGCAAATACCAAATGAAGACTCTCGGCAGAAATTAGGAGCAGTTACAGTACATAATAGTGATGTCATTTGTATACTTACAATTGTCAAAACATTATGAACATTGCCAACTCCGAGGTAAATACCACCTAGTGGAGTTGCGGACACGCGACACGCCAAGGAAAATACACTCCTGGAAATTGAAATAAGAACACCGTGAATTCATTGTCCCAGGAAGGGGAAACTTTATTGACACATTCCTGGGGTCAGATACATCACATGATCACACTGACAGAACCACAGGCACATAGACACAGGCAACAGAGCATGCACAATGTCGGCACTAGTACAGTGTATATCCACCTTTCGCAGCAATGCAGGCTGCTATTCTCCCATGGAGACGATCGTAGAGATGCTGGATGTAGTCCTGTGGAACGGCTTGCCATGCCATTTCCACCTGGCGCCTCAGTTGGACCAGCGTTCGTGCTGGACGTGCAGACCGCGTGAGACGACGCTTCATCCAGTCCCAAACATGCTCAATGGGGGACATATAAAGGCACATTTGCATGCCGAGCGTGGGTTTCCTCGGAAACGCGAAATATTAATTAAATAAATAATCAGTGACAAATAAATAAAGCCTATGGCACACAACTGCAGCGCTGTGTCGCTGATAAAACAAAAGCACAATTACGTTACTCTTATGTTTGATTAAGAAAGGGAGAGAGCTCTGGTAGAAGTGGTGCGAGAAGCACGTATTTTATTCTATTGTCTGGCACACCGCCATATTTCATGTTATAGAAGAATACTGCGAGTTGCAACCAGACTAGGCACTCGATTCTGTAAAGAATTTATATTTATAAAAGTAAGTAGGATTATGAACTGTAGGCTTATTCATTGAATACGTCTGATTTAACTAACTGTGTAACTTTTTTATGTTTAGTAGACAATCACCTCTGTACGACGTATTGGCATGGCTGGCAAATTATTGAAATATTGAGATTTAGATTATGAGTCCGCACCTACCGCAGCAGTCTTTGGAAACGATTTATTTACGAAATCCGATTATTTCAGTTTTATTTCACGGTCAACTACGAGTAACATTGCCTTTACGAGAAAGCCATTGTCAAGCGTCTGATACCGAATAATTAAACGTCCACGTTCCAGATAAGCAAATATTTATTACAATTACAATCACAATCACCATCATACAGATAGAATAATTAATATTTAAATAATATTTTTTATTTTATTTATTTTATATTGGCGACTGCGTGTCGGGCTTGTTATTTTGTCATTTGTTACATTGTTCTCTTTGTTTCATGTGAAAAATCAACTTTCTGGACCTGGACGTGAATGTATGAGAGATAACAAAAAAAAATCTGAAGATATTTTCCAATTCTAAAATTTTGCGGGAAGACGCAATGAAACTTCCAGCAAAATAAGGTAAGACGCAGCATCTTTGCATTAGCAGGCTTGACCAGACGTATAATTCAGTGTATTAGCTTTTCAGTAGATTCTGTAGTGTTTCTTTCGTGCATAACAGTTTTCAATGATAAATTTCATTCTCAGTACTTTTCCTTAAACAATAACGTATGCAACAATACCAATACACGAGTGTACAATATGGCCGACTTCTGTACGATACGTAGTAACATGGACAGCAGCCATTACCAATAATCTCAAATTCAGTTTATATTTTTAAATTAACAGACAGCCATTGTTGCTACGAGCGATTCATGCTCAACTGCATTTTATTTTAAAATCAGTGTCAAATATTTTCTTGAAACATATATCACGTGTGGCATGGTAATAACTAGAAATCAATACGCAAAAATGGAACAGCAAAGACGTACTATTCAGACGCAATCCGACTCGGACGAGAGACAAATGTTAGAAAATGACTTTACGACAGCAACCGGTAGTGACGATTTATCAAACATTGACGCAAGTGTTGACGGAAATTTTGGCAATAGGCCGTCCACTACAAAAATTTCAAAGTCTCAGTCAGAGCCCATGTTGATGCATGACGTCACGTCTAATGACGCGACGGGGGCACAGACCTTGCAAACAGTAAACATTGCCGACATGTTACAAATGCTAATGAAACAAAACGCCGAAAACATGGCAACCTTACAGACACAAAATGACGCAATTAAATCTGACCTCATAGCACTCAAGACAGGTAATGACACTTTATGTAAACGTGTGGAACTGACCAAACAGATGACTGAACTCAGTACTAAATTTTCCCAGCTTAATACGAGACAAGAAAAGACTACAACTGACGTAGCACTTTTACAGACACAAGTAAAAAACCTTAATGTCACGTGTGAAGTTCTTACTGAACAAATTCAAACATATCCTTCAGTACATGACAACCTTGAAAAACGAATTACTGACGTACAGAATAAATTTGACAATGTTGAACAACACCTGACTGACATCTTACAATCTGATGCCACAGCTCATTTTCAAAATATTAATAAAGAATTTCATGATTGGGTAGTGAACAAAGACAAACATTTTGATAGATGCTTACGTGAAAATTTACCAACAATTGTGCACGACTCCGTAGCGCAATACATTACTAATAACAAACAGCTGATCAGTGACGCAGTACAATCCGTCACTGCACCCATGAGACAATTCACCGATCGACCACAGTCTGAATGTAACGAAAATATCAGTCAAAATGCACAGTTCAGGAACCAATATACATTCGAGTATGACACACATACCGCACACGACAAACACACAAGAACAAAACACACCACGACTACAACACATACCACGATGTGCAAACACAAACACAAGCTATTATCATGGTAAACCACAGCAACATTATCGTAATTACTCGCCAGCTGAACATACCAGTAATTACAGTGGAATAAATCCATATCACAATACGAAGGAAGAAGAAAGCTTAATGAAACACAGGCAATTTCAGATTTTTATCCCAGAAAAACGAACCATTCATCCGGTGATTTTTCTTAAATCTTTTAGTAACGCATTTCCACGCACTTGGAGTGACCGGAAAAAGATTTCATATATTGTCGGTTACATCCAAGGCGATGCAGCTGTCTGGGCATACAGTCAAGCTGACGTATGTACCACGTACAGTGAGTTTGAGCGTGCTTTTCTGAACAAATTCTGGTCGCAATCCGTCCAGGAGCGACTCAGAAGACAAATTTTAGAACCTGAAACTTTTAACAGTAAAAATGGCAACTTACGCAGATATTTTGAAAAATACTTGAACATGGGACACTTTTTAGACGAACCAGTCGCAACGCGTGATATACTCCGTGCGTTGAAGGCCAAATTGCCTTTCAACATTAAAGAAAAACTCCTACATATCCCGGATGACGATTCAGATTATTTTTTAACAGCCTTAGATTCGGTTGACATGTTACTTGAAGATCAGCGCTTCGCGCGGCAAAACAGCAGCCACAATGTTTACACTAGTGGTATGCAAAACATGCAGGCTTGCCAACTCAATTCTGGCGCGCCCACAGTTGGATACGCGGTACAGCAAAAACAGCAAACTCACATGCCGTTTCAATACGAAAATCAAAATCAACATGCGTATTCCAATACAAACAATAGTTACAACAGTAATAACACTTCATGCGGCAATCCATACAAAAGGCACCGTAGTAATAACTACAACGGTAACAACGGATACAAAGGCAACAACAAAAACACAAACAGAAATAGAAATAATAATAACTACGAGCCAAGACAGCATCAAGGTTGGACTCGTAACGATCAGTACTTCCATTCAAACTCTGCTTTACCACAGCAGCCACCAGGACAAAATTGGAGCATACCTTACGACCGACAGGTAAGTTATAATGCGCAACAGCAACAACAACCGCAAAAGTTTGGAGATCATAATAGGCAATATCCGAATGTGAATATAATAGAAATGACACCTGATGCACAACCTCAATCTGTGTCAGTACCTAGTACAAATGCTAATCCAACAAACTAGAAACAGTCACTTCTATGCCCCAGGTCGTGGCTGAAGAATTCTTGGGGGGCGACTTCAATGTTAATCAGTTATTTGACACCACAATTGAACAACAAAATATTGATATGTCTAATAATACTAAACAAAAACTACCTGTTTTATTTATAAGATACAACTACAATAACAATATATCAGATGAACTTTTACAAGACAGTACACAATGTCGTTCAAACACAAATGAAATTGTTTTAGCATCTACTACTGGTGTAGTAGGTGGGATTCCAACTACTATTATCCTAGATACAGGTGCAGCTGTGAGCGTTTTGTCTTTTAATTTCTAAAAAAAGATGTGTGAATTGGAACCTGTGCCTGAGTTTCCTGCCCAAAACTGTAAAATAACTACTGCACTAGGTAATAAGTCATGTAGGGTTATGAAGCAAGTTTTTGTAAACATTAAAATAGGTAATGGAACCGTACAATGGCCATTCCTGGTTGTACAAAACCTTGTGACAAATTGCATATTAGGAATAGATATTATGAGCGAGAAGGACTCTATTATAGACTTCTCCAAAGGTAAATGTATTTTAAATGATAAAGGCAGTGTAATTATTATTGATTTGGACAGGAGAACTCTAAAGCATGACAAACACTGTACAGGGTGCAAGGTTCAGTTAGTACTTGACAATGACATTCAAGATATGCAAACACACTCATCTGACACAGAGCTAATGGACTTGAAAACATTGCTTGATCATAAGATAAGTGAAGCTACAGCTCTCAGTGTACATGAACGTATAAAACTACAGGAAGTGTTATCCAAATATTTACAAGTTTTTACCAAACGATTAGGTGTTATCAACACGTATGTATACAAGATTGAAGTTAAGCCTCACAAGATCTTCTACCACAAGACATATAACGTACCGTTATCTCAACGACCTGCTGTGTGGCAAGAATTAAAACAAATGTTAGACTGGAAGGTCATTGAACCATCCACCTCACCTTATTGTAGTCCTCTACTTGTTGTCAAAAAATCAAATGGAAGCATTAGGTTAGTGTTAGACGCACGAGCAATTAATGAAATAATTTTACCGGTTCACACAAAACCCGAAAATTTAGAAGAGCAATTACAGAAATTTCTAGATGCAAAATATTTTTCCACAATAGATCTCGCTAATTCGTTTTGGCAGGTGGGTATCACTCCTGATTCACGGAAATATACTGCATTTATGTTCGGGGGGCGAACCTATCAGTTTTGTGTTCTACCTTTCGGACTGAATGTCAGCTCTGGGGTATTCATTACAGCCCTGGATACCGTGCTTGGCGACGATTTAGTTGAGACAGTCACACACTATGTAGATGATATACTGATAGCTACACAGTCTTGGAAGGAACACGTTGACACACTTCAAAGAATTTTAGAAAAATACGCACACCGAGATCTTAGAGCATTTCATGCTGAATAATGTCAAAGTCATACCCATCAAAATATTGCTAAGCAACTCGAAAAACTCTGTTGTTACAACACAGATAATAAGTAGTGTAGAAATTTTCATTTCAGCGGTTCCAGAGTCGCAGTTGAAGGCAGAAGAACTCTTCTTTCAGCGCGCGCCACCACCTGGAAGACGGAATATCAAAATAAAATTTATGATTACGTAGCAGTGAATGATATATTAATTTTTCACGGAACATTTGTTATTGTAGGTACCACTGACTTGGTATGACACCTGACGAACCGACAGACGTCATCTGTGAAGCGATCTTTTACTTTGAGAAATAGATTAGACGCACATCTCTCAACACGAAAAGCATCTAACAGTAGTCAAGGCCACACAGACACTCTACACACACGCACAAAACGCGAGGAATCGAACATTTTCTCTCTCTTACTATTTTGAATATTATTGAGTAGTGAAAACGCCTGGTCTTGCCTACTGATGTAATGAATGTTGTGTCTAACCTATCTTAATTTCAGATGACATCACATGACACAATGTAATAACCTATAGCTATGTAATGATGATGCAAACATGTTTATGTGCAACTGTATTATGTTTATGCTAAGAAAATATGTGACGTGTGTATGTATAATTACTTATTTTTTTAACTGATGTATCATGTAACTGTTACTATGTAAAAAATTTGAACAAAACGAGTGCCAAAAAGACATTGCATAGTGAACCTCTGTTCACGGACATTAACGAACATTACTAACTCTGCAACTACGCAGAAACCTATGTGAAAGAAACGGTTAATGCCATTCATTATGCAGCGTATCTATGTAAACGCGATGAATGATTTCTTTGATTAATAACTACGAACATTTAGGTGAGCTATATTCAGCAAAAAACTGAAAATGTGAAGGGCATAATTCGTGCATCGTCTAGTGACATTACTACAGTACCTAACTTCAAGATGTTAACTGGATTAAATGGACACAAAGTGCCTGTCCAGAAAACAACACGACGGGTGGAAGAATTTTGGTTGGAACTTCAGGGAATGAAATGTTCTCGAAATGTGACGGACACTCTTACCTGGACTGTCCAAGGATCGACGCCAGCTATGTGCCGTCCGAGGTTCTGCAACCAAGCTTCCACGGAATGTAAAAAAAAAAAAAAACGAACTGCACGTGGACCAATTACTCGACGGGTCACGTCTGATCTGTAATGAGCAATGCCTTTAGTCACAACGAACTGCAATCCAACGACTATAATGGAAATGGGAAATGGACACGCTTATGTATTAATCACGTTGTTATACAACGATGTTACTGTGATCAAAAAAAAAAACTTTACCACGACGATACTAACCTGTAAAAAAAATTATTGTGCAGCAGATGAATATGAACTGTAATAACGACACGATGTGTATAGGTCAACGCACCTGAAACATACGGACATTTTTCTTTGAAGTATTTCAAAACAATACTATGTAACTAAGAACATTCAACAATCTAAGTTGTATTGTGTGATAACAAATATTGTAAATTTAAAACTAAGTTATCTGTCATAGGATGTAGTCTTCATATGTAATCTTGGTTGAATATTTTCTTTGTGCAACGACTGAGAAACGCGCGCACACGAACAATATGAACTGCAATACTGTGCCGCGTGATCTAACTGTACGATATAACGGCAGTGCCGGAGTCACACAGACGCTTCTGCGCATGCGCGCACTCTATCTGCCAACATAAGAACTTTTACGGCGCACCCGTGTCATTCAAATTTTGTATATAATGTTTATAATGTAGGTCATGTAAATAGTTGTAGATAACTTAGATTTTCTTGTGCCTTTAGGTGAATTGCTCGCCTGCAGGTGTGTCCTTTCGCCTCGCAATTCAGAGGGCAATATAAAGGCACATTTGCATGCCGAGCGTGGGTTTCCTCGGAAACGCGAAATATTAATTAAATAAATAATCAGTGACAAATAAATAAAGCCTATGGCACACAACTGCAGCGCTGTGTCGCTGATAAAACAAAAGCACAATTACGTTACTCTTATGTTTGATTAAGAAAGGGAGAGAGCTCTGGTAGAAGTGGTGCGAGAGGCATGTATTTTATTCTATTGTCTGGCACACCGCCATATTTCATGTTATAGAAGAATACTGCGAGTTGCAACCAGACTAGGCACTCGATTCTGTAAAGAATTTCTATTTATAAAAGTAAGTAGGATTATGAACTGTAGGCTTATTCATTGAATATATCTGATTTAACTAACTGTGTAACTTTTTTATGTTTAGTAGACAATCACCTCTGTACGACGTATTGGCATGGCTGGCAAATTATTGAAACATTGAGATTTAGATTATGAGTCCGCACCTACCGCAGCAGTCTTTGGAAACGATTTATTTACGAAGTCCGATTATTTCAGTTTTATTTCACGGTCAACTACGAGTAACATTGCCTTTACGAGAAAGCCATTGTCAAGCGTCTGATACCGAATAATTAAACGTCCACGTCCCAGATAAGCAAATATTTATTACAATTACAATCACAATCACCATCATACAGATAGAATAATTAATATTTAAATAATATTTTTTATTTTATTTATTTTATAGACAGATCCGGAGATCTTGCTGGCCAGGGTAGTTGACTTACACCTTCTAGAGCACGTTGGGTGGCACGGGATACATGCGGACGTGCATTGTCCTGTTGGAACAGCAAGTTCCCTTGCCGGTCTAGGAATGGTAGAACGATGGGTTCGATGACGGTTTAGATGTACCGTGCACTATTCAGTGTCCCCTCGACGATCACCAATGGTGTACGGCCAGTGTAGGAGATCGCTCCCCACACCATGATGCCGGGTGTTGGCCCTGTGTGCCTCGGTCGTATGCAGTCCTGATTGTGGCGCTCACCTGCACGGCGCCAAACACGCATACGACCATCATTGGCACCAAGGCAGAAGCGACTCTCATCGCTGAAGACGACACGTCTCCATTCGTCCCTCCATTCATGCCTGTCGCGACACCACTGGAGGCGGGCTGCACGATGTTGGGGCGTGAGCGGAAGACGGCCTAACGGTGTGCGGGACCGTAGCCCAGCTTCATGGAGACGGTTGCGAATGGTCCTCGCCGATACCCCAGGAGCAACAGTGTCCCTAATTTGCTGGGAAGTGGCGGTGCGGTCCCCTACGGCACTGCGTAGGATCCTACAGTCTTGGCGTGCATCCGTGCGTCGCTGCGGTCCGGTCCCAGGTCGACGGGCACGTGCACCTTCCGCCGACCACTGGCGACAACATCGATGTACTGTGGACACCTCACGCCCCACGTGTTGAGCAATTCGGCGGTACGTCCACCCGGCCTCCCGCATGCCCACTATACGCCCTCGCTCAAAGTCCGTCAACTGCACATACGGTTCACGTCCACGCTGTCGCGGCATGCTACCAGTGTTAAAGACTGCGATGGAGCTCCGTATGCCACGGCAAACTGGCTGACACTGACGGCGGCGGTGCACAAATGCTGCGCAGCTAGCGCCATTCGACGGCCAACACCGCGGTTCCTGGTGTGTCCGCTGTGCCGTGCGTGTGATCATTGCTTGTACAGCCCTCTCGCAGTGTCTGGAGCAAGTATGGTGGATCTGACACACCGGTGTCAATGTGTTCTTTTTTCCATTTCCAGGAGTGTATATATGCGAAGCTGAGCTAAATGAGGAATCATTCTAGCGTCGATATGAGCCGTAAATGAGGAGATGCACTGACATAAGCGACTATGACAAAGAGCAGATTCTTTTGGTGCGACGCCTCGAAAACGACGTACCGGTCGGCTGTCCAGGTGCTACTGTTGGGAGCATCTATGGACAGTGGTTAAAGGATAGTGAAACAAGAGAAGGTGACAAGATATTGGACGTTCCTTTTTTTTATTGGATGGGGCCCCTCCAGGCCCACACCGACGTGGAGACCAAACCAAAAGTTTTACTATCACCTCCGTATAACATGTTAGTTTTCGAATCAGGAGTCACAGGATGCGGGCTGTGATGTTGTCCATGCGTCTGGGTAGGATTACTCATTGACATGGTCCATCAGGAGACAGAGAGTGGACTAAAACGATCGAAGGGCAGCAGTTTGTAAGGGCACAGGGGAAAAAAGTGCCAAGGCAAGCGCTAATCAGTAGTCTTATCAAACGAAATTTGTGAATGGAATGAGGATTTTTTGGTAGGGAAGACGCAGTAAGTTACGAAGGGCATTCAAAAAGTTTTTCATAGTCAACTCTTATTTATTTTTAGTTTTTTGCAGGAGGAGAATGAAATTTTTTGTGAACATACTTGGAACATTTAGCTATACATTGAGCCTACTCAATGTAGCCTCCATCAGCTGTGACACATCTGGCCCAACTTCTTTCAATAATGTAAATGCACTTTGGTAAATTTCTGGAGATTGACTTTTACACCATTGCTTGACACACGAAATAAGGTCTTTCTCACTACCAAATGTTTTACCGCGCAGGTGGGCCTTCAGACGACCAAAGAGGTAAAAATCAGTCGGAGGCAAGTCCAGACTGTAGAGAGGATGAGGAACAATTTTCCAACCCATTGTCCTGATTTTCTCCTGCGTGATAAGTGCTGTATGGGGTTTGGCATTGTCATGGTGCAGTCTGATGAGCTGACCCTGAAGCTGTGGTCTGTGGGTTTTGATGGCACGTAGCAGCTTGTCCAATGACAAACAGTAACGGTCCCAGTTAACTGTGGGAGCCAGGTTCCAAAAAGTCAATGAAAATGACACCACACTGATCCCAGAAGAAGGAGGCCATCACCTTTCGGCCTGCTTTTCGTGAATCTTGGTTTCTTCTTCCGAAGGGAACCCGGATGACGCCACTCCATGGATTGGATTTTGCTCTCAGGTTCGGACAAAAACAACCATGTTTCATCCTGGGTAACGACGCCGTCAAAACACTGTTACAAAGAACTTTAGTAAAGATCTTCATGAGACCCTCGCACACATTCTTCCTCATCGTTTTCATTTCTCTTGTCAATAATCTAGGCTCCCAACGCGCACAAATTTTTCTGTACCCTAGTGACTGTACCAGTGATTCCACACTACCCAATGGCAAACGAGTCATTTCAGCAAGCTGTCGTGTTGTCACACAACTGTCATTTTGGATTATTTGATGAATCGTCTCCTTATTCACATCACTCACTGCCGTCGATGGTCTACCGCATCGTGGATTGTCCAGTAGGGAGAAATCACCTTCTTTAAACCTCTGCAACCACCGCTGGATACTGTTGCGATCCACTGTGTCCTCCCCATAAACAGGGAACAACTTCCTGTGAATCAATGTGGCAGAGTCATCGCCGGTCTTGAAGAGGAACCCCATCACCGACCGCTGTCGCAACCTATCACTTCACGGTCCATTATGGCTCATCTGTAAATAAAAGAAAATACTTTTATATACCAACTGATAGCTAAATGTTCCAAGTATGTTCACAAAAATTTTCATTGTCCTCCTGCAAAAAATAAAAAAAATTTTAAACACCCTTTGTATTTTGTAAGAAGAGTCATTAACATCTGTAGAAGGAACTTCATGCGTATTCTGGGGAAGTGTGTTGGGAGCCATGCCATTCATGTCTTATGTTAACGACCTTGCAAACAGTATTAAAAGTATCCTTAGTCCTTTAGCAGATGATACAGTCGTGTAAACACTGTCTGGAAAAAGCTGCACGATATTCAGTCAGATCTTCAGAAGAAGATTTCAATGGTGCAAATACTGACAACTGCCTTTAAATGTTCAGAAATGTAAAATTGTGACTTCATACACATCCCTCTAAATGGCTATTAATGGGTGAATGGTTATCTGGAAAGTGATTTGTAAACATCAACTGGGGGTAGTTAGCCAATGTGGAACTCTACAGTCTACTACAAGTTTCGTGTGGCGCAAAATTTTGCTGGGTCGCCACCCAATTTAATTAAAATTGGGAAAATTTAATATAAGAACGGGTTTAATCACTGAACTGGTAAGCATAACTTACGTGTTAATATTAATAAAAAGATCCAAGTGAATATACTGTATGGCCTGAGCGTATGGGAATAATTTAATACCAACGATAAATCAAATAATTCATAGCAGGCAGGAGCTTAAGCATCAACAAAAAGAATAAGACAATTAGACAAAACTCAACAAAAATAAGGCCCGCCTTCAGAGCTTCAACGCCAGTTGGGATGCATTAAAAATAATCTTACAAAAAGAGACGAGTTTGTCTGAGAATCAGTCATCACAGTTCAACATAGTTAATTAAAATAAAACATTAAAAATCCACAATGTAATTCCAAACTATGCTCTGTCGTTGTCTGTTATTTAATTGAAAAAAAAAAGGCTCTAAGCCTTATGGAACTCAACATCTGAGGTCATCAGTCCCCTAGACTTAGAACTACTTAAACCTAACTAGCATAAGGACATCACACACATCTATGCCCAAGGTAGGATTCGAACCTGCGACCGTAGCAGGCGCGCGGCTCCGGACTGAAGGGCCTAGAACCACTCAGTCACAGTGGCCGGCTTATTTAATCAATTAACTCACTTATATTATTACTGTATTGAGTACTGAGGTACATTACGGTGATAAAAGGAAAGGAAATTATAGGCGCACATGGGAATAGTTCACACAAACATACACGATTGACACACACAAGAATAGATAAAAAGACTTTTGATTATCGCAGTAAGTCAAAGGCTCAAAGGTTCATCCCTATCGCAATGATTGAATTATTGTAAATACGAATACTATTGAACACTTTCCGACAAAGAAATTTATCTGCATGACGTTGCACATGAAACTAAGCTACACTGGCGTGCAACATCTGTAAATGTCACGAATATTCAGGAACAAAGTAAAAGTATTAAGACTCGTGAAAACTTCAAGAACACAAATGCAAACCGTGTAGATAGAAATAGCAATAAAATAACACGCGGAATTAAGAATAAAACTTATTCAACGTGCTACTGAATAACACACGGTGAAATCACCATCACGTGGTGTGAAAAGAAGCTACACAATCTTAAAACTGAAACGAAATGAAAAGTAGTAGAAGTAAAACACACGTACACACGACAAAAGTTCACATACATTCCTGTTAAAAAGGACGTCAGACAACTGAATTTTGAGCCCGTGCTGGAATAACGAACTTCCTACACTACGTGCTCTGCTTACACAAAGCAAGAAACGGAAAAACTTAATACATACAGAAAAATATACTCGTGACTATACTCTGAAAAGTATAAGATTTCGACTATCGAACTTGAACTAGCAGATCAAACTTGTACATCAGTAGAATAGCTGCACATCATTACACATTAACACACTAACCAGTGCAAAGTCGCTCTTAAGAGTAGTACCATCTTCACTCATCAAACGTCCAATCCCGAGTGATAAGAGCACTCTCAAACTTCCCCCAGGTAGCCGGAAGAGACCCGAGGGGTACTTTCCGCCACCAACTTAACTACTGTAAAATGACTATAGGAAGAGTACAAATCTCATTGCCTTGATTGAGAAAGCTACGATAGTTACACTGTTGCTACCACAGCAGACAGCCAGAGGCTGTACTGGTACCATATAAAAGACAAATTTAACGTATACACTCACTCACTCATTCATACGTAGATACGGAGACAAAAAGAAATTTGGGAGCACAAAATGTAGGTAATGTACGTAGGATTAGGTGCTTACTGGAAAATTGATATTTTAATGTAATTGTGTAACACGGAATGGGGACAAATACGAAGTACAAAATAAATTACAAATGACTGAGCATGATAGTACGAAATGCAAGTTACATAGTATGAAGCGAAGCTAACAGAGACGTTTCACCTGGATGTAACAGTTTGTACAGAGATGATTATACCTGCGGTGTAGGGATAGCGTCTTTGATTGGCAATCAAACGTCCTCGTCCCCGGGTTCGAACACCAGCAGAGCTTAGCTTTTGAATAAAAATCATCAACAATGGCGGCCGAAGACTTCCAGCATAAACAGTCACCCTCATTCTGCCAACGGTCTTGTCAAAGAAGGTGGAGGAGTGGACAGAGGTTCCGGGCACTCTCTTGCCCTTCGGGTGGAAATGCCCCTAAACGTGGAAGAATGTGCAATGATCAGTGGCATGGAGATGCAGGGGGCAATGGAAACCACTGCATTAAGGACATGTGACCTGTAATTGAAGAAAGTGTCGTGATGATCGCCCCTTTAGCAAAAGATACCGGAACAGGTCTCCCTTTGGGATCTCCGAGACGGAACTGCCAAGGGGCAAGTGACCATGAGAAAAAGGTGGGATAACCAACGAAAGGATAACCTTCTACGAGTCGGGGCGTGGAACGTCAGAAGTTTGAACGTGGTAGAGAAGCTAAAAAACTGGGTAGGGAAATTCAAAGGCTCAATCTAGACATAATGGGGGTCAGTGAAGTGAAACGGAAAGAAGACAACGATTCCTGGTCATATGACTATGGGGTAATATCAACAGCGGCAGAGAGTGGTGTAACGAGAGTAGGATTCTCTATCAATAGGAAGGTAGGGTAGAGAGTGAGTTACTGTGAACAGTTCAGTAATACAGTTGTTCTCATCAGAATCGACACCAAACCAACACCGACAACGATAGTTCAAGTATACATGCCGCAGATGAAGACATAGAGAAAGTATATGAGGATATTGAAAGGGTAACATAATACGTAAAGATATATGAAAACCTAATAGTTATGGGGGAAAGGGCTACGGTTGTAAGGGAAGGATTAGAAGAAAGCATTACGGAAAAATATGGATTTGGTAATAGGAATGAGAGAGGAGAAAGACTAATTGAGTTCTGCAGTAAATTTGAGCTAATATTAGGGAATACTCTGTTCAAGAATCACAGGAGGCAGTGGCATGCCTGGAAAAGGCAGGGAGGTATGGGAAGATTTCGGTTACATTACATCATGGTAAATCAGAGATTCAGAAATCAGATAAGATTAACTGAGTTGTGCAAAAATTTCAGCTAGTAGTATGGAATTTTCTGTTCAAGAATGACAATAGGCGGAGGTATATTTAGAAAAGGCAGGGAGATATGGAAATATTTCAGCTAGATTACATCATGGTAAGATAGATTCCGAAATCAGATACTGGATTGAAATGTGTACCCAGAAGCAGATATAGCTGCAGACCGCAATTTAATAGTGATGAGGAGTAGGGTCAAGTTTAAAAGATTAGTCAGTAAGAATCAATACACATAGAAGTGGGATACAGAAGTACTAAGGAATGAAGAAGTACTCTTGAAGTTCTCTGTGGCTATAGATACTGCAGTAAGGAGTAGCGTAGAAGGCACTTTAGCTGAAGAGGAATGGACGTTTCTAAAAAGGGCAATCACAGAAGTTGAAAAGAAAAACACAGGTACAAGGAATATAACTGCGAAGAAAACATGGGTAACACAAGTAATACTTCAGTTGATCGACGAAAGAAGGAGGTACAAAGATGTTCAGGGAAATTCAGGAATACAGAAATACAAGTCGCTGAGGAATGAAATAAATAGGAAGTGCAGGGAAGCTAATGCGAAATGGTTGCATAAAACGTGTGAAGAAATCAAAAAAGAAATGATTGTCGGAGGAATTGACTCAGAATATAGAAAAGTCAAAAAACCTTCAGTGAAACTAAAAGTAATGGTGGTAGCATTAAGAGTACAGTGGGAATTCCGCTGTTAAATGCTGAGGAGAAAACGGATAGGTGGAAAGAGTACATTGAAGGCATCTTTTAGGGGGAAGATATGTCTTATGTGATATAAGAAGGAACGGTCGATTTAGAAAAGATAGGGGATCCAGCCTTAAAAGCGGAATTTCACAGAGCTTTGGAAGACGTAAGATCCAATGAGGCAGGAGGGATACATAACATTCCATCAGAATTTCTCAAATCTTTGGGGGAATTGGCAACAAAACTACTATTCACATTGGTGTGTAGAATGTATGTGAGTCTGGCGATATACCATCTGACTTTGGGAAAAATGTCATCCACACAGTTCCGAAGACTGCAACAGCAGGCAAGTAAGAGAATTACCGCACAATCAGTTTAACAGCTCATGCAGTGAAGCTGCTGACAAGAAGTAACTTGCAGAGGTTAGTGTTCCAAGATGGCCGCCGAGTAAGTGACGCCAGAAACCATTTCCAGAAAGTTAAGTGATTTAGACAGGAATATAATTTGGTTTAACGCTGACAACAAATTAAATATATGCATTAGTGTATCATTTAGTCTTGCCGTTAAAGGTTTGACTTTTCTTTGCGTATTTTTTCAGAAAACACGAAAAGATCGTAACTTCGCGAAGTCGCGCTTAGGCTTAAATTTTGTAAACGTGTTTTTTTCTTGTTTCACGGTAATTTAACTAATTTCTCGGTAACAAATAAGTAAACTACCGTAAATAGCGTATAACTTCATTGTTTTAATAAGATTTCAGAAAAACAGCGTAACTTTATATCAGAAACTTGCTTATATACATTTGTTTATAGGCCTAATTCTCGTAACGTTTTTGGAGAATCAAAGTTAAAGTATCTCGTTTAATTGTCCTTTTTTTCATTCCATCGAGTGAAATATAAAATAAATAGCGTATACCTTCATTGTTTTAATACAGATCTCAGAAAAACAGCGGAATTTTAAATCAGAAACTTGCTTATATACATTTTTGAATAGGCTTAATTCTTGTAACGTCTTTTTTGATTTTCGGTAATTTAATTGATTTATTCTAGCTAAAGTATTATTTTTGCCATGAGTGAGAAATGCCTGACTTGCCATAGAATTGTTAGTTCCGGGATTTGGTGTGATGGATGCAGTAGTTTTTTTCACTGGGGGGACTGCAGTGGCGTGGGTGTCGGGAAAGTGGATCAGGCTCATCAATGGTTATGTAGGATTTGCAGCAGAGATAGGAAGATAGTGGAACAGGAGGGGAAAATTGCTGCCCTTCAGGCTGAGCTAGATCAGGCTAGGGAAGATCTGGACAGGTTAAGGAGGGAGAAGGGCAGAGAGAGGTGGGAAGTGGCAACAGGTAGCAGAAGGAACAGGCCTAGAACTAGGTCTGACAGTTTTGTGGTGAATGTCAAAAATAAGTTTGACCTGTTCTTCAGTTAGAAACTGATGAGCCTCAAGCAGAGGTAGTTGTAGACAGGACACAACAAACTTTCAATAGGAAATTGAAAAAGAATATAGGAAAGTCATCGAAAAGGAAGAAAGTTTTGTTGTTAGGTAGTTCTCATGCCAGAGGTGTAGGCCAACTTCTGCAGGAGGAATTAGGACCAGAATACCAGGTCACAAATTTTTTCAAACCAAGTGTTAGTCTGGATCAGGTGACAGAGGATTTAGGTTCACTCTGTAAAGGATTTACCAGGGAAGACACCGTGGTTATTGTGGGAGGGCCAGGGAACAGCATCAACAGAGATCCTGGGTACAGTATAGAGTGTGACCTGGTAAAGATTGCGTCGGCATCGATGTTGAATTTGTATCTGTCCTGAGACGCCATGACCGGCCTCATTTGAACTCTTCTGTTGGGAGAGTTAATTTGGAGTTGGAACGGCTGCTTGGGTCAGGTGCGGGGGCTCATATTGATGTGGTTCCTGTTGATTCTCTCAGTAGGTGGGACTATACCAGGCATGGCCTACATCTCAACAGGAAAGGGAATGGGAAACTGGCTGGGGTAATAGCAGGAAATTTAAGGGGGGGAGGCACTGCCATGAATGGTAAAATACCAGTGGTTACAGGTGTTGGAGCAGCACCTTTTTTAGGATAGGTAAGACAGAAAGATGTCAAGTTCTACGAGAGGTCAGGATTGAAACAAATCTTCAGTTTAGGAAAGAAATTAAACAGCACAATTCTAGCACATTGGATCACCAACCACAGCTGTCAATTATAAATTTTCACCAATCACCAGAAATTTTATCTCCACCAAGTTGTATCTCAGTCCTAGGTAATTGCATTGATGAATTAAAGTCACCCAACCCAGTTGACATAATCTGCCTCTCTGAGCACCATGTGACCACTGGTATAGCAACTAGGCCTAAGCACAATGAGAAACTCAGACAGGAGAGTACTGCAAATGTTAGAATAAGGAAAGGTTCTCATAAAAATATAATTAAAAATAATGTAAGTATATTTCATCAAAATATTGGGAGTTTAAAGAATAAAATTGATGAGCTTCTGGTTTGTTCAGAAGATTTAGAAGCTGAGGATGAAATAGATATACTATGCCTGTCTGAGCATCACATTGTTACTGATATGGATAAGGTAAATGTAAGTGGATATAAGCTCTCTGCACATGTAATGAGAGAAAATATGGAGAAAGGAGGAGTTGCCATATATGTCAAAAGTTATCATTGTGCAAAAAGTATAGAAACAAAAAAGTTTTGTGTAGAGAAACATATAGAAGCATGTGCCTGTGAGCTTAAATTAAATAAAGGCACATTTATAACTGTAACTGTATATAGGTCCCCATCAGGAAATTTTCATCTATTTCTGAAAAATTTGGACTCCTTGTTGTGCTGTCTGTCAGACAGGGGGAAGCAAATTATTATTTGTGGGGACTTCAATGTAGATTCTCTGAAAGAGGGTAATAGGAAAAATGACCTTGAAGTATTACTCGGTTCTTTCAATTTGACACCCGTTATTGATTTTCCTACTCGGGTGGTAAAGGATAGCAGCTCACTGATAGATAACTTCTTTATAGACCAAGATAAGTTTAACCAGATAAATGCTCGGCCTGTTGAGAATGGTCTTTCTGATCATGGTGCACAGCTAGTTACAATATATGACATAGCTCCATTCAGCAATAATAAACAGTCCCTCCAAAGTAGTACGTTCAGTCAACGATTTAACAATTGCAAATTTCAGGGAAAGCTTACAGCAGTTAGACTGGGATGAGGTGTACTGTGAACCTGATGCCAATTTCAAATATAAATTTCATGACATTTTTGTAGATGCATTTGAAAACTGCTTCCCCAAGAAAATAGTTAAATATACTCGTAAGAAACCTTGTAACAAACCATGGCTTACTAAGGGTATAAAAATATCTTGTAACCGGAACAGGGAAATGTATCTGACAGCAAGAAAGAGTAGTGACCCAGAAACTATCAGACATTATAAAAACTACTGTGTTATATTAAGAAAAGTTATTAAAAAATCCAGAAGTATGTGTATTATGTCTGAAATCAGCAACTCTGATAATAAAATTAAAACAATTTGGAATATTATTAAAAGAGAAACAGGCCAACCAAGAGCACAGGAAGACAGTATTACCATCAAATTGAATGAAAACTTTACGAACAAAAAGTCAGAAGTTGAAAATATTTTTAATAATCATTTTCTAAATGTTGTGGATATAGTAGGATCCAGGTGTTCATTAGAAGATGCTAGGCTGTTAATGGAAGAGGCCATACCTATGCAATAAGATACAATTGAAATCTCACCCACTTCTCCCTCTGAAATTAGGAAAATAATAAACTTGTTTAAAAGCAAAAACTCACATGGAATTGATGGCATTTCCAGCAAAATACTAAAAGCTTGTTCTCAACAGATAAGTAAGATTCTCAGCCACCTGTGTAATAGCTCTCTGGAACAGGGCATTTTCCCTGACAGACTGAAATATGCTATTGTTATACCTTTGCATAAAAAGGGGGATAGATCTGATGTCAACAATTACCGTCCAATCTCCCTTCTAACAGCTTTATCCAAAATTTTTGAGAAAGTAATGTATTCAAGAGTAGCTTCACATATATTTAACAATAAAGTACTAACAAAATGTCAGTTTGGTTTCCAGAAAGGTTTTTCAACAGAAAATGCCATATATGCTTTCACCAATCAAATTTTGAATGATCTGAATAACTGAACACCACCCATTGGGATTTTTTGTGATCTCTCAAAGGCTTTTGATTGTGTAAATTATGAAATTCTGCTAGACAAGCTCAAGTATTGTGGCATGAGTGGGACAGTGCACAAACGGTTTAATTCATACCTAACTGGAAGAGTGCAGAAAGTTGAAATAAGTAGTTCTCATAATATGCAAAGATCAGCACATTCCTCAAACTGGGGAACTATCAAGAATGGGGTTCCACAAGGGTCAGTCTTGGGTCCTTTGTTGTTCTTAATATATATTAATGACTTGCCATTCTATATTCATGAAGAGGCAACGTTAGTTCTCTTTGCTGATGATACAAGTATAGTAATCACACCTGACAAACAAGAATTAACTGATGAAATTGTCAATACTGTCTTTCAGAAAATTACTAAGTGGTTCCTTGTAAACAGACTCTCACTGAATTTTGATAAGACACAGTACATACAGTTCTGTACAGTGAATGGTATGATGCCATTAATAAATATAGACCTTAATCAGAAGCATATAGCTAAGGTAGAATATTCCAAATTTTTAGGTGTGTCCATTGATGAGAGATTAAATTGGAAGAAACACATTGATGATCTGCTGAAACGTTTGAGTGCAGCTACTGGTGCAATAAGGGTCATTGCAAATTTTGGTGATAAACATCTTAGTAAATTAGCTTACTACGCCTATTTTCACTCGTTGCCTTCATATGACTTCATATTTTGGGGTAATTCATCACTGAGGAATAAAGTATTTATTGCACAAAAGCGTGTAATCAGAATAATAGCTGGAGTCCACCCAAGATCATCCTGCACACATTTATTTAAGGATCTAGGGATATTCACAGTAGCTTCTCAGTATATATACTCTCTTATGAAGTTTGTTATTAACAACCAAACCCAATTCAAAAGTAATAGCAGTGTGCATAACTACAATACTAGGAGAAAGGATGATCTTCACTATTCAAGATTACATCTAACTTTGGCACAGAAAGGGGTAAATTATACTGGCACTAAAGTCTTTGGCCACTTACCAAATAGTATCAAAAGTCTGACAGATAACCAACAAGTATTTAAGAAGAAATTAAAAGAATTTCTGAATGACAACTCCTTCTACTCCA
Organism: Schistocerca cancellata; assembly: GCF_023864275.1. Lineage (NCBI taxonomy): Eukaryota > Metazoa > Arthropoda > Insecta > Orthoptera > Acrididae > Schistocerca > Schistocerca cancellata. The sequence goes on from NC_064626.1 coordinate 1,085,975,069, forward strand.
TAGAAGAATTTTTAGATATAAATTTAAAAAAATATATATTAAAAAAAATAAAAAATAAAAATAAAAAACACAAAAAAATGAAAAGTTGTTATATTAACTTAAGTATGTTGTTAAATTAACTTAATTATGTCATGTATTGGAAAATTTGACTCGTTCCACATCATTACGAAATACCATATTCATGATCCATGGAACTAGTATTAATCTAATCTAATCTAATCTAATCTAGAGGAATGGAAAAGAAAATTGAGGATGTGTTGGACGATGATCAGTTTGGCTTTAGGAAAGGTAAAGGCACCAGAGAAGCAGTTCTGACGTTGCAATCGATAATGGAAGCAAGAATGAAGAAAAATCAAGACACTTTCATAGGATTTGTCTCCTGGAAAGAGCGTTCGACACTGTCAACTGGTGCAAGACATTAGAAATTCTAAGGAAAAAAGGGGTAAGCTATACCGATAGACAGGTAATGTACAATGTGTACATGAACCAAGAGGGGATAATAAGATTGGAAGACCAAGAGCGAAGTGTTCGTATTAAAATGGGTGTGAGACAGGGATGTTGTCTTTCAACCCTGCTGTTCAATCTTTACATCGAAGAAGCAAAGATGGAAATAAAAGAAAGGTTCAGGAGTGGAATTAAAATTCAAGATGAAAGGATATCAATGTAACGATTCGCTGATGACATTGCTATCCTGAGTGAAAGTGAAGAAGAATTACATGATCTGCTGAACGGAACGAACAGTGTAATGACTACAGAGTATGAACTGAAAGTAAATCGAAGAAAGACGAAAGTAATGAGAAGTAGCAGAAATGAGAATAGCGAGAAACTTAACATCAGGATTGATGGTCAAGAAGTAGGTGAAGTTAAGGAGTTCTGCAACCAAGGCAGCAAAATAGCCAATGACGAACGGAGCAAGGAGGACACCAAAAGCAGACTAACACTAGCAAAAGGAGCATTCTTGGCCAAGAGAAGTCTGCTAATACCAAACATAAACATTAATTTGAGGAAGAAGTTTCTGGGAATATACGTCTGGAGCACAGTATTGCGTGTAGTGAAATGTGCTCTGCGGGAAACCGGAACAGAAGGGAATCGAAGCGTTTGAGATACGGTGTTGAAAATTAGGTGGAATGTTACGGTAAGGAATGAGGAGATGGAAAACACTGAGACAGAGAAGGGATAGGATGATAGGACATCTGTTAAGATATCAGGGAATAACTTCCATAGTACTAGAGGGATCTGTAGAGGAGGACAGAGATTGGAATACCTGAGATGAAGAGCTTGGAACAGGAGAGGAATTCGTGGCGGGCCGCATCAGACCAGTCAGCAAAACACTCGTGGGCCCATCCCAGGATATTGCTCAAGTGTCCGGATGGGCCCCGTACCAAAGAGGACTAACACTTACACACACACACACACACACACACAGAATGAAGACAAATGGAACAAACTGAAACATCGCGGCAGTCAATCGAAAACAAATAACTGTCAAATAGCGAATCAGAACGTAAATTGTGCAGTGAAACTTGTGTTAAAACCACAGCTACATAGCAATACGCAGAATTCATCAATGAGTAGGAGAAAACTTGAGTAAACGCTTTAAAGTACACAATTATTGCTTTGCTTTAATACTCACACATATTTGACAGCATAGGTAGGGGTGGTGGGATCACTCATGGGAAAATTCCGGTCGTTGTGGGTGTTAGAGCTGTACCTTTTTTAGATTGAAGTCAGCTGACAGGTATTCCTGCTTAAGGGAAGTCTCTCTAACAAAGAAACCACTTTCAACAAAGCTTAGGTATCCGATTAATAAGGGAATTAGTATATTTCATCAAAACATACAAGGCATTAGAGATAAAGTTAGTGAATTACTTATAGATGTTGACTCTGAAATTATTGGTATATCTGAACACTTCTTAAATAAGGAGATAATTCAGAGGCTTCCGTTACCAGGATACAGGTTGGCTGGCAGCTTTTCTAGGAGCTCTTTGCGGTGTGGGGGAGTAGCCATGTATGTGAAAAATGGTATCCCATTTGAGTCAATTGATGTTTCAAAGTACTGCACTGAAAAGGTGTTTGAATGTTGTGCAGGTGTGGTTAAATTTAGTGGAGCTAAACTTCTTACTGTTGTTATTTATAGATCACCAGACTCCGATTTCACAACGTTTTTGCTAAAGCTAGAGGAGGTTCTTGGTTTACTTTATAGGAAATACAAAAAGTTAGTTATATGTGGTGACTTCAATATAAATTGTATAAGTGATTGTGCAAGGAAAAGGATGCTGGTAGACCTCCTTAATTCATACAATCTTATGCAAACCGTATTCTTTCCAACGAGAGTGCAAGGGAACAGTATAACAACCATAGACAATATTTTTGTTCATTCGTCATTACTAGAAGGGCATTCTGTTAGCAGAATGGTGAATGGCCTTTCAGATCATGATGCACAAATTTTAAGTCTAAAAGATTTTTGTGCTGCAACGCAGGTTAAATATAGTTACCAACGTTTGAGGAAAGCTGATCCAGTTGCTGTAGAGACTTTTGTAAACCTTATCAAGGAACAAGAGTGGCAAGATGTTTATAGTGCTGATACAGTAGACAATAAATATAATGCTTTCCTCAAGACTTTTCTCGTGCTCTTTGAAAGTTGATTTCCGTTAGAACGTTCAAAACAGGGTACTAGCACTAACAGGCAGCCTGGGTGGCTGACTAAAGGTATAAGAATATCTTGTAGAACAAAGTGGCAATTATATCAAAACGTTAGAAACAGTCACAATCTAAATACAGTAGCCCATTACAAACAGTATTGTAAGGTGCTTAAAAAAGTTATTAGGAAGGCAAAAAGTATGTGGTATGCAGATAGAATAGCTAAGTCTCAGGATAAAATTAAAACCATATGGTCAGTCGTAAAGGAAGTGGCTGGTCTGCAGAGACAGGTCGAGGATATAGAATCAGTGCGTAGTGGGAATGTCCGTGTTACTGATAAGTCGTATATATGTACAGTATTTAATGATCACTTTCTGAATATAGCAGGTGAACTAAATAGAAACCTAGTCCCAACAGGGAATCATATAGCGCTCGTAGAAAAAAGTGTTCCGAGACTGTTACCTGAAATGCTCCTCCATGATACTGACAAGAGAGAGATTGAGTTAATAATTCAATCACTAAAGACCAAGAACTCTCATGGATATGACGGGGTATCTAGCAGAATACTGAAGTATTGTTCCATGTATGTTAGCCCAGTACTTAGCCATATCTGTAACTTTTCCTTTAGGAGTGGTCGGTTTCCTGACCAATTAAAGTACTCGGTAGTGAAGCCACTTTATAAAAAGGGAGACAGGGATAATGTTGATAATTATAGACCTATTTCTATGCCATCGGTGTTTGCTAAAGTTATCGAGAGGGTTGTATATACAAGGTTACTGCAGCATTTAAATTCACATAATTTGCTGTCAAATGTACAGTTTGGTTTTAGAAATGGCTTAACAACTGAAAATGCTATAGTCTCTTTTCTCTGTGAGGTTTTGGACGGATTAAATAAAAGGTTGCGAACGTTAGGTGTTTTCTTTGATTTAACGAAGGCTTTTGACTGTGTTGACCACAGAATATTACTGCAGAAGTTGGACCATTATGGAGTAAGGGGAGTAGCTTACAATTGGTTCTCCTCTTACTTTAAGAACAGGAAGCAGAAGGTAATTCTCCGCAATATTGAGAGTGGTAATGATGTTCAGTCCCAATGGGGCACTGTTATATGGGGCGTTCCCCAAGGATCGGTGCTGGGGCCACTGCTGTTTCTTATTTATATAAATGATATGCCTTCTAGTATTACAGGTGATTCAAAAATATTTCTGTTTGCTGATGACACCAGCTTGGTAGTGAAGGATCTTGTGTGTAATATTGAAACATTATCAAATAATGTAGTTCATGAAATAAGTTCGTGGCTTGTGGAAAATAATTTGATGCTAAATCACAATAAGACTCAGTTTTTACAGTTTCTAACTCACAATTCAACGAGAACTGATATTTTAATCAGACAGAATGGGCATGTTATAAGCGAGACGGAACAGTTCAAGTTCCTAGGCGTACGGATAGATAGTAAGCTGTTGTGGAAAGCCCATGTTCAGGATCTTGTTCAGAAACTAAATGCCGCTTTATTTACGATTAGAACAGTATCTGAAATAAGTGACATTTCAACACGAAAAGTAGTCTACGTCGCATATTTTCATACGCTTATGTCATATAGTATTATTTTTTGGGGTAATTCTTCTGATTCAAAAACGGGCTGTTCGAGCTATGTGTGGTGTAAGTTCTAGAACCTCTTGTCGACCCCTATTCAATAGTCTGGGAATTCTGACATTGTCCTCACAGTATATATTTTCTTTAATGTCGTTTGCTGTTAGCAATATTAGCTTATTCCCAAGAGTTAGCAGCTTTCACTCAGTTAATACTAGGCAGAAATCAAATCTGCATGTGGAATGCACTTCCTTGACTCTTGTGCAGAAAGGAGTGCAGTATTCTGTTGCACCCATTTTCAATAAGCTACCACAAGAACTCAAAAATCTTAGCAGTAGCCCAAACGCTTTTAAGTCTAAACTGAAGAGTTTCCTCATGGCTCATTCCTTCTATTCTGTCGAGGAGCTCCTGGAAGAGCTAAAAAATTAAGCAAATTCCAGTGTTACATTCTTGATTTTCTTTATTTAAACTAATGACGTGTCGCCTGAATATGTTTCTTATATTTCATTTTATCTGTTTCTACAATCGTGTTATAATTTCATGTATTGACTCGTTCCATGACCATGGAGACTTCTCCTTAATGTGGTCCCACAGAACAATAAATAAATAAATAAATAAATAAATTTCGCCACAGCTGTTGGACCCTCACTGGTTTTTTTTCTGTTATTGTTCCTGAAATGCAAACATACCGATTATATTTATGTTAGGAAATATGTTACATCCGATTTTTTTAATATTTATATTACATTTGTATTTTACCTTTTATTTTACAATGTGTGTGTCCTGCGGCTGCCAAAAAAAATCAATTACGGGTCTAGATTAATACACCACATCATCTGCAAATAAGAAAGATGTTAGGGTATCGTCTGCACTGAATTTGTGTTTGTAATACAGCTAACAAACCGCACCAAATAGCCCTCCATACCAAGCCTCACACATTTTTACAGATACCCACTACTCAAAAACACGTTTGGCGTATAAATACGAACGAGCCACAATTCAGGACAAAACAAGTACAGTAATAGTAAAAAAAGCGGCATACGCCACGATTTTCTACCGGAAAATATATTTAACACATTGACTGCCACATGAGTTAAATTTAACTCACAGGAAGTGTACTCTTCGAGCCACGTGAAGTAAATACAGCTCACGAACATTTTTCCAGTTAAAGCTCCGTGGTGCAGTTGTAACTCACAGGAGCGTGCTGTGACTCGGTGTTATAGTAGGTTATGGCCCCAGTGACAAACCATGTTCGTGGCCTACGGTTTTCAAGATCTCAAGAGTAGTTATTGACATTTAAATTCTTGAGTTATATATAACTCACATGGCTCAGTCGTATGGGACTTTTCTTCTTTTTATTATTTATTTATTATTTAGTCTGACATGTTACTTACACAGTAGATTGCAAATCACATACAGTTTTATTTACATTCTTCAACTCTAAATGCAACTACAATGAAACTGAAAAATTTCCGTCATTCCACTTCGTTTCTCAAGACCTGTATGCACTGTGCTTTATGAAAAAACACTCTACGCAAAAATATAAGTCACAATTCTTTAATTTCCATGCAGTTTGTTTGCATTTCTTGACAGCTTGCTCTCGTCCAAATTTATTCTTCATTTTTTCGTATCACACTGTACACCTACGTCTGGCTGCTCCCATGTTCACAAGTCCACACTCTGCAGCTAACGTGGTGGCTTTGGTGAGAGATGTCTCTGTCTCATCGGTATCTTCTGTGTGTAGTAGTCTCAAAGTCACTTCCTCTTTGAATTCTGTGACTGAGATCTTCTTGTTGTTGATGTATCGGTAAATCACACAAGCATTTACCAGTGCCGACCCTGTCAACAATTCTGTTGCAAGCTTCATGTACCATTTCATACCCTGCCTTAGGCAATGCGAGTACGACTTCATTTGGTCAGAAAGATGTATAAAAGACTTTGACTGATTATAGTCAATTAACATTGTTGGTTTTTTTCTTTGTGCCCTTCCTAGTTTGAACTTATGCTTCTTCTTCTCCATGAACAGTACTCAGCATCAGAACATCCCTCTTATCTTTCTATTTCAGTACTACTACATCTGTGGTACTTTCCTTTGCTTTGTGTTCCCCCTTCTTCCGTTTTGCCTGTACAACATCTTGAGGATTCAGTTTCCTGTTTGATCTTAGAGTACCAACTAAATGTGTTGATTGTTCAAGAAGCTGGTGTGCTAGATGAACACTTGTGTAAAAATTGTCTGTATATAAGACTCTGCCTTCATTTAATAATCCACTCATAAGGCTCATAACAACAGAAGTGGCAAGAGGAACACCAGGATTCGCACTCTTCCCACAGTAAACTTTCATATTCCAGGTGTATCCAACTTAGTCTTCCTCGAAGTGACACAAATGTTTTGTCAATGCAAACTTCTTTCTCCGGTAATCTGCACTTTGAAATCTCTGCAGTAATTTATCAATAAGAGGTTGAATTTTGAATAAGCGGTTTCCCGGTGGGCACTGGTTGTTATCTGAAAAATACGTAAAAGCAGTTCAAAACGACTGCGTGACATAACATTTTTTACATTATTGTGATAGAGCATATTTCTTGACCAATAATTTGGACAGTTAGTGACATCCATAACAAACATCCTAAAAATTGTTCAATTTCAGTTTTGCTGACATCAGTCCACTTTTTCAGTCGTGAATTAACAGTTACTGAATGACTTTCTAAGACTTGTTTTGCGTACAAATTAGCTTGTTGAGACACATATTCTAAAATTGCATCAGTTACAAAATATTTGAAGAAATCGTATGATGTCTTGCCTTTGAGAGTTCGTGCAACAGAAGCATTTCCACAAGAACTGGAATGAATAAATGTAAAGTTTTTCATATTTTTACTCGTAACTGGCCTCCAGACAATCTGATTAGGATTTTTTCTAAGTGTGTCATCTTCATCTTCAGAACTTTCTGATATTACACTTACTTCAATTGAAACTGAATCAACTGCAGTATTTATGGCACTAACACGGTTAGAGGTGCTTTGTTGCCTAGTTTTTACAGCTGTGAACTCTGGTTCTTTGACTGAATGTGGACATAAAACTCTTCTTCCTACGTTCACTGATGTGATTCCATCATCAGAACTTCCGGTTTCGCTTCCGGTCTCCTCTGGTAAAAATTCGTCTGAGCTATCACCAAATAAAGACCCAGAATCTTCATGACTTATCTCCATAATTTCATCTAAAAGCTGCTTTACATGCCTTTGTTCTTCTTCATAACTTCTAAGAGACATTTTCTTCTGCCACAATATCACTTTGTTATGGAGCAAACAACACTGAATAAAGACTGTACCAACAATGCAGGAAAGCAATAAGGGAACTGCACACAAATAATGCTGTGGAACGAAAAACTGACAGGAGTACAAACCTAAAATTATTAGCGACATAGCAAATGACACACCTGGTACCTTTACTCTGGGGCCAGGTGAATCATATGCAACTCACACAAAAAAAAATTAAAAAAGGTACAAAAATGCCATATTTTCACTTTATTTGCAATTAAGAAGTTAACTTGGAGCAAACCAGAGCAGGATATTGAAAAAAAGTAAATGGCCCCAACTATACCATGGCAGTCAATGTGTTAAAGGCTGTATTACAAACACAAATTCAGTGCAGACGATACCCAAACATCTTTCTTATTTGCAGATGATGTGGTGTATTAATCTAGACCCGTGGTTGATTTTTTTTTTTTTTTTTTGGCAGCCGCAGGACACACACATTGTAAAATAAAAGGAAATATACAGATGTAATATAAATAACAAAAAAATCGGATGTAACGCATTTTCTAACATAAATATAATCTGTATGTTTGCATTTCAGGAACAATAACAGAAAAAAGACCACTGAGGGTCCAACTGCTGTGGCGAGAGAGAAAGTATTAAAGCAAAGCAATAATTGTGTACTTACAAAAAGACAGGCACATTTTAAATAGATTACTATTTTTCTGCAAGCATGGAAAAAGAGCTCAAGATACCAGTATGGAAAAGAGGCTAGCACAAGTGATGGTAGGAGTATTTGATACACAGGAGAGTGTCACCAAGACCCTGAAAAAACCTGTACTGATAGACTCTTGTAGGTAGATGCGAAATATCCCACGAAATATTATTTATAAAAAGAATCATTATTATGTGAGGAATCTACTAATATATTGCAACGCTCTGAGTATCTAACACGTGCGGACCGCGAAGACAAGATTAGAGTAATTTTCACGTACGAGGAGACATCTGAGCAGTCTTTCTTTCAGTGCACCGTAAATGAGTGGTACTCGAAGACATATGTGGAACAATAGAAAGTACCTGTTGGCATGCACTTCGCAATAATTTCATAGATGAAGATGCAGATGTAGAATTACTTGGATTCCTCATACCGTTGTATCCAAAGAGATTACCTCATATGAGTATTCCTTTATGGGTGCCAGTCGCCTATGAGGTTTGTCGGGGCCTTGGCAGAGACCATGTGTACTGTAATTCTGCAAGCTCGACTAGTCGTCTGTTGATCTTCTGTCCACAGTTCTTGTTGTCATTCCCAACGTAAAAGGGTCCTCACATGAGGAATTGTGAGAAGAACACAATGCAAGGGGCTTACTGCTTCACGTACACATTTAAAGGTGGCTAGTCTTTTGGGCTCACCTATCTTCCACCTAACTGATCGCAATTACGAGCCGTACGCAGATCAGAGCACTCATATCGCATTAAAGAGGCACAGTGACCAGTTCAGTGAACAATACAAGGACTGACAGTGATTAGGCACAGCGTTAGTTGTAACGTAATTTTGCATACGATGTTCTTGAGGTGCAAGAATTGTGCTCATGTCGGAAGCTTGTCTTCCTCATGAACAGCTAAGGTTGCTGTTGGATGTGGCTCAGAAGAACAGCCACATTATTGTTGGCATTTTAGAGAATCCGAAGGACTGAATTCAGGTATACGTGGTGACGGATGACGAGTTTTCATCACCGTTTCCTCCCTGCACGAGGAATGGTGGTGGAAGAGCTTTAAGCAGCAGCGGTTTGCCTGTGTCCTATAGGGAGATGCGTTTAATAGGGCACAGGGCATTTCTGTGCTGATGCTGGTGCCTGAGTTTTTATTGCTTATTTCTGGGATGGTGTCAGAACAGGGCGCTAGTAAATGATCCCTGCAGAGGAGAGAGCGTCCTCTGCTTTCACATATAGCCTTGACAATGTTTATCTGTCGGCCTTCCTGAGAACGCCGTAATGGTCTGTGAAAGAAAACATTTTTCGCTTCAGTTGCCTTAATGGGTGGCCATGGCTTGACCTCTGCAGCACAGACGTTCCAACAACTGCTGCATTTTTTGAGGGACTTGTAGGGTCCCACGTCATTGCTACCGCACGAATTGTGAATCCATGTCTCGATTGCCAAACTGACTGTGACCTCGAGGCTTTTGCTAGAGGGCACCTGTTTGATGCCGCAACAGAGAGAGAATTGTTGGAAAAGGATCTGCCCGTATGTCAGAGGGGGTATTAAAAAAAAGCTACTGGCAAAGCCCACCACTCACACCCCACTATTGGTAGAGTGTGTTTTTTTAAGGAGCTCCACTTGGAGCGTGATATTTTTGTTAGAGTGCTAAGGAGAAGTGTGGTTAGTGAGTCGAAGGAAGAGGGAGAGAGGACAGTTGAGATCAAACTGCTGGAGTGAGACACTGACACACTTAATTAGACCGAGATGTGCGTTGTGTGGCAGCCATATGTCCCACCAAATGTTTGGTGTTAGGTGCGGGACAGCTCTGGTCTACTTTCGGTTTGCTGCCGCGAGGCAAATCTGAGCAAAGTTTCTGAAAGAAAGCCTTGGATCACATGGAATCGCAGTTTCGTGTCTACACAGCTGTATCGAGCAGTGGAGGCTGTGGAACTTCTGTCGAGTCAGAACTGTGGCGTGCAGTTCACAGCGTTACAGAATCCCGATGCTGCATGGTAGGCATAGCGCTGCTCCGGCTTGGTAGGAATATTGGAGGTGAATTGCTCACCACACGCGGTGTTTGCCTCTGTAAACAGCAGCAGTCGTAGCTCCAAGTATATCGTAGCTCCACATGAATACAGGCCGGATTAGTGCGTAGTTTTGCTATTCACAATGTCTGCCAATCCGCTGGCTTATAATCAAATAGCATCGTCCACATTCTGAGTGGGTAACATTGTAAAGGGACACCAACCAATTCCGACTATGTCAACTGCACCGCAGAACTTTTTGTATTCATTCTAATTACGAGTTATTTATCTTTGCCCATCGAATTTCACTCTTGTGTTCTTCTACACTAAATCTGTGTAATCACACTCAATTCCAGTAGAGATCAGACTCTATAACACATTTTAAATTAATTTATGTGGGAGATGCTTAAAGTAGTTGAAAATCTAATGAATTGCATCCACTTCATTTTCACCACCAGGCCAAAATATTAATTAGAGTCAGATCTCCATTGTGCATAGTTTTATAGCGGTATAGCTGAAGGGTGATTCTGTCGTGCAGACTATTACCGAGCTGGTATAAGTAAAGTGTGGTATCCTGCATTACCAAACTAAACCCACAGCTCGAACGTTTTTTGTGTCACTTTCGTGAAGTCACCTTTAAGGGTGCTTCAAAGCTTTGATAAAAGACATTTTTATGTAACCACCAAAAGCTGCTAAATATTTTTCTATGCTGCAAATACACTATCTGATCTACAATATCCAGACGGCTGTTAGTGGATTCTTCGTCTTTATGTCTACTAGAACTGTGTTGGGTACACTTTCAATGAGGTGTCTAATGTCTCTGGAGGAACGGCAGTACATTCATCCTCAAGAGGCGAAACCAGAAAGGTACTGACTTTGGACACTATAGTCTGGAGTGAAGGCGACATTCTAACTCATCCCTAAGGTGTTCCATTGGGTTCAGGTCGGAACTCTGGGCAGGCCAATCCATTTCAGGAATGTTAGCGTCCACAGATCATTGCTTCACAGATGCTGCTTTACGACAGCATGCATTGTCATCCCGAAAAGAACACTCATCGTCTCAAACTGTTCCTATAATGTAAACAGTACGCATTACCGTAAAATGTGTATATTCTTATGCGCATTAAGGGGACCACATCCCGTCTGTGAAACACATCCCCAAACTGTAAAGCCAGAGCCTCCGTTCATCACTGTTGGCACTAAAAATGATTACAGGCAACGTTCTCGAGGCATACCCTAAACGCAAATCTTTCCACTGGATTGCCACAGGAGCGTAGCGTGATTGATCACTGCAAATCACTCGTTCCCAGTCACCCAGTGTCCAGTGGTGTCGCTGTTTACAGCAACTCAAGTGTCACTTAGCATCGTCTACAGAAATGTTGGTTTATGAGGAACTACGCGGCCTTTATGCTAGTCCTTTTTAACTCCTCGTGCACAGTCATTGTGCCAGATGAATTTCTGGAAGCAATTTGCAACTCACGAATGGTTCCTTCTGCTGATTTCATGCGACTTTTTAGAACACCTTCTGCAATGCTCGATGAACCCTGTCCGTTAATACGTGAGGTCTGCCTGGTCTAGGTTTAGCTATGGCTGTTGCTCTGCGTCTCCACTTCAGAATCACAACACCAACACTCAACTTGGATAGTTTTAGAAGGGCTGAAACGTCCATGATGTGATTGTTACTCAGGTGATATACAATGACAAGTGCGCTTTCGAAGTACCGAGCTGATGTTACTGCTTCTCTACTAACAACACAATACTCCCCACCTCCTTTTATAATAGCTTGGTCCGCCTCTCGTTCAACCTAGTGGTCAATTACAAATTGGATACTTTTGATCTGATAGTGTAGTTTCGACAGTTTATGCCATCATCAGGTAGTCTTTAAAGTGCACCTTGTATTATTACCCTCCCACACATCACTATTAAATTTCTCTTGGTCTGTTCATTATTTTCAAAAGCTTCGAGAGGCGTAAGATATACAAAAGTAAAACTTTTTACTTATCTTCATTTTCTCTTGTTGTTGGCTCCAAGTTTTCCGTCTAGGAGTAGATTCTTGCGGCTGAAATTTTTATTTAGCGTTGTCTGTTCCTGATGACTAAATAACTGATGAAGATTTGCTTGTATATTTCTTGAATTTTATCCTTTGCCACATTATTAAATATCGCGCCGTTTTTACCATTTTCACTTAATATTCCAAACAACACTGTTCGTGTAGATCAGGGGTCTCCAAACTTTTTAGACCGCGGGCCACACTGACTCCTCCAAGAAGTCATAAGGGCCAAGATCTACCTAGTGGGATTAAAGCACTCTAGCACTCCATGTAGGCTAAAGGAAAGATGAAATCGCAAAAATCTAAGGTTGTGAGAATAGCTAGCACTGAAACGAACTTCGATTTTTATTCAATTACATAATTTTGATAGGTGGACGTACCTGAGCGAAATTCTGGCGTATTTTATTCTGTCGAATTTCACCGACAAAAAAGTATTTCACTGCACATTCTTCACGAGAGCATCCTGCAAAGTTAACGAAATTTCAAAGTCATTGTTGGCAACACTATTACTGAAAGACGTAACAGAGGTAGAGTATGTCAACGCACTGTTATTTCAAGAGGCGCAACAATAAATTTAGTTATGTAGTCTTGTAGCGAGTAGCAGAGCCATTGTCGCTGTGTATTGGTCACGATAGGCCTCGAAACTCGATTGTTGGCAGTATAGGTATACCACCTCAAATATTTGGCGGGCCGGATACCGGGGATGTCCGGCCAGCTGACGCGGGCCAGTTTGCCGACCCTCGAGGGCCGGTTCCGGCCCGCGGGCTGTAGTAGTCCATCAGAGGCGCTCCCACTACTACTACTTACAATCTGCGGAACTCACAATATTCCAAAGATTAATTTTAATTTTAATAACGAATCGCCTCAGTTGCAATGTTTACCTGGATTTACCTAGGTTTCAGTCGGGATAACCTAACCTTCTTCAGAATAAAAGTAACTACCGTTTTTCCATAGCGGACATCGTGAATCTAAAACTACAAATCCATAAATTATCGTCAGACTCTAAAAACTTATCTGAAACTGCCTCGGACCCACTTCGCGACCGCGATGCGGCAGCCACGAGTGCTGTACTGGAACTGATCGTAGCGTCATGAAGCCCGCCTAGGCGGACAGAATACCTTGCACCTGCGCATAAACTGTGTGATAGTTACTTGTTGGAACAATACGCGAACCTAACTCCTGACCTTGAATTTACAGTAAAGTGAAATACAAGGTACAGCTGAGGAAAAGGGCGTATATGTTATCCTGTGCAGAACGTACTTAGATCGACTGTCTTAAAATTTATGAAGTATTCGTTGGTCATGATATGAGGAAGACATCACGTGCTTACAAGGTATGGCCTGTCTGTGTAGTTTTAGCTGGACGATGTGCACTATGGACAAATGGTAGTTACTTTTATTATGGAGAAGGTTGGGTTATCCCGACTGAAACCTAGGTAAATCCAGGTAAACACTGCAACTACGGCGGTTGGTTATTAAAATTAAAATTAATATTTATGCAGTTGCTGACATGGCCGCGAAATGTTGAAAATATTTAAGTTTACAAAGCAAAAGAGTTTACATACTTTCTTGACAAAGGAGAATATTCAAGTTATATCATTATTTTAATAATGATACTGGTTATTTCTACAAAAAAAAAAAAAAAGATAATGTTAGAAAAAGATGTCCCATCTCAACCTCATGTTCATTATTGTAAAATATGTAAATATCTAGGTAATTCCCTAGTAGTTAACGACATTACTTTCTGTTGCAGACATTTGTTATTGAAATGTATTCTCTCGATGAAGTTTGCTAATTTTAATCGAAGCCGTTAATATGGCAGTATTGCACATGTAACCCAGTCAGAAAAAGATCGTAAAATCTTGTCTTTTATCAGGTCCCTGACGCACATACGTAAGAACATTCTACGGACCTAGCCTTTTATGGATGCTTACTTTTCATGAACCCCGTCTTTTATCAGAGATGTGGAGCCCAAACTTAACAAGATTTTGTAGGCTTTGCCAGACAAAGCTTCATGTGTAATACTGTCATACTCACGCTTTAAATTAAAATTAATGAAATGCATCAAAAGAAATCCTTTTAATAAGATATGCCCAGAAGAGAAATGAACACCAGTTTACGATCATATTGACATTAAACTTCACTTGCTTCGACAGCATTACCAAGATAAGTAACATATCTTGCAATAATGGACACGCGGTAGACATAATTTTAAGTCTTAGTCTGCAAAATGATGACGTATATTGTCGAAACTAATAGCAACCTAGTAAAGATTTTAGCAACTCCGAGTGGTTACATAAAAAGAAGTACACAATATGTAGCTGCAGATCGCATCCTAGATCGTGTCCGTACTTGGCAGAACCCACTGGATGCCTGAACTACGTTTAGATGTTGTTGGACAGTCTGTGAACAACACGAGCACAAAATTTATCCCAGCTGTCTCCTCTCATTCTCGCAGTTCCATCTATCCTCTCCAAAATGCGCAGTTGCTGCTATGAACAGATAACGCCAACTGATTACATAGCCGCTGGTTTGCATGTGATAATCTTCTGCTGTACCACTGCGGTGACAACATGCGCAACTTAAGTGCCAATCGCTGTTTTCTTCCCCCCTCAAGATATGCTTGTGTTGTGGTTTCTCTAATGACGGAAACGAGTGCACTTAGGTACATGCAAAAATATCTGACCTGCGCAAGAAGAAACAATGATGAATGGACTTCCTATTAGTCCTCAGCAACGTCCGTATGATTCATAGGGTAATAATGGGCAGTTTAAAAAAAAAACAGTGGCTTCGCTTGTCACAAGGTTTCATTAATTACATGGTAGTAAAATAGTTATTAAAAGACCCAAAGCGAAACGGATTGCGATTGGCTGCTGCAATGACGTCACTACAGGACCAAAACGAAGTAGCGGTTGGCACAGGAAGCAGGTCGTAAACACAGTTAACTGCTTATAATTGTAATTCGTTTTGAGAAAAACATTTAAGGCAGTTGATTTACCTGTTCAGGTGTTATTGCTGGACGAAGAGTGTAACGGACGGGATTTTCGCTTTTACGCTGCTATTATTGCCTTTTGCATTTTCAACTTCACGTTCAGGAACGTCATGCGAATGATAAGTATAGTTCTGTTGCAGCGTTTAACAATTTATGGTGAAAAATCAGAATAAGTCGTTTGGATAGCAGCGCAGATTGTTGTCAATCTACAGAATGACTAAAAAACGCGTCATATTCCTACGGGAGGCAGTATTGGTCAAAACTAGAGGAATATTTCCTGTAGTGGTATGCCCTGAAACCTGTAACGCCGGAAATGCATATCCTCCTATATCCATCTATTGTACTATTATTTTTTTCCTTGCTTTGTTACCTCAAGAATGACATTTCTGTCTCTTTGTATATTGTAATTGTTTTACTATTTGTATATTTATGCATTTATGTCGATGTATAATTGGTTTGTTTCGTAAGTATTATTTGTATTTTTACGCTGGGTCTTGCCTAGGGAAAACTGCTGTCGAACGATTACATCGATAGGTCGTGTGAAGAATCAAAGTGTGTAGGATCTTAGGTGGTGTTAACTCTGCCGCGTGGAGCGCTGGCTGAAGAAGGAGTCTGGCTGGAGTAGCGAGTGGAGCAGGTGTGTTGTGTGACGCTCCCGCGAGTTGCCGCGCTTTCGGGGTTTGGCAGCATGTAATTGCGCTCGACTTGCGATGATAGTTTCTGACATGGTGTCGCGGACGGGAAACATTAACTAGCGCACATCAAGAGCCCGTTTCGTCTGGTGACCGTGTCGAGAAGAAGGCGCGCCAACATCCAGCTTCTGCAACAGCGACGGCCGACAATGAGTGACTGTCGCCACCTCCTCGATCGACGGCTTCAAACCTTCAATCAACCATCAAGGAAGACTGGAAGCAAGTAAAGTTTTAGAACTGTATGGCAGACCTCAGCTTTTCAAACTGTACCATTTTCGTAACTATAATAACAGCAACTTAGCATGAACCTTTGTTGCTCATTGTCCCAATTGCATTACCAAGCAGGGTCCCTTCCTTTTCCGAAATGAACCCGAGTGTCGTTGAAATTTAAACGCCAGCATTAAAATTATACCATTCGATTTCACTGCTTTAATTTCAAAGTATTCATAGCTGGCTACAATATTCAGATTACATAAGCACAAATTAAGAGTGCGAGTTTTGTTAGCATATTTTAGCGTACCTGTGACTGCAGCTCAGCTTGGTACGTACTAAATTTTACTATTGCTAATTGTTCAGAATCATTTAATTCAAGTTCAAAGTTAAATCTCTTATTTCTAAATTGCGTAGATTCAAGTAGCTTTAGAAATGATTGTTGAGGTAGTCCAAGACTAACCGTATTTTACTTAATTTCGATGTGCTTCAGAAAGAAAGCTCACTATTAACTTCAGTCACTAAATTAACTTTCGATTTTTCGGTTTTATTAATTCTTTTGCTAAATTAAGTCAGGGTGTAGCGAAATTTATTACTTCTGACAAACTTTCAGTTTTCACACTACACGTGTCAACCTTCAGTTGCCACGCTTCTAGTGCTAATTATATGTGTAATAACCTTTCTTTTTCAGTTACTATAGTAATTGTCCTTAGGACTGGCGACCGTGATTTCCCCCAAATCTCAAATACCTAATTACCGCTAGTTAATTGTTAACATAATGGCTGCACATTTACTTTCTTTATTAACTTTACCCCTTTTCAAAATTAATTTCCACCAGTTTCATTAGCACATTTCCGTTCATCTAGATGTAACCCTTTCCTCCCTCTTTACCGACGGGTTAACTTCGGTGACGATTGCTTTTCCAAAACTCCCATTAGGTACACGCGGTTTAATTTTTCACTGTCATTAAGGTCGGAAAGTGAGGGGGAGGTTACAAACCATTACCTATTGATACATGAGCTGTTGAAGATCTCTATTTCAAAGCCTGCATTTTTTTCAGAGATGAGGCGGGATCCACAAGAGAGGGCGTAATAAATTACGTAACACGCAATTGTGGGCAGATGCAAATCTTCGAGTAATCATGGAAGTGAGGCGCCAGGGTCGCTTCAGTATAGATGTCGCTTCAGTATAGATGTATGGGCAAGAACTGGTGACAGACTGATAGGCCCATACACTTTACCAGATTAACATGAGATGTGTATCACAGATTTTTGAACGATTAATTACCAGCGCTATTGGAGAACGTTACCCTTGCAAAAAGACAACGACAGTGGTTAATGCACTACGGGTACCATCCCATTTGCTATGGGTCGTGAGACAGTATCTTATCGCAACGTGTCGTAGGCGGATCTTGGAGGTCCGGTAACATGGCGTCTCTGTGCACTGGCCGAAATCCGTTGGATTTTTGGCTATGGGGTCATTTCAAGGCATTGGTGGATGGCCAACCCACCGATAATGTGCAGACGCTACAGGTGAGTGTGACCAACGGATATGATTCGATCCTAAGAGAGCCATGTTTATTTAACAGAGTGTGTGATTCATTGCGCAGGAACCATTTGCGGCACTGCTTATGGTGCAGATGGAAGTGAGAAGACAGATTGGCCGGTATCTCAACAAGTATTGCTTTGCGGGTATATCATTACTAGAATGAAAAATGTTCGCATCATAGCAAAAAAAGGTGAACACGTCCTGGGCGGTGTAAAGGATGTAAAAAAGACGGCAACTAGCTTTTCGAGTTATCTGGCAGCTTCAAAACATTTAAATCAAAACATATTGACATTTTCGCTAGTTTTCTTATTATTATTAGTACCCGTGTCCTGTAATATAATGCATAGTGTCAAGTAAAGTAACATGATACATTATATCATGTCGAATAACATGATACATGCCATCATGTCATCCCAGATATCATTTCTCATATTGTGCGATATGACGACAAGTCGTTAAAGTTTAGGATGCATGCATCCCAATTCTGGGTTACTTCCGTTATAAATGCACTCCCACTCTCGGATAATTCCTATTCTAGATGTATCCCACTATATAGAAGGAAATAAATTTGCGTCCGTTCTTAGACTCCTCACCACACACGTAAGAAGGTTTGGGTTTGGGGGAGAATTGGTCCCCTCAGAGAAAAAATCAATTTCCCCCCCCCCTCCCCACCCAGAAATTAAAAAAAAGACATGTTTTAGCGTCCCCTCCTCTCTGGAGCAAAGCCACCCCCACAAAAAATTTCTTAGCTATTAAATCTATGTTCTTCAGCCATATAATATCATTTAGTGTTTACTGTGGCTGGCGAATCTTCTGGATTTTGGATACAGAATCAGGGACTTTAGCCTATAAATTGCAAGATGCAGGTTCACCAACAACTTGCAGCTAAGTGAGCTTGCAGCTCTGGGGAAGTATGGTTAACTCGTAAAAAAGCTCGAATATGTCAAGATGTTTTGATTTAAATGTTTCGAAGCTGCCAGATAAGTAGAAAAGCTAGTTCACTTTTTTTACATCCCTAACACTGCCCATGATGTATTCACCTTATTTGTGCTGTGATTAGATCATTTTTCATTCTGGTTCCCAACCAATGTAGATTTTTGTTGACTCGGGCGATGATTGATCCACTATGCGCTTTTTTTTTTTTTTTTTTTTGAAGGGGGCAGGGGATTTTGAACCACATGGCATGAGTTGGGTATCGTTGGTTTGTCTCCTCTACGGTTACCTTCCTGATATGGTTGAACCTGTCCTGTGTGGCCTACTGTGTCCTCAAAGCACACACATCTCAACTCCACGTCAAGGTTAAATGCCGGCGGGAGCTTTTGATTTTATTTTTGTATTTTTTCATATTTTTATTCTTTTGTTATATATTTTTAATTTTTTAAATTCCGTTTAGTTTTATAGTGTCATTTTAAATTCTTAGTTTTATAGTAACACCCTTTTTATTCATATATGCATGAGACAGTATACGCAAACATATGAAAAAAAGTAAATACTTAATACAGTCCACAAAAAAACAGCAAAAATTAATACGATACCGAACGAATCATTAAATACTCTCCGAAAGTTATGATAATAATGTATGTAAATACGATACAGGCACGACAATATTACGTAGCTAAACTTACGATGCGAGCAAAAATGTAGAGTGCTCTAAAAAAAGATCTGGTCACATCGTTCACGTGAAGTAGCAGCTCCGAAACGTTGAAATCTCTGCGTGTCCACATACCGGTGTTATAAAAGATTCCTCGTGAAACGGTGTTTGGAGGGCAAAAGGCTTCAGTCTTATTTAACAGTAGCACTACTGTGTTTCTTAAAAGTTCGCACGTGAAACCCGAACGATGGAAGATTTTTACAAACGCTTCTCATAATTATCATAAGAATATATTTTTTATTACCATCAGTATCACTTTAAACTATCACAGCATATGCGATTCGCCTGAAACCGGATTTTAGGTGTATTTTATGCACTGCTATATTGTGGCAACGAATAAAGCTTTCACAAAACAACACGCCGACCATTAATTACATGTATTTGTCTATCTTCTTACAAAGTTTGAACCAATTCGCACAAGTCTGAAACTCAGAAGTGGCGCATGTAAAAATAACTCACATAAAACGTGCATTTCGCACGTAATCCGAAATAAGCTAGATTTTGTAACAGAGTTCTCAATTTTATCATAAGAATGCATTTTTTATATAGCGAAAATCCTGAGTCACGCCTTACACACATACTCGCACAATCACACACATACACTCATACAAACGCAACTCACACAAAGACTACAGTCTCAGCCAACTGAAACCACAGTGATTTCATGCACGCAGTGGATATACGCACACACACACACACACACACACACACACACACACACACACACACATACTCTCACTCACTAACGCAAACGCAACTCACACACACAACTGCAGTCTCAGGCAACTGAAACCACTGTGTGTGTGTGTGTGTGTGTGTGTGTGTGTGTTCAAAAATGGTTCAAATGGCTCTAAGCACTATGGGACTTAACGTCTGAGGTCATCAGTCCCCTAGACTTTGAACTACTTAAGCCTAACCAATCTAAGGACACCATACACATCCATGCCTGAGGCAGGATTCTGTGTGTGTGTGTGTGTGTGTGTGTGTGTGTGTGTGTGCGCGCTTGGTGTGTGTGTATGTGTCCATTGTTGACAAAGGCCTTAATGGCCGAAACCTTTAATTGTGAGAGTCTTTTTGTTGTTCCTATCTGCAACTCAGCATCGCCGCTGTATGATGAGCAGCAGCTTTCCTTCTCATAACATTGTTACGTTCCATCCTGGACTTTCCATTGTTTGAAAATATTTTTTGTTTATTTGAATCACTTTAAACTTTTTCCGCCAATTCAACTGACATAAGGACGAAGTTAATGTGCTACATTTAGCTCGATTTTAAACCATAGCATCCCGACAACGGATAAAGATTATTGGATTTAAAAAAAAATCGTTTTGCTTTATCCATTTATCTATCTTCATGCAACATTTGAAGAGCGCCTCCGCGTTGTAAAGATAGGAATTTTTTCTCGTTTTGACCAATACTAGCTCCTGTAGAAACACGTGGCATCTTTTTAAACACACTCTATTTCTTTCCTTCAAAACACTCTTCAAACTGTTAAAATCCTTTACAAATAAGTCCGAATTGAGACACTTTATGTAACTAGTCATTTGTCAAAACCGTAAGCTCAAGATAAGACCTCAATTCAACCTATATGTTCCAAACTTGTAGTAATATCATTAGACAGTGCCAACTGAATTCTCAGGACGATACACGATGTAACCAGCCAAGTACCGGAATCCTTCTGCAGAGCAGTCAGCTTCATCTCTAACAGCAGTTTCCTCTAGTGTAGGTTGAAGAGGAAAGGTAATACACTGCAGCTCCCCGTCATTTCCACTGTCCGCCCCGATAGCTGAGTGGTCAGCGTGACGGATCGCCCTCCTACGGGTCCGGGTTCGATTCCCGGCTTGGTCGGGGATTTTCTCAACTAATGGACTGAGTGTTGTGTTGTCTTCATCACCATCCGTCACGCAAATCGCCAAATGTGGCGGCGAATGTAATAAAATCTGCACCATGGCAGCCGGACCTGTCCCGCAAGAGGCCTTCCGGTACATGACGCCAAACGCTCATTTCATTCCATTTCCAGTGATTCGCTCATGACGGGTAAAAGACGAGATGTATACCATTTGTTTTTGAAACAATGATATTGTTACCTTCAGAATAGTTCCCTTCGGCAGCAATACACAGGCGGAGTTATTCCCAGTCTTGGTAGCAGCACTGAAATGCTTCAGCTGGTAGAGCCTTTTAACATGCCAGTCACATTCTTCTGAATGTTCTCAAGAATCCCAAAATGACATCTTTTCAGTCATTCTTCAATTTCGGGAAAAGATAAAAAAGACTCAAGGACTCAGTTCAGGTGAATATGGGGGCTGTGGAATAACAGGAATGGCGTTTGAGGTCAAAAGTTCCGTGATGGAAGTGGCCGTGAGACACAGGGCTCGTCACGATGCAGCATCCATTTGTCTGCAATGTACAAAATCTTCAGTCAAAATTTGATGCAAGGTGAAAGTGTTTAACAGGTCACACATCATCCTTATTGTCAGACGGCCGTTGTGGCCGAGCGGTTCTAGGCGCTTCAGTCTGCCTCGGGCATGGGTGTGTGTGATGTCATTAGGTTAGTTAGGTTTAAGTAGTTCTAAGTTCTAGGGGACTGATGACCACAGATGTTAAGTCCCATAGTGCTAGGGTGTCCATTTCATTTTCACTGAAAAAGGGGACATTTAAAATAAATTAGAGAAAAACCTGGGACAACGAAGAAAAGAACGGGACATAAATATTGTATTGACTAAATTTTACACATACAATTTTACCTTTACAATGTGCACTCAGATGATCCCAAATCACTTTTTACAATTATTCTGCCACACTATCACCGTACTTTTCACTTTTATGTACTTTATCAAGAAGTGCATTTTCGTTTGAAATCTTATCATAAAAGTCAGTACACGATACACCATTAAAGTGTGTTTTGACTATGAGCAAGGTCCTCACTGTTTCAACTTTCATTCTATTTTTTTGCATCTGACCACAAAGAGCTCGCTAATGAAAACACACGTTGCACAGCAGCATATGACCCAGGAATTTGTAGAAAAAACTCCACCAAATGAATCATGTTTTTCGTGTTAATGCTTTTACTTTTGAAATAAGCAAATATTTTACACCACGTTGCACTAACACTTTCTTTGTCTCCTTCTTCACTTTTTATGAAGTTCCGTGCACATGAAAATTCATCGAACAGTTCGTCTTCATCAACAGGAAAATTTGGTACAATACTTTAACAAGAACACAACAGTCCTGAATATCCTTCCACTGTACCTGCTCCTTTTCAGTATTAACCCAGTCAAATGCTTTAAAAGTGTGAGAAATGGTGAACACCATTCTTTAATACACTCAATGCAAGAGTCATAGAAGATGTCAGCATAAATATGAAATTGTTCTGCAGTAATTTCACCCTCTTCTTCCAGCTTTCTTAGAGTCTCATGTACAAAGAATGTGAGAAATCTTTCAGATTTTCTATATTGTAATTTGCCCAATAATTTGTTTATTCCTTGATAAACTTCCAGTATTGTGATTTCTTGTTTCTCAATACATTTAATTGTTGTGGAGAAAGGTTTTAGATGGCTAACAAGAAAATGTAGAAGAACCATAGGCACAGGGTTATTAAAGAATTGTTTAAGGATAACAGGACACTTATCAAGGGAAATGAAATATGATTTCAAAGCAGGAAATATATCTACAATTCTTTCCAATGCTTGTCTTGCTTGTCTTGCTGTGCCCAAGTACAGTTTTGTATTCAGTTTCAGTAAACTTACAGAATGACTTCAGAGATTCAACCCTTACTGTATATATATGGAAATGCTGGTAGATTTTGTTTACAATTAATTGGCAGTCGATGCATAGGCAATCTGAGCCAGTTTGTAACGAATTATGCACCACATGTGCAGTTTATAGAAGTTTTTTCCTTTCCTCTGCTTACCACCAAAATTGGTGTTAGTGCTGTCTGCAGAAACTGCAGTCACCTTTCCCTCAAGATCATATTTGTTTAACACCTCCAGCACATAATTCTGAAGTAAATCTGAAGTTTCTCGAGCTAAATTAACCAATTCGAGCACTTTCACCGTGATGACATTTTCAGGGTGAAAATACCTAATAAGGAGAGGGACCAACTTCAAATCCAGATGATTCGATGTATTAATCATTACAGAAATGAATCGAGCACTTTTCAGTTCATGTAAAACCTCCTGAGCTGCATACGATGCAATAACATTTGAAATTATTGCATTACATTTTGTGTGTCAACATGTGAATTTAGGATTGAAAAGTTTTTAACAACTGCTGTAGTACAGTCCATTGACTTAAAGCTGTGGTTATGCATTGCACTGTGGTGTGCAAACTTAGCTTCTTGTGCTGCCAACTGCCTATCCATTTCTGTTACTGATTTTAAGTTTACTTAGTAGTCACTCACGCATTTATTTGCTCTTTTCGTTTAATCACTCATGCGATGTTTCTTCTTCTTAATGTGATTCACAATGTCAGACCTTCCACCATGACCAATAGCAAATTTTGATCTGCACAGCGTACATTCTACAGTTTCTCCACTACCAGTGTTAAAAGGAAACTCACTTTTTATATTGCTGTTAAAATTACACTTCCGTTTTGGCATAATGAAACAGTGATTGCACAGTGCAAAACATTAACAGTGTGGTGGCGAAAGCCAGAGAGCAAGTATCAGTGGTGTAGAGTATCTCTGGACCGAAAGGACGGATTCAGTGGATCGATTCAGAAGAGAAGAATCTTCGTTGTTATTCGTATCCTATAGTGCGTTTAAAATTACTTGTGAGTTTTGACAGTTCGGTACATGTTTGAGGTATGCTGAAAGTCATCACACGCTTCCTAGCGCAAATAATTGCACAGTTAATAGCAAGTGAAATAACCAGGAGCGTAAAATACTCTAGCCAAGCAGAATCATAAAAAAACGGGACATTTGAGCGTCCCCAAAAAACCTTTCGAGACAGCGGGACATTTTGGTAAAAAACGGGACTGTCCTGGGAAAAACGGGACGAATGGACACCCTACATAGTGCTCAGACTGATGATGCTCAAAGCCATTTGAACCTTATTATTATGCGTCGGTCTGATGTCACAAGAGCTTGCACATTTTCGACGCTTTTGTCGGTTTTTCAAGTGTTCTCGGCCTTCCAAAAATGCTTTGTGCCAGCTAAAAACTTGTGCGCTTGATAAGGAATGTTCTCCATTGGATGTTTCAGGTCACACTCGTTGATTCTCCAAGTTCAACACAAAACTTGGTAGCATAATGTTGCTACAAATTCCACTTTTCCATTTTCGTAACACACTAACACACAACACTTCACTGGTGGCGCTCTCAAAAATCACGTGATAGCTATACGTAGCTGAAAATCGAACTGAGCATCTGGAAGGGATGAACACACTGATCTACATAAGTAGGACAATACAATGTTGCCAGATCACTCGCATCGTTCTCAGTCTCATTACTTTCCTCATACACATCGTACCTCTAAACCAGGGGTAGTCAACCCGCAGGGTCTAATTATTAGCCTACGGAGCTGTTTAATATGAACGAAAAATATAACTTTTATTTCACTTAAAACTCTCAAAAGAACATTCCGTCACGCATCGTTCGTATCGTATCCAATTACAAAACGAATATCTCAGCTCGTTCACAACTATCGTTAGATTTTCTTCTACATTCGTGTTTGAAAAAAAAATCACGGCGTTGGGCTTATTTAGAAAAGCCCGCTCGCCTCTCTTGGCGATATACAACCAACAGACAGCAAGAGCATCAATTGTGAAACAGGATACGTCTGTCGCACTGCCATCTTACTGCAAAACCCATGCACCTTTATGTTTGTGCGTATGCGAGGTGCACATTCGATTGCTACAGACCTATTATTAGTTCAGCTAAGTAAAGTCAGCTTTCATTTTTTTTTTCAATTAATCTGTGATGCTTGTAAGTAGTGTTAGCAGGCTTGCCTTTTTCTGTGCATTAAGTTATGGTGGGTAAATATACCAAAAACATTAGCGCTGATTTTTGTATAAGTACCTACATTTAAATTTATTAATAAATAAAAACTTAATTGTAACAATGTTTTACTAGTGATGGTTAAAGATTCTGCTCTAAAAAGGTAGAAAAGGAACCCTCCTAGTACGACTTCATCCATTTGTCTCTTATTTTCAGCAACTAATAATGCTATCGACTTGAAATTCAAAATAGTTAAAAAAAACATTCACTGCAAAAAAAAAAAAAACCGAAATGGGAGTCGAAATTTTACAGTAAGTCTGCTAGGCAAGTGAAGCATTCTAAAATAGTTTTCCATTTTCTTTTATGCCTCAGTCTCCGGGTTATGACAAAAAAAGTCTCTTTTTCAGTTCAAGATGAAAACTTGGAATGGCGTGAGCTAGTAAGACATCGAACTTAAGAAGAGGAAAGTTGCAGAGGAGTTGCGAAGTTTCCAAGACAGGTGGACTGTAAACTATTTTTGTGTAGTTTAAAACAAAACCGATGTACTTGATGTGCAATGAATCTGTCACGATTTCAAGAGTATGACAACAAATGGCTTTACGAGACTAAACATGCGATTCTGTTTGATAAGTACAAAGAACAACTCTGACAAGATCTTGTGAACGACTTATGAAGAAAACTTTCTGCGTAACAACACATATTTACAAGCGCGAATTTACAGTCGACATGTTATGTAAAAGAGATTTATGCAGTAGCTATGCAACTGCTAGTTTAAAAAATCGTGCGTGAGTTCATATTTTAGTATCTAGGGTTGGATGAATACACAGATATGACAAATACCGTCCAAGTGGTGATTTATGACAGGGATGTTGATTCCCATTTTAATAAAACAGAAGCGTCTAAACAGATGTGATCTCAAAAATCCGTCACTGTCATCTGACTCCACCGAAGCGTCATTCGACAGAGGGATACCACAGGTGTTGTTCCCCAAGAGTGGCATTCGCTGGAGAAGGGATCAAGTGAAAGTAACCAATCATCCTTAACATGCAAGAAAAAAATTTCCATCATGTCTTGGTTCAATCACGCACTTACAGTATAGTTCGTCTGCTTTGGCTGAGGATATGGAACTATTCTCAACACAGGGCGAACAGTTGTAATGAATGGAATGGGAGCAAAAGATTTTTGCAGCCCACGCACATTTTCTGGGAGCACGTATGTGTATAAAGTTGCCTCAAAATTCTTTCCCGAACGTCCTTAAGCATCCCATAACAACATGTTAGCACATTCTTATCATTGCATGCGCAGCTCAGTTTAGCTTCACACTGTGAATTAGGAAAGGAGAAATTTGTCTGTGTCACATTAAGAACTTTCCAAACAGATCGATTTTTTGCGCTGAGTTCGCATACTAGCACAACAGCATAAACCAAAGTTTTTACATGGCGCAGATAATAGAATTGAACTGATCAGCTGTTATCCCCTGTACATATGAGAATTACAGTAGAATGGTTGCTACCATCCTGAAAACAAACGCGTTCATTACAAGTACCACATTAGTGTTCGAGCCTACGACGTAACCTTCAACGAAACTCAATGTGACACTGATATCTAGATCCATTTCGTCAAATGAGAGCACACATACACATTCAAAGTTTTCACAGTATAGATGACTGGGCTTACAAAATCTGCAAAACATCTGCAAGCCCATCATGAAAACATCTGATAAAATTTATTATCCGTCTTTTCAGTGTTGTTAGTCCTGCAAGTAAGAAACCAAACTTGTTCTTTAAAAATAAATAGTCCGTCTTAGATACAGTTGAAGTGTACCCACTTCGCAGATGTCTTCTTTTTGCCACTTCCTCGTTTCTTTCCACTCAACAAGCAGTTTATCAGTTTTCTTGAAAAATATTTTCCCGGTGTTTTATTTTCTGAACACAAGCATTGACTTTTACTTTCAGGCACTTTTTATCATGCCTCAGGTTTGCAAACATAGCTGCCAGCCTGCGGCTTCTGCTTTCTGATTCTTCAGCGCGTATACTAAGTTTGCGAAGTCTGTTCACTAGCAATGTCACACTCACGTGTAGTTGTTTTCTGATTTTTTTTTAGACACACTAGCCAAATGTCCTTAATCGTCCTTAACGTTTCGTACTTTCAAAACAGATTCATTTTATTTTGTGTTGGCCGAGCCTCACACCGCAACATTCTGAAACAGCGGGAGATGTTACAGGTATCAATTACATTATCACATATTTGCTTTTACCAAGAATATAGTTCTCTTCCTAATGTATCTTAGGTCGGTTTCCTATATTCTGCATACAGCGTATCGGATTCACGTTAGCGTCTACGATACATAAGTGACTTAAAACTTCCTTCTGTCAACGACACTGATCCTGGTCACCGACTTACTATCGATATAATACCGTCCAGGCGATAGCAGCGTCGCCTGGTGAAGAATGAGTCCTAGTCAGACACACGCACAGTGGATGTACTGTATTACCAGTGATCATGCTATCCGTGTGTAGAATGGAGAAGGCGCGCAATCTGAGTTTGACCGAGGGCAGATTGTGATGGCCCGCCGGCTCGGCACGACCATTTCGGAAACTGCACGACTTGTCGTGTCTTCGAGGAGTGCTGTGGTGAGTGTCTCCAAAACGTGGCGAAACCTAAGTGAAACCAGCTCCACACGTCATAGGGTCGGGCGGCCACACCTCATTTTAGATGGACGTCGTACGCTGGACAGACTGGTAAAACAGGTTAGATGGCGAACTGTGGCGGAACTGACATCACACTTTAATTCTGAGCAGAGTACAAGTGTAACACAACAAACAGTGCACCGGACACTCCTAAAGATGAGCCTCAGCAGCCGACGACCCACGCACGTGCCAATGTTAACACCACGACATCGGCAACTGCCACCGAGACGGGCACTTGAGTGTCGGTACTGGACGTCGGCGCCGTGGCAGAGCGTTGCGCGCTCTGTTAAATCCCGATACCTTCTTCATTATGCCGACGGGAGGGCGCGAATCAATCGTCTTCCAGGGAAACAGCTGCTCGACGCTTGTACTGCGAGACGAAGACAAGCTGGCGGCGGCTCCATTATGCTCTGGGGAACATTCACGTCGTCATCTATGGGTCGAGTAGAGCTCGTGCAAGGCATCATGACGGCCAAGGAATGTCGTACACTGGTTGCAGACCACGTACGCCCCCTTATGACGATCATATTTCCCGACGGCAGTGGCATTTTTCAACAAGATAATACGCCATGTCACAAGGCCAGATGTGTGATGGAGTGGTTCGAGGAACGCAGTGGCGAGTTCCAGTTGACGTACTGGACTCTCAACTCGACAAATTGAACCTGATCGAACACAAGTTTGATGTTTCCAGAATGAGATTTTCACTCTGCAGCGGAGTGTGCGCTGATATGAAACTTCCTGGCAGATTAAAACTGTGTGCCCGATCGAGACCCGAACTCGGGACCTTTGCCTTTCGCGGGCAAGTGCTCTACCAACTGAGCTACCGAAGCACGACTCACGCCCGGTACTCACAGCTTTACTTCTGCCAGTACCTCGTCTCCTACCTTCCAAACTTTACAGAAGCTCTCCTGCGAAGGAGAAGTAAAGCTGTAAGTACCGGGCGTGAGTCGTGCTTCGGTAGCTCAGTTGGTAGAGCACTTGCCCGCGAAAGGCAAAGGTCCCGAGTTCGAGTCTCGGTCGGGCACACAGTTTTAATCTGCCAGGAAATTTCATATCAGCGCACACTCCGCTGCAGAGTGAAAATCTCATTCTGGAAACATCCCCCAGGCTGTGGCTAAGCCATGTCTCCGCAATATCCTTTCTTTCAGGAGTGCTAGTTCTGCAAGGTTCGCAGGAGAGCTTCTGTAAAGTTTGGAAGGTAGGAGACGAGGTACTGGCAGAAGTAAAGCTGTGAGTACCGGGCGTGAGTCGTGCTTCGGTAGCTCAGTTGGTAGAGCACTTGCCCGCGAAAGGCAAAGGTCCCGAGTTCGAGTCTCGGTCGGGCACACAGTTTTAATCTGCCAGGAAGTTTCATATCAGCGCACACTCCGCTGCAGAGTGAAAATCTCATTCTGGAAACATCGCCCAGGCTGTGGCTAAGCCATGTCTCCGCAATATCCTTTCTTTCAGGAGTGCTAGTTCTGCAAGGTTCGCAGGAGAGCTTCTGTAAAGTTTGGAAGGTAGGAGACGAGGTACTGGCAGAAGTAAAGCTGTGAGTACCGGGCGTGAGTCGTGCTTCGGTAGCTCAGTTGGTAGAGCACTTGCCCGCGAAAGGCAAAGGTCCCGAGTTCGAGTCTCGGTCGGGCACACAGTTTTAATCTGCCAGGAAGTTACATGTTTGATGTGTTCCATTAAGTTTCGGGTGTGCAGCAGCAAGAATCCTCTTTCTTCTTCTTCTTCTTCTTCTAATATTTCGGCCGTATAATGTTCAGCCATCTTCAGAGTGAGCCACAAGACTGCCGCTCCAGTGCTCGCTTCGTCCCTGTATACTCGTGTACCGCGCAACTGCGCATACGGCCACAGATGCAAGTGCGCCAGAGACGTTGGTCGGCGGCAGAGATGTGCACAATGCTTTTACTTTATGTCTGCTGAGAAGCCATCCTATTTTTGATGAGAGGCTACCCACATATGGCAGGAAGGCCATCGATTTAAAGGTTTCTTCGTCTTCTTCTGCTTTCTTTGTGGCCTCTTTCCGTTTCATTTTCAGTGCCTTCTGATTTTTCACCCTGCACCCAAGACAGCTGCACTCGTGGGCTCTGTCAAAGATGATTTGCTGCTCCGAAAATCTGGAGTTTACAAAATTCTGTGTGAATGTGGCCTTTCTTACATTAGACAAACAACTCGTACTGTCCAAGAAAGATGTACAGAACACCGGAGGTACACACGACTTTTACAACCTAACAAGTCGGCAGTGGCAGAGCACTGTATTGACACTGGTCACAGTATGTTGTATGAAAACGTCGAAATTTTGGCAACTACATCATCTTTTTAGGATTCGATAGTCAAGGAGGCAATTGAAATTCGCTTGACGTCGAATTTAATTAATAGAGATAGTCGTTTCAACCTTGATAAATCATGGAATCCGGCACTTGCTGTAATAAGCTCGCAAAGACACCGTCATAGTGCAGCTCACAATGATATATCGACATGTCAACACAGATCGACTGCGGAGCCATAGATGTAACTCACGCATTGTGCACATCTCTGCCGCCGACCAACGTCTCTGGCGCACTTGCATCTGTGGCCGTATGCGCAGTTGTGCGGTACACGAGTATAAAGGGACGAAGTGAGCACTGGAGCAGATCCTCTACACCTCCCGCCGTCTTGAACCCCCTCACCCCCTGGTTGCTCCTCTCCTCTCCCATCCTCGCCCCCTGCCACGTCTTCACCGTTGTGTCCCCCCTACCCTCCATCTCTACACCCTCCATCTCCTTTCCCAAGGTGGCTTCCGTCAACTCCCCCTCCCGGATGATGCCCTCTCTCCCTCCATTTATCCTTCCTATCAACTCTGATCCTCCCTCCCCCTCCTTTCCTCTGTCCTTTCCCTGGGCTCCCTCTTCCCCCCCCTTCCGTCCTGTTTCCTCCCCACTACACCTCTCCCTACCTCCCTTCTCCCCCCCAGTCCTTTTGTATTCCCCTCCTCTGCCTACCCCCCTCCCTGTCGCGTCTGCCCCCCACCCCTCTTATGGGTCATCATCCTCCATCAGCTCCTTTCCCGGTCCCCCCCCCCCTTCGCTTTTACTCTCCTTTCCCCCCTTTTTGTTTTCCCATCTTCTGTCCCGTTTCCCCCCACCTGCTCTCGACTGTGGTGTCACCTTTGCCGACTTTTTCGTGCAGTGTTCTAGTGACTGTTCAGTGTTGTTTGTCTTTCACGTGTTGCGAACAGAAACCATGTTGTCGCTGGGTGTGAATTTTATATCCTTTGCGAACAGAATCCAGACTGTCGCCGTGTTTTTTCATTGTCTATTGTTTTCCCTGTCTGCTCCGTATGTATTTTTATTCGCTTCATCATCCTCCTGTTGTTTGTTTTAATTTCCCCGTTTTCTTTTCACCTTGTTACTCACTAAGTCCCCGATTTTATCGCCTGTTTTTTATTATTATTTATTCTCCTGCTCTTTGTCAGAAAATCTGTCGGCTCCAGAGCGGCGTCCTAAGCTGCTGCCAGCCCGCCCCCTTGGGGGGGAATTGAAATTCAATAAAGGAAAAAAAAAAAAAAAACTGGAGCAGCAGTTTTGCGGCTCACTCTGAAGATGGCTGAGCGTTATACGGCCGAAATATTAGAAGAAGAAGTAGAATTCTTGCGGTTGCGCACCCGAAGCTTAATGGAACGGTCTTCGCACCGCCAAAGCCTGAAGATTCACACATCATTGATGTGATTGAACGTGGCGTCAGGGCTCATCCTCCCCCTTCCCGGAATTTACGGGAATCTGATGACTTGTGTGAGCAGGTGTTGTGCCAATTCCCTCAGCGACCTACCAGGGCCTCACATTGCTTCCATGCCACGACGCATCGCCGCTGTTATCCGTGTCAAAGGCGGACATACCGGCTAAGATGTACGTGGTCATAACGTTCTGGCTGATTATGAACACACTGTCGTGATATCGAACATTACCAGTGACAGACATTTATAATTATTCAAGGCTTTACACAAAGACATCCTAGGTGGAACTGCTGTACACTTGCGAAGTTAATCACATAATAGTTCGATATGCCGTTTATCCGTGATGATAACCAATTGTTCACGTTAAATTCCCTTCTGTCGCTGAAATTATTTGTTTACAAGGTTAGTCTTCAATTTCCTGTTGTAAACCCGTTCGTTCATTGCAATCTACAGGAACAATGGTTCAAGTTCAATTTTGTGCCATGAATTGGCGTCAGTAAATAGTTTTATTGCAGTCACTAACTTCTTTTTAAAAATGAGCGCTCCACCGTTGTCACCATTCATACCCGAGGTCCTAAGGCTATATTCTAATGCGAAGCACATACATTGGATATTTCCAAATGCATTTTTTCCTATCAGCTTTGTATTATTTCATCATCTCGTGTTTCATATACTTCATTTATTTTGCATCTTTCCGGTCTTTTGCTGTCCCCGATTTTACTCTACACCATTTCTCTTTCATATCGTGTCGCGCTTCAAATGTTCAGTTTCACAAACATCTTTTGCAATGCTGGGTCGGTATAATATAATTTCCTACGTTCTGCCATTTAGTTAGTTCTTATCCTCGTTTCCTCTGTCAACCGCTATTTTTCATTGTCTTGTTCATACCTATGTGAGTAAACAAGGACGGATAGGAAAATATACAAAAGAGTAAAAATTCTATGGAGTGCTTCTGGTAAACTAAAAGCAATCCTTCATATGAAGCTTTCGATGTGTCCAAAACGAAAGTATCTGAGCCATTTTTCGCTTATGACAGTGAGGCATGAACTCTGAAAGCGGAACTCATTCAAAAACAGATGCCCAGAGAAAAATGGAACGACACTTGTCTGGAAATGGTAGGAAAGACAGTGATGACTCGCATGAAAATAGAAACGCCTGGAGGACTTTATAAGGTAGTGCATGTGTAAATGGATAAATGTCAATTACGCTAAATATTAATAAGATAGAACACCGAGTACTGTCGGTGGAAACACTTTCTATTCACGTTATCACGAGAAAAGGTGAATCACGTATCAACTGCGTAAAAAAACAACATTTCTGCTGCGTACTGAGAATGGTTTACGCATCTTCAAATATTTAGCGAAAATACAGTGATTTTATTAAATTTGCACCAGGAAAACAATTTGTACGAGTTTTTCTTCTTATACCACTTTTACGGCATCATTGGACCACTTTAGTCAATCATTTTCTGGTCACCTTCTTCATAAAGTTTTTTTACCAATTTGCGTAGAACATTTTCAGTGGTATTGATCTTTCTTGTAGCTCTTCATCTGTAAATATCCTTTGTATTGTATGTCACGTGCCTATTTTTGATTTGAATCTTATTTTTATGTTTTTCAGTTTCTTTACATTTCCTTTTTTGTCTTGCAAATCGTCCAGGTTTAATTCTAGCTGCACCATATCCTCCATGATTCCCTTTATCTCCCCTACTTATTGCTTCATGTTACAAAGTTTCTATATAATTTTTCTTGATAATTTGGTTTTTGGTGTCTTCATAAGGTGACCAAAAAAAAAGATACTTTTCTTCCGCATATTGTCTGTAATGGGCTCCAGTTCACTGTACACTTTATTTGGCACTAGCTGCCACTGTCTATCTTTTTCATATTTCTTATTTTTGCATGTTCTAGCTAATCTTCTTCCTATTATTAGGACTTTGCCGACTGTGTTTATCTCAGTGTCTTTGAAATGAGATTGACTTCCGTATTTCACCTCTGGTTGAACTACCGCCTTGTAATGTTTTAATTTAATTTTGACTGATGGGCCTTTTTGAGTGCAGACCATGTTATTCTTTGAGCTTTTATCATTTTATTTGTTCTTTCTTGTCATGAAAGTTTCTCATTCAAGCAGAAATTTCTCCTAGGTATTTACAATGTTTCACTATTTTTATTTTCTATTGTTATTTACTATTATTTGGTTGATTGCTAGGGTATCTGCTACCATTATCTCAGTTTTTTCGAAGGATACCTGGAGCGCTATTTTTCGTACTATATTTTTTTAGGCTTCATAACACTCAGTCATCTGCAAAGCCCAACCAGTTTAAGTTTATTTGACCTTTCTTGGTTCCATTGCCTACGTTTTTAGGATTTTCCTGTACCAATCCCTCATCGCGTACTCCAGGGCACAGATGAAAAGTAATTCTAATCGTAAGCAACTAAGATATTTCTACTCTGAACTTTACTTTAGATTTGATGTTTGTGCCCGCATCTCGTGGTCGTGCGGTAGCGTTCTCGCTTCCCATGCCCGGGTTCCCGGGTTCGATTCCCGGCGGGGTCAGGGATTTTCTCTGCCTCGTGATGGCTGGGTGTTGTGTGCTGTCCTTAGGTTAGTTAGGTTTAAGTAGTTCTAAGTTCTAGGGGACTGATGACCATAGATGTTCAGTCCCATAGTGCTCCGAGCCATTTGAACCATTTTTTTTATGTTGTGAGTAGGCTGTTTATGTTTTCTTTATGTAAGTAGGCTGTTTATGTTTTCTTATTGGCAACGTTACGTAGCGCTCTATATGAAAATCACTGGCTGTGCTGTGTGCAGTCTGTGGCTAGTTTGCATTGTTGTCTGCCATTGTAGTGTTGGGCAGCGGCAGCTGGATGTGAACAGCGCGTAGCGTTGCGCAGTTGGAGGTGAGCCGCCAGCAGTGGTGGATGTGGGGAGAGAGATGGCGGAGTTTTGAAATTTGTCATGAACTGCTATATATATTATGATTATTAAGGTAAATACATTGTTTGTTCTCTATTAAAATCTTTCATTTGCTAACTATGCCTATCAGTAGTTAGCGCCTTCTGTAGTTTGAATCTTTTATTTAGCTGGCAATAGTGGTGCTCGCTGTATTGCAGTAGTTCGAGTAATGAAGATTTTTGTGAGGTAAGTGATTTGTGAAAGGTATAGTTTAATGTTAGTCAGGGTCATTCTTTTGTAGGGATTTTTGAAAGTCAGATTGCGTTGCGCTAAAAATATTGTGTGTCAGTTTAAGCACAGTCTTGTATAATTTGTTCTAAGGGGACGTTACATATGTCGACCCTTAGCCGAGGATACCTCACTGGAATCTTCTGATTTTTTCTTGTAGTTTGTGTAATTAGTGTAGATTTTGTTTATTGCTAGCACGTAATTGTAGAGAGAATCTCCTTTGTAGTTGCAGCCTTTCATTGTTGTACAGTAAAACAGTTGTGGCATGCATGTAGATTTGCACCAAGTATTTCGCAGCTACGCTTGCAATTAACTAGATATTATTTTCAGTGCTATGTTAATGTGTTCCCCTATTTTTGCTCTTCAAATTGTGTTTTTCTGTGTTGTCGTGTGAAATATTGTGACAATAATGGCGTGTGAAAAACGTAACACTAGGCTCCAAAGTAAACTGAGAAATGACAGTGAAGACGAAAGCAGTGTGTTAGCGCCACCGAGTAATGAATTAACTAATGTTCAAAGTAGTAATTTGGTAATTGTACATACGGAAATGGAGCGGGCTGCAAACAATGGTGTAGACAGTGAAACAATTAGTGAACAGGGAAGCACTATCGATCGATCGGTCGGCAACAGCTCGCCTCAGGAATCCCAAATGACAGGACACAATCTTACAAATACTGTAGATTCAGGTTTTGCGCCCTCACCGTTTTCTCAAATAAGTCAAGACACATTTTAAGCTTGTCAAAATGTGAATGTTGCCGGTGCAAATGAACTGCCGAAAAGCGTAGAGGAACAGATTCCAGACACTAATGCATTGTTATTACAACTAATGCAACAAATGGAACAAAATCAGAGACAAACACAGAAAAAGCTTCAAAAGTTATACACAATGGAACAAAATCAGAGACAAACACAGCAAAAGCTTCAAAAGTTAGACACAATGGAACAAAATCAGAGACAAACACAGCAAAAGTTTCAAAAGTTGGACACAATGGAACAAAATCTTCGGAAGTTAGACACCACACTTGAACAAACACGTGAAGATTTAACTACTGAGTTACATAACATTGAATCGAAATGTCAAAAAGTCTGTAATGACGTAAAAACACAAATTTGTGAGCATTTTCAACCTATTTTTTCGCGGCATGAAAATGCATTACAGAATCACGAAGCAGCCATAAAAGAACTGCAAACCATTGTTCATGAAAATCATGAGACCTTGTGGGCTAAAATTGACTCAGTTGCATCTACCGATTCGGTTATGTAACTTGCAAAAACTCAGGAAAACTTAAAGGACACAGTAGATTCGATTTCAACACAAATGGACACTCTGAAACGTGGTTCAGAAAAACACACTGAGGAAATGTGTTCACTATCGGAGAAAGTAGCCGAACTTTCGGATCAGGTCACTAACTTATCTACAAAGGTAGATGATGATCTGAATGACACAAGACCCGTAGCCTTCACTGACACAGAAGAGTATGAACAAATTAGAAAATTCAAACAAAATCAAAATCAAATCAATACACAGTACAAAAGAGAAATCCGGGAAGTACAAGATCAGTTGACGCAGGTAATAAAAGAATTACATATTTCAGAGGACACTCGCGCTCCAGTACGGGAAGAGGGACATAGAAATACGGAACAACCACAAAATAATAACACAGGACACTTCGGAAATTATGAAAGAAATTGGCAAGGCGCATTGGATTTTGAGATGGAACCGCCGAAACGAAGTAACAATGACCGACATGCGACTCGCCGACACGATGATTTCGACTATAAGCTGTTCATTACTACACGTAAATTCAAAACATTTAAGAATTCTGGCAACGACATTCATCCACAAGCATGGCTTCATCAATTTTCTCATTGTTTTTCCTCCCAACTGGTCATTGGAGCACAGGTTAGAATTTATGTGTGGCTACTTGCAGAATGAATCAGCTGTAAGAATGCGATCGGTCATTCACGATTGTCACAGTGAAGGAGAATTTTACCATGCGTTCCTCTCAGCATATTGGTCTCAAGCTACAGAAGACCGAGTAAAACATAGCATCATAATGATGAAACATTTCGAACAATCTGAATTTTCCAGTCTTGTGAAATATTTTGAAGACATGTTGCACAAGAATCAGTACCTGTCAAACCCATACAGCCCCTCAGAACTCATACGCATTTGCTTAATCAAATTACCTGAACATTTACGACATATTATTTTGGCAGGACCTTGCAAAGACGACATTGAAGCTTTTCAGGGACTGTTACAAGAACTGGAAATTGACACTGACAATCGCGGAACGCGAAAACAGGAGTACAACAATTACAGGTCACATCTGTCACAATCCCGCGATGAGAGAAACAATAACTGGACACGACAATTCTATTCTTACAACGTAAATCGTGACCAAAAGAGACACCACCCGTATGACAATCACTGGCAGAGTAATAGTTACAGAGAAAGATCGCATTTCCGTATTAATGAATATGACAGAGACAATCATAGAAACAGACAATTTGGCAACCAGAACAATTATTATCAAGGGAGACAGAATAACTTCAGACGCAACGGTCCACCATGCAGTGATAACTCAGGGAGAAATTCTCCACCACGTGACCGACAAGAAAGAAACTATGGAATTTACCGACATGACGACAGACGATATGATCGTAACGACAGACCTGAACTGCATCAGAACTGGTGGGACTCAAACAGAGCAGGGCACTTTCGACAACGTGAATTTGTAGAAGCTAGGTCTCCTAATCCCAATAACGACGCGCGCCAACAAAGGAACAGACAATGACTCGCACTGCAGGCTGCCGCGTGCGCCGGCTGGCTCAGAGAAAAATAACATAGACGCTAACCTTGAGAAAAATTTTAGCATTCCTCACCGACGTATTCCACATGATAATTGCGTTAAAGTTGAAACTCTGCGTACTAGGAAGAGTAAAGGTTTACACCACATTTCACATGTGAAACCGTTTATTGAAAGATAATCTGCCTTTTAACTTTGTCTTTGCCATATAACTTTTCACTTTACATTGCTAGTATGCTTTGTCAGACTTAGAATCTGTTAACATGCAACAATGTTGGAAGTTAAATATCAAATCAAGAACCAAGAGAACTTACTTAAACAGAAATTATGAATGCATTGTTATAGTGAACAGACGTCACAGTGTTATTGTGTGTGTACGTTCTTGCTCGTTAGTTGCACGATTACGTAACGACTATCAGGCTTACATACTTAGAACATATACTGCCAATGAGATTTTAATGTAACATTTTGGTTTACTTGAAAGTACATTCTGGATTTAAAGTACTTTATGTGAGATACCAGATGACACAGTGATTAGTTTATGTAACAGCTACACGATTTTATCATGACGCTACTAATGAGTGACAATTTACAATGTTGCTTTTGCGGTGTTTCTGTTTTATGTCTGCACAGTTTTATGAATTATTCTGGAAAGTAAAACATGTTTTAGTAGTAACTTTTGTGGTATAGCTACAATGAGACAGCCTTTTCTGTAGCACAACAATACGTTACAGCACAGTAATTTCTTCATCAGAACAATAAGCGTAATAACTAAGATATCTATACGCAAAGCATTTCACTTTTGTTTATCATGAGGTAAGTACATTGACTTCTGCAGAACTTAGCTTTCGGAGGAAAATAACTACGACACTTCCACAGAGATTATCTTACAGCAAGACGCACATTTAGCGCTACAGGACACGCATTTGAGTGATTAATTTTGTACTTAAGTCATTTATTTTTAAAGATATTTGAAGTAGAATGATACAAAGGTTTTCCGTAGTACATTTCATTCCATTCTTGTAATCTGTAACACCTGAGGTTATAATTACATTAATCCTCAGGGGGGGGTACATGCTTACTTTGTGTACCATGTGTGTGGCAAGCACAAGGAGCCCTAGCTAATATGGCATTTGCTTATACAACTTTACACATCGGTACCATATTTCTCTAATACATAAATTACACAGCTATCTGATCATTTAACTGAGAGATAAACATTTTTTTTACTACATCAGTGACAGATGTTTACGTAATTACACCATTGTATAACTTCACACTTACGAAATTGTATTTTGTCTGTACTTTGTGAACTGTTCATATTTTTTTGGTAACATTGTGATACTATGAGAGCTTTGAATGATGTATTTGGTAAGGGAGAATGATTTTAAAGTACGTTTGAGGTAGATGACGCTATTGAAATGAGCAGAGAAAAGTTTTTATGGTTTCAAATTATTGCAGAAAGCTACGACTTTTTGAGATTTGACTGAGGTGTTATGATGTTATTTTTACGACGACGATGTGTATTATGCTGTTGAGGTATGTTTATGATCAATAAGCCGATGTTATATGAGGAATTTGATTATGCTACATATTTATAATGATGAAATATTGAAGAATGTCGACGAATATGTATATGTGTAACAAGGTAAGGAATAAGGAGTAGTGGTTATTCACTCTGATTTGTGAAAAAGGTTGTTGGAAACCAAGAATCGTACTTGTAAGAGTTATGAAATGTGTGTAAATGCGTAAATGTATCACAATGCCGGCAAACATTTTTTGGACACTGTTATATTCATAAGATTTTGTTTCTACAGATTTGTAACGCAAATTCTTGACCTGTAAAATATTTTTATATGAGACTGCCACTGTAGCAGAAACTGCAGTCGTAAATATTTCAGTAACAAAGGTAAGTGACCTTGGCGTAATGCGTTTTGGGCACCCAGCTGAGAGGTAGTTGTCTGACAAAAGAAAGCCATTAGGTGGAGAAAAAAAAGAGGCCATTATCCTCGCCATTGACATTCCTTTAGAGAAAGCATCGCAAATATGACACGCACATTACTTGGAAAGATACTTACATCTGCACACCTGATTATGACAAGCGTCTTTCTACGAGAGTTGAGAGAATTTCTACTAACTTATGAAATGTCACATGACTATTGAATGATATTTTTATGCTTTGCTTTTCGTAGTTGCTTATTTCATTTGATATCTAGTTTACAGCTGTGTTGCAGCATTGGTTTTATAAAATAAACTTAAATGCATCTGCTAATGTGAACACTTTCTGTCAACAGATCTATTAAATAATTATTTTATGATTCACATTCTTTGAAAAAGGAGCTCTTGGAATGGAAAGAACAATAAGAAGGGACTGATAACAATAACTGCATATATAATTTTCTTTTCAAGTACTTGGTAATTTTTTGTAGAATTAGGTTTTGTGGTGCACCACTTTCATTACATAGACATTAAGATGTGAATAGACATTTCCCTTTTCTGCCTTGTTGTTTTTACTGTAATATTTTTTCTGCTTGTGCTATGTCATGTTTAGGTATAAGTTACTGCTGTTTGCCAGGCATAGTGTTACTGAATTTGACTTTGTGTTACTCTTTTAAGCCAGTTTACTACTGATTTATTTTTCTTGTTGCTGCATATTGGCTCATATTAGTTGTAATGTTGTATTGCTTGGTAATTTAGATTTACTGTAGCTTGCTTTGCAATTTTCCATTTTTTTGTCATTGCTGTTTGTGTTAATTGTTTTGTGCTGCTGCATTGCCTCGTCCCTTAGTTTAGCATCTGAGCTCAGTAGATTTAAGTTAGCTTAAGAGGGGGTAGCCTATAAGAGAATGAGTTGCAATGAATTTGAAGAAATGCACTGAGAAGTTATACGAACAAAGTACAGGTATAGGTAGGATTTTCTTGGAAATAAATAATGAGCTAAGAAATATGTGAAATAAATACAGAAAGCATGCTTGGATAGGATTTTTTTTTGGTGGAAGCAAAGGTTGAAATAAGACGAAAGATCTATGGAATTAAGTTTTGGGTTGGACTGCAGTACCAAATGTTACACTGAAAACGAACCCTGTCCTTTCCTTTTGTGTTATCCCACTACGTTTTTGTGTACCCTTGTGTATTTGTTTTCTTCCTGTCTCTGTGTAGTTTCATAGAATTTTTCTTCTTCTAATACTAAGCTACATTCACTATGATGAGGAATACTGTTATCCGCAAATATAATTGGCATTAACAATATGTTATTTACCTTGTAAATATGCTTAGACATTATTTATTCTGTTTTGTTTTAATGCTCATGTGTAAAGTTGATGTTTCAAAAGTTATTCTGATCTTTTATGTATGAGCTTATGTTATAATTCCTGTAACACTGATGTATATGTTATTTCGATTCTTTTGTTAAGCTTGTACTACAAATGTTATCTGTATTGTTATGTTCTTTAATGATGTATTTTGTACCTTTGTAATTGTATTCTCATGTTATAATATTGTAATTGACACCAGTTCATCAAATTAAGTAACTTGTAAGCATTCATTTCACTGCACACACTTCTGTTGGTCATAGTAATGCACAATATGTGAGAAGTTGGGACTGTTAGTGTTTGCACATGTGTTGATAATTCAGCAAGGCACTGGATAACAGCATTGCTGGTTCTAAGGACAATTCCAAAAATTTCTTGAGTGGACAATTGGTGGTTTATGGACTTGCTATATTGTCTGCAAGACTTCTAAGGACAATTCCAAAAACTTTGTGCGTGCACAAGTGGTGGTTTATGGACTTGCTATCTTCTCTGCAAGACTCTTCGATGGTGATTGTGCACCTGCACAGTCACAGCAGATGGCTGCTGGCCGTCTCTACATGGACTACAGTGGGTCTGCACCTCTGGTGGCCCACCAACACCAAAACCATACTCTCTACCAGGACTCCAGTGGGTCTGCTCTGTGATGACCTACCTACCAATCTTCTTCAAAACGTCGAATGACTCTGCTGTGGGTTTGCTCTGTTGTGGCCCATTACCTGTCAGCATGTCAAGAGTCAGCACTGTCTTTCAGTTGGAAGGACAACACTACTTCTTCAAGACTGCATGGAAATCCACTACTTCCGTGTGCATTGTCTTTTACTGCTCAGACTTTGAAAAAAAAAAAAACACTGAAATTTTATTGTGATGAACAATCTGGACTGTCTTTATGGACTGTGAGAAAATTTTAGCTTTTGACCAACATTGTATAAATAAGTGTGTGCATTTGATATCTTTGTTATTGTAATTATGAAAAAATTTTTCAAATCATTATTGGCCACTGCCCAAAACAATTTGTAAAATTTTTTTTGGGGAGCATGGGGGCTATTTAAGTAGGCTGTTTATGTTTTCTTTATGTAAGTAGGCTGTTTATGTTTTCTTATTGGCAACGTTACGTAGCGCTCTATATAAAAATCACTGGCTGTGCTGTGTGCAGTCTATGGCTAGTTTGCATTGTTGTCCGCCATTGTAGTGTTGGGCAGCGGCAGCTGGATGTGAACAGCGCGTAGCGTTGCGCAGTTGGAGGTGAGCCGCCAGCAGTGGTGGATGTGGGGAGAGAGATGGCGGAGTTTTGAAATTTGTCATGAACTGCTATATATATTATGACTATTGAGGTAAATACATTGTTTGTTCTCTATTAAAATCTTTCATTTGCTAACTATGCCTATCAGTAGTTAGTGCCTTCTGTAGTTTGAATCTTTTATTTAGCTGGCAATAGTGGTGCTCGCTGTATTGCAGTAGTTCGAGTAATGAAGATTTTTGTGAGGTAAGTGATTTGTGAAAGGTATAGTTTAATGTTAGTCAGGGCCATTCTTTTATAGGGATTTTTGAAAGTCAGATTGCGTTGCGCTAAAAATATTGTGTGTCAGTTTAAGCACAGTCTTGTATAATTTGTTCTAAGGGGACGTTTCAATGTTTGTTTGCGGTAACTTTTTATTACTTTGTGATGGAGTGCGAAATTCCTTAGTATCTTCATCACTGAAGAGTTTGGGTACAATAACAAGCTTTTTTGAAGTCTACGAAGATTGTGACTTGTTTTTGTCTTCTTTTGTAGCAATCCATTACCGATTTCAAAGCTATTATCTGTTCTCCTTTGCTTCTAGTTCCAATTCAAATTGATCTTTACAACGATTGTATAGAATTCTTGATATGAGTGTATGTGTGATATTCAAAAGGGAAATATTTGTTTTGTCTGCTTTTTTGCATAAAGGATCGATTACAGCTTTAGTAGTGATCTGGCAGTTCTTCTTTGTTCCAGATTTTTCGCTGTGCATTGGTGTAGTGATATATTCACAGATTCTGTGCATATTTCAAAATTTCCACAAATGTTTGACTTCTCCACTTGCTTTAGAGTTTTTGAGCTCCTTCAAAGCGTTTTAGACTTTATGGGTTGTGGACGGGTTTATATTTTCTACTGGCGTTTTAACAGGGGTATTTGTGTTTATTTGCAGTTGTTCTGGGCGGATATTCGCAATTTAGTAATTTGCTAAATGATTCGGCTAAGATTTCCGTGTTGCTTGAAACGTCTTCTTATTTTTATCGCCACGCAGGGTAGCCGCACGGTCTGGGGTGCATTGCCACGGTTTGCACGACTACCCCCGTCAGAGATTCAAGTCCTCCCTCGGGCATGAGCGTGTGTGTTGTGCTTAGCGTACGTTACTTTCAGTTAGATTAACTTGTGTGTAAGCCTAGGGAAGGATGCCCTCAGCAGTTTGTTCCCATAGGATCTTACTACAAACTTCCAATTTCCTTATCTTTATTCATTAATGTTGAAGGGTCACATCTTTGTAACTGCCCGTTAAATATTTTTTAGTACTCCGTCAAGTTACTTTCTCGCTATCGTGCATCTTCATTGTAGAACAAAACATTTTTAAACATAATTAAGTGATAAATCGATTATTTAGGCAAGCAATAGAAGCAGGTGATATGGCAAGCCATCGTGGGCTTACATTTCAGCAAGATAAAATGGTCAGCAAGGTCGTCGGATCTCTCACAAATTGAGAACGTTTGGAGCATTATGGGCAGGGACCTCCAATCAGTTTGGGATTTTGACGATCTAACGCGCCAGTCGGACAGAATTAGGCACAACGATATCCTTCAGGAGGACATCCTACCACTCTGTCAGTCACTGCGAAGGCGAATAACTGCTTGCACAAG
The DNA here is from genome assembly GCF_023864275.1 of Schistocerca cancellata. NCBI lineage: Eukaryota > Metazoa > Arthropoda > Insecta > Orthoptera > Acrididae > Schistocerca > Schistocerca cancellata. The sequence goes on from NC_064626.1 coordinate 1,086,018,903, forward strand.
GGCCAGATGTGGACCAACGCGTTACTGACTTACTCAATTTGCAAGGTTCTTTCTCTTGAATAAATCATCCAATTTTTCTGAAATCGTACTGATTTGCTTGTCTGTATACGTACATCACATCTACCGATTTCCGCGCCCATTCGGATAATTCCTTCGTGGTGCATCATTCTTTTTTTGTCTTTGTTGTCTATTGTCTACTGTGTATTTTTGTCTTTATTGTGTATTGCGTATTTTTGTTTAAATGTGTATTATTTGCTGACGCTGCAGTTGCGTCATTGAAAGATCGTGAGAAACTGAAGAAATATTTGGGCAAAATTTACACTTCATCTAAATCTGTAAACAGACTCGGCAGGCCGCCGTAAGGTGGTGGAGAGTACCTCGTACTAGTCATTTCCTTTCCTGTTCCACTAGCAAAAAGAGCGAGGGAGAAACGACTGACTAAATGCGTCCGTATGGTCTCTAATTTCTCTTATCTTCGTGGTCCTTACCCGAAATATGTGTCGGCGGCAGTAGAATTCTGCCGCGCCTTGTGGCCGCGCGGTTTGAGGCGCCATGTAATGAATTGCGCGGCCGCTCCCGCCGGAGGTTTGAATCCTCCCTAGGGCATGGGCGTGTGTTTTGTTCTTAGAGTAAGTTAGTTTAAGTAGTCTGTCAGTCTAGGGACCGATGACTTCAGCAGTTTGGTCCCTTAGAAATTCACACACATTTGAACATTTAGTAGATTGGTTTTGTAGTCAGCTTCGCATGTCGGTTGTCTAAATTTGTCAATAGTGGTCCTTGAAAAGAACGTTGCCTTCCCTCCATGGAATCCCATTTGAGTTCGGGAAGCATCTCCGCAATACTTGCGTACTGATCGAACTAACCGGTAACAGGAACCGCGCGAAGGCTACGGTCGCAGGTTCGAATCCTGCCTCGGGCATGGTTGTGTATGATGTCCTTAGGTTAGTTAGGTTTAAGTAGTTCCAAGTTCTAGGGGACTGATGACCTCAGATGTTAAGTCCCATAGTGCTCAGAGCCATTTATAACCGGTAACAAATGTAGCGGTCCCGTCTCTGTATTGCTTCGATGTCTTCCTTTAATTCGACCTGATGGGGACCCAAACATTAGAGTAGTTCTCAAGAATGGATGGCACTGGTGTTCTATACGCGGTCTGTTTCACCACACTTTCCTAAAATTCTCCCCATAAACCGAAGTCGGCCATCGTTTTGCAACGTTACTCCTAGACAGTTATTCAAGCAGCGCACAACTAATGTCGCATTCGAGCAGTACGGGTTTGTTTTTCCTCCTCCTCTGCATTAAATTACATTTTTCTACATTTAGAGCTAGCTGCCATTCATCACATGAACCAGTAATTTTGTCTGTCATCTTGTGCCCTTCTGTAGTCACTCAACGACGACTCCTTCCCGTACGCCGGAGTATCATCATCAGCAAACAGCTGTAGATTGCTGCTCACCCTCTCTGTCAGATCATTTATGCACATGGAGATAAAAGCGGTCATATCACATTTCCGTGGGGCACTTCTGATGATACCCTTGTCTCTGATGAACACTCGCCGTTGAGGACAACGTGTTGGGTTCTATTATTTGAGAAGCCTTCAAGCCAATTACATATCTGGGAACCTACCTCGTACGCTCATACCTTCGTCAATAGTCTGCAGTGGTCATCGTGTCAGACGCTTTTGGGAAATCTAAGTATATGTTGCTCTTCATCCAGGCAAGGGCAAGCAGAGTTTCGCACGAGCGTTGGGTCCTGCAACGGTGCTGATTTGTGAACACAAACTCTTTCATCTCAAGGCAATTAATTATACTCGAACTCAAAATGCGTTCAAGAATTCTGCAGCATAACGATGTTGAGGATATTGGCCTGTAATTGTATGGGTCTTTTCTCTTATTCTTCTTATATACACGAGTTACTTGCGCTTTGCTTCAGTCGCTTGGAACTTTGCGCCGGGCGAGAGATTCGCGATATGTGCAAGCTGAATGGCGGCTTTGTTTAAATGTGAATAGATGCAAGATAACTCCTACCTGTAACAAAGACAAAGAAGTTAACTGATTGAAAGATGAGTAATGAACATGTTGAGCACGTCACATAGTGATATGAAATGCGACGATCACGAAGAATCAGTATTAGGGAATGCGAAAGGAAGACTTAAATTTGTTGGAAGGTTTATAGGAAATACTACTGCATCTTAAAAGCATTTTGAAACTGAAACTGAGTGTCCTTGTAAGATTTCGAACCCGGTTTCTGCCCTAAAACATACACCCAGGCATTGAACACTACCCGCTAATAGCGCAGTCTCACTACTTATATGAAGTTACCGAGATGTTTGAACTTCCTCAAAGCTAATGCGAAGAGAAGTGTTACTCTGAAACAATATTTGAGGTCTGAATTTAGAAGTGACTGCAAACACCGTAGCATATTGCCTGAATGTGTAAGAAATTGCGCCTTGTACAGGAAAAATATGTTTGTCATTTGTAGCCTAGACTGCCTGATAACCTGGCAAGCTAGGAGCTTACGTCGTGGCAGAAACGAGTTTCTATGACGTAGTCTCTGCCGCAGTGTGTCACTTAGTACAGCATTTACGTCACCTTACCTGAAACGCTGTGAAGTTGTTACGTAAGATTAGTACAAGAGCTGCTGATTTATGTATTTTAGAATCTTATTAGATTGTAATATAAGTGAATGAAGGACATTTGATGAATCTAAGGTTGGGACCCGTGGTGCAATTCGTGAACAAAGGAATAAGTGTAGGATAATAAATTGGCGAAGACCAAACGCACAGGGTGACAATTATTGAACTGTATGAAAAAAAGGTAAATTAGTTACAAACTATTCCGTGCACACTCTGTATTCAACATGTAAACGTCACTAAGTGTATATTCGGATTTAGGTGATGACATGTTCGATATGCCTGCCACCATTGGCAGACCAATAGCGAAATTCTGCGTGACCCGCTGAAGTGTCAGAACACCGTTGCTGCCGATGACTTCCTGAATGGCTCTTTTCAGTTCAGAAATGGTTTTCGGGTTATTGTTGTACGCCTTGTCTTTAATATAGCCCCACAAAAAGGAATCGCATGTGTTCTTATCCGGAGAATATGGCAGCCAATTGAGGCCCATGCCAGTGGCCTTTGGGTACCCAAGAGCCAGAACGCGGTCCCCAAAGTACTCCTCCAGGACATCAAACTCTCTCCTGCTTCGATGAGATCAAGCTCTGTCTTGCATGAAACACATCTAGTCGAAATCGGGATCACTTGGGATAATGGTGATGAATTCATGTTCCAAAACCTTCACGTACCGTTCGGTAGTCACCGTGCCATCAAAGAATATCGCACCGATTATTCCGTGACTGGACATTGCACACTACACAGTCAACCGTTGAGGGTAACGAGACTTCTAGATCCCGAAATGCGGATTCTCAGTTCCCCAATGCGCCAATTTTGCTTATTGACAAACCCATCACGTGCAAACGGCCAACAACAACATGCCTGTACGCAAATTCCCATCATGTCTCGCGGCCAACAGTGCAGTTTGAACGTCCTAAAGCAAACCGTTCAGAAGTTATGACGATTTTATTTCATATAATTCAATAATTTTCACCCTGCATGATAAATACATCATCGTAAATCACTTGAATTTACTGGTGGTTAACTCAGAAACGGATACCGATCACCATGTGTTCTGAAACACGAAAAGGACATAATTCGACAAGACGAAACACCTGTAAATTCCAACTGCGTTAATACAATCTCACCATAGTGCTGTAAATTGTCGGTCGAATGCGCCCATATCGAAGGCACAAGACAAGAGTCTAAATCACAACCGCTCGATGGGCTGTCAGGAATCAGGCTTTGCGCTTACAAAAAGTCCGAAATGAAATGTGGGTAGCCAGCGCTCTGATTATTCGGCACTGGTCAAAGCTTCCGCAGAGAAAAAACCTACCTATTGCTATTGCCAAGATGTACCAAGTTTATGGGCGCAACCAAAGAGGTGCCGTATACGAGGGTCGGGACGTAAATAGTGGCAACTATTTATTCACAACCGATACAAAAAGAGTTACATATTTACACCTGTTACTGTCCTTCAGAGTAGTCACCAGCGTTGTGTAGAACCCGTTGCCAGCGATGTGGAAGGCGAAGTATACCGTTAGCAGAGCCTGTTCTGTTGATGGTGCGAATGGAGCGGTCTACTGCCTGGCGAATCTCTGGAACAGTTCTGAAGCGAAATATATTCCCAGTCTCATCGACCGAACAGAGCAGCCACAGCTTGCGCTGTATGCGCCCGCGCATTGTAGTGCAAAATGATGGGTGGGTTGCGCAGATTCCTCGCACGCCTCTTTAAGCTTTAAGACCCTGATGACACTGTCGTGCTGTACGAAGTCTGGCACATTCAATTTTGATCCAGCACCGTTGTTTCTGTTTCGAAAACATAGTGACACCGTTCCCAAGTTAGACCGCTCGCTCACAAGTGACTGTTTCCCTCGATTGTGCGCACGCCGGTGACGTGGGACGAGCGAGTCCATTTGCTCAGAGGTAAGGTAGGTATGTCAACAACGCGTGCTATCAGCGACAATAGTAGCTTCCATTGCACAGTGTCTCCATAGCAGTGTTGCGCTATTTAAGTTCCAACCTACGTAAAACCAACGTAGAATGCGTTAGCAGCGCTCTGGACGGCAGCCACGAGAAACACTGGCCTACATATTTTCTCCCGTAACGTCAACACACTGAACATATTAGTTAGGTGGATGCAATAGTAGCTTCGTTTTTTGATCAAAATCTAACGTAGAAGCATTTTTCTGAATCATAAATCACGTACAGTTTATGTTCAAAGTGGTTGAAACGATGTTAAGGAATTGTCCAACAACAATAGGGAAGAATTATTTCCTCTTAAGGTTATATATTGTATTCACGTGGATAGAGTTTATTCACTTAATGGTTTTCTCTGAATCTGGGCAGGAATGTCATTAGTATATTGACACCGCTGTTGTTAAAACATTAATTCACTAGTAGCTTACAGCATTTGTGCAAAATTAAATTAATGGAGAACAGAGTAAAACAGACCAGAGAAATGTACACAAAGTTAACATTTAATTGCGTAGGCTTCCGCGGCCAGAGTCAGTCGACATAAAAGTATTCTGGGTATTTTACCGCCTCATATTGTATAAAACTACTGTTGTAGAAAACCAACGTTTCGGCCACGGTTGCAGCGGCCTCCTTCTGGGTCTACTAAGCAGACATTGGTTTCCTCCAGCAGTATGACGCGGTACCATACCCAGAAAACTTTTATGGCGAAAGTTAATATTGTTTAAAAGACAACGATGGGCCTTTCTCATAAACGGGCCTACTTAAAGTAGAAACATTGTCTCAGCAAGAGTCTGATATCGAATAACTGTAGGCCTAGGTAACAGACAACTATCATTAAACTTGTCAATTACAATATAACACAAACGTTTTTTTTTATTTCATTTCTCTTTATTCCTACTACTTTGCAACAGAAATATTAGATTGTCAGTAGAGATTTGTTTTTTAGCTCTGTGCACAACATACAAAAATATGATTCGCCGGCCGCGGTGGTCTAGCGGTTCTAGGCGCTCAGTCCGGAACTGCGCGACTGCTACGGTCGCAGGTTCGAATCCTGCCTCGGGCATGGATGTGTGTGATGTCCTTAGGTTAGTTAGGTTTAAGTAGTTCTAAGTTCTAGGGAACTGATGACCACAGATGTTAAGTCCCATAGTGCTCAGAGCCATTTTAATATGATTCAGTTGTATTACATGCATTATCAAGCGGTTCTTGAAGGCCTGCGACTGTGAAAACGATCACTTTGCTTGTTAAATTAAAACTTGCTTTCACGTGTATACGATGATAGCAGCGGGTTGACATCACATTTGGCGCTTTCTGTAGGATGTTGAATCATGCAGCATGTTACACAAATTATGTATATTCAATGTAAATGAATTGCTTTTAGAGGATCTGGTAATTGCTCTTTTCCGAGAAACAAATATCCTGAAGCAACTGAGATAAAACTTGACAGTTTTGGCTTCCTTTAGAACTACTCAAAACCACACAAAAACAACATAACACAAAAAAAAGACTAGCTTACATATCTGGGATTTTCCGCAACAGGAACGATAATTAAAGACTTCGAACCACGGTTTTAAATGTTTGTTTACTTGACTGTTGTTTCCTTTCACTGTGTTAAAAGTACTTCTAATAAAGACGTAAGGCAGCACATCCAAGCGTGAAATGCCATTCGAGTCAGAAGTAGAATACCGAATGCAAAAGTTACAAACGAATTCCACTGTATCTATAGCGAAAGATATATAAGTAATCACAAAAATCGGCTTGTTTACATTATAGTAAAGTCACCAAAATAATCTAGCAGCTCTCACATCGTAAATATCACGCTTAAGATGACACAGTACATGTACTTCAGAATAGGAATTATATCCCCAAACGCTTCGTTTCTGTGACAGGCAGCAACAAGTGCTACTGTGTAACAAAAATAATCATGTGATTCCGTGATAAAGGACGATTAGTATCACCCAATCTAACGTTGCAAAACATGCCGGCTGAGTTTCTAGTTGGCTTCAAATATGGCGGCGCTCCAGTAGACTGTCGGCTACCGTCGTATCGTCTTTGAGTTACTCGTGGCGCGCGAGTGCGCTATTATGAAAGACGCTCGCACTAAAGTGGCTCAAGTCTTTAAATGTAATCACATACAAGACACTAGTGCGTCCAATTACACTGAAGCGTCAAAGGAACTGGTATAGGCATGCGTATTCAAGTACAGAGATACGCAAGCAGGCAGAATACGGCGCTGCGGTCGGCAACGCCTATATTAAGACAAGTGTCTGGTGCAGTTGTTAGATCCGTTACTACTGCTGCAAAGGCAGGCCAACAAGATTTAAGTGAGTTTGAATGTGGTGTTATACGCGGTGCACGAGCGATGGGACACAGCATCTCCGAGGTAGCGATGAAGTGGAGATTTTCCCGTACGACCATTTCACGAGTGTACCGTGAATATCAAATCTCCGACTTCGCTGCGGCCGGAAATAAGATCCTGCAACAACGGAACCAACGACGACTGAAGAGAATCGTTCAACGTGACAGAAGTGCAACCCTTCCGCTAATTGCTGCAGATTTCAGGGCAGGGCCATCAACAAGTGTCAGCGTTCAAACCATTCAACGAAACATCATCGGTATGGGCTTTCGGAGCCGAAGGCTTACTCGTGTACCATTGATGACTGCACGACACAAAGCATTATGCCTCGCCTGGGCCCGTCAACACCGACATTGGACTGTTGATGACTGGAAATATGTTGCTTGGTCGGATGAGTCTCGTTTCAAATTGTACCGAGCGGACGGAGGTGTACGGGTATGGACACAACCTCATGAATCCATGGACCCTGCATATCAGCAGGGGACTCTTCAAGCTGGTGGAGGCTGTGTAATGGTGCGAGGCATGTGCAGTTGGAGTGATACGGGATCCCTAATACGTCTAGACACGACTCTGTCAGGTGACACATACGTAAGCATCCTGTCCGGTCACCTGCAACCATTGTGCATTACGACGGGCTTGGGCAATTCCAGCAGGACAATTCAACACTCCACACGTCCAGAATTGCTACAGAGTGGCTCCAGGAGCACTCTTTTGAGCTTAATCACTTCCGCTGCCCGTCGAACTCCCCAAATATGAACATTATTGAGAATATCTGGGATGCCTTGCAACGTGCTGTTCAGAAGAGATCTGCACCCCTTCGTACTCTTAGGGATTTATGGACAACACTGCAGGGTTCACGGTGTCGGTTCCCTCCAATACTACTTCAGACATTATTTGAGTCCATGCTACGTCGTGTTGCGGCACTGCTGCGTGTTCGCAGGAGCCCTACACGATATTAGGCAGGTGCATCAGTTTGTTTGGCTCTTCAGTGTATAATATTTTGTTCCAGGTTTGGAGTCCTTATCAAGTAGGCATAGCGGCAGAGACAGAACGAATTCAAAGACGAGCTGTTAGGATCGTAGCAGAAAGTATAACATAAAACTGTAACATAAATGGGAATCCTTGGGAGAAATGTACTTCTAGCGAAATTCTTTTGGGTAGACTTAGAGCACCTGATTTCGAAGAAGACTGTGCGGCCAGTCGTCTCTCATCATCGTATACTTATCATAGGTATCATGATAATGCGAAAGGACGAGGTATGTACAGAGGCATTCAGACTGTTATTTTCCCTGCCTCAATGAGCGAACAGATCACGATAGAAAATCGATAATACTGGAACGATGTTCCCTCCGCTATGCACTACACAGTGCCTTGCGGAATACACTGACTGGTCAAAGTATTCGGACACTTCTGTATAATACGGAATTGACGAGTAGATTTCACGAGAGGCCCGTCAGTGTAAAAGAAAGCCGAGAGTATTGCGTTGTCAGCAGAGAAGCGATAGCAGCACAATGGGTCGGTCGGGAAAGCTCAGTCAGTTCGAACGTCACCTGAGTAACAAATCCACCACGGACGTTTGAACTCTTCTAAATGTGCCCAGTCCGACTGTTGGTGATGTAACTGTGAGATGGAGACGTGAAGGAACGACCACAGCTAAACCAAATCAAGCAAATATTAACGACATAGGAGACATTCTGAGTAGCGATCTTAGGTTGTTTGCAGATGATTCTGTCATTTACCGTCTTGTAAAGTCATCAGATGATCAAAACGACTTGCAAAATGATTTAGATAAGATATCTGTATGGTGCGAAAAGTGACAATTGACCCTGAATAAGGAAAAGTGGGAAGTTATTCACATGAGTACTAAAAGAAATCAGTTAAATTTCGATAACGCGATAAGTAACACATATCTGAAGGCTGTAAATTCAACTAAATACTTAGGGATTACAATTACAAATAACCTAAATTGGAACGATCACATAGATAATATTGTGGATAGAGCAAACCAAAGACTGCGATTCATTGGCAGAACACTTAGAAAGTGCAACAGGTGTACTAAAGAGACTGCTTACACCACGCTTGTCCGCCCTGTTCTGGAGTATTGCTGTGCGGTGTGGGATCCGCATCAGACGGGACTGACATAAGACATCGATAAAGTACAAAGAAGGGCAGCTCGTTCTGTATTATCGCGAAATAGGGGAGATAGTGTTGTAACACCCCACCCGTGACTTATCTGGTTTTAGTGTATGTTCACCTCAGCTAATTAACTAACAGATCAACAGAGAGTGCAAAACTGCCGCAATATCGGATAACGCAAAGAAAGTAATAAGGCCCTGTGACTCCTGATTGAACTGCGGTGGCAGTGTTGACATTAATTGATTCAGAATTGATCCCTTTTAATTAAAAAGGCGTGCACTATAATGTTATATTCAGATATTGAATACCAGATGCAAATATTGAACATAAAATTAATTAAGAAAGTGACTTGGGATTTCAACTACTTGATTGAAAACAGATGCAGCCGATTAGCAGAAATTTATTTTAACTCACGACCTTCAATCATCACACTACATAACTCTCTTAACAGGCAGTGGGAATAAATTGCGTTTACGTGGAGTAAAGCGCGATAATTCAAAATTAATTCCTATCGACTGACCCAGGCATAATGCGAAGTGCGAGAAAAATTCTACAAATCACGGCCCATATTAAACCCTCGTGGAAGCTTTGCTGAAGTGATCCAACAAATTAATCAGTGGCCTAACTCAAGCCGGAGCGGGCGCAATATCACCGAACTCAGTGTGGCGGGGTGGTGTCATTGTGCAGACGTTGGCCAGCCTCATGGTGCTGCAAGGCTGCGCTTGTTCATTCACTCCTAGCTATCTTGCTCAGTACATAGCTGAACGAAAACTCCAAGCTCCAAGCTCAATCGTTCCGTTTGCAAAGTCCTAATCTGCAGAGATGCTCACTCTCTCTCAGGCAAGCTGAGTAAAGAGCGCCACGTCCGCACTGTAGGCAAGTTAGGAACGATAAAATCTCTACGGAGATTTCTGCCAGTCCGCTCTTCGCCTCGATTTCCCCTCCAGCAAAATCACTGACGCCAATTGCAGCGCAAGTCACATTAATTATGCATCGCTTCCCTGCGCTGACCAAAGCCCGCTCTGGGAAGTGAACAAATTCCCACAAAATTTCCCTTCCTCTCAACTTCTGCTATTTAGCTCCTCCCAGGCCACCCATCAAGGTTAGCATCTGCATAAAACACCAATTTTTCCGAAATTCTGACTCCCAGGAGAGTACTTCAAATTCTTTGGTCCTATGTTCCCATTGGAGGCCGGCGTATTTCATTCTGTCGCTCTTCACCTGATTTACTTCAGACTCTGCAGACCATGAATTCAGCATGAAGTTGCTATAGTCACGAACACGCATATTCCGGCCTCTGTTGACCGCTCCACCGTAGCTTTGCGCGGCTTTCTCGCATATTTCACTTAAAACGGGACGACGGACATTTATCAACAGGCTTCCCGATACACCAGCATGGGGTCAACCACTCACTCACTGTCACTCATCTTAAGGCAGCTGCAAGCTGCGTCCCATTACCGCTTTCTCAGAGCTTGAGCCGCCCTAAGCTGCCTATTGTTACTTCCGTTCGTCGCTCCCCAGCCACGCGCCGCCGCCCGACCGCGGTCAACTCTGAATACTTCCCTGGGATATCCTAGCCTCCAGTAAATCGACGCATTTCCACAAAGTTTTCATGTAGCGTGAATTACTTTAAAACCATCACCCAACATTAATTATTCCAAAACCTCTATACTATAACCTCTACAAGATGCATTGTGCATTGTCAGTCATTTTTGTTCAGTCCTACTGTTCGCCCAATGTGATCTTTAATGACTTCATGTAAGGGGCATAGTTCTTGCCATCTTACAGTGTCACAGACATGATACGTGAATTGGAGTGGCAATCGTTAAAACAAAGGCGTTTTTCGTTGCGACGGGATCTTCTTATGAAATTTCAATCACCAGTTTTCTCCTCCGATTGCGAAAACATTCTGTTGGCACCCACCTACATAGGGAGAAATTATCATCATGATAAAATAAGAGAAATCAGGGCCCGCACAGAAAAATGTAAGTGCTCGTTTTTCCCACGTGCCTTTCGGGAGTGGAGCGGTAGAGAGACAGCTTAAAGGTGATTCGTTGAACCCTCTGCCAGACACTTTATTGTGAATAGCAGAGTAATCATGTAGATGTAGAAACATCATGTGCTGACGGACATGAGTGTCGGACTTTGCAGAGGGTGTTGTAAAAAGTCAGAGGAATCACTCGTGTGTTCCAAAGTACTACCAGCAGTGCAGTTAGAACAATGACTGTGAGAAGGGAATTGAAAAGAATGGGGTACAATGGTCGAGCAGTTCCTCATAATCTTCACATTTCTGTAATCATTGCCGAACGGCGCTTGAGGCGGACAGTGGAAGACTGTAAGCAAGTGATTTAGAGTGATGAATGAGGCAAATCACACACACTATATCCTGTGACAGTCCGGTGGAACTGTTTTAGTTTGGGAATGCCTGATGGATGTTGCCTGCCGCCATGTGTTGTGCCTACAGTGAAGTACAGAGGTAGCGTTATGGTATGTGAGTGTTTTTCGTGGTTATGGTGTGACCACACCATTGAGCTTAAAAATACGCTAAATGTGTGAAGGGCATGAAAACATTTTACAGGATTATGTAGTGAGTAGAGGAACAGTCCTAGTCGAAGACTGAATCAGCAGGAAAATGCACCCTGTCATGCAGCTGGATCTGTGAGGCAATGGTTTGTGGATGGTAACAATTCTGAAATGGGCTAACCTGCCTAGCGTCCCCATCTGAACCCAATGGAACACCTGTAAATGAGTTACAACGTCGTCTTCGATACAGACCTCAGTGTTCAACATCATTACATTCTATGTTTTCGGATCTTTAGAAAGAATGGGCTGCCATTTCTCCACAGACTTCCGGGCACCTCATGGGAAGTATCCCCAGTAGCGTTCAAGCTGTGATAAAGGCGAATGGTGGACGCACCCCACATTAACGGCTCCGAATATGTTCCCAGGTACTTTTGATCAGATAGTGTACATAAATTTAGATGACGTGATTAATCTTTATCAGTTGAGATAAAACTTAACTGACCTGAGATAGAAGTGTTGGAACATGATGGAAGAAGTCCTGTGAACTTGGGTGTCTGAGCCGGTCGCTGTGGCCGAGCGGTTATAGGCGCTTCAGTCTGGAACCGCGCTGCTGCTACGGTCGCAGGTTCGAATCCTGCTTCGGGCATGGATGTGTGTGATGTCCTTAGGTTGGTTAAGTTTAAGTAGTTCTAAGTCTAGGGTACTGATGACCTCAGATGTTAAGTCCCATAGTGCTCAGAGCCATCTGAACCACTTGAACCTTTCACAATTCTTTGGCAGGGGCAGAATGAAGTGGGCTCAGTTCGTGGGTATCTCAGAATTTAACGAGATTTTGAAGCCATTTTGACTATTTTTCGACCGTGACTGTCTCAAGATATATGTAAAGGTATTTTTAAATTACCGCTACCAGTCACAAACTTTGTCAACTATTGTATTACTTTTTTATTTAGCGACATGTTTCGAGGTAAACCTCATCTTCAGGCTAAATGGCATTACATCCCACAGAAAAACTTTGCAAAGCAGTAATTTATAAAATTACATGCAGTCATTGCAACAAATATTACATTGGCCAAACGGGGAGAAATTTAAAACCCACTTTAAAGAACACATTGACTGTTTCAGACTTGGAAAACCGAATAAATCAGCTATAGGGAAACATATAAATGAAACAGGACACAGTATTACAATAGACAACGATCTCAAATCACTACATAACTTAGAAAAGAGCTAGAAAATGGACATCTTGGGAGAAATGGAAATATTCATCCATGGCCACATGGGGAGTAACGAGATCCTGAATGAAACGACAGACTTCAAAAATTCACATTTCTTTTCCAAATTCACTGCAGTACTCCTAGAATAAAAGATACATAACATGACAGTTGTTTGACTCTAGCCCTAGCAATAGGTTAGACATGTGTAAAATAAATTAGTTTATATCATGATATGTTCAATAATATTGTAAGAGGTTCTCAATTTGTAATGTATTTCCTCAACCTACGTCTGTAATACGATAACAAAACGTGCAGAAGACATGTAAACATCTGACACCACATAGAACGACGAATCGATAGCCAAATCGAAACCAGCCGTATTTCGACCGGCGTCTTGTCCACTGCACTACATAACTGTTTGTGATCGTGTTTCTAAGTTATTGCTATGTTAGTGACAATTTGTGAACAGTGACCAGGAGAGGCACGGAAATGGAGGCACCCCAGCGCATCACTACGAGACTGCCACGCCAGAAGATAAAAGATGACCACAACAATTATGAAAAGACTATGTAACATCAGTATGGCCTTATTTTAAAGTTGTTTTTATAATGCCATTTAGCCTGAAGATGAGTTTTACCACGAAACATGTCGCTAAATAAATAAGTAATACAATAGTTGACAAAGTTTGTGACTGGTAACGGTAATTTGAAAAGAAAACCTTTACATATTAACGAGATTTCCTTGTAACGAGTTGCATGCACTACGCTTATAACTGTGATTTGTTACCGAGGCAGTGTGATTGGGATATCGACAGGCAACCCGTGGGTAATTTCATATGCCACCTCGCCCGCGTCTCTCAGACTTAGGATATGGTGCTTCTCGGACGTTTTCATGGATTCATTTTGCGCATACAGAGCTCGGAACAAATTTCGTACTACAATGTCCGACCGAATTAAAGGATCACTTTTTTGAAACTCCGTAACTGCCTGCCATTGCGATACATAAGTTCGAAATTTGGCTCAAAGAAGCCTACAGCCGTCCTCTGTAATGATGCAAAAGCGTGGCGCCCTCTGACGTCAATCTCGGGCTCTACACATGCGAAAAAATGGCCACAGCTCGAAGTTCAAATGACCTGTAAGGTGTGTTAGTGGTGTCACATTGGCACGAAATTTCACCACAATTCTGCAAAAGGACGCTGCGGACGTGACACACGAAGAGAAGGTCGTCACAGCTCCTCTTATCCATGTTTCACCCCTTCTTTTGGAGTCTCTTCAATGGAGGTCAGTAACGCAAAACCGAGCGTTGAAATAACAGTGATTTTGATACTTCCTGGCAGATAAAAACTGTGTGCCGGACCGAGACTCGAACTCGGGACCTTTGCCTTTCGCGGGCAAGTGCTCTACCAACTGAGCTACCCAAGCACGACTCACGCCCCGTCCTCACAGCTTTACTTCTGCCAGTACCTCGTCTCCTACCTTCCAAACTTTACAGGAGCTCTCCTGTGAACCACTTGCCCGCGAAAGGCAAAGGACCCGAGTTCGAGTCTCGGTCCAGCATACAGTTTTAATCTGCCAGGAAGTTTCATATCAGCGCACAGTCCGCTGCAGAGTGAAAATATCATTCTGGGCACAGTGATTTTATTACGGAGGGCCAAGCAAAACATTTCAGACACAAGGTACTCAGGAGGTGGCGTAAAGAGGATTAATGAAACCGACCCTTTCCTTAGGCCGTTCATTGCCACACAATTCGCGGTCGATAACGACAGTTCGCAGTGCGATGGGCAACAGGTAGATGTTGTTAACAACACTTCACGCTGCTGACACCCTCGAAATTCTCTTGGTTAATGTGGGGCTGCATCTCCATTGAGCGCGATTACTACTTTCGAGTGCAGCACGATCGTAATTTTTGCCCTCGTGTACAGGTTGGAACCATTATGGACGGTTCAAAACCGCTGACGAATTTTGAACGCCGGTCGCTGTGGCCAAGCTCTTCTAGGCTCTTCAGTCTGGAACCGCATGAACGCAGGTTCGAATCCTGCCTCGGGCGTGGATGTGTGTGAGGTCCTTAGGTTAGTTAGGTTTAAGTAGCTCTAAGTTCTGGGGGACTGATGAATTTCCCCATACTCCGAGGAGTTTAGGAGACGATGCGGGAGACCCGCACCACTAGCTGAGGTGGTTTGGCATTGCCTACCTCCGACCGTAATGTTGATGAATGATGATGATGAAGACGATACAACTACACACAGTCATCTCGAGGCAGGGAAAATCCCTGACCCCAACGGGAATCGAACCCGGGACCCCGTGCGAACATATGCGTGAATAAAACGGCAACGGTCGCTCTTAGACTCCAAGTTTGGCAACACCCTTGCTGCCACACGCACACCCTTGTCGAGCATGTTAGAAATGTGTCTTCAGAAATGTCGACGCCAAATAAGCCTGGCAGCTGTTCTATCGCCTGTGTTTCAGACAGCCCCTTCGACAATCCTTGAGTGCGGTTTGCCTACCTTCAGGGGCTACAGCAGTCGCCAGACTGAACTGGTGTCAAAATTTCCGACAGGTACAGTTGCGATGTGATCAACAAAGTTGCGTGGGTGGCACCAAGGGTTTTGCCATAATGGGCTGTCTAAGAGCAACACTTTGCTGTTTTATTAAAGCACATATTAACGTTCCGCGTGATCACGCCACACGATGGCGGAAAACAGGAGGGTTAGAAAAGCATAAGTACGCTTTCTTACTTCGGATCACGTTCAAATTCGTCCGTGATTTTGAACGGTCCCTAACGTTTCCAACCTGTACACAAGAGCAAAATTTACTGTTGTGCTGCACTCCAAAGCAGTGATCACTGTCAATGGGTATGCAGCCCCTCATTATCCTTAGAGAATTCCGAGGGTATCAGCGGTGTCAAAAACTGTCAACAACATTTACCTGTTGCTCACCGCTTTGCGAACTGTCGTTATCGACCGTGAAATGTGCGGCAAAGAACGCCCCCTTTATGCCACCTCCCGAGGCCTTTTTCGTGTCTGAAATGTTTTGTTCGGCGACCGATAAGAAAGCCATGTGTCGCGGGACTGACCTCCATTGCAGAGACTCCAAAAAAAGGGATGAAACATGGATAAGAGGGCTGTGACGTCCATCTCATCGACACGTCGACAGTGTCGTTGTGCAGAATTGTGGTGAAATTTTGTGACAATGTGACACCACTAACACACCTCACAGGTCATTTGAACTTAGAGCTGTGGCTATTTTTTCGCATGTATTGACACCTTGCTGTTTGAAGCATTGCCGAGCTCTACATTGACGCCGGAGGGCGCCACGCTTTTGCACCATTGTAGAGAAAAATTGTAGGCTCCTTTGAGCCAAATTTCGAACTTACGCATCGCAACGGCATGGAGTTACGGGGTTTCGAGAAAGTGATCCTTTAGTTTTGTTGCGCAGTGTAACTGATATTTACGATTACAGTAATTCCTAGTATAAGACAAAAAGGGACTACAGTGCCATAAACAAACACCGTTAGTTTATCTATCACTAAAATGAAAAATTCTGTATTACCCAACATTATTTACGGCGAATGCGAATTTTTATGTCATTAGGTTTATCACAGAACAGTATTTATAAGCGTTGAAGCTTTTTCCTTCCAAAAAATGGGATATCTCAGAATTTGTTTATACACTATACATCTGGTAGGTTAACGACGACGAAAATAACTTTCTGCCGTGGGACCCAGTTAGACCTAGGAACAAATATCAATTGAACCAAGATAATGACCTTTTCTGGCGCAATAACAACCAGCAAAACAAGTCGAGGAAAAGTACGTAATAAAACTTTTTTAATTGTTGCAAGTCGCTACCGGACTCTGTAGTTCAGCCAGCTGTTGTTATCATTCAGAACGTGAACACAATAATGCGTGTAAAATTTATTTGTGAATATGCAACGCGGTTATACAGTATAATGTTCTTTGTTTTTTCGCAGGGTTGGAGCAGTTTTGTTTTTCTGATGTGTAAATAGCGTCAATCCAGAACCATCAGGTGTTTCATAGTAAGCCCAATGTCTATAGGAAACGTCATCCTTGATCTCGTTCTTATAAAAATGATTAAGTGTAATTTTGTGCATGCAGTCAATCGCGTGGACTCACAAGGAGACCATTAGTACCGTTAATCATGGATTTTGATGAGTCTTAGTTAGGTTGTAGAGGAACCTTTCTCGAATACCTGGCTAGAGCCTTTCCGCGCGAAAGCTCCAAATTTCCGAGAAAAACAATATTGGAGTTTTATGAGTAGCTCATATAATTGTAAATTTAAACACGATTTGACTATGTGAGTGTAGCATGGTGCCAAGGTTCACGATTACCAGACTCTCGGTATGGTTTCAATTTTTACTTCTTTTTTCAATTTCATCGTAAAGAATAGCATTAAACAGTCATTTTTGCCCTAGTAATTTTGTTATTAAATCTATCAATGCCCACAGTTTCTTCACATGTATATTCCGTTTGTGGTTCGTAGTTAAAATTTCAAATATTTTGACAGTTCCGAAGAGTTCGCAACGACGGACAAAGAATTAGTAGCTGCGGATGGATCCCTAATTTTGACCCCGATTGCGTAATTAATACCGATCAAACTTGCTGCCAGTGACAATCGACGAACAACAGATCCCCTGCGGAACGGGGAACGAAAACCGTCCCTGTGCAGAAAAAAATCTAAAAAAGATTAGTCATTCTTTCACAGTGCAGTATGCTATAACTGCGTCATGAAATATATTCGCTTGAGTTTTTTATTATGCAAAAAACGTACGTAAACTGTGATCGTATTGTTCGAAAAAGAGTTGACAACTCACAAATGAAGAAGTGTAATTGTGATCTGTACGATATCAGGGAAGTTCGCCAAATTGATGTACGAAGTTTTTAAAAAAATGGTTCAAATGGCTCTAAGCACTATGGGACTCAACATCTGAGGTCATCAGTCCCATAAACTTAGAACTACTTAAACCTAACTAACATAAGGACATCACACACATCCATGCCCGAGGCAGGATTCGAACCTGCGACCGTAGCAGCAGCGCGGTTCCGGACTAAAGCACCTAGAACCGCGCCACGGTGACCGGCGATAGCATGCACCTGCCACGTAGAAATTATGCAACCCAAATGTACTCCACTTTGCCAATCTGTGATGTTCATTTTTACAACCAGGTTAAAATTTTCACAAAAAAGTTCTAAACGCTCCCAACTTGCTGAAGACTAATAGAGAAATTGCTCCAAGGGAAGATTCCTTAAAAACACAGCCTTTTATTCTGCATCAGTTTAGCGCATCTGCTTTCACAGGAATGATCAGATACCGGTGGTTCGCGTCGAAATTGATAGAAGAAAGAACAATCTTTTTGAATTTGAACGAAACCGGTATTGCTTTTGAAAAATCCATGTGCCTGAAAGGCAGTAGCTTTCTTAAATGCACGTGATGCTCCACGACATGGTGTTTCGGTTGCATCTACGAAAAATACCGCATGGAATTCTGTTCTGGCACAACAAGCGCTGCAAGCGATAGCGAGTCAGACGATACCGTTACCTATTCTGTAACAAACGGAATACACATTTCAAGTAAGTTTGCTGTAATGATTGAGTAATTAATGAAATTATTAAGTCGAAAATAACTGCACCAAAATGGACTATACACATTTTCTGTGAAACTGCAGAAAACACATTAAATTTTGGAGAGCCCCTCTCAGGCTGTATAACTTCATGTGGTTGTTCTGGTTCACTTTTCCATTTATTTGGAATGTTGTCTCATCACTAAATACATACATCAAAAAAAGTTTTGCGTCACTACCGTTCCCAGATCTCCTGAATATAGACGTTGACTGTGGATACTGTATCGCAGACACAGTCCCTTCGACTGTTCAGAGATGTGACTAAACCCGCCCATACATGTAAACAACCATGCATGAGCAGCGCCTATTAGACGGAGGGGGTCCGACAGCCGATCAATTCCAGTCATTCCACCACGTAGGACGTACATGGCTTATGTTGTCTGTAGTACAACCATGCCTAGACGGTCAATACCGCGGTTCGATCGCGTCCGCATTGTTACTTTGTGCCAGGAAGGGCTTTCAACGGGGGAAGTGTCCAGGCGTCTCGGAGTGAACCAAAGCGATGTTGTTCGAACGTGGAGGAGATACAGAGAGACAGGAACTGTCGATGACATGCCTCGCTCAGGCCTCCCAAGGGCGGATTATGGCTCGGAGGAACCCTGACAGTAACGCCACAATGTTGAATAATGCTTTCCGTGTAGCCACAGGACGTCGTGCTACGACTCAAACTGTGCGCAATAGGTTGCATGATGCTCAACTTCACTACCGACGTCCATGGCGAGGTCCATCTTCGCAACCACGACACCATTGCAGCGCGGTACAAATGGGCCGAACGACATGCCGAATGGACCACTCAGGATTGCCATCACGTTCTCTTCACCAATGAGTGTCGCTTATGCCTTCCACCAGACAATAGTTGGAGATGTGTTTGGAGGCAACCCACTCAGGGTGAACGCCTTAGACACACTGTCCAGCGAGTGCAGCAAGGTGGAGGTTCCCTGCTGTTTTGGGGTGGCATTATTTGGGGTTGGCGTACGCCGGTCGTGGTCATGGAAGGCGCCGTATCGGCTGTACGATGCCATCCATCAGTAGCATATTGGCGAGGCATTGTCTTCATGGACGACAATTCACGCCCCCACCGTGCACATCTTGTGAATGACTTCCTTCAGGGTAACGACATCGCTCGACTAGAGTGGCCAGCATGTTCTCCAGACATGAACCCTATCGAACATGCCTGGGATAGATGGAAAAGAGTTGTTTATGGACGACGTGTCCCACCAATCACTCTGAGGGATCTACGCTGAATCGCCGTTGAGGAGTGGGACAACCTCGACCAACAGTGCCTTGATGAACTTGTGGATAGTATGCCACGACGTATACAGGCATGCATCAATGCAAGAGGACGTGCTACTGGGTATTAGAGGTACCAGTGTGTACAGCAGTCTGGACCACCACCTCTGAAGGTCTCGTTGTATGGTGGTACAACAAGCAATCTGTGGTTTTCATGAGCAATAAAAAGGGCGGAAATGATGTTCATGTTTATCTCTATTCCAATTTTCTGTACAGGTTCCGAGACTCTCGGAACTGAGGTGATGAAAAACTTTTTTTTTATGTGTGTATTTCCCAATAATTTTGCACGAATTATACCTTTAAGTGGTATTCTGTACGATTAAATTGAAAAAAAGGTAGAAAGAACTCCGTGGACAGGTTTTGAATCCGTACCACCAGTGTGGAGCTGCGAACTGTGTCCGCTGCGCTGCACTCACTTAATGGGGACAAGTTATAGATGTAGGGGGTACGTGTAAAACTGTAATATCGGCGTTCTAGGAAGCTCGAAAGATATCGCACATAATCAGCGGAGGAAATCACTAGCGAGTTTCAAAGTGCTACCTGCAGGCCAGCCAGCACAGTGACTGTGCGTAGAGAGTTAAAAAGAATGGGGTACATCAGTCGGGCACCTCGTAAGCCACACATTTTTGTAGTCAGTCCTAAGCGACGCTTGGGGTGGTGTAAAGAGCGAAAACGATAGACAGTGGATGACTGGAAACGAGTGTTCTGAAGTGATGAATCACTCTATACCCTACGGCGATCCGATGGAAGGGTTGGGTTTGGTGAATGCTTGGAGAACGTTACCTGCCATCAAGTTTATGGCCAGCAGTAGAGTACGTAGGAGGTGGTGTTACGGCTTTGGAGGTGTTTTTCGAGGTTACAAAGTGATCCCCCTACTGAGCTTAAGAACATGCGCTTAAGTACACGCTGAATGAGGAAGAATACGAACACATTTTACGACATTGTGTAGGCCTACTGCGTACAGTAGAAGAACAGATCAGATACGACGGTTGTTTGCATCAGCATGACAAAGCACCCTGTCATGAAGTAGCATCTGTGAGAACGGTTTGTTGGCAGTAACATTCCCGCACAGAGCCCGACCTGAACCCAATGGAACACCTTTGGGATGAGTTAGAACGTCGACTTAGCTCCAGACTCCAGCGTCCCACATCACTACATACTCTGGTTTCGGCTCTCGAGGAGTAGTGGGCTGCCATTCCTCAACAGGCATCCAGGTTCTTCACTGAACGTGCCTCCATCAAAGTTCGAACCGTCATAAAGGCGAAGGGTGGGCACAGTCGAAATTTATGTCCACTAATAGGTGTCCTGATGCTTTTGATCAGATTGTGTACATGTGTACCATGCCGTGGTGCTGCCGTACACACTCGGTCGCTGCTGGAATTACTGAAATGATTACTACATGAGATTAATTTGAGACCGCACTATCCGTTGCGAACGTAAACAACTTTGAATTCGAACTAAAAAGATTTATTTACGTTTGCATTTCACGTCCCATAAAATGTCCCATACGTAATCTTCTCAAACACTGACCCTCTCATAGATTTCTGTTGTTGCTCTGGTCTTCAGTCCAAAGACTGCTTTGATGCAGCTCTCCATGCTACTCTATCCCGTGCAAGCCGATCAACTACTGCAACCTACATCCTTCTGAATCTGTTCAGTGTATTCATCTCTTGGTCTCCCTCTACAATTTTTACCCCACAGGCTTCCCTCCAGTACTAAACTGGTGATTCCTTGATGCCTCAGATCTTATCCTACCAATAGATGCCATTTTCTAGTCAGGTTGTGCCACAAATTTCGCTTCTCATCAATTTTATTCAATACCTTCTCATTAATTACATGATCTATCCATCTTATCTTCAGCATTCGTCTGTAGCACCACATTTCCAAAGCTTCCATTCTCTTCATGTCTGCACTGTTTGTCGTTCATATTTCACTTCCATACCTGGCTACACTCCATAAAAATACTTTCAGAAAGGACTTCCTGAACTCGATGTTAACAAATTTCTCTTCTTCAGAAACGCTTTCCTTGCCATTGCCAGTCTACATTTTATATCCATTCTACTTCGACCATCATGAGTTATTTTGCTGCCCAAAGAGCAAAACTCATTTACTACTTTAAGCTTCTCGTTTCCTAATGTAATTCCCGCAGTATCACCCGATTTAATTCGACTACATTCCATTATCCTCGATTTGATTTTGTTGACGTTCATCTTATATCCTCCTTTCAAGACACAATCCATTCCGTTCAGCTGCTCTTCCAGGTTCTTTGCTGTCTCTGACAGAATTACAATGTCATCGGCGAACGTTAAAGTTTTTATTTCTTCTCCATGGATTTTTAATTCCTACACCGAATTTTTCTTTTGTTTCCCTTACTGTTTGCTCAATACACAGATTGAATAACAGCGAGGATAGACTACCATCCTGTCTCACTCCCTTTTCAACTGCTGCTTCCCTTTCGTGCCCCTCGACTCTTATAACTGCCATCTTGTTTCTGTACGAATCGTAAATAAGCTTTCGATCCCTGTAGTTTACCACTACCACCTTTAGCGTTTGAATCAGAGTATTCCAGTCAACATTGTCAAAAGCTTTCTCTAAGTCTACAAATCTTCTCTGGGAAGTCGTAGGGTCAGTATTACCTCGCGTGTTCCTACATTTCTCCGGAATCCAAACTGAGCTCCCCTGAGATCGGCTTCTACTAGTTTTTTTCCATTCTTCTGTAAAGGATTCGTCTTAGTATTTTGCAAATGTGACGTATTAAACTGATAGTTCGTTAATTTTCGCACCTGTCAGCATCTGCGTTCTTTGGAACTGGTATTATTATATTCTTCTTGAAGTCTGAGAGTATTTCGCCTGTCTCGTACATCTTTCTCAGTGGATGGAAGAGTTTAGCTGTGGCTGGCTTTCCCAAGGCTATCAGTAGCTCTAATGGAATGTTGTCTACTCCCGGGGCCTTGTTTCGACTTACGGCTTCCAGTGCGTTGTCAAATTCTTTACGCAGATCATATCTCCTATCTCATCTTCGTCTACGTCCTCTTCCATTTCCATAATATTATTCCCAGGTACATCTCCCTTGTATAGAGCCTCTATATACTCCATCATTCCTGTCTCCCTTCTTTGTTTAGGACTGTTTTTCCATCTAAGCTCTTGATAATCATACAGGTAATTCTGGTTCTTTGCTCTAAACATCTCTTTACTTTTCCTGTATTTCTGTCTTACCTCCATTGATATATGCTTCTGCATCCTTAAATGGAAATGGCTCTGAGCACTATGGGACTTAACTTCTGAGGCCATCAGTCCCCTAGAACTTAGAACTATTTAAACCTAACTAACCTAAGGACATCACACACATCCATGCCCGAGGTAGGATTCGAACCTGCGACGGTAGCGGTCGCGCGGTTCCGGACTAGCGCCTAGAATCGCTCGGCCACCCCGACCGGCTCTGCATCCTTACATTTGTCCTCTAGTCATTCCTGTTTAGCAATTTTGCACTTCTTGTCAATCTCATTTTATAGACGTTTGTATTCTCTTTCGCCTGCTTCATTTATTGCATTGTTATATTTTCTCCTTTCATCGATTAAATTCAATATCTCTGGTGTCCCCCAAGGATTTCTACCAGCCCTCGTCTTTTTACATACTTGATCCTCTGCAGCCTTCACTACTTCAGCTCTCAAAGCTACCCATTCTTCTTCTACTGTATTCCTGTCCCCTATTCTTATCTATCGTTCACTAATGCTCCCTCTGAATCTCTATATAACTTCTGGTTCTTTCGGTTTATCCAGGTCTTATCTTTTTAAATTGTTGCCTTTTTGCAGTTTCTTCAGTTTTAATCTACAGTTCATAACCAATTAATTGTGGTCAGAGTCCACATCTGCCGCTGGAAATGTCTTACAGTTTAAAACCTGGTTCCGAAATCTCGGTCTTACCATTATATAATGAATCTGAAACCTTCCGGTGTCTGCATGCCTCTTCCACGTGTACACTACTGGCCATTAAAATTGCTACACCAAGAAGAAATGCAGATGATAAACGGGTATTCATTGGACAAATATATTATACTAGAACAGACATGTGATTACATTTTCACACAATTTGGGTGCATAGATCCTGAGAAATCAGTACTCACAACAACCACCTCTGGCCGTAATAACGGCCTTGATACGCCTAGGCATTGAGTCAAAAAGGGCTTGGATGGCGTGTAGAGGTACAGCTGCCCATGTAGCTTCAACACGATACCACAGTTCATCAAGAGTAGTGACTGGCGTACTGTGACGAGCTAGTTGCTCGGCCACCATTGACCAGATGTTTTCAATTGGTGAGAGTTCTGGAGAATGTGCTGGCCAGGGCAGCAGTCGAACATTTTCTGTATCCAGAAAGGCACGTACAGGACCTGTAACATGCGGTCGTGCATTATCCTGCTGAAATCTAGGGTTTCGCAGGGATCGAATGAAGGGTAGAGCCACGGGTTGTAACACATCTGAAATGAAACGTCCACTGTTCAAAGTGCCGTCAATGCGAACAAGAGGTGACCGAGTCGTGGTACCCCATACCATCACGCTGGGTGACACGTCAGTATGGCGACGACGAATACACGCTTCCAATGTGCGTTCACCGCGATGTCGCCAAACAAGGATGCGACCGTCATGATGCAGTAAACAGAACCTGGATTCATCCGAAAAAATGACGTTTTGCCATTCGTGCACCAAGGTTCGTCGTTGAGTACACCATCGCAGGCGCTCCTGTCTGTGATGCAGCGTCAAGGGTAACCGCAGCCATGGTCTCCGAGCTGATAGTCCATGCTGCTGCAAACTTCGTCGAACTGTTTGTACATATGGTTGTTGTCTTGCCATCATCCCCATCTGTTGACTCAGGGATCGAGACGTGGCTGCACGATCCGTTACAGCCATGCGGATAAGATGCCTGTCATATTGAGTGCTAGCTATACGAGGCCGTTGCGATCCAGCACGGCGTTCCGAATTACCCTCCTGAACCCACCGATTCCATATTCTGTTAACAGTCATTGGATCAACGCGAGCAGCAATGTCGCGATACGATAAACCGCAATCGCGATAGGCTACAAACCGACTTTTATAAAAGTCGGAAACGTGTTGGTACGCATTTCTCTCCTTACACGAGGCATCACAACAACGTTTCACCAGGCAACGCCGGTCATCTGCTGTTTGTGTATGAGAAATCGGTTGGAAACTTTCCTCATGTGAGTACGTTGTAGGTGTCGCCACCGGCGCCAACCTTGTGTGAATGGTCTGAAAAGCTAATCATTTGCATATCACAGCATCTTCTTCCTGTCGGCTAAATTTCGCGTCTGTAGCACGTCATCTTCGTGGTGTAGCAATTTTAATGGCCAGAAGTGTACAAACTTCTTTCATGATTCTTAAACCAATTGTTAGTTATGATTAAATTATGGTTCAAATGGCTCTGAGCACTATGGGACTTAACATTTGTGGTCATCAGTCCCCTAGAACTTAGAACTACTTAAACCTAACTAACCTAAGGACATCACACACGTCCATGCCCGAGGCAGGATTCGAACCTGCGACCGTAGCGGCCACGCGGTTCCAAACTGAAGCGCTTAGAACCGCACGGCCACACCGGCCGTCATTAAATTATGGTACTTGCAAAATTCTACCAGGCGGCTTCCTCTTTCATTCCTTTCCCCCCAGTCCATATTCACCTACTACTTTTCTTTCTCTTCCTTTCCCTGCTGTCGAATTCTAATCCCCCATGACTTTTAAATTTTCATCTCCCTTAACTATCAGAATAATTTCTTTTATCTCATTGTACATTTCCTCAGTCTCCACGTCATCTGCGGAGCTAGTTGGCATACAAACTTGTACTGCTGTGGTGGGTGTAGGCTTACAAAAACGAAACAGAATGTCGTTTCGAAGTACTAGATGACTCTAAGTAGAATACTCGCATATGGGAAGTTTTTGTTTAATAAATACATTTTCCGATGTTAGTAAAAACCTGGGGACGTGGAAAATAATAAGCTCGACTAATTAAAGACGTAATGTTTTCCAGCTGCATATTTACTTTTGGCCAGTGGGCAAGTAACCACTACATTACTTTTTCATCACCCTGGTACGAGACGGAAAGCACGCTGTTAAGATATAGATATATGATGTGTATTGTTCGAAAAAGCGATATGTTAGACCCAGTTGTAGCGGTAACTGATTTGGTCACGTGTACAATTAGATACAGCAACATTCCAGATTAAAGTGGGGCTCCTTGTTATTGAGCAGTGCAAGCGCGGAAAATGCCCTTGGGAACTTGTTGTTGACCTTATTAAATTTCTGACAGTAAGGACGAAAAAGGATTTGCAGTGCGGGCGACGAAATGTACAGGCATAGTGGGAAACATGGTGCAGAGTGGGGTGGGAATGCAAAGAATAAGCAAAAAAGTGTACACAACAATTACCGCACTGTTGCTACGATTGAATGAGTAATTATGTAACAGTATTATGAACAGTACAAGGCAATATCAACTTCAAACTTCAGAGCCTTTATCAGAGAGAATTGGAAGGCTTACTAAGAAAATTTCTTCTGTGTTTGTAATTTGCCTTTATAGATGGGTCAGAATAAACCAATTTTGTCGGAACAAGATGAAATGGTTAAGAAAAAAAAAGACATTCTTCACTAGAGTTCACGAGAAACTGGAAAGTTACTACAGTGGCCGTCACCAAAATAGGCAGCTTAAGGTCACACCCATCTTCAGCCCCGAAGCACTTCCATTTTTTCGCTCACCAGCTTTGTTCCACATACATATTGTAGTAGCGAAGGAGTTAGCGCCAGGTGTGTGTTTAGCATTCCCGCTGCGGTATGGCGTGATCACCCTGTGATTTCAGTCTACCGTGGAAAGATACAGCGACTTGTGTTTTGTAGAGAACGCAGGAGCAAGGGCCAACGTGTAGTGCTCCACCGATCATTGCGCGACAAGATGTACGAAAAGAAACTAAAATTCTCGTATCTGACGAACTGAAGGTTTTTTTTACTGATATAATTTTGCGCAGATTCATAAAGTGACAGCAAAAGCTTGTGGATTTCGGAGTCGACGGTACGTCTTATAAATACTACTGTAAAACGTGCACAGTCTCCAGGTGTGAGCACGTAGAGATGTAAACGAGAACGGATATCTGAGGACTTTGACGATTTTAAATTAATGTTAGTGTGTAGAACTGTGCTTCGTTGTTACTACAGTGG
Source organism: Schistocerca cancellata (assembly GCF_023864275.1). Classification (NCBI taxonomy): domain Eukaryota; kingdom Metazoa; phylum Arthropoda; class Insecta; order Orthoptera; family Acrididae; genus Schistocerca; species Schistocerca cancellata. The sequence goes on from NC_064626.1 coordinate 1,086,045,854, forward strand.
AAAGTATCCGATAGCTAGAAAAACACAGAGTGATCTCCGTGAATAATTTAACTAACCTAGCTCAGAGACCTCCGTTCTTCGTCTTCTTCGCTCGCTTTCACTCGCTATTTTCGCTTCAGAAAATTTAACGATGGACGAAAAATTTTAACGGAACGTGGAGAGATTGCAAAGAGATTGTTGTGTTTTGCTCCCCTTGTGGGAATACCCTGCGCTGCCTGTTTCTTGAGCATAAAGACTGTCAGTGCTGCTCCATGTGAATACATTTACCAGTCAGTTGTACACATAAAAAATAACATTGGCAATTATTGCACAAACAGCTCTGTGCATGACCATGCAACAAGAGATAGATTCAACTTACATTTACCAAGAAGAAATAAACATAAAACTCAAAACAGCATTTTCTACCAAGGAATAAAACTGCACAATAAATTGATAAAAGAGATTAGAGAAATTGCAAAAATACACTTATTTCAAAAGGCAGCTAAAACGTATCTGTTATGCAATACATTTTATACAGTGAAGGATTACTTAGATAAAACAGAGTACGGGTTTGATAAAAAACTGTATACAAATAAAAATTAATAATAATGATTATAAACATCCTACATTCCACATAACACCTTCACTTTACGTTTTTTCCTTCTTTTTTCCTGTCTAGAAATACTTACCTCCAAGCTATGCATAGCACAGTACCAACACCAATTCCTCTTTCTGAACTCAACATCTCACTCATTATGGACGGATGCTGACTCAGTTTTTCAGGATAGCAAATGGGAAGTTGCGGTACAGAAAGTGGCCCAGAGATCACCAGTGTGTGTGTGTGTGTGTGTGTGTGTGTGTGTGTTTGTGTTTGTGTGTGTAGTGAGTGAAGTGTTATGAAACAACACGTGTATAGTGTGTGCATTGACTGATAGTGAGATGTGAGTGAACAGTGTGGCATTACATTATTTAATAAGTTATCCGTAAAAAAGGTATTGTATACCAGGAGTAAATCTAATGATTGTCTCTAACTAGAAGTCTGTAAATATACAGGGTGTTACGATAAGGTACGGCCAAACTTTCAGGAAACATTCCTCACACACAAAGAAAGATAATATGTTATGTGGACATGTGTCCGGAAACGATTACTTTCCATGTTAGAGCTCATTTTATTACTTCTCTTCAAATCACATTAATCGTGGAATGGAAACACACAGCAACAGAACGTACCAGCGTGACTTCACATACTTTGTTACAGGAAATGTTCAAAATGTCCTCCGTTAGCGAGGATACATGCATCCACTCTCCGTCGCATGGAATCCCTGATGCGCTGGTGCAGCCCTGGAGAATGGCGTATTGTATCACAGCCGTCCACAATACGAGCACGAAGAGTCTCTACATTTGGTACCGGGGTTGCTTAGACAAGAGCTTTCAAATGCCCCCATAAATGAAAGTCGTTGAGGTCAGGAGAACTTGGAGGCCATGGAATTGGTCCGCCTCTACCAATCCATCGTCACCGAATCTGTTGTTGAGAAGCGTACGAACACTTCGACTGAAATGTGCAGGAGCTCCATCGTGTATAAACCACATGTTGTGTCGTACTTGTAAAGGCACATGTTCTAGCAGCACAGGTAGAGTATCCCGTATGAAATCATGATAACGTGCTCCATTGAGCGTAGGTGGAAGAACATGGGGCCCAATCAAGACATCACCAACAATGCCTGCCCAAACGTTCACAGAAAATCTGTGTTGAGGACGTGATTGCCCAATTGGGTGCGGATTCTCGTCAGTCCACACATGTTGATTGTGAAAATTTACAATTTGATCACGTTGGAATGAAGCCTCATCCGTAAAGAGAACATTTGCACTGAAATGAGGATTGACATATTGTTGGATGAACCATTCGCAGAAGTGTATCCGTGGAGGCCAATCAGCTGCTGATAGTGCCTGCACACGCTATACATGGTACGGAAACAACTGGTTCTCCCGTAGCACTCTCCATACAGTGACGTGGTCTACGTTACCTTGTACAGCAGCAACTTCTCTGGCGCTGACATTAGGGTTATCGTCAACTGCACGAAGAATTTCCTCGTCCATTGCAGGTGTCCTCGTCGTTCTAGGTCTTACCCAGTCGCGAGTCACAGGAATGTTCCGTGCTCCCTAAGACGCCGATCAATTGCTTCCGACGTCTTCCTGTCGGAACACCCTCGTTCTGGAAATCTGTCTCGATACAAACGTACCGCGCCACGGCTATTGCCCCGTGCTAATCCATACATCAAATGGGCATCTGCCAACTCCGCATTTGTAAGCATTGCACTGACTGCAAAACCACGTTCGCGATGAACACTAACCTGTTGATGCTACGTACTGATGTTCTTGATGCTAGTACAGTAGAGCAGTAAGTCGCATGTCAACACAAGCGCCGAAGTCAACATTACCTTCCTTCAATTGGGCCAACTGGCGGTGAATCGAGGAAGTACAGTACATACTGACGAAACTAAAATGAGCTCTAACATGGAAATTAAGCGTTTCCGGACACATGTCCACGTAACATCTTTTCTTTATTTGTGTGTGAGGAATGTTTCCAGGAAGTTTGGCCGTACCTTTTTGTAACACCCTGTATGTGTATACGTATTAGCTTATTTTAAATTGATGTAAACTTGTAAATACTTTGACATGTCCTATATCTTTGTAAAAAGAGATCTGCCGATGAATAAAACTACTACTACTACCGCTACGCTGGCCAGGTCTTCTGTTTGCTTTGCCGAGTGTTACGTGTGTTGCTTGTACATACTTTCCTTAAATTTATGTGACAGGAAGTTTTCAAGCGGCACATAATTTTGTTAGTTATGGGTTATTTCTGAACTGAGTGTTACTTTGGGTTGTGTCCAGGTACTGCTTGGAAGTGCCTAACGGCAAATTGTTGCAAAGTAAGTACAATGAAGTATGATACTATGCAGCCAAGATGAATCAACATCAAATAATATATATTAACATACCTCCACCCTACTCGTTCTTTTTTCAAATATTTTTTATGCATACTTCACTACTAGCCAGTTCATAACCTGGTTAAAGACAAGATAAAAAACCCTTTTCACTGCATAAGACTTAAGAATCATACTAAAACATATCAAGAGTAAACTTGCACTACACGCTTACAAAAAGAAGAAAGTATCATACATTTCTGTGTGAGGCTGTCTAGGTATAGAAACATAAAAAGAGCGACAGCATTGATTTTAAACTGAACAAGCTGTGGTGCAGAAGGCACTCATTCATGACTATTCCGAAGGGGGAAAAGCAGAAAGTAAGTTCTAAAATTATGGAATCAGGAAACAAAAGAAACTGCTAAAGAGGAGAGGCAAGGTATATAGGTGGCTTAACACATGCGCGAGGGATATGACAGGCCCGTGACTTCACCGGGCAAGGTGGCCACTGATGTGTGTTCAAGGTGGTGAGTGTTTCTTCCGGCATGTAGCAGTGCACTCGAGCCACTGTGATGGCAAAGGTCTCGCGTGATGTTCTCTTGCTGATTGCTGTGATTTTGCATGAAGGAGAGGAAAACAAGTGAAAAAACAGAACTGTGTCTCTCACGCCCGGATAAATAGAGGAACAGAAGGAGAATTCGCGACTCTGTACAGTGAAGTGATGGGCGATGGAGAAATGTTTTATCAATATTTCAGAACGGCATAAAATTCGCTCAACTTACTATTCCACAAGTTGGAAGGTCATCTGAAAAAGCGAAACATAAACTGAAGAAAGGCAGTCATTACAAGCGAACAGCTAGCTATCTGCTTGAGGTATAATACGAGGGCTATCCATAAAGTACATTACGTTTTGGAACTAAAAATAAATAAAGTATTGGAAATTTTTTTTATTATATACAGATGAAAGCCACACCTCAATACTACTTTTATACATAGTTGCCATTTAAATTAAGGCACTTATCGTAGCGATGGACGAGGTTGGAAATTCCTTCGTCGTAAAATTCGGCCGCCTGCGCCTTCAACCACGTGGTTACCTCTTCTTGAAGCTGTGTGTCGTCATCAAAACGCTGCATAGCCAGCCACTTCTTCATTGCTGGGAATAAGTGGAAGTCGCTCGGTGCCAGGTCGGGACTGTACGGCGGATGAGGAAACAACACCCACTTAAAAGATTCGAGAACTTCACGAGTGGCATTTGCCGTGTGGGCCCGGGCGTTTTCGTGAATCAGCAAGATCTTTGAGCCCAACTGTCCCCTGCGCTTGTTTTGTATTGCTCTTCTGAGGTTGTGCAGAGTTTGGCAATACCTTTGAGAGTTTATTGTAGTGCCACAAATATCGTATTTCTATCGGGTTACTGATTAACCACGTGGTTGAAGGCGCAGGCGGCCGAATTTTACCACGAAGGAATTTCCAAGCTCGTCCAACGCTACGATGAGTGCCTTAATTTAAATGGCAACTATGTAGAAAAGCAGTATTTAAGTGTGGCTTTCATCTGTATATAATAAAAAAAATTTCCAATACTTTATTTATTTTTAATTCCAAAATGTAATGTACTTTGTGGATAGCCCTCGTATAATTAACACACAAAAGAATAATAGTAAACTATGCAGTTTATTGGTAATTATATACCTGAAATCGACATTCGTCCACCATCGCTAATCAAAACATACACACAATAAAAGCAAGTATGTTCCATATATATTACCGATGCGAAAGTTTGTGTGTGAGTATGTTTGTTACTCCTTCACGCTGAAATGGCTTCGGAAGAAATTTGGAGTGGAATTAGTTTATACCCTGAATTAACACATAGGCTACTTTTAAAAGTGTGTACCACAAGGTATTTATTGATTTAAGAAAATAACGCAAAATGTGGAGCAATAATTGCTCTTGGGAAAAAGTTGTATACTTTTTGACTTTTGAAGTGTTATTTGTCGATTCAACGTAGTGAATACAATGCTTATACAATGCTCAAAGTGTTTACTCAATTTTTCTATACAAATCCGTTGCGTTTTAGCAGCTGAGCGTCAGGCGTATGTAGCTTCTGAGACGCTTGAAGGCTCACAACTATTGTATCATTTAAATGCTGTACAACAGAGAGAGACGTCGCGTCTTTATGTGTATAACGTGGTAGGCTTTTAGTGAGGCTGGATTTGATTGTGATATGCGAGCGTATTCGCTGATAACAGGCACACATGTGAGGGCAGATGAGGCTTTTCCATGTACAAATATTGTAAAATTTGATCTACACCGACTGAGAAGTTGCTTATTTTCCTTCTTCTTCGATTATGTTTGGTACTTCTTCATGTTGAAGCAGCTGGACTGATTTTGATGAACTTTGGAATGGAGACAGCCTATAACCTGAATTAACACGTAGGCTACGCATTATTCCGAAAAAAAAATAACTGTTCCCACGGGATAATGAATATATTACAGTAGGTTTCTGGCTCTCCATACGTACCAGGACAAGTATGGTTTTTTCCGTGCTAAACATGTCGCAAACAGTCGTGAAATTACTCGCTTTCCTGGCACATTTTGTAATTCGCTACTCGGTCTCATGAATTTTTTGCCCTTAACTAAACGAATGGATTGTGAGCGACTTATATTCTGTCAGCTTTTCCCGACGTCTCAAAATATGGTGCTATTTCCCAATGTCGCACGGTTTCCTGGGCCGCAAGTGGCTTATGCATCAGTACCTCCAAGAATAACTTTTGTGATGGCACATACGCATGGGTAGTGAGTTTCGGCATTAACATTTCTTGATAAATAAGTGTTTAACCACTGGTAACACCGAGGGGCGCCGCTCTTGGTAAGACTATGAAAGAAATAAGAATCCGATATACACTCCTGGAAATTGAAATAAGAACACCGTGAATTCATTGTCCCAGGAAGGGGAAACTTTATTGACACATTCCTGGGGTCAGATACATCACATGATCACACTGACAGAACCACAGGCACATAGACACAGGCAACAGAGCATGCACAATGTCGGCACTAGTACAGTGTATATCCACCTTTCGCAGCAATGCAGGCTGCTATTCTCCCATGGAGACGATCGTAGAGATGCTGGATGTAGTCCTGTGGAACGGCTTGCCATGCCATTTCCACCTGGCGCCTCAGTTGGACCAGCGTTCGTGCTGGACGTGCAGACCGCGTGAGACGACGCTTCATCCAGTCCCAAACATGCTCAATGGGGGACAGATCCGGAGATCTTGCTGGCCAGGGTAGTTGACTTACACCTTCTAGAGCACGTTGGGTGGCACGGGATACATGCGGACGTGCATTGTCCTGTTGGAACAGCAAGTTCCCTTGCCGGTCTAGGAATGGTAGAACGATGGGTTCGATGACGGTTTGGATGTACCGTGCACTATTCAGTGTCCCCTCGACGATCACCAGTGGTGTACGGCCAGTGTAGGAGATCGCTCCCCACACCATGATGCCGGGTGTTGGCCCTGTGTGCCTCGGTCGTATGCAGTCCTGATTGTGGCGCTCACCTGCACGGCGCCAAACACGCATACGACCATCATTGGCACCAAGGCAGAAGCGACTCTCATCGCTGAAGACGACACGTCTCCATTCGTCCCTCCATTCACGCCTGTCGCGACACCACTGGAGGCGGGCTGCACGATGTTGAGGCGTGAGCGGAAGACGGCCTAACGGTGTGCGGGACCGTAGCCCAGCTTCATGGAGACGGTTGCGAATGGTCCTCGCCGATACCCCAGGAGCAACAGTGTCCCTAATTTGCTGGGAAGTGGCGGTGCGGTCCCCTACGGCACTGCGTAGGATCCTACGGTCTTGGCGTGCATCCGTGCGTCGCTGCGGTCCGGTCCCAGGTCGACGGGCACGTGCACCTTCCGCCGACCACTGGCGACAACATCGATGTACTGTGGAGACCTCACGCCCCACGTGTTGAGCAATTCGGCGGTACGTCCACCCGGCCTCCCGCATGCCCACTATACGCCCTCGCTCAAAGTCCGTCAACTGCACATGCGGTTCACGTCCACGCTGTCGCGGCATGCTACCAGTGTTAAAGACTGCGATGGAGCTCCGTATGCCACGGCAAACTGGCTGACACTGACGGCGGCGGTGCACAAATGCTGCGCAGCTAGCGCCATTCGACGGCCAACACCGCGGTTCCTGGTGTGTCCGCTGTGCCGTGCGTGTGATCATTGCTTGTACAGCCCTCTCGCAGTGTCCGGAGCAAGTATGGTGGGTCTGACACACCGGTGTCAATGTGTTCTTTTTTCCATTTCCAGGAGTGTATTTGTTATTTTAAGTAAGTGCAGGGTTGTTGAGACAAATAATCCATTTAGACATTCAACTGAATTACGACTCTTACATAAAACTGCGGCTATAACTACATATAGTACTTTCTTTAGCTTGGTATTTATTCGGCAGGAGTATGAAAATACTTTGGAATGAATGACTGTACAGAGTGGCCGCTTGACTCCGATCAGTAGACGGTGTTTTTTGATTTTCATAGAGGGACGAGAACTCCCTGCAGGAGAATACAGTTCAGAGTATATCGGTACAGAATATTTTGACTTGTAGCCGACTCCAGAATACTGCTGACGGTCAATCAACATTTTAAAATCATATTTCTGAACGGCAGAAAATATACGAGGGCGCCCTGAAACGTAATGCCTCCGAATTTTTTATTCTGTTCTCAATATCATTTGAGTCATTACATGTGGTGCATATTACTCGGTCGACTTTCCTAACTTGGCCTCATCCGTTTTTTATCTCTTCCCAAAACTTAATAGCACCTTGTAACGCCGGAAATGCATATCCTCCTATTTCCATCTATTGTGCTACAAATCTTTTCTTAATTTGGTACCTGAAGATATGACATTTCTGTGTCTTTATATATTGTAATTGTTTTACAATTTGTATATATATATTTATGCATGTATGTCGATGTATAATTGGTTTGTTTTGTAAATATTATTTGTATTTTTACGCTGGGTCTGGCTTAGGGAAAACCATGCTATCGAACGATTACATCGATAGGTCGTGTGGAGAACCAAAGTGTTTAGGATCGTGGGAGTGTTAACTCCGCCGCGTGGAGCGCGGGTAGAACAGGGTCTGGCTGGAGTAGGGTGGTGGAGCAGGTGCGTTGAGTGACGCTCCCACGAGTTGCCGCGCTTTCAGGATTTGGCAGCATGTAATTGCGCTGGACTTGCTATGATAGTTTCTGGCACGGTGTCGCGGACGGGAAACATTAGCTGGCGCACATCAAGAGCCCGTTTCGCCTGGTGACCGTGTCGGGAAGAAGGCGCACCAACATCCAGCTTGTGCAACAGCGACGACCGAGAAGAAGTGATTGTCGCCACCTCCTCGATCGACGACTTCAAATTCAATCAACCAACAAGGAAGACTGAAAGCACGTAAAGTTTTAGAACTGTACGGCAGACCTCAGCTTTTCAAACTGTTCCTTTGTCATCACTAAAATACAGCAACTTAGCATGAACCTTTGTTGCTCATTGTCCCAACTGCATTACCAAGCAGGGCCCCTTCCTTTTCCGAAATGAACCCGAGTGTCGTTGAAATTCAAACGCCAGCATTAAAGTAATATCGTTCCATTTCACTGCTTTAATTTCAAAGTTCAGTTAAAGTATTCATAGCTGGCTACAATAACCAAACAGAATTATATTTAGATTACACAAGCACAAATTAAGAGTGCGAGTTTTGTTACCATATTTTAGCTTACCTGTGACTGCAGCTCAGCTTGGTACGTACTAAATTTTACTATTGTTAATTGTTCAAAATCATTTAATTCAAGTTCAAAGTTAAATCTCTTATTTCTAAATTGCTTAGATTCAAGTTGCTTTTGAGATGATTGTTGAGGTAGCCCTAGACTAATCTTATTTTACTTAATTTCGTAGTGTTTCAGAAACAAAGTTCTCTATTAATTTCAGTAATTAAATTAACTTTCAGTTTTTCGGTTTTCTTAATTCTTTTATTAAATTAAGTCAGAGTGTAGCGAAATTTATCACTTCTGACAAATATTCAGTTTTCATACAACACGTGTCAACCTTCAGTTGCCACGCTTTTAGTGCTAATTATATGTGCATTAACCTTGCTTTTCCAGTTATTATAGTAGTTGTCCATAGGACTGGCGACCGTAATTTTCCCCAAATCTCAAATATCTAATTAACGCCAGTTAATTGTTAACGTAACGACCGCACATTTACTTTCTTTATTAACTTTACCCTTTTTCAAAATTAATTTCCACCAATTTCATTTGCGTTTTTCCTTTCATTTAGATGTAACCCTTCCTCCCTCTTTACCGACAGATTAACTTCGGCGACAGTTGCTTTTCCCAAATTACCATTAGGTACACGCGGTTTAATTTTTCCCTGTCATTAAGGTCGATAAGTGAGGGGGAGGTTACAACCTTCGATGACTTCACTTTGATAGTGATGAAGGAATGCAAGCAGAGGTGAGGTTCTGTCTCCGTCAACAAAGTCAAACATTCCACATTGACGGTGTCAACAAACTGGTCTCTCGTTGGGAGAAATGTGTCCGTCGCCAGGGTAGAAATAAATATGTAGACATGGAGAATGAAGTTGTAGAGTGTTAATAAAGTTTGTTTGATTTAAAAAGCTTCAAGTAGTTTACGCAAAAAAATTCTGAGGCATTACTTTTCAGCACGCCCTCGTATCTGCTTTGACGTAATGCCAGAAGATGGGGTAACGGGATGTAGTGGAAGTGATAAAGAGCAGCGCATACTTTCATGCTTTTTAATGAGATACTCCATTACAGTAGCAACGACAATTTTTCGGAGAGTGGAGATTGACACCAGCTGTTTTTTCTTTCTCTCTCTTTGGTTGCATAACACACTAAATAGAGCCTGATGGTTTTGGATTGTGTGGAGCGGGTCTTTGTGATTCTACAGTTACAGGATTATTGGCTTCTGTTGTACAGTCTTGGCTTCTTGTTTTTCGCATGATGCTGATTCATTGCCGCTAAGACCACTTGTGAAGTGATCATTTGTTATACCTCTCCTCGAAGAATTTCTTCAATAGCTCACTTCTCCGAATGTTTATAAAATTTCACATTTTTGCTCGTTTGGCCATCTCAGTTTTAGTTTTCTTCGAGGAGCTCATGAAATTTCTTACAATATTTCCCCATCTACTTTTGCAGGAAAGCCCTGAAACATAAAAGAACTCATTTTAGGTACTTGAAGTTCCTGTATTCTCAATACTCCACCGAAGTCAATTATGTATCCCTATTTCCCATATTTTCGAGATATATGGCCACTAGAGGCGAACTAAACGCGGTTTCTGTTTGTTAGCGCATGGGGCATAGCAGGGTTCACAAGATCATACGAGAAATATGCTAGATAAAAACATACAAAATTGTGGACAAATTGACGCCTATTGAAACAGAAAAAAGGTGGAACATCGCTAAGGATTTTTAATAAATGTTGAATTTTCCTAACAGTTTAGAAGCTTTCGATGGGAAACATGTTACTATTCAGGCTCCTTCGAACACTACATCACCATTTTTCAATTACAAAAAGACATTCTCCATAATTCTGTTGAGGCTTGTAGGTGCTCTATGTAAGTAATTTATACGTAACTGCATAAATATATACGAGTTTAAGTACCAGTTGCTTTTGTTTCAGCCGGCGGCTGTGACCGAGCGGTTCTAGGCGCTTCAGTCTGGAACCGCGCGACTGCTACGGTCGCAGGTTCGAATCCTGCCTCGGGCATGGATGTGTGTGATTTATTTAGGTTAGTTAGGTTTAAGTAGTGAAAGGTGGCTACACTGAGCCACAGCGCCAAAAATCGCGCCAGAGAGAGTATTGTTTCGCCGCCTCCACTGGCAGTGCGTGTTGAGAGGTAGCGGCAGGCAGTTCTTGCCGGGAAGTTGTGGTGGACACTGCGTGTAGTTGAAGTTAGAGTGAGATGTGGTAGTGCAGAGTGTTGTTCCATGTTTTATGCAGTGGTTTGATGGGAGAGATAGCAGATGTTGATCCAATGGAGATATTGTAATGATCTGAGTGCTTTTCGTCAATATAAATTAAGGTAACTAACTACTGTTCTTTATTTTCTTATTATTTGTGTGTCCTGAATAATGCTTCATTACAGGTTCAGTCAACAAAGCATCTGACGTGTGTTCTTGTATTAGAGTGTAATTCTGGGTTTCTTGCACAATTATAGTATTTCTAATTTTCTTTTATCATGTCAGTATAAATGATATTTAAAAATTCTTGTCTTGTTGAAGAAGAATCGTGCCAGATGTACGTTGAGTCATACTACCACATACAGAACAGCTACACTTGTGCTTGTTGTTTCGTAGGTTTTATAGTTGCTGGGGACTTAATTAATTAATTGTATTAACTGAAATTTTCTTACATTCTTTGTTGTCATTCTATGCAGTCAGATAGCGTAACAATTAGTTGTCAGGGCCAGCCGGTTACGAGACTTGCGTAATCGGACATACAGCTACTAAAATTATTTGCATTTCATTTTATTAAGCCCCCATGCACGCAGAAGATTCCAGGTTCGTATCCTGGCAGGGTCGCCACGTGCATGGGGGCTTAATAAAATGAAATGCAAATAATTTTAGTAGCTGTATGTCCGATTACGCAAGTCTCGTAACCGGCTGGCCCTGACAACTAATTGTTACGCTATCTGACTGCATAGAATGACAACAAAGAATATAAGAAAATTTCAGTTAATACAATTAATTAATTAAGTCCCCAGCAACTATAAAACCTACGAAACAACAAGCACAAGTGTAGCTGTTCTGTATGTGGTAGTATGACTCAACGTACATCTGGCACGGTTCTTCTTCAACAAGACAAGAATTTTTAAATATCATTTATACTGACGTGATAAAACAAAATTAGAAATACTATAATTGTGCAAGAAACCCAGAATTACACTCTAATACAAGAACACACGCCAGATGCTTTGTTGACTGAACCTGTAATGAAGCATTATTCAGGACACACAAATAATAAGAAAATAAAGAACAGTAGTTAGTTACCTTAATTTATATTTACGAAAAGCACTCAGATCATTACAATATCTCCATTGGATCAACATCTGCTATCTCTCCCATCAAACCACTGCATAAAACATGGAACAACACTCTGCACTACCACATCTCACTCTAACTTCAACTACACGCAGTGTCCACCACAACTTCCCGGCAAGAACTGCCTGCCGCTACCTCTCAACACGCACTGCCAGTGGAGGCGGCGAAACAATACTCTCTCTGGCGCGATTTTTGGCGCTGTGGCTCAGTGTAGCCACCTTTCATATGCCCTTCCTCCACGGGCTAGAATTTGATGGTATTTTTGCCAGCATTGGTGGTGAAAATACCACCAAATTCGTCAAAAAAAATACAGACAAAATAAAAGACAATATTAATACGTAAATATCATATAACTAGATAAAATTTTGGCTTTGCACTGACCTTTCAATAGCCTAATATATAAAATACACTAAGCAATACAAATTCTTTCATACATGTGACTTTACATAATAGTTTACAGAAATATCATGTGGTTAAACAATTCAATCGATAACGTCAGCAATGACGAATATGAGCAGGTAAGAGTCTTATAACTTTTCACAAACAGTAATACACAAAAAATCAGTTAATACAAATATTCACAACACGTAGTTCACAGTTCCAGCAATAGCACCCAGCACTGTTGAATAGGTGCTGACAGCAACAAGTGACATCATCTCAGTAGAAGCAGTCCATCAGTGGCACCCAGCATTGTGGAACAGGTGCAGACTCCAACAGGTGACATCATCTCAGTAGAATCAGTCCATCAGTGGCACTCAGCATTGTGGAACAGGTACAAACAGCAACAGGTGACATCATCTCAGTAGAATCAGTCCATCAGTGGCACCCAGCATTGTGGAACAGGTGCAGACTCCAACAGGTGACATCATTTCAGTAGAATCAGTCCATCAGTTGCACCCAGTAATGTTGCGTAGGTGCAGACAGCAAGATGTAACATCATTTCAGTAGAAGCAGTTCATCAGTGGCACCCAGCATTGTGGAGTAGGTTCAGACTCCAACAGGTGACACCATTTCAGTAGAAGCAGTCCATCAATGGCACCCAGCAATGTTGAGTAGGTGCAGACTCCAACAGGTGACATCATTTCAGTAGAAGCAGTCCATCAATGGCACCCAGCAATGTTGAGTAGGTGCAGACACCAAGAAGTGACTTCATTTCAGTAGAAGCAGTCCATCAGTGGCACCCAGCAATGTTGAGTAGGTGCAGACAGCAAGAAGTAACATCATTTCAGTAGAAGCAGTTCATCAGTGGCACCCAGCAATGTTGAGTAGGTGCAGACAGCAAGAGGTGACATCATTTCAGTAGAAGCAGTTCATCAGTGGCACCCAGCATTGTGGAGTAGGTTCAGACTCCAACAGGTGACATCATTTCAGTAGAAGCAGTCCATCAATGGCACCCAGGATTGTGGAACAGGTGCAGACTCCAACAAATGACATTAAACAACTATCACTGATCACACTGTTCCTCACCACAAATTAAACATGTCCTAGTGGCACCAATCATGTAGAAAAAGTACAAGTAACAGTCCATAATTTCATCATTACTCAGACAGTTCAAGCATGAACAATAGTTTGAATACACTTACAAATGCTTTTACAATGCTCTTACACTACACATACAAATCATAACAAACACACAAATGATATCAGATAATTGTCATATTACTATTACAATACACAAACATTAGTAAACCTATAATATTTATGGGTGTCAGTGCAAGCCACTACAAACAAATAAAATAATATTTAGGAGATAGGTGGGTAGGATTAGGAAAGGAAAACACACAAAACACACTCACTCATCTTTCATCCACATTAAGTACTACTGTGTAATTGTATAGTGTTAACTGTCTGAATCCACTTCTGTCAAATTTCATGTTCATCATGTGTATCAAGTAGTAGTGACAGCAATGTATAACAGTCAATAATTGTTAAGTCAACGTCATAGTCATCATGTCAAGACCAATGTTTGCCAAGCCAGATCAAAATGTATGGTTGCTGAACAACTGTCAGTGTGCCAAGATATGCAATGCTTCCTCTCTCCAAAAAAAAGTACATACTGCTTAGTGATTTAACAAAGTGTGTGTAGACAATCTTCCTTCCATTTTAGTGTTCTAGTCTGCTATCTTCATCCTCCTTGTTCCATATAGACCAACAACAAAAAAAATATGCACCTCACTTACTTACTTCTTATCCACCAAAGCTTCAATCAACTTCATATAATCTCAATACCTCAATAATACCTCTTCAATACGTCGACATATAAACCTTATTGCCAGTATCATTTACCTTACCTCTTGTCCACAAAAACTCCAATATTACCAATATCATTTCACTTCCATAACAACTCTTTCCTCAAGTCAGTTTCGTCGAACAAGTACAGATAAAATCCTAATGCAAACCTCCTTATCCCATACAATCCGAAGACACACTGTCAACACACAACCTCTGTGTACTCCATCTGACCAAAATCTTCTACTCATTATAAACTATAAGCAAAGAATGCATACATGACCTCTAACAGACTTAGTTCGAATAACTCTCAGTAATTAAGTACGATTACGGAGTGTGAATGATCCTAATGTTTCACAGTGTGTACACCACCTCAAGGATTATGGCAAACAGAAGCAAACATGTGGAGTATTTCTTGTGTCAAGTGTCACTTCCTATTTCAATAGCTCACGAAAAATGCAGTGTAATAACTGTGTTGGTATGTCATGTCGTTAGCTTCCTTCCTATTGGCATACATTTATACAGCTTTCATAAAACCTCTAGCTCATGTGACTTCTATGACGTTTCTTGTACTAAAGTCGCTCGTCGAATTACTGCAGTTCATTTTCTTATGTTAAAATATAAAGCACTGAGCGTAAGCAAAACAAGCAATAGCGAGTAAATATACCAGTAGAGAACAGAATGTCAACAAGTGGATGCAGCACAAATCTTACAACGAGGCTCTGCCAAGCGAACAATCTGTAACTAGTACCATAGTGTAACCTAAACTCTATGTTCATACACAGTATAATAGCATTTCTATATACAAAATTAAAGAGTAGTTGTGACAACTAACAGAAATGTATAAATATGCAATCCATACGCATAGCAGCAAACATATATCTTACGTACTAAACAGATCATTAGCATCGTATCTTAATAAGTAAACATGAAGGCGCAAGCAGATAAATCACAAAGTATAACTTACATACCTAACCACATCAGCACAATTAATCAGGTGACAATTATAATTTAAATAAATAGGCACAGCACGCACCTAATTAAAAATATGACATCAGTGAAAAAGCAGTGCAGCCAAGCGATGCATAATATACACAAGTTACAACTCAATTCATGGATAATCATTGTCAAAATCAGTTAACGTACGCAAGCACGTCGCTTCACAAGTAAATTCATAGAACATGAAATTTAGCACAAAGTATGAATCATGTAATCGCGAGCAGCAAATTACGTCTAAAGTACGTACCTAAGTGGAAATATGTTACCTGAAAAATAAACTCAATTAATAGTTACCTTTTTTAGTTTATTACTTTCTTCTTCGAAATGACATTTTTCCTGAAATTTTCTCGATAGCAAGTAGTCTTAACGTCGGAGACGCACAGAATTTACCTGAAGTTCTTAAATATCTTATAGAACCGTATCCTGAAAAATACTGAACGTTAATAACATAATTTATCAAGTCATTATAGCTTTATACTGAATTTAGTCGGAGAAATTAGACTGTGTATTTATTTACGGCTGTCAGTGCATTCGCACTGAGCGCTCGATCAGCTGCAGGCGCGTGACGTAGGAAGTGATTGTTTGCGGTCAACGACTGCCCTGTGCGGCGCGCAGACTTGACTGTTGCTTTGAGTATACGCCGCCGCCAAAACACAGCGCGGTGTCCTTGTACTCTCCGCATGTTTACATGTAGCTGTTAGTTTCTCACCAGTATGTCATTCTACAAAAATTTTTCAAAAGTATATCATTCCACAAAAATTTTAACGTTAGATATATGATGTATTCCCTTAGAGCGTCGTGATTTAAGAGTTTCTACTTCTACAGTGTTATCATGAATAATTTTGCGAATTCTATATGGGCCGTTATAAAGCAGAAAAAATTTGCGACACAAGCCTTTTCCTTTGTGAGACAAACGGTGAGACTTAATTAACACCTTCTGACCAACTGACAAGATTTTTAAACGACCAGGACGCTTAGCTGATTTCTCTCTTCTAGCAGCCGCAGATGCAATATTTTGTAGAGCCAGGTTGACAACTTCAGAATGCCGCAGTTTCCGTGAAGGCGGAAAAGGAACGATTTCAGAAATGCGATTTGTCGGTGCTTTGTTTTTTAATATCAGTATAGGTGGTAAAGAAGTTGAGTCGTTAGGAAGTTCATTCAGAATGTTTTGAAAAATATGAAGATACTGATCCCAAGTTCTGTGATTCTGATGACAATAAAGACGACACAATTTATTGATTTCCTTCATCCATCTCTCTGAAGCGTTAGATTGGGGGTGAAAAAGTGAAATGAAAATTGGTTTAATTTTACGACGCTGTAGAGTACGAAGCCAAATTTTAGAACGAAACTGTGATCCATTATCTGATATAACCTTATCAACATGACCAACTTCTTTAAGAAAATGTTTGATGAAAGCGTTAGATACTGAACGAGCTGTTGCTTTGCGTAACGGTGTAAAACACACATATTTTGATGTCAACTCCACTGCTACGAAAATGTACGCAAAACCATTAGTAGATCGAACCACTGGACCGAACAAATCAACTGCTGCCATGTCCTTTAATTTTGCTGGAATGATAGGAAACAACGGTGCTCTGTGAGAAACTGTCGGCGGTTTAGCCTTTTGACATAATTTGCATTTGGCAAGAACAAATCGAATACGTTTTTCCATATTATTGAAGTAGCAATTTTCTCGTAATTTATGAAAGCATTTTCTGGGACCAAAGTGTGCATAACTGAAATGCGTATACCAAATCAGCTTATTAACCCACTCATCAGGAATACAAACTAACCAAACAGAGTTGTCGACCGATGTTCGTTTGAAAAGAATGTCATTGCGAACTAAATAATGCTGTCTAATCGCTACGCTTTCCTTTCTCCTCCACTTATCCTTAATGTCCTTCCAGATTGGATCCTTATTTTGCTCCTTAGCGATGTCCTGGAGCGAAGACGAAATAAAGTTCTCAAACGCAACACCTTGAATATACATCAAACAATAATTGTTTTCCTTGCAGTCCCCTTCAGCACTTCGTTTCAAACCCATAGGTGCACGTGATAAAGCATCAGCAACAATATTTGAAGAACCCTGTATGTAAACAATACTAAAATCAAATTCCTGTAGGTACAACGCCCATCGTGACAATCTGCCATGAGTTAATTTTGTTTACATAAGAAATTCCAGAGCTCGATGATCGGTGTAAACCTTAGTATGTCTGCCAAACAAAAATGTGCGAAATTTTGTGAAAGCCCAAACAACAGCCAAAGCTTCAAGTTCCGTAATCGAATAATTCTTTTCTGATTTAGAGAGAACACGACTTCCAAATGCAATAGTCTTTTGTACTACAACTCCGTTTTCTTCTATCTCTTGAAATAAATGTGCACCTAGGCCTTTGTATGATGAGTCCGTTGCCAAACAAAAATCTTTAGATAAATCCGGGTGTGAAAGAAGTGGAGCAGCAACTAAAGCATCACGAAGTTGTTCAAATTCTGACTGAGCTTGCTCATCCCAACACCAATTAGATTTCTTTCCAGATAGTTCACATAAACGAGGTGTGGCCAAATTGTCCAATCTAACAAAACGTCTAAGAAAGTTACAGACACCAAGAAAACTACGAACATCACGTTTTGTGGTAGGAACAGCATAATTACGAATAGCGTCAAGTTTTTCTGGATCAGGAAGAATACCTTCTGTAGAAATAATGTGACCGAGAAATTTCACCTGAGAACGACCAAATTCAGATTTTTCTAAGTTCACCGTAATGCCAACTCTTGCAAAAATACATAACAATGAATCCAAAATTTTGTTGTGCTCACTCCAAGAATGTTTAGCAATAAGAATGTCGTCGACATAAGAAGTAATATTGTCACGAAGATAAACAGGTAAAATTTCATTTAAGCTACGAATGAATGCTGCCGAAGATACAGTAAGTCCAAACGGTAATTTCCGAAACTGGTAACAGTTACCAAAGGCTAAAAAGGCAGTATATTTTCTACAATCAGGGTGGAGTTCTATTTGCCAAAAACTTGCGCGCATATCAATCGTGGATAAAACTTTAATTCCATGAAAATGTTGAAGAAGTTCATCTAAATTTTGTGGACGGTCAGTTTCAGGAATGATGATATTATTTATCTGTCTGGAATCTAGAACCAAACGAATTGACCCATCCTTTTTAAGAACAACGTGTAATGGGCTAGTATAAGGACTGACTGCAGGCTCAATAATGCCCTGATCTAACATGTACTGAAGTTCATTCTTAACCTTCTCTCTGTAAGCCAAAGGAATAGCGTACGTTTTCCCGCGAAATGGTGTGTGTTCTTTTACTTTAAATAAATATTGTAAGCCTTGTATAGTTCCTGTGTGATGACTAAATACTGTAGCATGTGAAGTCAAAATGTGGTGCAGCTCTTCTCTTGCAACGTCATCTGGCACTTCAGCCTTCTTAACCTTTTCATTAATTAATTTTTCGCTATTAATTATATCATCCATCGCGTCGCTGTATCTATTGTCATTGTCATGAATAAACACATTGTCGTCATAATGCTCAACGAAAACATCAGAAGTAAGAAACCTTAAACATTTTGTATCTGACTCAGATCTTGTTAAACACTCGAAAAATTTCAAACATTTCGGCATTCCGGCAACAGTCAAATTCACACTTCCTTCTTTAAAGTTCAAAATTGCCTTATGTGCGTTAAGAAACTCCATACCTAATATAATTTGTGTACTGAGCAATGGAACAATAATAAAATTAGCAGAAAATTCGTATCCTTGACAACTGAAATTTAGGTTGGTCTGTTGTTTAACTTCTACACCTTTTCCAGAAATCGCTCCTCGAATTGTAGTTTTAGAAATAGGTAACACAGGACAGGCAATAGTCCTTTCACATATACGAAAAACTGATTCACTAATGACGTTCAATGGGCTCCCAGAATCTAAAACTGCAGTGAACTTATTCTTACCCACACGTACTTCAATAACAGGATGTAAAAATGCGTCTACATTATTTTCCTTTTCGTCTAACAAAATGTCTCTCATGTCTTCCAGGCGTACGTAGTGTAAGGCCGTAGTGTCATTACTTTCTGAACCGTCTATATTGCTGCCAGAAGCCGAAGCTGCTAGTCATTGTCGATTGTTTGCGTCGCGTCTTTGATTATTCGCGTCATTTCGCGGATCCATTTCTACGATTTGCACTTGTCTCTCCGAAGTTCTGTCACGTGGAGGATGCCAATTAGGTCCCTCCTGTCTGTTAGATACAAATTCTTGGTTGTGTCTGTTATTAAAATTTCTGTTTTCCTGTCTGTCTGCATAACTACTTCTTGTGTAATTTCTACTGTCACTTCTGAAATTATTGTTGTATCTACTACCCGGATTATTTCTGTAGTAAGAATTTCTATTACTGTTTGAATAATTTCTTTCTTGATAATACCGATTACTGTTTCCGTATGATTGATCATTCCGGTACGAATTACCGTTATTATAATTGTCTGTGTAATTTCTGTTAGAACGCCTGTTATTGTCATAAGGCTGGTATCTATTGTCCTGTCTGTTTCGTCTGTCATTCTCAAAATTACCGCTATAACGTCCGTTCCGATCACTGTCCCTTTTCTCTGAAAATCTATCATAATTACTGTTACTGAAAAAATTACAGGTAGTCCCGTCGTCATTGTCGTACTCGAGTTCTTGTAGCAAAGTCTTAAAAGTCTCAATGTCGTCTTTACATCTTCCGGCTAAAGCAATTTGTCTTATGGATTGTGGCAGCTTGGTTAAACAAATGCGAATTAATTCAGTCGGGCTGTAAGGGTTGGAAAGGAACTGATTCTTTCGAATCATGTCTTCAAAATATTCCGCTGGCGTGCGGAATTCAGACTGTTTGAAATTACGCTGCATGATAAGACGGTGTTTGACTCTGTCTTGCGTGTTTTCGGACCAATATGCCGATAGAAATGCATGATAAAAATCATTTAGGCTATTACAATCTCTAATGATTGCGCGCATCCGCGTCGCCGGTTCGTTTTCTAAATACCCACACATAAATTCCAGTTTGTGACTTAGTGGCCAATTTGGTGGAAGTGCGTACATAAATTGATCTAACCATGAACATGGATGTATGTCATTCTTAGAATTGCGGAAGATCTTAAATTTCCGAACAGTCAAAAAGTGTTTATAGTCAAAGTTTTCGCCTCGTGGCGACAAAGACCTACCGCGTTTGTCCCAGTCCCAAGGTCGATTATTGTCAAGTTCGCGCGCCTGGCGATCTCTTGTTGCATCCCGTAAATGAAACAAATTATTTTCTTCAAACCCTTCTGCTATCTGTGATTCTAAATTTCTTCTACTGTCTTTACCTACAATTTCGCCTTCAATTTGTTTCACTTGCTTTCGTAATGCCTCAACTTCCCTTTTAACGCGTTCATTAAATTTTCCTTGATTTTCAACATGTTTACTTATGCTCTGGTACTCTTCGGTTTCTGAAAATGGCAATGGAGCTGTGTCATCTGAATCTCTGTCCCCATTTAAACTAAGATTTGTCAATTTATCTGAAATCTCCTCCACTCTTTCCGATAAATCACCTATTTGTTCTTTCTGTTTATTTACGTCTTCCGTAAGTGTCGCGACTCGGGTTTCGGTATTGTCACCTTTAGTAGTTAACTGTTCACACTGTTGCGTTAAGTTATTTATTCTGTCACTTGGTACGGATTCCTCGATTCTCTCAAATATTTCTTTCTTATCGTGCGCACGTTGTAAATTTAACTCTGAAAATTTCTGTACTATCACGCGATCTTTTTCCTCTTGTTCTCTATCCTGTTCCCTTTGTCTAATCTCTACTGCCATTAATCTATTATTGT
Source organism: Schistocerca cancellata (assembly GCF_023864275.1). NCBI lineage: Eukaryota > Metazoa > Arthropoda > Insecta > Orthoptera > Acrididae > Schistocerca > Schistocerca cancellata. Next base: position 1,086,066,937 of record NC_064626.1, read on the forward strand.
GAGAATTCAAAATCGGTTGTACTTCTTCTTTGATTTCTTTCTTTAATTCATCTTTCATATTTTTGAAACATGTCCCTATTCGTGAATCTAACCGTGTTTCCAAAGTTCCCATCTCTGTTTTTAATTCCGATCCAAACCGTGCTTCCATTGTTCCCATTTGTGATCCCAGTGAGTCTAACCGTGCTTCCATTGTTTCCCTTTGTGAGTCTAACCGTGTTTCCATTGTTCCCATCTGTGTCTTAATTGTCCCTATCTCTGTTTTTAATTCAGATCTAAACCGTGCTTCCATTGTTCCCATTTGTGATCCCAAATTTAATATTGCACTCATCAACTGCTCCGTGTTAAGTTGTTCGAAATTCTTTTCGCCCCTAACATTTCCCACAAAACTAACTTCCTTTTGCATAGCTGTAAGGCTATCTCTGTTCGATACTACTTCAGAATCCTCTATCGTTAACCTCGTATTCTGTGAATTTTCTAATTGAGAAAAATTTTGAAATGGTTCTGGACTATTCTCCCGACTTATTAAATTGTTTTCAACTTCATTATTCATCACACTGTTGTCCTGTGTTGGCGAGTTCGCCATGTTAACAATTTCGTCATTCTCACTATCCATCATTTTTGCCTTTTTCATCGACCGCGTAATCATTTACAAAATGTACAAAACTCGTCACTATATGAAATTTATACACAATGACACTTTATCACCAACAATATCAATCACACGAAATGCTTCCTTCAAACACGATTAACGAACAATAGAAGAATGACAATCACCAAATCTACACCTGCAATACAAGCTACAATTACTAAACTACAAATTACTACAACAATACTACTGTCTACTATTTTTCCAATCAGAAGAATTCCAAGGGACGATCCGAAGCAGCGGTCGCCACGTGCATGGGGGCTTAATAAAATGAAATGCAAATAATTTTAGTAGCTGTATGTCCGATTACGCAAGTCTCGTAACCGGCTGGCCCTGACAACTAATTGTTACGCTATCTGACTGCATAGAATGACAACAAAGAATGTAAGAAAATTTCAGTTAATACAATTAATTAATTAAGTCCCCAGCAACTATAAAACCTACGAAACAACAAGCACAAGTGTAGCTGTTCTGTATGTGGTAGTATGACTCAACGTACATCTGGCACGGTTCTTCTTCAACAAGACAAGAATTTTTAAATACCAATTATACTGACGTGATAAAAGAAAATTAGAAATACTATAATTGTGCAAGAAACCCAGAATTACACTCTAATACAAGAACACACGCCAGATGCTTTGTTGACTGAACCTGTAATGAAGCATTATTCAGGACACACAAATAATAAGAAAATAAAGAACAGTAGTTAGTTACCTTAATTTATATTTACGAAAAGCACTCAGATCATTACAATATCTCCATTGGATCAACATCTGCTATCTCTCCCATCAAACCACTGCATAAAACATGGAACAACACTCTGCACTACCACATCTCACTCTAACTTCAACTACACGCAGTGTCCACCACAACTTCCCGGCAAGAACTGCCTGCCGCTACCTCTCAACACGCACTGCCAGTGGAGGCGGCGAAACAATACTCTCTCTGGCGCGATTTTTGGCGCTGTGGCTCAGTGTAGCCACCTTTCAGTAGTTCTAAGTTCTAGGGGGCTGATGACCTCAGATATTAAGTCCCATAGCGCTCAGAACCATTTTTTGTTTTTGTTTCTGCTGTTGTTTTATTATAAAGTGTATTCTTGATCTCTGTGACAATGTATTTAGGTTTGGAAAGATCATACAACAGAGGGAAGTTGCGCACTAATTCAGTACGTTTGTCTTTGTTAATGTTTACGATGTTAAAATAGCGCACTATAACTTAACAGCCTGACCGCGGTGCAGGCTTGAAGTGCGAAAATATGTGCAACAAGAATTACAGCGATGACGGTACGGCTTTAACGCGAGCACGGTTTGTACTGTTATGGTCGCGCCACGGGTGAGTTCTCTAAATTCTAACAACAGTCCTTTCAGCCACATGGGCATAACCACGGCTCGCTCACGGCAGCATCGTTCCACTGACGTGCATGAACCCCCCCCCCCCCTTTTTTATCGAGTCATCAGTCTTCTGGTTGGTTCGGTGCACCCAGCCATGAATCCTCTCATTTGTCGACCTCTTCATCTCAGAGCAGCATTACTTACATCCCATGTCCTCATTTACTTTGCTGAGTATATTCTAATCTCTGTCTTCCCTACAGTTCTTGCCGTCTATAGCTCCCTCTATAACGATGGCGGAATCTCTAGAATCCTGATGTCTTAACACACATCCTGTCGTCCTGACCATTCTTATTGTCAGAGTTTTCGTTATGTTCCTTACGTCGTGAAAAAAGGAGCAGATCCAAAAGAGCAGATGCAAAACCCCGAAAAGACTGCTACAGACAGACAGCTGAGAAACGTAAGAACACCAGACGAAATGTTAGTCACTCTTTTAAAGGAGCCCACCAGTCGCTTTGGAGCGCTGTAGATAGTGTAGGACTGGTGTCACATGATCGTACGACCCTTCGTTGCTGCCGAAAGTCACAGCAATGAAGCTTATGTCAGCTGGTTGCACAGTATCAGTAAGGTTGGTAGACGTGGAAACACAATAGAATGAGAGAAAGGAGCTACCGTGTTTGGGCGTACAGTGTACGAAGTCGCCTGACTTGTTGGTGTGTCAACGCACGCTGACCAGCGGCTGAGCATGGAATCTTGTTCCGCGTGCAGCCATGTAATACCGTGTAAGGACGTTGGTCGTGCAGAGATCCTAACCGTCAGGAAACCAAGATGAGTATCACGCCAGGTCGATGACAACCGAACCTAGTAGGAATTGTTGCTGTCAGTGAATGCAGGTCCGTTCCAACCAACTTCGCTACGGTCGCAGGTTCGAATCCTGCCTCGGGCATGGATGTGTGTGATGTCCTTAGGTTAGTTAGGTTTAAGTAGTTCTAAGTTCTAGGGGACTTATGACCACAGCAGTTGAGTCCCATAGTGCTCAGAGCCATTTGAACCATTTGAACCAACCAACTTCAGAGCTAACGTTGGGGAAGGAAATGCATGTAACGTACATTTGGAATTTGATACCTCACAAAAGGCTGTCGCTCACGACAGCGCAAAAATCTGCACGTCTTCAACTGGTCAAGCAAAACAGAAACTGTAGTTGACTGGAGGCGTATAATGTGGTCCGTCGAGCCAAGATTTTGCCTCTCTTCAGATGATGCAAAGCGTTAAGTGACCCACGGACTAATGAGGTGTTTAATCCGCCATCTGTAGAGGCCGAAGGTAGTTTTGTGATGTTTTGGTGGTGTTTGTATACTGAAAGGTGGCTACACTGAGCCACAGCGCCAAAAATCGCGCCAGAGAGAGTATTGTTCCGCCGCCTCCACTGGCAGTGCTCATTGAGAGGTAGTGGCAGGCAGTTCTTGCCGAGAGTTCTTGCCGAGCAGTTGTGGTGGACACTGCTTGTAGCGGAAGTTGAGATGAGATAGTGCAGAGTGTTGTTCCATGTTTTATGCAGTGGTTTGATGGGAGAGATAGCAGATGTTGATCCAATGGAGATATTGTAATGATCTGAGTGCTTTTCGTCAATATAAATTAAGGTAACTAACTACTGTTCTTTATTTTCTTATTATTGTGTGTCCTGAATAATGTGCCATTACAGGTTCAGTCAACAAAGCATCTGGCTTGTGTTCTTGTATTAGAGTGTAATTCTGCCTTCCTTACGCAATTGTAGTATTTCTAATTTTCTTTTATCACGTCAGTATAATTGGTATTTAAAAATTCTTGTTTTGTTGAAGAAGAACCGTGCCAGATGTGCGTTGAGTCACACTACCACATACAGAACAGCTACACTTGTGCTTTGTTGGTTTCGTAGGTTTTATAGTTGCTGGGGACTTAATTAATTAACTGTGTTAACGAAAATTTTCTTACATTCTTTGTTGTCATTCAAAGCAGTCAGATTGCGTAATACTACTAGTCAGGGCCAGCCGTTTACGAGACTTGCGTAATCGGACATACAGCTACTAAAAAGAATTTGCATTTTCATTTTATTAAGCCCCCATGCACGTGGCGACCGCTGCTTCGGATCGTCCCTTGGGAATCTTCTGATTGCAAAAATAGTAGACAGTAGTATTGTTGTAGTAGTTTGTAGTTTGGTAATTGTAGTCCATTTTGCATGTGTAGACTTGGTAATTGGTATTCTTCTAATGGTATTTTTCAAAAGTTATTCATTTTTTTTATTGCCTTGTATACGCGTTTGACGATTTGGTGCAATTATTTCAATTGTTCGATTAATCGTGTTTGAGGGAAATATTTCGTGTGAATGGTATTGTTGAAGATGAGGAGTCATTGTGTGTAATTTTCGTACAGTGACGAATTTTTTTTGTTTTGTAAATGATTACACGATCGATGAAAAAGGCAAAAATGATGGATAGTGAGAATGGCGAAATTGTTAACATGGCGAACTCGCCAACAGAGGAAAACAGTGTGATGAATAATGGAGTTGAAAACAATTTAATAAGTCGGGAAGACAGTCCGGAACCAGTTCAAGGTTTTTCTCAATCAGAAAATTCACAGAATACGAGAGTAACGATAGAAGATTCTGGAATAGTATCGAACACAGATAGCTTTACAGCCATGCAGAAGGAAGTTGGTTTTGTGGGAAATGTGAGGGGTGAAAAGAATTTTGAAACAGTTACTTTGGAGCAGTTGATGAGTGTAATATTAGATTTTCGATCTGAATATAAAACAGATATGGAAACACAATTAGGAACTATTAAAACTGATATGGGAACAATGGAAACACGGTTTAGATCGGAATTAAAAACACAGATGGGAACAATGGAAACACGGTTAGACTCACAAATGGGAACAATGGAAACACGGTTAGACTCACTTGGATCGCAGTTAGGATCTGAATTAAAAACAGAGATAGGAACTTTGGGATCTGAATTAAAAACTGATATGGGAACACTGGAAACACGGTTAGATTCACGAATAGGGACATGTTTCAAAAATATGAAAGATGAATTAAAGAAAGAAATTAGAGAAGAGGTACAACCGATTTTGAATGCTCACAATAATAGATTGGTTGCAGTAGAGATTAGACAAAGGGAACAGGATAGAGAACAGGAAGAAAGAGATCGCGTGATAGTGCAAAATTTTTCAGAGTTAAATTTACAACGTGCACACGATAAGGAGGAAATATTTGAGAGAATCGAGAAATCCGTACCAAATGACAGATTAAATAACCTAACACAACAGTATGAACAGTTAACTACTAAATGCGTTAATACTGAAACGCGAGTCGCGACACTTACGGAAGACGTAAATAAACACAAAGAACAAATTGGCGACTTATCGGAAAGAGTGGAGGAGATTTCAGATAAATTGATAAATCTTAGTTTAAATGGGGACAGAGATTCAGATGATACAGCTCCATTGCCATTTTCAGAAACCGAAGAGTATCAGAACATAAATAAGCAAGTTGAAAATTACGGAAAATTTAATGAACGCGTTAAAAAGGAATCTGAGGCATTAGAAAAGCAAGTCAAACAAATTGAAAGCAAAATCGTAGGAAAGGACGGTAGAAGAAATTTGGAATCACCGATAGCAGCGGGTTTTGAAGAAAGTAATTTGTTTCATTTACGGGATGCAACAAGAGATCGCCAGGCGCGCGAACTTCACAATAATCGACATTGGGACTGGGACAGACGCGGTAGGTTTTTGTCGCCACGAGGCGAAAACTTTGACTATAAACACTTTTTGACTGTTCGGAAATTTAAGATCTTCCGCAACTCGAAGAATGACATACATCCATGTGCATGGTTAGATCAATTTACGTACGCACTTCCGCTAAAATTGCCACTAAGTCACAAACTGAAATTAATGTGCAGCTATTAAAGTCCTCAGGGGATTCACTACTCTTAAGTGAATATGTGCCGTAGCGAGCATAGGGCCCCGAGCTGTAGTGGTGCTATTTCTCTTTTAGTTTTCTGTACCGCTGCCTACTCTTTTACTATTCTTTGCATCTATCGAAACAACTCTTTGACTATCAATCTATCTAGAGAGTAAGTAAACAATAACCGGATTTGACTAATTTACACAAAAGTGATTTCGGAAATTACCATGTGGAGTTACTGTACCTTCAGCAGCATTCATTCGTAGTTTAAATGAAATTTTACCTGTTTATCTTCGTGACAATATTACTTCTTATGTCGACGACATTCTTATTGCTAAACATTCTTGGAGTGAGCACAACAAAATTTTGGATTCATTATTACGTATTTTTACAAGAGTTGGCATTACGGTGAATTTGGAAAAATCTGAATTTGGTCGTTCTCAGGTGAAATTTCTCGGTCACATTATTTCTACAGAAGGTATTCTTCCCGATCCAGAAAAATTAGACGCTATTCGTAATTATGCTGTTCCTACCACAAAACGTGATGTTCGTAGTTTTCTTGGTGTCTGTAATTTTCTTAGACGCTTTGTTAGATTGGACGATCACAAAAGTGATTTCGGAAATTACCATGTGGAGTTACTGTACCTTCAGCAGCATTCATTCGTAGTTTAAATGAAATTTTACCTGTTTATCTTCGTGACAATATTACTTCTTATGTCGACGACATTCTTATTGCTAAACATTCTTGGAGTGAGCACAACAAAATTTTGGATTCATTATTACGTATTTTTGCAAGAGTTGGCATTACAGTGAACTTAGAAAAATCTGAATTTGGTCGTTCTCAGGTGAGATTTCTCGGTCACATTATTTCTACAGAAGGTACTCTTCCGGATCCAGAAAAACTAGACGCTATTCGTAATTATGCTGTTCCTACCACAAAACGTGATGTTCGTAGTTTCCTTGTTGTCTGTAATTTTTCTTAGACGCTTTGTTCGATTGGACGATTTGGCCACACCTCGTTTTTGCGATCTATCTGGAAAGTTTTTTTTAAACGAAAATCGGTCGACAACTCTGTTTGGTTAGTTTGTATTCCTGATGAGTGGATTAATAAGCTGATTTGGTATACGCATTTCAGTTATGCACACTTTGGTCCCAGAAAATGCTTTCATAAATTACGAGAAAATTGCTACTTCAATAATATGGAAAAACGTATTCGATTTGTTCTTGCCAAATGCAAATTATGTCAAAAGGCTAAACCGCCGACAGTTTCTCACAGAGCACCGTTGTTTCCTATCATTCCAGCAAAATTAAAGGACATGGCAGCAGTTGATTTGTTCGGTCCAGTGGTTCGATCTACTAATGGTTTTGCGTACATTTTCGTAGCAGTGGAGTTGACATCAAAATATGTGTGTTTTACACCGTTACGCAAAGCAACAGCTCGTTCAGTATCTAATGCTTTCATCAAACATTTTCTTAAAGAAGTGGGTCATGTTGATAAGGTTATATCAGATAATGGATCACAGTTTCGTTCTAAAATTTGGCTTCGTACTCTACGGCGTCGTAAAATTAAACCAATTTTCATTTCACTTTTTCACCCTCAATCTAACGCTTCAGAGAGATGGATGAAGGAAATCAATAAATTGTGTCGTCTTTATTGTCATCAGAATCACAGAACGTGGGATCAGTATCTTCATATTTTTCAAAACATTCTGAATGAACTCCTTAATGATTCAACTTCTTTACCACCTATACTGATATTAAAAAACAAAGCACCGACAAATCGCATTTCTGAAATCGTTCCTTTTCCGCCTTCACGGAAACTGCGGCATTGTGAAGTTGTCAACCTGGCTCTACAAAATATTGCATCTGCGGCTGCTAGAAGAGTGAAATCAGCAAAGCGTCCTGGTCGTTTAAAAATTTTGTCAGTTGGTCAGAAGGTGTTAATTAAGGCTCATCGTTTGTCTCACAAAGGAAAAGGCTTGTGTCGCAAATTTTTTCTGCTTTATAACGGTCCATATAGAATTCGCAAAATTATTCATGATAACACTGTCGAAGTAGAAACTCTTAAATCACGACGCTCTAAAGGAATACATCATATATCTAACGTTAAAATTTTTGTGGAATGATATACTTTTAAAAAATTTTGTAGAATGACATACTTTTGAGAAACTAACAGTTGTATGTAAACACACGGAGAGTACAAGGATACCGCGCTGTGTTTTGGCGGCGGCGTATACTCAAAGCAACAGTCAAGTCTGCGCCGCACAGGGCAGTCGTTGACCGCAAACAATCACTTCCTACGTCACGCGCCTACAGCTGATCGAGCGCTCAGTGCGAATGCACTGACAGCCGTAAATAAATACACAGTCTAATTTCTCCGACTAAATTCAGTATAAAGCTATAGTGACTTGCTGAATTCTGTTATTAACATTCAGTATTTTTCAGGATACGGTTCTATATGGTATTTAAGAACTTCAGGTAAATTCTGTGCGTGTCCGACGTTAAGACGACTTGCTATCGAGAAAATTTCAGGAAAAATGTCATTTCGAAGAAGAAAGTAATAAACTAAAAAGGTAATTATTAATTGAGTTTATTTTTCAGGTAACATATTTCCACTTAGGTACGTACTTTAGACGTAATTTGCTGCTCGCGATTACGTGATTCATACTTTGTGCTAATTACATGTTCTATGAAATTACTTGTGAAGCGACGTGCTTGCGTACGTTAACTGATTTTGACAATTTTTATTAATGTACTGGATTGTAACTTGTGTATACTATGCATCGCTTGGCTGCACTGCTTTTTCACTGATGTCATATTTTTAATTATGTGCCTGCTGTGCTTATTTATTTAAATTATAATTGTCACCTGATTAATTGTGCTGATGTGGTTAGGTATGTAAGTTATACTTTGTGATCTGCTTGCGCCTTCATGTTTACTTATTAAGATACGATGCTGATGACCTGTTTATTACGTAAGATATATTTGCTGCTATGCGTATGGATTGCATATTTATACATTTCTGTTTGTTGTCACAACTACTCTTTAATTTTGTATATAGAAATGCTGTTGTACTGTGTATGAACATAGAGTTTAGGTTACACTATGGTACTAGTTACAGATTGTTCGCTTGGCGAAGCCTCGTTATAGAAATTGTGCTGCATCCACTTGTTGCCATTCTGTTCACTACTGGTATATTTACTCGCTATTGCTTGTTTTGCTTACGCTCAGTGCTTTATATTTTAAGATAAGAAAATGAACTGCTATAATTCGATGAACGACATTAGTACAAGAAACTTCATAGAAGTCACATGAGCTGGAGGTTTTATGAAAGCTGTATAAATGTATGCCAATAGGAAGGAAGCTAACGACATGACACACCAACACAGTTATTACACTGCATTTTTCGTGAGCAATTGAAATAGGAAGTGACACTTGACACAAGAAATACTCCACATGTTTGCTTCTGTTTGCCATAATTCTTGAAGTGGTGTACACACTGTGAAATATTAGGATCATTCACACTCCGTAATCGTACTTAATTACTGAGAGTTATTCGAACTAAGTCTGTTAGAGGTCATGTATGCATTCTTTGTTTATAATTCATAATGAGTAGAAGATTTTGGTCAGATGGATTACACAGACGTTGTGTGTTGACAGTGTGTCTTCGGATTGTATGGGATGAGGAGGTTTGCATTAGGATTTTATCGACGAGACTGACTTGAGGAAAGAGTTGTTATGGAAGTGAAATGATATTGGTGCTAAGGTTTATATGTCGACGTATTGAAGAGGTATTATTGAGGTATTGAGATTATATGAAGTTGATTGGAGCTTTGTGGATAAAAGGTAAAGTAAGTGAGGTGCATATTTTTTTGTTGTTGGTCTATATGGAACAAGGAGGATGAAGATAGCAGACTAGAACACTAAAATGGAAGGAAGATTGTCTACACACACCTTGTTAAATCACTAAGCAGTATGTATTTTTTGTTGGTGAGAGGAAGTTGCATATCTTGGCACACTGACAGTTGTTCAACAACCATACATTTTGATCTGGCTTGGCAAACATTGGTCTTGACATGATGACTATGACGTTGACTTAACAATCATTGACTGTTATACATTGCTGTCACTACTACTTGATACACATGATGAACATGAAATTTGACAGAAGTGGATTCAGACAGTTAACACTATACAATTACACAGTAGTACTTAATGTGGATGAAAGATGAGTGAGTGTGTTTTGTGTGTTTTCCTTTCCTAATCCTAGCCACCTATCTCCTAAATATTATTTTATTTGTTTGTAGTGGCTTGCACTGACACCCAAAAATATTAACTGATGTTTGTGTATTTGTAATAGTAATATAACAATTATCTGATATCATTTGTGTGTTTGTTATGATTTGTATGTTTAGTGTAAAAGCATTGTAAAAGCATTTGTAAGTGTATTCAAACTATTGTTCATGCTTGAACTGTCTGAGTAGGGATGAAATTATGGACTGTTACTTGTACTGTTTCTACATGATTGGTGCCACTAGGACATGTTTAATTTGTGCTGAGGAACAGTGTATTCAGTGATAGTTGTTTAATGTCATTTGTTGGGCTCTGCACCTACTCCAGAATGCTGGGTGCCACTGCTGGAACTGCTTCTACTGACATAATGTCACTTGATGGTGTCTGCACCTACTCCACAATGCTGGGTGCCACTGATGAACTGCTTCTACTGAGATGATGTCACTTGTTGCTGTTTGCACCTGTTCCACAATGCTGGGTGCCACTGATGAACTGATTCTACTGAGATGATGTCACCTGTTGCTGTTTGCACCTGTTCCACAATGCTGGGTGCCACTGATGGACTGCTTCTACTGAAATGATGTCACCTGTTGGAGTCTGAACCTGCTCAACATTCCTGGGTGCCACTGATCGAACTGCTTCTACTGAAATGGTGTCACTTGTTGCTGTAAGCACCTGTTCAACATTGCTGGGTGCCACTGATGGACTGCTTCTACTGAAATGAAGTCACTTCTTGGTGTCTGCACCTGCTCAACATTGCTGGGTGCCACTGATGGACTGATTCTACTGAGATGATGTCACCTGTTGCTGTTTGCACCTGTTCCACAATGCTGGGTGCCACTGATGGACTGCTTCTACTGAGATGATGTCACTTGTTGCTGTCAGCACCTATTCAACAGTGCTGGGTGCTACTGCTGGAACTGTGAACTACTTGTTGTGAATATTTGTATTAACTGATTTTTTGTGTATTACTGTTTGTGAAAGTTATAAGACTCTTACCTGCTCATATTCGTCATTGCTGACGTTATCGATTGAATTGTTTAACCACATGATATTTCTGTAAACTATTATGTAAAGTCACATGTATGAAAGAATTTGGATTGCTTAGTGTATTTTATTAGGCTATTGAAAGGTCAGTGCAAAGCCAAAATTTTATCTAGTATATGATATTTACGTATTAATATTATCTTTTATTTTTGTCTGTATTTTTTTTGACGAATTTTGTGGTATTTTCACCACCAATGCTGGTAAAAATACCATCAAATTCTAGCCCGTGGAGGAAGGGCATATGAAAGGTGGCTACACTGAGCCACAGCGCCAAAAATCGCGCCAGAGAGAGTATTGTTCCGCCGCCTCCACTGGCAGTGCTCATTGAGAGGTAGTGGCAGGCAGTTCTTGCCGAGCAGTTGTGGTGGACACTGCTTGTAGCGGAAGTTGAGATGAGATAGTGCAGAGTGTTGTTCCATGTTTTATGCAGTGGTTTGATGGGAGAGATAGCAGATGTTGATCCAATGGAGATATTGTAATGATCTGAGTACTTTTCGTCAATATAAATTAAGGTAACTAACTACTGTTCTTTATTTTCTTATTATTGTGTGTCCTGAATAATGTGCCATTACAGGTTCAGTCAACAAAGCATCTGGCTTGTGTTCTTGTATTAGAGTGTAATTCTGCCTTCCTTACGCAATTGTAGTATTTCTAATTTTCTTTTATCACGTCAGTATAATTGGTATTTAAAAATTCTTGTTTTGTTGAAGAAGAACCGTGCCAGATGTGCGTTGAGTCACACTACCACATACAGAACAGCTACACTTGTGCTTTGTTGGTTTCGTAGGTTTTATAGTTGCTGGGGACTTAATTAATTAACTGTGTTAACGAAAATTTTCTTACATTCTTTGTTGTCATTCAAAGCAGTCAGATTGCGTAATACTACTAGTCAGGGCCAGCCGTTTACGAGACTTGCGTAATCGGACATACAGCTACTAAAAAGAATTTGCATTTTCATTTTATTAAGCCCCCATGCAATACCATGCATGACTTCGGTCCACTCAGCCATGTTACCGTGATAATGGATCAGGTTATTTATTTCAACATTCTCAGTGACCAACTGTTGCTCTTTCTTCTAAATCTTCATGACGAGTAGGATGTGAACTCTCCCAAGATGAGAACTGTATACAAACGATTCTAGTTTGATTAACATTCAGGTACCCTACTGCAGCTACTATTACAATCCCATAGACATTGTCTGGGACTATTTGGAATAGCAGGTGAGACGTAGCACTCGACATCCATGCATTTGCTTTGTTCTGTGGGATTGTAGACTGTGCTACTTGATGCGGTGTAACAGTCCGTTAGTCGCCGGTGGTTGGTGAGCGCGGCGTGTCGACACGTGGATTAAGACGACAAGCATGTGAAACTATTGCGAGACAGGCTAGCCTCACTCGGCGTAGCTTGTCACTGTAGTGGTAATGCACGGTGCAGGCAAGATCATGCCTCCATCATTGGGGTTTCGGTGGGGTTGCCGGGTACGTGACCAGGAGCGGCGCATTAGCACAACGAGTGCACTGCTAACAAGCGAACCTCCCCATCGCACCCTCCCCCCCCCCCCCCTCAGATTTAGTTATAAGTTGGCATAGTGGACAGGCCTTGAAAAACTGAACACAGATCAATCGAGAAAACAGGAAGAAGTTGTGTGGAACTATGAGAAAAAAATAAGCAAAATATACAAACTGAGTAGTCCATGTGCAAGGTAGGCAACATCAAGGACGCTGTGAGCTAAGGAGCGCCGTGGCCCCGTGGTTAGCGTGAGCGGATGCGGAACGAGAGGTCCTTGGGTCAAGTCCTCCCTCGACTGAAAAGTTTACTTTTTTTTATCTTCGCAAAGTTATGATCTGTCCGTTCGTTCATTGACGTTTCTATTCACTGTAATACGTTTAGTGCCTGTGTTTTGCGACCTCACCGCTAAACGGTGCGATTAGTAGACGAAAGGACGTGCCTCTCCAGTGGGAACTGAAAACATTTGATCGCAAGGTCATAGGTAAACCGATTCCTCCACAGGAAAACACGTCTATATTCTATACGACACTGGTAACGGCATGTGCGTCACATGACAGGAATATGTTGTTGACCCACCTAACTTGTACACTTGGCGAATGGGTAAAAAGATTCTTCTACCTTGCCCGATTTAGGTTTTCTTGTGGATGTGATAATCACTCCCAAAAAAATGATGAAAACATAACGGACGGACAGATAATAATTGTCTGAAAATAAAAAATTAAAATTTTCTGTCGAGGGAAGAGTTGAACCAAGGACCTCTCGTTCCGCAGCCGCTCACGCTAACCACGGGACCACGGAGCTCCTTAACTCACGCTATCCTTGATGTGGCCTATCTTGCACACGAACTAGTCAGTTTGTATATTTTGCTTATTTTTTTCGTAGTTCCACACAACTTCCTGTTTTCTCGATTGATCTGTGTTCAGTTTTTCAAGGCCTATCCACTGTGCCAACTTATAACTACATCTGAGGGGGGTGCGATGGGGAGGTTCCTTTGTAAGTGGCACAAATAACCGTTGATTTTGTGGGAGATTCATCCGCAGTCCAGCGGTACCACAAGGATGCAGGTGCTATGCCAGACAAGGAGCTGACGTGACACCGCCAGCCGCTGGGGCGGTTTCGAATCCACATTGGGGTACCTCCTTCCTACACTGACTCCATCCACCAAAGCTGGTGCTATGGCGCAGCGGAGCTGCCAATCCACCAGCAGCGAAACTCTTGCCAGGAGGCAGCAGGCCACTGCCCGTGCATGACAGCCACTTTCTCACAATGCAATGAGCGTGTCTCTTGGCACTCTCCTTGGCTGCCTGGCTGCGGTCATTCATCGCAGAGTGGCTACCTATGGAAGTGTTGACGTCAGTGTTGTGGCTCACGAACACAGCTGCGTGCCTCAGCAACGCAGGGCGCCAGCACGTGTTGCAGCCAGCTGGCTGGACGTTAGCCACCTGCTAATCTATGCCGGTCCACTCATATGGGGAAGGGTCGTAAACGCCTCTCCACAACGTAGCAGAGCCAATGTATAAGTTGTAAATAAAGTGCGGATATTGACAGCCGTTTCTTCCTGGGCCTCATCAGCGTGCCATCCAGTCTCACTCTTAGCCAGTCAGCCTCATAATAAAGTTGCTGCCCGATGAAGCCCTAAGGTCGGCTATAGAATCATCAATGAATGGTCTCAGCTGAATATTTCATACGTGAGTAAACTCGTTGACTCCCTCCCTCCCCGAGTCCAGGCTATTATGAACCTGAAGATGATTTACATGGTATTAGCCTGACGCCTCGTGGATGATTAATTTTTTGTCTGATATACTTATATGAGTGACACTGAAAACGATGCACAAAGAAGGCAAGAATGAGCATACAAAAAGCCGTTAAAGAGAATGCTTGGATCAACATAACAGACAACACTGAATGGGAGAAGTACAGAAGCTTGTAGAATGATCAGTGCTTGATTTGTGACAGAACGCACCGATACGCTGTACCATTACCTCTGACGAAAAAAAAAAAAAATCAGAACTGCAGATTTTAAGATGTGATACGATAGAACTTCTACTTCAGCTGAAGCAATGGAAAACAAATGTTGAATTGATTGTTTTATAATGCTCAGAAAAGCATTAAATGACATTTGAAGAAGTCTAAATTTCAAAAAGACCCCCGTAGAAGGCCACAGTACTAGCATCTCTTTTCTTTTCTTCACTGAGAATAATCATAATGAGAAAAAAAATGCTCCAAGATACACACGAGAGTGAAGATATCAGCATAAAACTGGAACAGCTCTAAGCTACCCAAACCAGAATAAAATAACTGCAAAGTTTCAGAGTGGAGTAATTTAAAACTCTTCAGACATGGTTGTCATCTGTCAAGATCTGATAAACATGTTGCATCTGATAAACATGTTATGATTATGTGACATTGTCAGTGGAAGAAGAAGGCGATCTTCTACATTTGAGAATGTTGTATTCTTTTAGAACAGTTTATTGCCTAGATCGCAAGTTTTGTTATGTAGGTATGGGATACGGGATTATGAATCTGAAGATGGCCACTGAAATGCCCAAAACTGGTTATCTGTGTTACAAAACTTGCGATATAGACAATAAAGTGTGCTAAATGGATACTAGACACTCAAATGTTGTACGTGTGCTGGAAGACGAAGACAATCACCAAAGAAAGGGGGGAGTGGGTGGCAGCAGCAAAAATTGCATCCCTATTACTCTGAAAGCATTGGTATCGACAAAATTACTGTTCTGCCAGACTCGCGTTCTGCGTTGATGCTGCTTATAAAGAATCATGTCGTGTATAAGTGTGTCATTCTGATCAAGCGCCGCGCGGTGTAGCCACGTGGTCTAGGGCGCCTTGTCACGGTCCGTGCGGCTCTCCCCGCCGGAGGTTCGAGACCTCCCTCGGGCATGGGTGGGTGTGTTGTCCACAGCGTAAATTAGTTTAAGTAGTGAGTAGGCTTAGAGATCGATGACCTCAGCAGTTTGGTCCCGTAAGACCTTACCACAAGTGTCCATCTTGGTAGGCCTAATCAAATACTGAAGTGAAAGGATTACTTTGTTGTGTAAAAAGAACGTTGCGGTACGGTTGAAGTGTCATTATGGCGTAAGAAGATACACGTTGACAACGTGCTTATGATGGAGGCAGTGTACACAGACAGTTGATTTCTACATGTTGACCTACTCCTGCAGAAGCAGCTGAGCCAGTTGGAACAGTAAACTGCTTCTTTCATACTCAAACACAAAATCATCAAAAATATCGGCACACCTGTTAGTGGACATTAATACGGGTGTGTCGGCCCTTTGTCTTTATGTGGGCTTGAACTCTACTGGAGGCACATTCAATTAGGTGGCTGAATGTCTGTGGAGAAATGGCGGACCATTCCTCTTCAGCAGCCCAAACCAGAGAAGATGATGATGATGGGTGCTGGGATCTGGTGCTGACGTTCTAACTCATCCCAGTGGTATTCTGTTGGGTTCAGGTCGGGAATCTGGGCAGCGCAATCCATTTCCGGATGCCTCACAGTTGCAGCTTTATGACAGGGAGTTTTCTCATACTGATACAAAAAAATAGCTGCCTCCGAACTGTTCCTCTACTGTACGCAGTACACAGTGCTGAATAATATGTCCATATCCTTACGTATTTTTCGTTTTCTTAAGCGCAGTAAGGGGACAACATCCCAACCACAGAAAACACCCCCATACCGTAACGCCCCCTCTTTGCCACTTCACTGTTGGCACTACTCACCACGTTCTCCGGACACCATCAAACCCACGCGCTCCATCGGACTGCCACAGGGTAAAGCTTACTCACAACAGAATCAATCGTTTCCGGTCGCCCAGTGTCCAGTGGCGTCTCTCTTTACATCGACTCAACGCCACTTATCACTGACTAAAGAAATGTGTGGCTTAAGAGTAACTGTTTAACCATTGCGCCCGTTCTTTTTAAGTCTCTATGCGCATTCATTGAGCCAGAAGGACTGCTGTAGCACTTTGGTACTAGCAAGTGATTCCTTTCGCTGATTTCATGCAATTTCTTACAACCACTCTCCGCGGTGTTCGATGGTCTTTGTACGCCATGTGACCGCTCAATGTCATTCAATACGATCATGACGACACCCCTCGATCGACGTTAGCACTCGTGGTGTCAATCGCCTTCATACATGGCAGTGGATATTTGAAAATTCGAGACGCTAGCTCAATGGTTGTCAATTGATTTAAATGTTATTCCCTGCTGACTCTTAATTCAATTACTGCCACGGGGGTGAGGAGAAAGAACACATCCTGGTGATACCAGCATTATGCGTTCGATTAATCTGAATGGTTTGCAATGTTCCAGCGATTCTATTCGAACTCTATGCTGATGTACCGACAAGGACCATTTTCGCAGATAAACATGCAAGTACGTAATGGATGTTCAGTTTCTCGATATAGTTCGTCGCACTCACACATTATACATCCGCTGTAAGAACAAATTCATGTATTTACATTTTTGGTGTCCCACAATATTGGTTGGCTAAATATTATGACGATACGTTGTATACAACTTCCACAGATATTGTTTATCATGTAGTCAAGACTACGTAATGAAGCCAAAATCGTGGATAAAATTGAAATGTAGTTTGTTTATTAACACTTTTCTTTTCACTAACTAAATGTGAAATATGAATCGGGATTGGAGGTGATGATCCTATCCTTCTTTTCAGTATTAGAATGGTCGATATCGTGTTCTGAATAACGCGTGTCATATAATGTCCAAATATCGACACGACCCAGGCTCTCAATTCGTCACTTAAATGACTATTCTTCGCTCTCGAAATGTTCGATGTGATTGTCTTTCACACGCAGGGTTCATTTTAACGGTGTATGCACTGTTTTTAGTGTTTTAGATCCCCGTTAATTAATATCTGGTTGTTACTAAGCGAACTATTTTTATGCTGGCGCGTTGTTTGTATCAGTTACCCCCGCAACCGTCCAAGGATAAGATTCTCTTAATGTTCCGCGCACACGCGTTTCACAAGTTTATAGTTGCCCAATAGTATTTTTCCCAGCTAACACAAAGTTCGAATTATGTTGTCGGAATCATTTTCACTTCACCCGACAGTAAACGACTCTGATCACTTCGTCACACGTAATGCATTTTAAACGTGCTTGAAGAGTCTTTAAATAATCCCCTTAACGAATTTCGCAGCCGCGTACCACTTTTTCATCGACTAGCCCGATCGCGATAACTGAAGGTGGAGAGCTCAATAATGTTACATGTTCTTTTATATGTATTAAAAAACAAACGCGCCCCTGTATATTTCTGTCCCGCTTGGTCTTTGCTACTTTGCTTTTTATTACTTTTCATTATATTGCTTCTTAGTAATACTGTGCAGTTATTAAAGTTTCGTGTTACTTTCTCCTTTTTAATTCTTCCAAAATAAAGTCTATTTATCCCCGATTTTAATTAATGTGACGCTAATTGACACGCCTGCCCGCAAAGTACCGTGATAGCCAGAACATGAGGAGTGCCTGATCTTGGTTTAGCAATGGTTGTTCTTTCGCGTCTCCACTTCACAGTCACATCGCTAACAGTGAACTTGGACAACTTTAGAAGGTTTGAGATGTTCCTAATTGATCTGTAACTCAGTGACATCCAGTGACTTGTCCTCGTTTGAAGTCGCCGAGCTCTTCTGGCCGACCTATTCTGCTTTACTGCTTCTCTGCTGATAACACAATACTACCCCGATTCCTTTTATACTTGTGGGTCCATCTCTCGTGACATCCAGTGGTGAATTCCGCACATATTTAGTGGAGGAGGAGGAGGACATTACTGTTTAACGTTCCGTCGACAAAGAGCTCATTGCATATGGAGCACAACCTCGGTTAGTGGAAGGATGGAGAAGGAAGCCGGCCGTGCCCTTTCAAACGCACCGTCCCGGCATTTGCCTTAAACGATTTAGGGAAATCACATAAAATCTAAATCAGGATGGCCACATGCGGGTTTGTACCGTCTTGCGTGTGCGAGTCCACTGTGGGAGGAACCTAACTGTGTTAGGTAGATAAATAAACACAGCTGGCGGTGGCATGTTTGTTGCTCTCATTAGGAGTTTATCTTGTAGCGAAATTGAAGCACATAGTTCCTCTGAGTTAGTATGGACAGAGATCATTCATTGTTGTTGTTGTGGTCTTCAGTCCAGAGACTGGTTTGATGCAGCTCTCCATGCTACTCTATCCTGTGCAAGCTTCTTCATCTCCCAGTACTTACTGCAACCTACATCCTTCTGAATCTGTTTAGTGTATTCATCTCTGTCTCCCTCTACGATTTTTACCCTCCACGCTGCCCTCCAATACTAAATTGGTGATCCCTTGATGCCTCAGAATATGCCCTACCAACCGACCCCGTCTTCTAGTCAAGATGCGCCACAAATTTCTCTTCTCTCCAATTCTATTCAATACCTCCTCAATAGTTATGTGATCTACTCATCTAATATTCAGCATTCTTCTGTAGCACCACATTTCGAAAGCTTCTATTCCTTTCTTGTCTAAACTATTTATCGTCCACGTTTCACTCCCATGCATGGCTGCACTCCATACAAATATTTCAGAAACGACTTCCTGACACTTAAATCTATACTCGATGTAAACAAATTTCTCTTCTTCTAATAACTGGATCATTTTACCGACCTGCCAACTTAGATGATACAATTCAAATGGTTCAAATGACTCTGAGCCCTATGGGACTCAACTGCTGAGGTCATTAGTCCCCTAGAACTTAGAACTAGTTAAACCTAACTAACCTAAGGACATCACACACATCCATGCCCGAGGCAGGATTCGAACCTGCGACCGTAGCGGTCTCGCGGTACCAGACTGCAGCGCCAGAACCGCGCGGCCACTTCAGCCGGCAGAGGATACAATTGCTGAAAGGTTCAAAGAAAACTTGAGTTTAATTTCAAACACGAAACCGACTCATAAAATTATAGTTTGTGATGACTTTAATTTACCCTCGATATATTGGCGAAAATACAAGTTTAAATCTGGAGGAACGCATAAAATATCATCCGAAATTGTGCTAAACTCTTTCTCTAAACATTGTTTCTAGCACTTAGTTCATGAGCGACGCGAACAGGAAACTGTTGTGAAAACATATTTGACCTCTTAGCAAGAAATAATACTGACCTAATAACGAGCATCAAAACGGATACAGAGTTTAGTGAACATAGGGTTGTCGTAGCGACATTGAGTATTCTAACACCCCCCGCCTCCCTCCCCAAATCCTCCAAAAATTTGAGAAAAATATACCTATTGAAAAAAGCAGATAAAAATTTGCTTGACGCCTTCCTGAGACGATCTCCACTCCTTCCAAATTAATAATGTAAGTTAGAGCTAGAATTCAAAGAAATAGTATCCAGAGCCAATGAGAAATTTATACAAAATAAATTAACAAACGACGGAGCTGATCGCCGTTGGTACACAAAACGGGTCAGAACATTGTTGCGGAAACATCGAAAAAAGCATGCCAAATTTAAACGAACGCAAAATCTTCAACACTGGCCTGCTTTTACAGAAGCTCGAAATTTAGTGCGGACGTCAAAGCGAAATGCGCATAGTAGTTTCCACAACCAAACTTTATCTCGGAACCTGGCAGAAAATCCAAAGAATTTCTGGTCATATATATAGTGTGCTAGCGGCAAGACACAGTCAGTGCCTTCTCTGCGCCATAGCAATGGAAATACTATCGACGAAAGTGCTGGCAAAGAAAAATCACTAAACACAACCTTTCAGAATTCCTTCACCAAAAAGACGAAGCAAGTATCGCAGAATTCGAATCAAGAACAGCTGCCAACATGAGTAACTTAAAAGTAGATATCCTCGCACTAGTGGAGCAACATAAATCACTTAATAAAAGCAAGCCTTCCGGTCCAGACTGTACACCAATTAGGTTCCGTTCAGAGCATGCTGATGCAATAGCTCCATACTTAACAATCATATACAACCGCTCGCTCGGCGAAAGATTCGTACCCAAAGACTGGAAAGTTGCACAGGTCACATCAATATTCAAGATTGGTATTTGGAGTAATCCACTAAACAGCAGGCCCATATCATTAACGTCGATAGGCAGCGGGATTATGTAACATATTGTGTTCGAACATTATGAATTACCTCGAATAGAACGATCTTTTCACACGGATTTAGAAAACATCATTCTTATGAAACACAACCAGCTCTTTACACACACCAAGTGTTGAGTGTTATTGACAAGGGATTTCAAACTGATTTCGTATTTCTAGATTTTCAAAAGGCTTTTGGCACTGTACCACACAGGCAGCTTGTGGTGAAATTGCGTGCTTATGGAATATCGTCTTAGTTATGTGACTGGATTCGTGATTCCCAGTCAGAGAAGTCGCAGTTCATAGTAATTAATGGAAAGTCATCGAGTAAAACAGAAGTGATTTCTGGCGTTCCCAAAGATAGTGTTATAGGGTATCTGCTGTCCTTATCTATATAAACGATTTAGGAGACGACCTGAGCAGCCATCTTAGCTTATTTGCTGATGATGCTGTCGTTTATCGTCTAGTAAACTCACCAGGAGATCAAATCAATTTCCAAACCGATTTAGAAAAGATATCTGAATGGTGCGAAAATTGGCAGTTGACCCTAAATAATGAAGAGCGTGAGGTCATCCACATGTAACAGACCTACTAAAGAGACTGCGCTTGTCCATGTTCTTTTGGAAAACGGCTACGTAGTCTGGAATACTTACCCGATAGGATTAACGGAGTACATCGAGAAAGTTGAAAGAAGAGTAGCACATTTTTTATTGTCGCAAAATAGGGGAGACAGTGTCACGGTCATGACACAGAATTTCAGATGGACACCGTTAAAAGGAAGGCGTTTCTCCTTGGGGCGGAATATTCTCACGAAATTTCAATCACCAGCTTTCCGAGTGCGGAAATATTTTGTTAACGACGGCTTATGTAGGGAGAAACAATCACCAAAATAAAATAAGAGAAACCAGAGCTCGCATGGAAAGATACGGGTGTTCGTTTTCCGCACGCTGTTCGAGAGTAGAATAATAGAGAATTATTGTGAAGGTGATTTGATGAACCTTCTGCCAGGCACTTAAGTATGATTTGCAGAGCATCCATGTAGATGTAGATGTAGAACCACTACGCTACCTCGCTCGGTCGCATTTGGTCAGATAGTGCAACGGAAGCACTATGCTGAAGTAACTCCGAACATTCCATCGCGACTGTGGTATCACTCTGGTGTTTTTGATAGGAAGTTCTTGCAGCAGTGTTCTACCTTCGCTTAGACAGGTTTTATTGGCTGCAATGGTCTGAATCACCTTTGGACGAGAGCGACGCAGAGGGCGTAGTAGCCACATCAGCTGTTTCTTTGATCTCAGGGAACCACTCGTTGACTGCAGAGTATTGTGCAGTCTGCGTAGCAATTACACAGTGCTACGGAGACATTGTTAGTAATTAACGGTGTTGTAATACACGAAAGCATATTTAACTTTTTAGTCAGTGGTCAAATAATGACATAATTTTCGAAGTTTTTTTAATCCAAGATTAAAGAGCAAAAAGTTTATGTTATGTGTGGGTGTGTACATATTGTGTGCGATAAATATGTATAGAATATAATTTGTGTGATACACTGATTACGGTTTTACTGTAGTAGAATGAATGGTGTCCAGAGGCCAGAAATAAAAAAAAAATGAAGGCGGCTGGTCCATTTCAAAGACAGAGGTATCAAATTGAACATTGGCTACAAACTGTATACAACGATCATAAATACAAAGATAACAGAGAACAGGTCAGAAGAAGAAAGAAGTAACTTCCCTAAACGTCGCTCATTCATACAAGCAAGGCGCCCATACGCAGGGGCAAGGAGGAGGTGCGGTCAGCATCTCGTAGCTCTCAGGAAAAGAAAAAAATATAGTGTAGTCATGTGGTTTTCTTTCAATAAAATGATTCAAAAGTCGATACTACGCAGGTTTTTAACAGGGTCGGAAGTTGGAACTTTTTATGGGTACTACAAGTCGTCATTCTCCTTCCAAAACATTCAAAATACACCACGCCAAAAGGTCTAGACCACCCCAAACAAACCGTCGCACCGGCGGCCTTGCATAGAAATAGTCTTTACCATGCTACAGCTGGTGGGAAAGCGACGCGATTATTTTTCTGGAAACACTCATTGCATTCGTAGATATATCAACGAATTTGAAACAGGCTGAAACGATCTAAGCTGTGGAAAATATTTGAAAGTAAGGGCTTCACAGACGATATAGTGCAGATTGTTAAAAATCTACACAGATATGCAGATTTTCTCTTACAAAATTCCAATGACAATGCCTACGACCCGTTGTAACCAAGCATGGTGTTTTATAGAGCGGCTTCATGTTGTAGTCTAATCAGGATGTACTTACACGACATGATGAAACAGAGAAAATCAATACTCGCAGTGTGTACCGAAATGCAGCAACACTAAGCTATTGATACGTTACTCTTCGCCGATAACAGGCTGTGGCAGATTCATTTGGAGATAACTTACAGAAATCGTTTGCTGTTCAGCGTAGTAGTATGAACAACTTTGAAAACTCTAAAATTAGAGTAAATTGTAAAATGAAATAATACATTTAGATGGCATCTGTCTGCAACAAATATCAGGCTCTCATTATTTCGCCTGCAATATGTACACTACTGGCCATAAAAATTGCTACACCAAGAAGAAATGCAGATGATAAACGGGTATTCATTGGACAAATATATTTTACTAGAACTGACATGTGAAAACATTTTCACGCAATTTGGGTGCATAGATCCTGAGAAATCAGTACCCAGAACAACCACTTCTGGCCGTAATAACGGCCTTGATACGCCTGGGCATTGAGTCAAACAGAGCTTGGATGGCGTGTACAGCTACAGCTGCCCATGCAGCATCAACACTATACCACAGTTCATCAAGAGTAGTGACTGGCTTATTGTGACGAGCCAGTTGCTCGGCCACCATTGACCAGACGTTTTCAGTTGGTGAGAGATCTGGAGTATGTGCTGGCCAGGTCAGCTGTCGAGTACTTTCTGTATCCAGAAAGACCCGTACAGGACCTGCAACATGCGGTCGTGCATTATCCTGCTGAAATGTAGGGTTTCGCAGGGATCGAATGAAGGGTAGAGTCACGGGTCGTAACACATCTGAAATGTAACGTCCACTGTTCAAAGTACCGTCAATGCGAACAAGAGGTGACCGAGACGTGTAACCAATGGCACCCCATACCATCACGACGTGTGCATTCACCGCGATGTCACCAAACACGGATGCGACAATCATGATGCTGTAAACAGAACCTGGATTCATCCGAAAAAAATGACGTTTTGCCATTCGTGCATCCAGGTTCTTCGTTGAGTACACCATCGCAGGCGCTCCTGTTTGTGATGCATCGTCAATGGTAACCGCAGCCATGGTCTCCGAGCTGTTGACTCAGGGATCGAGACGTGGCTGCACGATCCGTTACAGCCATGCGGATAAGATGCCTGTCATCTCGACTGCTAGTGATACGAAGCCGTTGGGATCCAGCACGACGTTCTGTATCACCTTCCTGAACCCACCGATTCCATATTCTGCTAACAGTCATTGGATCTCGACCAGCCGTCGGGGTGGCCGAGCAGTTCTAGGCACTACAGTCTGGAACCACGCGACCACTACGATCGCAGGTTCGAATCCTGCCTCGGGCATGGATGTGTGTGATGTCCTTAGGTTAGTTAGGTTTAAGTAGTTCTAAATTCTAGGGGACTGATGACCTATGAAGTTAAGTCCCATAGTGCTCAGAGCCATTTGAACCATTTTTGATCTCGACCAACGAGAGCAGCAATGTCGCGATACGATAAACCGCAATCGCGATAGGCTACAATCCGACATTTATCAAAGTCGGAAACGCATTTCTCCTCCTTACAAGAGGCATCACAACAACGTTTCACCTGGCAACGCCGGTCAACTGCTGTTTTTGTATGAGAAATCGGTTGGAAACTTTCCTCATGTCAACACGTTGTAGGTATCGCCACCGGCGCCAACCTTGTGTGAATGCTCTGAAAAGCTAATCATTTGCATATCACAGTATCTTCTTCCTGTCGGCTAAATTTCTGCGTCTGTAGTACGTCGTCTTTGTGGTGTAGCAATTTTAATGGCCAGTAGTGTAATTATGAATCGAGACATTGAGAGAAAGATACCCGGTTACACGCGGTTGTGCAGTACAATTAGAACCCCGTCGTAATTTGCCGAACAGAAATACAGATAAAGTTCTCCGTGGTGGCAGTTCCATGTCTTCAGTGCGGCTGCGAAGTGTGGATTATGGAGACCATGGACAAAACTCGAATTCTTACTGTAGGAATGAAGTTTCTGAGAGTCGTCTAAGGTTTTCGTAGTCGGGATCACAGGAAAAAGGCTGTAAATCTTCTGAATAACAGAAAAGAAATCGAAGAATGCAGGCACAAACAGCTTAACCACGTTATTAGAATGGGCGATTAGGACTACCAAAACGAATTTAGAGACTACATTTTGTAGTGTCGCAGCTTATTGTGATAAATGGTTTCATTTATTGAGACAAATGCGTGGAGTAGGCAACTGATGATCGTAGGGATCTCTGTGTTAAGAAGAAATCTACGGATACCAGTCACTGAGTGCTGGTCCCTATTTTGACTGGACCAGAGGTGGATTTATTCCTACACGTCGGTCAGGGGGACTGAAGACGGCCTAATGTAGCGCTGAAACTGGTTGCTCAAATAAAATATTAACAGTAAATGTGTAACACCATAGCTCTAATGCTGTACTGATTTGTTTTGCTTTTGTTTCATTTAACGTCACTGAGCTTCTATAAATGTGTTTGATTGAACAGATAACGCAAAATTGTATACTCTTTTCTTTGTCAAACCTTTGATGTCGAGATTTGATTCAATGCAAAGTAGTGTATCTGTAATTTAAAATCCTTGTCCCATTTGGAGGGAACAAAGCTTAAAATATATAATTATAATTTCTGTGTGAATAATTTTTTGTAGAAGTGTCAATATGTGAAAATGTTCTGTTTTATTTAATGTATTTGGTTGCTGTTATGTAAATTGCTGATCCTCACTTAGGGCTCTTAGTTATTCTGTATATAAAAGATGTAGTGGTTCCCCTCAGGAACGGAACTGTGTAGCGCGCGCAAATGGTGGTTGGCCTAGGTAGAAAAGGTGGAACTGATAATCAGTCGGGGACAAGCTACGAGTCGGAGACAAGCTACGAGTTGGGGACGAGCTACTAAACCGTGCACTGCCATGTAAAAGATGCATCTTGTGCTGGTTCCGAGAGAGGCTTTTCCTGCCGCTTTCCAATGCCTCGGAAGAATGGATAAATAGCTGGAAATATTCTGGGATTGGTATCAATCATCGCCACCAAGAAATGACAGAGTCCAGCAATTCTACCTGCAATTCCACCTAACAACATGTAGTGGCCACCACATTGCGCAATCATTACATCGGAATACTACAATGATGTACAGTGAAGGATCAGCTTAATGGATGTGTTAGTGTGCTCAAATATAAGGTAATTTATATCTGAATTTTTGTACCTACCCTGATTTTTCTCCTCATCATAACACCTCTCAGGTTCCTCTCCGTTTGAACTAAAGTGATATGCGAGTGTCCTTACTAAAAGAACATTAAAGCCCAATATTTTGCTCATTAATACCTCTTCAACATAGTAAAAAGAAAGTTAAAGTTAATGTGGCAAGAGAGTGAGTTAAAGTCAATGATGCTTGCTGAATATAATTTTCCTAGTAAAACTGCTTATTAATGTGTTGTTGCCAACTTCAAATTAAAAATTCTTAAGATTGAGGCTTATAAAGTTTTGCTTAGTAAATGATCACATTACTGCTTGTAAATCGCAGAAGGTGAGTCAGTATCTTACATTGAAAGTAATAGTGTGTTTCGGTGTCTCTTATAATTTTGCAAATAGTTTCTGCTGCTCTGTTAGTTTCAATCTTACCGTAAACATATGTATGTGTCAGAGTTCACTGCACTCACGTGTGATAAAGTATAGGTTGTGTTTATCCGTTATAGTTACTTATACCTACTTTCTTAAACTAGAATGTTAATCATTATTTTGCCTAGTTAGGCTGGCGACCGTTTTCTTTATCAATTGAACAGTGCAGATAGGCAAAATTTTGTTTGTTACTGTTCAAATATTCACGTAATTCTGACTTTCACTTCCGATAAGCCACCTCCGTTAGGTACAACACGGTCAACATAACAAAATTCCTCTCAGAGGGTAACACTGCTCTGTTACTTTATACCATTATCACTCTAACAAAATAATTCTGTTTTGCAAATTGCCTCCAGTTTCGAGGTTATGGTATAGCAGTAGCAGACGGGAGTGTTATAAATGTAGACGGCTAAAGGTACTTTTATTCGACCTCTTATATTGAACAGCCGAGGTTTCGCTACCACCTGTATAAACAAGAACTTGCAGAGAGAACCTCTTAGCGAATTTATTCAGATCAGTTACCAAAATTTTGCTTTCAAAGCCGTTGAATGCCCCTCTCATTGCTCTTCTTAAGCTCATTTTCGCTTCCTTCAGCTCATGTTTGTCAGCTAGGTTTTGATTTCTCTTGAATCTGCGATGAAGCTCTCTTTGTTTGCTTAGCAGTTTTCTAACACGGTTATGAAACCACAGTGGGTCTTTCCCGTCCCTTAAACCGTTGCTTGGAACATGGTTTTCTAAGGCATATTGAACAATGCTGTTGAATCTTTTTCCATTTGTGCTCCACCTTCATCCTCCTCGCCGAATATTTGATGCTGACAACTCAGATACTCTATATTTTGTATCCTGTCGCTCTTGCTAAGCAAAAATATTTTTCTACCTTTCTTAGCAATTCTTGTAAAACCCTTAGTCATGGTTGCTATTACAGCCTTATGATCACTGATACCTGCCTCTTCGTTAACTGATTCGACAAGTTCAGGTCCGTTTCTTGCTAGAAGGTATAAGACATTACCTTCACGAGTTGGTTCTCTAATTGCCTGCTCGAAGTAATTTTCTGACAACACATTCAGAATAACGTTACATGAATCCCTGTGTCTGGCACCAGTTTTGATGTCATGACTCTCCCAGTCTATACCTGGAAAGTTGAAGTCACCCCCTATTACGGCGCGTGATCAGGAAAATTACTAACGACATTCTGCAAATTCTCTCTGAAGTGCTCTAGCATTAGAGCTCATGACCCAGGTGGTCTATAAAAGCAGCTGATTACCATTTTCGATCGACCTTTAATGCTTAACTTCAACCATACTAATTCACATTCGGAATCTGTGATAATCTCGCTATATATTATCGAACATTTACTGCAATAAATACGCCGCCATCATATGTGACTAACCTATATTTGCGATAAATATTCCAATCTGAACTTAGAATTTCGTTGCTGTTCACTTCTGACATGAAACAACTTTCTGTTCCTAGTACTAACCGGGCATTATAACCTTGAACAAGCGTATTGATTCTGCGATATTTCCTTGGATGCTCCTGAAGTTTACTAATATGATATTAACCTTTTCTATATCCGATCTACGAGGACGAGCATTCTCCGAGAACATTGTGGCTGATGTTCCTTCGATTTTGGGAGGCTATTCGTCTTTGCTAACTTAAAAAAAAAAAAAAATCATGTGCACGCCACACAAACTCCGCTACCCCCGTAGTCGCTTCCTGCTTGCAGTGCGCGCCTGCTCTATTAAGGAGACCCCTACAATTCTGCACCCGACAGCAGAGGTCGAGAAATTCGCATCCGATACCATCACAGAGTCATCTGAGTCTCTGCTTTAGACTTTCCACTGCTCGAAACCAGAAAACTCTGATCTACCTTGGCTACGATGCTACAGATAAGTCAGAGTAGCTGCACCCCATGGGCGATGATGGCTGTCTTCGCCAAATCAGCCATCCACCGGAAGGAACTGAAGAGGCCTCAGGACCCAAGCAGCAGGTGTCTTTCATGCCGACATATGTCACTGTCACTATTTGCAGCCGGTTGCATCTTGCGCACTCAATAGCCGCCGGCAGGGCTTCTTCCACGTAACGGGCATGCATGACTCTCTATCTCTCTCCCCCCCACCCCCACCGTCCCTCCCCGTAAAACATACCGAGTGCATACAGGCATTCTTTGCATGTTATTCCTCCATTAACCGCCTTACGTTGGAGCTCCCAGTAACTCCCATTTGTATCAAGTAGGATTACAATACGGTTTTCATGTGGTTCTATTATGAAGTCATTACTGTTCTTACTCTACGTTAATAATGTAAAATTTTACTTGAGACAGGAGGCACATTTAGCCGTTTTTGTAGCGGACACGAGTTTTAATAAAGCAGAATAAAGAAGCATCAACGGAGAAAACTGTCAATCCAATTTTGTGAAAATTATTAACTGATTTTCAGAAACACGCTACCTTTAAACTTTGAAAGCGCGGTTCATTTAGTTTCACACTGTTGAACTTACCCACCTCACAATGACGTAGAGAGCGAACAAAAAATATGAAACAGAGAAGAAAGTTCTAAGATCTTAACTATCTAAAGAACTTAAGCTCCAAAAACCATATAGACGTCTTCGTGAAGAAATTAGATTCGGTTACTTTGGCCTAAGAGAAACCGAAAACTACAAAGCCATTTGGCATCCTACTCTGGTTAAATACTTCCTCCGCGCTATCGACGCTTTACAGACAAGAACCACACGCATCCTTCTTGCGTCTACACTACTGGCCATTAAAATTGCTACACCACGAAGACGACGTGTTAGAGACACGAAATTTAACCGACAGGAAGAAGATGCTGTGATATGCAAATGATTAGCTTTTCAGAGCATTCACACAAGGTTGGCGACACCTACAACGTGCTGACATAAGGATAGTTTCCAACCGATTTCTCATACACAAACAGCAGTTGACCGGCGTTGCCTGGTGAAACGTTGTCGTGATGCCTCGTGTAACGAGGAGAAATGCGTACCATCACGTTTCCGACTTTGATAAATGTCGGATTGTAGCCTATCGCGATTGCGGTTTATCGTATCGCGACATTGTTGCTTGCGTTGGTCGAGATCCAAAGACTGTTAGCAGAATATGGAATCGGTGGGTTCAGGAGGGTAACACGGTACGCCGTGCTGGATCCCAACGACCTCGTATAGGTAGCAGTCGAGATGTCAGGCATCTTATCCGCAACGCATGGCTGTAACGGTTCGTGCAGCCACGTCTCGATCCCTGAGTCAACAGATGGGGTCGTTTGCAAGACAACAACCGTCTGCACGAACAGTTCGACGAAGTTTGCAGCAGCATGGACTATCAGCTCGGAGACCATGGCTGCGGTTACCCTTGAAGCTGCATCACAGACAGGAGATGTGATGGTGTACTCAACGACGAACCTGGCTGCACGAATGGCAAAACGTCATTTTTTCGGATGAATCCAGGTTCTGTTTGCAGCATCGTGATGGTCGCATCCGTGTTTGGCGACATCGCGGTGAACGCACATTGGAAGCGTGTATTCGTCATCGCCACACTGGCGTATCACCCGGCATGATGGTATGGGAGCCATTGGTTACACGTGTCGGTCACCTCTTGTACGCATTGACGGCCTGTGAACAGTGGACGTTACATTTCAGATGTGTTACGACCCGTGGCTCTACCCCTCATTCGATCCCTGCAAAACCCTACGTTTCAGCAGGATAATGCACGACCGCATGTTGCCGGTCCTGTACGGGCTTTTCTGGATACAGAAAATGTTCGACTGCTGCCCTGGCCAGCGCATTCTCCAGATCTCTCACCAACTGAAAATGTCTGGTCAATGGTGGCCGAGAAACTGGCTCGTCACAATACGCTAGTTACTACTCTTGATGAAATGTGGTATCGCGTTGAAGCTGCATGGGCAGCTGTAGCTGTACTCGCCATTCAAGCTATGTTTGACTCAATGCCCAGGCGTATCAAGGCCGTTATTACGGCCAGAGTTGGTTGTTCTAGGTACTGATTTCTCAGGATCTGTGCACTCAAATTGCGTGAAAATGTAATCACATGTCAGTTGTAGTATAATATATTTGTCCAATGAATATCCGTTTATCATCTGCATTTCTTCTTAGTGTAGCAATTTTAATGGCCAGTAGTGTACTTTCTATATTCACTGTCTGACAAGAAGAGTATAGGAGCCAGAAGGAAAGAAGGAAAAAATTAAACTGAACAGGTATTTGATATAATTTTAGTGATTAAAATATGGAGTCAAATTTACAAAGGCTTTGGCAGTATATGCACACTTATCAGTGTGGCGGTGCACCACCTCTGGTTTGGATGAATCCACCGATTCGTTTGGGAAGGGTGTCATAAGGCCGTTGTATCCTTTTCTTAGGCAAGCTGACCCATAACTGTTGTAACTGTTCCTTGATATCCTGGATACTCGCGCCTGGACGGAGTTTGTGTCCGAGCTGGTCTCACATGTATTCTGTCGAGGACAGATCTGGAGATCTTGCTGAGCACCGGAGCACCTCAACATCACGCAGACAGTTCATAGAGACAAGTGCCACGTGTAGACAAGCATTTCCCTGTTGAAAAATGGCACCCCGATACCGTCGCATGAGAGGTAACATATCAGGAGGCGGGATGTCCATGAAGTACTATTCTGACGTCAGAGTTCTTACAGTCACTGCCAGCCGTGACCTGAGGTCACACGATGTCAGGAGTGACGCTGCTGTGTCTCATCAAAACACTGGGAGAATGGGACCTCTTCCCAGGTCACCACCATACTCGCCGACAAAGGTCATCCGGGGTAGTGTAGAACCGCGATTCATTGCTCTACATAGTGCGACGCTTTTCACCAGCAGTCCATTCTTCCCGGTCACAGTAAACGCAACCGTTTTTATCGGCCTGCTACTTTCCGACAGATGGTGCGAGATTACACAAAATCTTGCAAGGAGCCGATTACTTGTTCTCGAATGGCAGGCACGGATGTGACGGGGTTACGATGTTCTTGGTGCACGTTTTGGCGATCGCCCCCTATGGTATACACTGTTACGTTACCATTTGTTACGTTATATATATAAACTTTAATTTATCAGGTGAATTTTTCTTTTGTTAGAGCATGATTCTTTCTCTCAGAGATATTGTCTTTTCTTATCAATTTTACTTAGGTGCATAAGTAAATATAAAACGGATTCTTGAAGGGCCGCTGTTATTCAAGTACCAACTTTAGATTTTGAACGTGATGACTAAAATATAGTTGCCGTTAACTGAATTGAATGTAATTTTGTTAATTTCTATTTATTGATTTTAGAGCAAGGCTCGAGAGAATTTCGATTGTTGCCGTGGAGCGACCAAGATAAAACTTACTGAACTCATGGAATCTGTATAATTTAAAAAATGAACTTTAACGTAAATTAATTATCTGTTGCAATTTAAAAAGGTTCTTACAACGAAATCTCTCGCTTTTACAGTTATTGTTAACACTTTGGCCGGCCGGTGTGGCCGAGCGGTTCTAAGCGCTACAGTCTGGAACCGCGCGACCGCTACGGTCGCAGACTCGAATCCTTCCTTGGGCATGGGGTGTGATGTCCTTAGATTAGTTAGGTTTAAGTTGTTCGAAGTTCTAGAGGACTGATGACCTCAGAAGTTAAGTCCCATAGTGCTCAGAGCCATCTGAACCATCTGTTAACACTTTGAAAAATAAATTAATACTTCGGCGCGTAATGGCCGACCAGAGGCTGCATCGGAAGATGAGTTTCCCGCAGCGACAAATTACTGAAAAAATACTTGTTAAAAATAATTAGCCGCTGCGACCTTTTGAGGTGACAACTATTACAAAGAAATTAATTTTGTGATAACAATAATGAGTTCATTTTAGCAGAATACCGAATAACTTACATAAAATATGTGTAGTCGCTCAATGGCTACCTTCCGTATCGCGAAACAAAACAGTGTGAGTACCGTAAAAGTACGTCCTTCCTCCTTGGCCGTACAATCGCGTTTCTTAACGATCCTTTTTTATTTTCGTAGACATGTTTTGGTGGTTGTTAGTGCTTAACGTCCCGTCGACAACGAGGTCATTAGAGACGGAGCGCAAGCTCGGGTTAGGGAAGGATTGGGAAGGAAATCGGCCGTGCCCTTTCAAAGGAACCATCCCGGCATTTGCCTGAAACGATTTAGGGAAATCACGGAATACCTGAATCAGGATGGCCGGAGACGGGATTGAACCGTCGTCCTCCCGAAGACATGTTTTGAATAAAGATGCTACTTTTAAATTATCGCTGCATATCGGTTATTTCAAGAATATTAACTGCATCTTTTATACTAATTATATTCATAAAATACGTTAACTACGGCTTACAACCGATAAAAATGTCAATATTTATGTGACCTCCCGTCACAACACAGTCGACATGACTCTTGACAACAAGTTAGCCTGCCCCCACGTACCCACGCAGTCGGGCCACTGTGACATCCTAATGCCGTACACAACTAGATATTGTATGAATCGACCAGCCGGCCAAATGGAGATCCACTGTGAGACCCCTGTCATGTGCTGATACCATTGTTTCAAACGACTACGTTGTGTCTCCGTGTCCTTTGCAGTGATCATTCAACATCTGACGCTTTCACCTATCAGACGCAGTAACAACACTACTTGCGAACAACAGTAATGTACTCTAGCGGCTGTCCTGACCTGTCACAGAGGAATGCAGCTCTAACCATTTACAGACACGCTGATCGTGCGTACCTATTCGGAACATCATTGACATCCGACTGTGTCTTCTTGGTGCTTCACATGTTTTGTCAGGCAGTGCATTAGGTAGTCTACGGGAACTTTTCCTTCGGAATCCAGCAATGTCTACCGCGGCGCACAGTACATGTGACATTTTTCGATGCTTCAAGCATTCCACCTACTATACTATATCCATATACTGTGATGTGTGGTAGACAAAAGTACATGTGTGGGTTGTTGATATCTACACCACATAACGAACTGACGATTCTATATGGGATGGCTATTCGCCGGTGATTGTTGTCCAGCTCTGAACTGAGCATTTATAGTTGCGGCATTGTGGTGCGCCTAGCCATTGCTGCAATCTGCGAGTGTCGGTCACTCAGCGATGGAAAACTGATAAATCTCGTCATATTAACGTCACAAGGGACAACATCAAAGCTTGCTCTACGCCTGCATTACATCTACGAAAACAGTAAGCTTATTACAGACAGTCACGCTTATCTTAACAGACGTGACTCTGTAAATTTGTGTAACAGACGATATGATGCTGCAGCTGCGCAAAGGGAAACAAGACATGGAGAATGAAACGCAGAGCCCAGTAAAACATGAGAAGAATAGCATTTAAAAAATGTGTGATGAAACTACAGCAATATTGAGAAGTGCGCCGCTCTGACAGGATAATGCAAAACACGAATACTTTATGAACAATTGTTCTCCGGTATTCAGGCCGAGGCATAGAGAAGAGGCATTGGACTCTCATTCAGGAAGATGGCGTTTCAAACCTCTACCCATCCTGTGCTCTGTGTCTAGCAACAACGTCGTAGGACGGATGTTAAACCCTAATCTTCCGTCCTTCCTTCCATTCCCGGTAGTCAACCACGAATGAATCATACACGTTGTATTTCATTTCAACAACGTGACTCGTTCTCGCAAAGTTTTGATAACATTCATCCTCCGTGCGTCACAGCAGAACTGTCCAAAACGAAAACATACAACGTTGCCGAAATATCGCCTAATTACAGCGACGCGGCTGGTAAAACTCGAGTCGAATATTAATTACCTATACATAGAAGATACGTAAGACCTCCCGCGACTGATTCGATAAAGGTTCGATGACCAGAGAAGTTTGGAAAACACTGTCGTACATTGGACAGTATTAAAGATCGGTGCCTATCGGTTATCAGCACTCGGTTACGAACACCACTGTCGAGGTATCGCCAAGAGAGCTGTGATACAAAAATAGTGCTTGGTGTCCCAATGTGCCTTTCTGT
The DNA here is from genome assembly GCF_023864275.1 of Schistocerca cancellata. Taxonomy (NCBI): domain Eukaryota; kingdom Metazoa; phylum Arthropoda; class Insecta; order Orthoptera; family Acrididae; genus Schistocerca; species Schistocerca cancellata. The sequence continues at coordinate 1,086,101,699 of NC_064626.1, forward strand.
GACTATAATTCCGAACGTCAAACTTTTTTCTTCCGGCAAATGTTTCGCAATTCTTATCTTGTTTTCTGTTTGCTAAGAGCCGTTCTGTAATGTCCTTTTATACTTAGGGGACAGTCTTCTGACCTCGTGCTCAAAATCTGCTATTCTTATCAATTAAAGGATGAAACAGCTCCCGTTAAGGTTCGGCTGATGGAAAAGCAAAATTCTACCAGGCGGCTTCCTCTTTCATTTCTTAGCCCCAATCCATATTCACCTACTACGTTTCCTTCTCTCCCTTTTCCTACACTCGAATTCCAGTCACCCATGACTATTAAATTTTCGTCTCCCTTCACTATCTGAATAATTTCTTTTATTTCATCATACATTTCTCTAATTTCTTCGTCATCTGCAGAGCTAGTTGGCATATAAACTTGTACTACTGTAGTAGGTGTGGGCTTCGTATCTATCTTGGCCACAATAATGCGTTCACTATGCTGTTTGTAGTAGCCTACCCGCATTCCTATTTTCCTATTCATTATTAAACCTACTCCTGCATTACCCCTTGACCAGAAGAAGGGATCGGTTGGTAGGACATGTTCTGAGGCATCAAGGGATCACCAATTTGGTATTGGAGGGCAGCGTGGAGGGTAAAAATCGTAGTGGGAGACTAAGAGATGAATACATTAAGCAGATTCAGAAGGATGTAGGTTGTAGTAGGTACTGGGAGATGAAGATGCTTGCACAGGATAGAGTAGCATGGAGAGCTGCATCAAACCAGTCTGAGGACTGAAGACCACAACAACAACGATGGAAAAGCAGTGATTAATATTCAGTTATGTAATGGATTAATTAAACCTTAACAAGGATAGCGGAGAGTTTTTCTTTTCCACGCTGGTTTCTATTACTTCGCTGCACATTGAACAAACTGAAAGCCAAAAAAAAAGTAGAAGAAAATGGAGTAAACTCTGTTCTGCGACTAGTTGAATAATAATATGCTATGTGTGGTGCCATAGACCTCTTAATCACTTGAAACCCGATTTCATAACTTCAAAAAGGAAGTATTAGTTGTTAAGAAATTAGATAGCCTAAGGGAGCCGAGTGCATACAGTTATTATGAGATCAAGAGACAGTAGCTTGTTGGCTAAATGAATTGTTTCCTAACTGTATTAAAATTTGAACTTTACGAGAGCCTGAGTGTTGCTATCGAGTGATACGCACATTTATCACACAGTGTGTCTGGTTGTGTTCGATGCAAGTCCAAAGGATGCATAGGCCCACCAATAGTGGACGAAGGAACTAACCCAACTGCCCTAGGTTTTAAATAGACGCAAAATTTAGAATTGGTAGAAAATTTAAAGAGATGGAGAGAGAATCTGTAGTCCAATTTTCCCCCACTTCTATGATGCTACAGACCAATTGCTCTATGTACGAAATGGCGTGAAAATAAAAGAATAGTGGTCAATTGAAAACAGACAGGATGGTGGACCTAGCCCAATTTTTCCTAAGTACAAAATGCAAGGTGATGGACCTTAGAATAGTTTTATGATGTCACAATCCAAGATGGCGATCCGAGATGCAGCACCTGGAGATGCAAGGACAACCTTTATGACATCACAATCCAAGATAGTCATCAAAGATGGCGGACCTGTAGATACGATGTCAGAATCCGAGATGACGATCCAAGATGAGACTGTCTACGTCACTGTCATGCGCACGGTTGCCATATCGCTTAAATCCAAATAGGCAGATCTGTGGATGTGAGGACAGCTTCTATGAGATCAGAATCCAAGGTCGCAGATATGAGGATGGAAGGACAGCTCTGAGACTGTCTAAATGTCATGAACATCGTTAGAAAGAGACTTAAATCCAATATGGCGTACCTGGGGATACAAGAACAGCCTGCATGGTTGCCAGGTTACTCGATCAAAGTTTGGAACCCAAGAGCAGACGTCTCCTAAGTTTTAAATAGTGCAGCATACAAAAAATCTACAGAACCTAAGTTTAAAATGGCGATTAGATTAGATTAGATTAGATTAGTACTTGTTCCATAGATCATGAATACGACACTTCGTAATGATGTGGAACGTGTCAGGTTAATAAAAGGTGTCTATACACGATATTACATTACACAAAATATATTACACTCAACATTTTTCTTTTGTGGGGGTTGGGGAAATTACCTACCCACTTACTATATCCAAAAATTCATCTAATGAGTAGAAGGAGTTGCCATTAAGAAATTCTTTTAATTTTCTTTTAAATGCTTTATGGGTATCTGTCAGACTTTTGATGCTATTAGGTAAGTGACCAAATACTTTTGTAGCAGCATAATTTAGCCCCTTCTGAATCAAAGTTAGATTAAACCTTGAGTAGTGAAGATCATTCTTTCTCCTAGTGTTGTAGCCATGTACACTGCTATTACTTTTGAATTCGTTCGGATTGTTAATAACAAATTTCATAAGTGAATATATATATTGTGAGGCTTCAGTGAAGATCTCTAGCTCTTTAAATAAGTGTCTGCAGGATGATCTTGAATGAGCTCCATCAATTATTCTGATTACACGCTTTTGTGCAATGAACACTCTTTTACTCAATGATGAGTTACCCCAGAATATGATGCCATACGAAAGCAGAGAATGAAAATAGGCGTAGTAAGCTAATTTACTCACATGTATATGGCCAAAATTTGCAATGACCCTAATAGCACAAGTAGCTGAATTCAAACGTTTCAGGAGATCCTCAGTGTGTTTTTTCCAGTTCAACCCCTCATCAATGCATAAACCTAGAAATTTTGAGTATTCTACCTTAGCTACCGATTTCTGATCGAAGTCTATATTTATTAATGGTGTCATTCCATTTACTGTGTGGAACTGTATATACTGTGTTTTGTCAAAGTTTAATGAGAGCCCATTTGCAGAGAATCACTTAATGATTTTCTGAAAAACATCGTTTACAATTTCACCAGCGAGATATTGAAAGACTTTAATTGTCTCAAGTTTATGCTGGCGAGGAATACCTCTACCATCTGAGCTACCCAAGCACGACCGACGACCCCTCCTGCACAGCTTCTGTGCAGCTTGGAAGGTAGGAGACGAGGTACTGGCGGAAGTAAAGCTGTGAGGACGGTTCGTGAGTCATGGTTGGGTAGCTCAGTTGGTAGAGCACTTGTCTGCTAAAGGCAAAGGTCACAAGTTCGAGTCTCTGCCCGGCATACAGTTTTAATCTGCCAGGAAGTTATACCCTTACCGTGCGTTTAAATGGCAGGAAACCCATTGGCACAACCTACATGTTTGTCAGAACTAGACCATTTGTCTTAAGTTTAAAGCTGTGTAGCTCACAGATGCAACCTCAGTGATTGCCTGACAGATATTACTGACGTGTGTACGTGTGTGTGTGTGTGTGTCTTAAGATAAGATACAAATGGGGCAGGTACGCAGTTGCATTTTTTTGTTTAAGCATTTGACGCTTGCAAAACTCATGAGGACTCCTCCAACACGGATTCTGTAACTGTGCGCCTGACAATGTACCTCGCTGTGCCGTTGTCTGGTTGAGTCACCATTGCTGCTAGCCACTGGCTAGCTTCTCTGTCCACTGTGCTTGCTGTATAACTGCCGATAGGCATCGGAGTGCAGAGTCATACAATGCACCGCTAGTCTGGAAGCCTCGTCATATAGTTCGGAACGTGACACAGTCCAGCTGCAGGGCTAACAGCGGCCTACCGACAGACGGCATATCAGGGCTCCTCTGCTGTTGCACAACTTCAACGCCATGTCCTGCAGGCTCAAGAGACTAGTGCGATATGGCTCTAATGGTGTGAATGCAGCCTGTTCTCTGCATGATGTCACATGATACCGTCTCTATTTTCTCATAGTACAATGCCGTTGTGATGTGTATCTCTGACGTGATGGGACATGCAGGACATTCCAACATAGGAACCTGCTTAGCAGGCACTTACACATAGACGTTACTAAGGCCCTTAAATTGTACTGATTTCTAGAACAGGACGACATGTCCAAACATGATACAGCCTACTGTTATAGCACATTGCATTGTCCCAGTGAAATCTCTCTAACATTTGTGAGAACTATTTCAGGTCTCTTAGTCGTCTGTGGTGCGACGATATTGACATTCAAGTGTAGAAAATTCATTTGCAGCGCCTGACATACTTTCGTGTGTGCTACTCCCAGCAGGTTTCTCTGTACAGAGCTCCACACACATTGGTTGCAAACCTCAAGGTGATGTAATTCCAGTATAGTAATCCTATAGCGACTGCATCAAATACACACCTTTCTTGATATAGGTCAATTATTCTTTAAATAACATCGATTTTTGTTGTCGTGTATAGGCCTTGAACGGGCAACGGCCTTGCCGCAGTGGATACACCGGTTCCCGTCAGATCACCGAAGTTAAGCGCCGTCGGGCGTGGCCGGCACTTGGCTGGGTGACCATCCGGGCCGCCATGAGCTGTTGCCATTTTACGGCGTGCACTTAGTCTCGTGATGCCAACTGAGGAGCTACTCGACCGAATAGTAGCGGCTCCGGTCAAGGAAAACCATCGTAACGACCAGGAGAGCGGTGTGCTGACTACACGACCCTCCTATCCGCATCCTCATCTGAGGAAGACACGGCGGTCGGATAGTCCCGATGGGCCACTTGTGGCCTGATGACGGAGTGCTTTTGCTTGCTTGTATAGGCCTTGAAGCAAATTAAATTTAGCAGTGGGCATAACGAAGCTGAGTTATAGCTGGTACATATTGGCGGTGCAAGTGAAGACCTGCTTAACAGCTTGTGGTATACCTTTTACACCCAATACAGCGGTGATTCTGCATAACACAAACCCTTGGTAGGTTCTGGAGATATGTGTCATCAAATGTTTATGAAATCCTCATCTGATTCTGGTAAGCAACTGCAATTTTACGTTGTTCCAACTGATTACCCCTTAACCTTTAATAAAGTCTCTAAGTCAAATGGGGCTCTAGCTGAGGCACCATTTGGTAATGATTGAGGCTAGGATGTAAACGACCTAAAAATCACCACAATATACATAAAAATGCTTTTATGGCCAAAAATTTACAAAAGTATGCACAATAACATAAAAATATGACTTAACAACATTACAAAGAGACAACATTTCCGTTGTGAAATAAATTAGCAAGTCACTTTATCATATTGAAGTATTTATTTGAGAATAAAAGGCACATGAGAATCAAGCTAAACTATGGAGTTTGATGTTTTAGTATGCTTTTTATTAGCATTATCAGAACACAATCATCCTATAATTTTTTGTACATCCTCATTTTTATATGAGTTCTGAGTTCCAATGTTATAATGAATACCTAGATGCAAATTTTCAAATGAAACACATTTCATATCGTCAGCGAAGGAACTTCTTTCTACTTCACCTGACACGAGACGAGCATATTTAAAATGGACAATGTCGTTTGAATCCAAACCTGAAAGATTAAGAGAGGACGGTACACAAAACAAAATACTGAAATGAAACAGAGTTTATAACACACTCTTCGTTTTTTATAACACGTTTTCTATTTTCTGTAACACTTCTTTTCCCACTTTATCATAAACAGTTTCTAATTTACTCAAAACTGTTTCATTTGTTCTATGTGCTTCATTACTGGCAGTTCTGATTGCTCCAAAGCTGTTATGGCAACAGGAATATATCCAATACTTGACTTTATGGTCGAAAGTTTGCCTAAAGTTTCAGCATTAGACACTAATTCTTGGGCTAATCGCTGCTACTGACTTGATCAATGATGTTTTTCACAATGTAAAACTTCTGGCGGTAATAGCTACAGGTTTCAATCCATAACACATGTCTAGTCAAAATAGTAGACGGTAGTACAGTATTTTACCATTAGTGGAAAAGACTTCCTTATCATACTGGGGCACGAACAGTTGTACTTTTACTTGAATATTTTGCATCACTTTAGGAAAGTGTTGTGAACTATACTATACACACTTCCGACTTCAGTTGGATTGAAAAAAGTAATGAGACACTTGTCTGCAGACCATGGTCCAGAATTGTTTACGCAGCTACCCGCTCATAGAATAACAAAATATACAAACTCACTGTTGCGTAAGGATGGAGTCCATATCGCGAATTTAAAAGAAATGGGGGGAGGGGAGGGGGAAGGCAGATATTCACCATCCCACAGGGAACAAAATGAGGTGTGAGCTTCTAAAAAATGTAACACAGGAGAAAAAATTGTATGATAAAGGTTATTTACCTCTTGAAAGAGTGAAAATATGACGAATATGACCATTTACTGACTGAAAAGAAGCTCTCTCATAGAGCAAAAATATGCCTTAACGAATTACAGTGATTCATTTAGTTTTTTAATAATAAGCATCTCTATGAATTAAAGGAACATTCCAGTTTTATCAAAAGTTATATGCCCTACCGTAAAAATCTTACCCCTAATAATGACACTGAACAACATGCCAAAACTCTAAACATGATCAAGAGGATGATTTAACACAATCCTACAATCCTTAGGTCTAGATTTTAAAGTACTGTATTGGGTATTACCTTGACATTATGCATTATAACACGATGGTACCTATTTATAATTTACAAACATTCCGTATCTGGTGCAGTGTGAATGGTTGACAGATTTTACACTTCCTACAATATATCTCCCTGTCATCACAGTGGAAGTAGGTCATTTGTGCTCAAGGTAGAATCCAAGATGGACGGACGTAAATATCCAAGATGGCCACCAAGCTTAAAATTCAAGATAGGAACCGAAGATAGGACTTTTGTACAGCCGAATGACTTCACAAGATGGTAATCCAGGAAGTCATCAATGACGTCACAAGCCAAGATGGTGATCCAAGATAGCTGTCCTGGGGATATGGGCGCGGTCTGCAATTTTGCTAGTCCACAGTTGTTGTTCCGATTCCCGTGGCACTGCACATGCCTACCTCACCTCTCATCTGCATTGTCCAGGCTTAGTAGTTATCAGGTGGACTCGACGCTTGCTTGGTTTAGTTCAGTTTCTTTCATTACTGCGGCCACACGCGTGGCAAGTAGTTGGCGGCCTGGCACTCGGACTTCAATGGTTGCGTCCTCGCTGAATACTTATTACTTGTACGTGTCCATTTCACGCGGAGTGAAACAGCGAAGTCGTCGTGTGTAGCACAGTGGATTCCTCCACAAAAATTTGTTTATTTCTTGGAAAGGTATGCGTGCTTGTGGTAGTTTTGATGCTGTGACAGAAGACCAATTTTACGGCCCGGGACGCATTGTTTACCCGTCGTAACGCGCTTATTCAGCGGAGAGGAAATCCGCCGATCAGCACCCGACGATAAAGTAGGTTCCTTATAAAACACTTCTCCATTTATTCAAAAATGAGCGTAGTTTAGTACAAATTTTTGTAGACTTGCACACGCGTGGTAAAAGTCAACACACTTCACTTTTGAAGAAAAAAACTCACTTTTACACAGGTTCCTTGCCGAATTGCCGTCCAACTCTATTAATCACTTATTTGGCATAAAGTGTCTGCTTTCATATGCTGTTACTCTTTACACAAACCGTTATTTGCACAGTTACAATTTTAATACATACATAAATTACATATTATTGCTGACATTCCACTCACACTTACTGCATAAACAGTCAAATAAGTTTAGTTTGTAAATAATAGGTTCATTGACATTCATATTACAGGATGAATATGCGTAACCTCAGTTACATCGATCATCCTTATACACATATATACACCCATCTGTTTGGATATCACAAGTCTTTACATAATTCCGTTCACATTATTCATGGGAGCTTGTTATTTATTTATGGAGCAGGTTGGAAAGCATGGGCGTCTACTTCAAATACAGTACGCTCTGCTTGTCTGACTACACTTAGCATCGCCTCTAGGAATGAAGGAAGGCATCTATTTGACTACAGGCCCATCCGATTACTAAGGAAAGGACGTATAACTCATATATCGTGTTACAAGAAGACTCTCAGTCGGCGTTGTTCACGGTAGATGCTTGTTGTCTTCCTACTACATAAAATACACATTGTTAACTTCAGACGACGTGCAACTTAAGTACTCATGACACGTGTTTAATTGCCGTAAATGTTGTTTCATTCGACGTGCAGAAATAATAATCCTGTTTATAATGATCACGTACATATACACATACATACATATTGTAAAGAGAAAATGGGTGTTGGGAGTTTCTGAAGCAGTGACTGTACCCTGTGTGTGTATCGGCCCTTTACTTGTTCGGTTGCATAAAACCTGGGTCATTACGACGTCAATTACCACATTGCTACTGCGTATACTTTGAATCGTTCATTCATATCACTTATGTATACAATATTTCTTACAATTAAATTTAATTTGCTTGAGGTGCGCCCCGTTAAACTTGTATGGTACCATGCCACCCTCGAAGCTTATCATCACGCCGTGTCGATGTGCTGGTCGCTGAAAAGAGAAAACTTAAAACTAAGTTAAAACTAAATGTGTAGTAGCTCAGTGGCCATTGATTGTCATTGTTTTACTCAGTATGCAGCCGTTTTATTCGCCTATTTGACTCGACCAGTCCTGTCGTAAATCAATCGATAAGCTCCAGGATATGGGAATTTATAGGGTCCTGTATAAAATAATTGCCACCTCTTGTTCAACTTTCCTATTTTTGTTGAACTAGGATGTGTTCGTAACAGAACTCGTTGGCCTTCAGTACACTGTTTAAAACGCAACAGTTTCCGGTCATAGATTTTCTTCTTATATTCAGCCCTGTTTTCCAGTGTGATTACTGCTTGTTCAGTTTTCTCGTCTTCTGTCATTTCCACAGCTGGTATTTTTGGTAGGGGTGACTCTCATTCGTCCTTTTGTGTTGTGTAAAATATTAATTCATTTGGTGTGAAATCAGTGGAAGAATTTGTAAGACTGTTAATGACCTGCATGAACGGTGTTACATACTCCACCCATTTTGTATGTGTGTGTGTGTGTGTGTGTGTGTGTGTGTGTGGTATGTGTGTATGTGTATGTTCTTATGAACCGATTAAATTCCTTGAATACTCTTTCTACTGGCGATGCCTCGGGGTGGAGTCTTGATACTAAGATGTGTTTTATACCCTGTGATGTCACAAATTGCTTCCATTTCCGTCGTATAAAATATGAGGCATTATCACTATCACTCGTAGATTTCCTATCCTCCTCAAGTAATCTTCTTCGATCCTTTTCTTGGTGGAGGTCGCTGTTGCGCTACATATAGCGTACATCTTAATATGTTTTGTAAAAACAACATATAGTGCTACTACGTACCTTACTCCACTCTTGCCTCTTAGATAGGCGCTAGCTACGTGTAGAGACACTAAATATATAGGTTTCTTAGTTAAAATCGGGTGAAGCTCGTTATGTTTGGAAGAGTTAGAATGTTCTGCCTTCTGACACACTATACATTTTCGTAGTATTTGAAATACTCATCGTCTTAAATTTGGAAAGTAGCAGTGTTTACCTATAATCTCGGTACCTTTGCTTACCCCGTAGTGTCCCCACACTTCCTGGGTGTACAGTATGAATTTCTCAATGTACTTCGCAGGAAGACACGCACCATTGTTCTGAGCCATAATGTTTGCGATGGAATAAAACACCTTTATATTCCCTGTACCACATTTTTAGCTGTTCGTTGCCTTCCTGTGTTAGTTTTTGTTTGACCTTGCTCCATCTTACAAGGGAACCTCCCCATCTCACCCCCCTCAGATTTAGTTATGAGTTGGCACAGTGGATAGGCCTTGAAAAACTGAACACAGATCAATCGAGAAAACAGGAAGAAGTTGTGTGGAACTATGAAAAAAATAAGCAAAGTATACAAACTGAGTAGTGCATGCGCAAGACAGGCAACATCAAGGATAGCGTGAGATCAGGAGCGGCGTGGTCCCGTGGTACGAGAGGTCCTCGGTTCAAATCTTCCCTCGAATGAAAAGTTTACTTTTTTATTTTCGCAAAGTTATGATCTGTCCGTTCGTTCATTGACGTCTCTGTTCACTGTAATAAGTTTAGTGTCTGTGTTTTGCGACCGCACCGCAAAACCGTGCGATTAGTAGACAAAAGGACGTGCCTCTCCAATGGGAACCGAAAACATTTGATCGCAAAGTCAGAGATCAACCGATTCCTCCACAGGAAAACACGTTTGATATATTCTATACGACACTGGTGACGGCAGGTGCGTCACATGACAGGAATATGTTGTCGACCCACCTAACTTGTACACTTGGCGAACGGGTAAAAAGATTCTTCTACCTTGCCCGATTTAGGTTTTCTTGTGGATGTGATAACACTCCCAAAAAAGTCATGAAAACATAAAAGTTTGTCAGATAATAATGGTCTGAAAATAAAAAATTAAATTTTTCACTCGATGAAAGACTTGAACCAGAGACCTCCAGTTTCGCGGCTGGTCACGCTAACCACGGGACCACGGTGTTCCTGGGCTTACAGATACCGTGAAGTTGCACATCTTGCACATGGACTACTCAGTTTGAATATTTTGCTTATTTTTTTCATAGTTCCACACAACTACTTCCTGTTTTCTCGATTGATTTGTGTTCAGTTTTTCAAGGCCTATCCATTGTGCCAACTTATAACTAAATCTGAGAGGTGTGCGATGGGGAGGTTCCCTTGTTAGGTCCTGTTGTTGCAGGGGTTTCATTTGTTTACAAAACTTACAGCAGTCAGTTCGCGTATTTTACTTTGCATAAGAAGAGTTCTTATTTCAGAAACCTGTTCCCAAAATTTACTAAATTCACCTAGATTCTGAGGTAACCTTGACAGAACATCGGTAATGATGTGCTGACTGCCCTTGATATAAATAATTTCCAAGTTGAAGTCTTACAGATATAGACACCACCTTGCCAATCTCCTGTGCAGTGACCTGCACGTCAGCAGGAATGTAAGGGATTGGTGATCACAATATACTTTTGTACTCTTCCCACATAAAAAGTACTCAGATTTTTGGAATGCCCAGACCACTGTCAAACTTTCTAATTCTGATACAGAGTGTGATCTTTCTGCATCAGTTAATGTGCGGCTAGCAATGTCTTACCGTCTTCCTCTCTCACCTGGAACAGACATGCCCCCAGACTCTGCAAGGAGGCGTCTGTGCACAGATGGAAGTCTTTCTCCATTTCGGAGTGACTAAGTATTTTGCATTCACTTAATGCCTCTTTAATATTATTGAAATCCTCTTGGCACTTGTCATCCCACAGCCATGGTTTGTAATAAATTAAGCAGGGCATCACTACTCATCAGTTGTTTGGGTATGAACTTACGGAAGAATGACGCTAATACTAAATAATCTATAAGTTGTTTCTTGTTCCTAGGTGCAGTACAATTGCATATGGCATCGCGTTTCTTAGGATCTGATAATGTGACTAAGAAATTTTACACTCTCCCTGCCCGAGTCAGACTTTTTTAAATTGGCTGTCACCCTGTACTCTGAAAAACGTTGTAAAACTTTCTCAATCAGCTGTATGTGTTCTGACCAAGTGGGGTGGCGATTAACAAGTCATCAACATAGACTGTAACCTTGCTAAGTAGCTCTGGTCCTAATACTTTATCTAATGCTTCGATGAATGCACCTGTAATATATTCAGACCAAATACCAGGACGCAGAATTCAAAGATTGCACCATCACATAGAAAAGTTGCGTACTTTCTACTTTCTGGATGGAGTTGTATTTGCCAGTAGGACGGTTAGAAGTCCAATGTGGTAAAATACGGGGTGTTATGGAACTTCAACAGGTGTTCGTCCAGGTTGTCAGGCCTGATTCGAACTGGTACTGGGATCTTATTAATACATAGAGCATCCAGAACCAATCTTACTGATCTCTCTTGTGTCAGGAGTTCAGTGAACTCCTGACGACGATGGCGGAGATGGCCATCGAAAGCTCGAGCATTTTATTTGAATTGACGCGGCTGGAAAACCGAGAACGTTTTATTCATGTATGCCGTCGCGAAAGACTCCGAGGACACAATGGGATTGATGATACACAAAAAGTTTCATGTGAGCAAACATCCATTTTGTACCGATGATTCTTGATAACTCCGGATTGTTTTCCAAATACATGTGTATACTTAAATATGAGATCTGTAAGCTCCTGTTGCTCCTGTTCATTTAAGGTGCTGGACTCACTTACCTTTTGCCCTACCATTTCACAGTTTACATCTGATTCTGGCACTTGTTCATTATAGTAAGTGTTTACAAATAATACAGTAAGAGATACAAACTGAACTGTCACATCAGATTCCTCCTTCTGCTTGACCTTCTTGTCTGATGTTTTTATTAAATCGACAGAAAATACTCGCACGGTTACACTGAAGTAGCATTTACCACTTCCTATATCAATTTGCGTCTTATAAGTCCCAAACGTATCCATCGCAAGCAAATTTGTCAATGATGAGGAAATTACATGTGACAGTAAAGTGTCCTATTTTCAATAGAATAAGTGCTTGTAACTTCACTACTTTTGATTTGTTTCTAGTGGCTGTCTGTATTCTACAGTTCTGCACTGGGAATGTGGAAATTTTACCTCTTTTCTTTAACTCTTGGAAAAATTTAGTTGACATTAAGTTTGTCGTTGCGCCTATGTCTAGATTGAGCGTACTTCCGTGTCAACTATCGTTGTCTTTATAACCGCCTGTACCTGCTCTTCGTACAAGTTTTCTTGAACTTCCTCCTCATGCCAATATAAATCATCTATCGTGTCACCTTGTTTGTCGTATCTCACAAAACATGTGTTTGTAAGTGTATTGCCCCCATTCCCTACCTGGTCAGCAGTGTAGGGCCTCACTGCGACCGGTTGGATTTTTTCCTCGGTGCAGGAAAATTAACAGGAGTAATTTCAGCAGTGGCGTAGCGTGGTTGTAAAGGTTGGAGAGACTCTACAGTTATTATATGGAGACAAAATAGTACAATAAACAATTAATAAAAACAAATGAAACAACTACTACTACCACTACCACTGCCGCCACTAATAATATTAATAATAATAATAACTAACTTGTTCAAGATACGATGACAAATTTGTAGAACTCCAGCAGCAAGAGAAGAAGCACTTATATTTTCTTGTACACAAGTGCAATGCGCCTGTCTTTTCTTTACACGAATAAGTCTATAACTCGGTCTACAAAGATCTGATCACTGGATAGCTCTCCAAGTAATTCTTTTCTATTGCTAACGTGCTCAAACACGACAGCCGTGTGTTGGACATTGAATTCCTTAAGTAATTCTTCACTCGTTTAAGAGTACTCATGCTTCGTTCTATGCTTGCTATAATTGCGGGTACGGTCAAAACCAAACGCAGGAACTTCGTTTTTTCTTCATAAACAGAGTTTAAATCATAGTTGACAATGTACTTTAAGAGGATTCTTGGAGACAAGTGTTTTTTCTCATCAGCGTATATGTTACACAGCTCATTCTCAACTTGTTCTTGTTCGTAAAAAGGGTAGTGTTCTAATAACCGAAGCAGTTTGAACTTTGGGAATTCTTTTTGGTAGTTTGGGAAACACTTTTCGTTCAGAAGTTCAACAAACTGAATTTGGGATAAAGTCTTTAAATCTTCTTTCCATCTGAACAATTTGCAAATCCATTTCTTGTAAGTTAGTGCCCTGAGAGACGTCTTTTGACTGTCATAGAATGGTAAGTTGCCATTCAAACACAAGCTGCATTTAATGCATTCATCAACGAATGTTTCCGTTCTTAACTGTCATAAGTTACTCAAAATAGTTCTTATTTAGTCGTGGCAGGTAGTTATACTGACAGATTTTGACTGAAGAACATTAAAGAGATGATTAACATAAACAAAGCACCCTAGGTAGAAGCAAAGCAAATAGACAAACGTAGGATTATCCATTCGCCGTTTCATTCCCACAGCAGAGCTCAAAGATTCTGGAGCCCATTGAGAGTCTTTATCATCAGTTATATAATTAAATATAATTAAAAACACTATATAACTCTGAGAAATGACTGGATATTGTTGAACCTGCCCTGGAACGAAAGTTTCAACGAGTGTAGCTTGCATGTGGCAGTTTAAATCCTTTCTCAGTTAGCAATACAGTTCGTTTTGTTGACTTGCTGAAAAACGAATGGAATGTAGTACCATCACTTACAAACTTGCGTACTTGTCATATGATTTTGGAGGCATGTAACAGTAACGAATTCAGGTGGTGTGCGTAACAATGAATAAACAGCGCATAGAAACAGAATTGCTTCACCAGTTGTTGTAGTCCTCTTTCTCTGTCCGCCATTACTTAAGCGCCATCATATGTTTGACTAACCATTTTTCCTTCTGCATTCCATTCTTTCAATACGAATCTTTCCTCAATTTTGTGTGCAATACAGTACCTGAATATTATAATCATTTGACTCTTGCATGACATGTCTAATGTTTCACCAGTCTGAATCGAAATGCAGTTCTGAATTTCAGATTTTATTTTCTCATTAACTATCAGAGTTATCATTTCTATTTCATCATTCTGTATATCTGGAGAAGTTTCTTTAAAGGTTACAGATGATGACAGATGGTCTCAGATTAACTGCTCTCCTTGAGGTAGTAAATCCAACAATTCCAGATAGTTACCGTTGTTGCTAGAGGATTCGTCTTTTCGATGGCCACAAAAGACTAGTTCTTGTTTACAAATAAATAGAATTGCCTGAATAAGACGTGCTAATACTCTCCAACTGGATGCAACTTGTTCGTTGTATTTTGTTGCTGTCAGACAAGCGGCTTCAGAAAGGGCGTGCTCAAATCTACTTTTACCCAATAACTGAAATGATTCTTTGTTCCGCAGGTGACGTTTTGATATCTGATGCTTTTGCGCTTTGCTGTCAAAGTTCTTTATTGTACAAATGCCCTCATCACACCATTCCTTTTCACCGCCAAACAGAAGACATATATAACATTATAACTGCATTCAAAGTCAGCCAAGTACACTTTTCGTACCAGGCTGTCTGAAAAGTGCGTTTTTGTTTGGCTTCACTTAAAACTAGGAGTAGATCGTTTGTCCTTCAATTCCCACTTTTTTCGTTCGTTAATGTAGAAAAAGGCGTTTTCAATAAAAATTCTATAAGGTGTTCAGTTGCTGGCTCACTCATGTTGGCGACACAACGAAAATATGCACTAAAATCACACAAGAACGACTATGAACACAAATCGCGCGACTGTTCACTTCCATGTTAAAATCCAGCATAGAAGCGGCAGAGACTAGTCTCGATACCTGTTAGCAAGCGCAGCACACCAGCCTTCGTGGATGAGGAGTGGGGAGCCGAGAATGCCACTAAAGCGCAGACGCACACAGCCAGGTAAGCGAAGGGAGGCAGAGACGGAGCAGTCGAGTCTCAAACAGTCAAATACACGGGTTACAAAGCTGACGTCTTCGTACATTTAGAGCTCTTAGTAGAAGGTTGTTTATATTTTTGCTATGAATTACTATTGCATCTTTTTTAAGCAGGAATACAGGGGAGACTAAGTCTCAAAGTCTCCCCTCACGCTACGCCATTGAATTCCAGAGAGCTGTAGTGTGTGTGGAGTTATGCCAGTTCGTACCAATGGCTGCACGTGACCCATCTACACGCGGATTCATATTGGTAGTTGCGAAATTATACACTCCTGGAAATTGAAATAAGAACACCGTGAATTTATTGTCCCAGGAAGGGGAAACTTTATTGACACATTCCTGGGGTCAGATACATCACATGATCACACTGACAGAACCACAGGCACATAGACACAGGCAACAGAGCATGCACAATGTCGGCACTAGTACAGTGTATATCCACCTTTCGCAGCAATGCAGGCTGCTATTCTCCCATGGAGACGATCGTAGAGATGCTGGATGTAGTCCTGTGGAATGGCTTGCCATGCCATTTCCACCTGGCGCCTCAGTTGGACCAGCGTTCGTGCTGGACGTACAGACCGCGTGAGACGACGCTTCATCCAGTCCCAAACATGCTCAATGGGGGACAGATCCGGAGATCTTGCTGGCCAGGGTAGTTGACTTACACCTTCTAGAGCACGTTGGGTGGCACGGGATACATGCGGACGTGCATTGTCCTGTTGGAACAGCAAGTTCCCTTGCCGGTCTAGGAATGGTAGAACGATGGGTTCGATGACGGTTTACCGTGCACTATTCAGTGTCCCCTCGACGATCACCAGTGGTGTACGGCCAGTGTAGGAGATCGCTCCCCACACCATGATGCCGGGTGTTGGCCCTGTGTGCCTCGGTCGTATGCAGTCCTGATTGTGGTGCTCACCTGCACGGCGCCAAACACGCATACGACCATCATTGGCACCAAGGCAGAAGCGACTCTCATCGCTGAAGACGACACGTCTCCATTCGTCCCTCCATTCACGCCTGTCGCGACACCACTGGAGGCGGGCTGCACGATGTTGGGGCGTGAGCGGAATACGGCCTAACGGTGTGCGGGACCGTAGCCCAGCTTCATGGAGACGGTTGCGAATGGTCCTCGCCGATACCCCAGGAGCAACAGTGTCCCTAATTTGCTGGGAAGTGGCGGTGCGGTCCCCTACGGCACTGCGTAGGATCCTACGGTCTTGGCGTGCATCCGTGCGTCACTGCGGTCCGGTCCCAGGTCGACGGGCACGTGCACCTTCCGCCGACCACTGGCGACAACATCGATGTACTGTGGAGACCTCACGCCCCACGTGTTGAGCAATTCGGCGGTACGTCCACCCGGCCTCCCGCATGCCCACTATACGCCCTCGCTCAAAGTCCGTCAACTGCACATACGGTTCACGTCCACGCTGTCGCGGCATGCTACCAGTGTTAAAGACTGCGATGGAGCTCCGTATGCCACGGCAAACTGGCTGACACTGACGGCGGCGGTGCACAAATGCTGCGCAGCTAGCGCCATTCGACGGCCAACACCGCGGTTGCTGGTGTGTCCGCTGTGCCGTGCGTGTGATCATTGCTTGTACAGTCCTCTCGCAGTGTCCGGAGCAAGTATGGTGGGTCTGACACACCGGTGTCAATGTGTTCTTTTTTCCATTTCCAGGAGTGTAGTTCGCGCTGTTATGTTGTCCAAAGGTTGGCTGTGGCACAGCGCGCTGCATTTGATTGTCGCCGACGCTTGTCACTGCACCGGCTGGTTGTTATTACTTACGGGCAGCGGATAGCCTTGTACTGGCGGACCGAAGTTAGCTTGTCCGTTGTAGTTGTTCCTGTTGTTCTGATAATCTAGCTTAAATCTTTTGTTTGTCCCATTCCATTACCATATCCGTTCCCTTATTGTGCGTGCTGTGTTGGATATAGTTGCCATGCTTGTTGTGTATAGTAACATTATAATTTGCAGGTTGGTTCCCAAAGATGAGTTGAAGCGTTTGTTTATCTGCTTCTTTATGTTGCCATGGTGCCTCTTTATAAATCACAGCATTGGAATCCAAAACTGACAAAAAGTACTCAGTGTGTTCTGGTGTGGTTACTAATTTTTCCCTTATGTATGGCGGAAGTCGGCTCTTTAATATCCTTAATATATTCACCTATTATATGAGATTGGCCGGATATCTGATTTTATTTAAACACTTTTCGAAATACCGCAAGCTTCTATGCTTGCTATTCAATGGAGCCGGATTAAAGACTTCACGTCTTAAACTTTCTTGAACGGCTTTCGACCAGTACTTGTCTAAGAAAGCACCTTGAAATTGTTCGTAACTGTGACAATGTTCTGCCATTTCAGTGGCCCACAAAAGAACGTCACCTTCGGTTTAACCAACAACAAATCTTATCTTTTGAGCCTCCGACCAGTTACCCGGAAATACGTTGCGGAACGCACTGATAAAAAAGTACCGGGCCCATCCGCTTTCCATCTGTCGAATACGTGGGAAACTGCCCATGTCTAAGCAACCCTTCATCAGCGGAGATGGACGTTAAACATGCGGCATTATCTGATATCGGTGTGCTGTTACAAGTGTGCAGAGCACTGTGTGGCAATTTCGCATGTGTTGTAGGTACTGCGGGAGGCAAATTACGAATTTTTCAATCTTCACTCGCACTCGCCATCGGGCTTGTGACAAGATGAGGATAACTACTACACGCATCCGTCTTGGGCACAGGTAGTTGAATATTAGCAACCTGACATACTTCAATTGATGATTCGGTTTCTCTATTCTTCATGGCCTCTTCTACCGCGTCTACAAATACGTTCAAACCCTAATTCCAAGCTTTCTGCTCTTAATGTTAGCTCTTCTACTGTCAGTGGTAAATCTTCATAGTCCTTTAACTTGTTGACAGTAGTGGTCACTTTCTTTATTGTAGTACACATTTGGCTTTGATTTGCTCTTATACTATTATTCGTGTCCGCGATTTTTTTATTCACTTTCGAAGTGTTCTTGATTGTCACTAATTGAACCTATCTTTTCATTCAGATCATCAATATTTTTTAACGTCAGAAATAACGTCCTGTTTTAATTGTTTTTTCATTTCTCTCTGTGTGTAAATTTTCTATTAGATCATTGAATTTTTGTGTGACATTGTTTTGGAAATCTTCCAACGCCTGTTTTTTGTTCTGTTTTGAAATCTGAAAAACCTTGTGACAAATCGTTACATTTTGACTTCAAGCTACTAAGCTGGTGTGTAACTGCATTCAAATTCGTGTTCATATCATGGAATTTAATGTTCACAGTTGTCAGTAATTGCAGTAACAGCGCATTGGTAGTACTGTTGTCGTTGATATAAGCTGTTCTTTACGCTGATAAGTCCATCAGGTGGGTTTTGTGCATGATAGGAAGCCATTAGACTGAATTACTTCATTCATCTAATCCTTTCTATAAATGGTACATTCTGGAAACGTCTCAATGGTAAGCTCTTACAATCGTCATCTATAACGTTACTCATGGCCTGCAACCTTTCCAAAGAATCAGAAACAGAATTGTTAAGGCTTTCGTGGCCACTTGTTGACAAACTGCCTATTGGCTTCTGTCTCGGGTTCTTCGGCCGACGTTCATCTAATGATTTTTCTCATTAGATGAACGTCGGCCGAAGAACCCGAGACAGAAGCCAATAGGCAGTTTGTCAATCAGAAACAGGCCCAAACATTTTTATTTTCCTTGTACTTTTCACAGGACTGGAATGTTTATCTAAGAACTAAGTTTATCCACTATGTCGGTAACACATGAATATTTTAGCTCAATTCACAGAGAAAAATTCACTTTCCAGCCCGTTGTGGATGTTCAGTATGAAACATTTTTAGATGGGTGTGTGCTGTATTATTAAAAACTGTAACAGTTCGATCTTCGTGTACAATGTGCGAGTGACTGCCAAGTATTGTTGGAAAGCAAAAACATGAAGCTACAGTATTATAATATGATACATAAAAGGAGAAGAAAAGTCCTCTAAGTAGAAAATGGATCTTGATCGTTCTTCCTCAGCACCGAGTGGACCTTGACGTTTTTTACAAATAAATCAAAGCTTTAGCGCAGGTTTTCGAGCATCTTAATCGTTTTTAGAAAAACGAACCTTGCCAGATTATAGCACTTCCATTCCTCTATAAGATGGATTTTAAATTTTGATGGGCTTTGAGCATTATTCCTATGTACCTTTCACGTATAGTCGTACATAATATTAATTATTAGGCACACTTATATTCGTGACTGTGTTTGACAAACACATCGTACCATATTTCATCTTCTGTGCGATGGATGAATGAATAAATGAACGCAGTAGTTGCATGGCAGCCTAGTATTATATTGGTTAATCACAAGGGTAGGTGTAGGCTTAATTACTTTTAAAACCTCAAAATAAAGTTCAAAAGTAAAATCAAGGAAGTTGTTCCTGAAAAACTGGCACATGGAGGTCCTGGCAAGAAATGTTCTTGGAAATAAGGAAAACAAGCTACTGTTAAAAAGAGACAATAATTTAGTGTAAAAACCGTATGCTGTTAATTAAATCTTTTATTGTAATTAAAATATATGTGTTAGCTGCTTAAGAAATATGGAAGTGTTATGGAGGTTAGGCAATCATTACTAAAAAAAGAGTTACATACTTGTTGAAGCAAAATATTCATTTTACAGGGTCTAGACTGTTGAGACCGTTTGTTTACTCATAATGCGATTCTTTGCACTAACTAGTACAGGAGGTGTGACTTTAAATGCATATCTTGAGAACTGCCTACTGGTGATATTCATTAAATCGCAAATTGCTGGAACATGTTTTCAAAAATGAATTTATCGTTTTTTACTACTATTGGCCACATACTTAATCACACATCATAAGTAAGATTTCGGGGCGATAAGGTGCGTAAACTACAATGAGACGCACTCACTGAAAGTCTAATAAAACAAGAGTTCAGTTCTGCATGGAGGCACACCTTCGACATTTAAAGAATCTTCCACTTTGTTGATATCTATAAGTCACGACAGCATGCCGTGCTTACTTCTTTCCTCATTGCACATCTTTATAGGCTAACAAAAAAGACAGATGTACATTTTTTGTAAACTTAAACATTAAACCAGTAAGAATCAGTACCAGGAAGAAAACAAGCGTTGTTTCCGAGTTCATCAGCTACCGACGGCTGGCTCTGAGCACTATGAGACTTCACTTCTGAGGTCATCAGTCCATTAGAACTTAGGACTACTTAAACATAACTAAGGACATCACACACATCCATGCCCGAGGCAGGATTCGAACCTGCGACCGTAGCGGTCGCGCGGTTCCAAACTGTAGCGCCTAGAACCGCTCGGCCATTCCGGCCGGCAGCTACCGACGCAAATACAGTAAAAGAGTACTTAAATGGATAACGAAAGCATCCTTTTCACACCAGATACTTCTTTTCTTGGTTATTTGAAAGATATAAACAAAAATAAAGATACATTTTCTAGGGAAAATGCGTCGTACAACTGGATACAATACGAATTTAAGACCAGAAAAACGTTTTAAAATGCCTCTCTGACACTCTGTTATTAGCGTAAGCACCGTAGTATATATGACAGAAATAACGAACAGTAAGCAGTCGTAAACAATCTCCTTGTAAACAATGATCTGCTAACATGGGGGCGCCGCGTTCAGAACAATGTACAGAGTAAGTATGTAGCGCCATCTCGCCTTCTCCCCTTATTTTTGCCTTCATGTAGATAATTTGGTTGTTTAGTAATCTCTGGTTGTTTATTTTCATGCGTTGTGTTCTGGAATGTTATTAAAATTTTGTTTGTAGTATTTATGTTTGAAGTCGGTCTGTTCGTTTAATATGTCGCACCGATAATTTTTCACGTATATACCAGTTTCTAATCTTCTAGGGCAGTGGTTCTCACCCTTTTTGAGACAATTATACCCCCGTGTGCAATCGGATATTACCTAGTACTTCCCCCCCCCCTTCCTCCTGCCCTCCGCCCATCATTATAATCATAAGCATGTAACTAAACTTTAGAATGAAAAAGAATTTTCTTTGAATAGATTCATTTTTAAAATGAGGAAATATGAATGATATTTAGTTGTTGTAGGAATTTTATTAAACCACAATCTATTTCTAGCAACCTTCTTTTATAGAATGATGAAGCGATTCTCAAAGCATTGTGAACGCTACCCACTAGTCCTCAGAAAAGAAAGTTGGCAATTCACACTGAGAGTAGACACTTTTTACGAAACATGCATCATCTCCACATCGATACTTGCTTCACCCGGATCCTGCCGTCCAATTCAAAATCAACTAAGTTGAACTGTGTGTTACGCTACTTTTTTCTAAATCACTTGATTGTTGGGCTCCTTACTTCTGAAATGGCGGAAATTGGAAAACTTCAGGCTACCAATGCTTTGTGTCTTATCATTGCCACTAATAATAATAATAATAATAATAATAATAATGTAGTATAGGCCTTAAGCAAGGTAGTAGGCGTTACATAGTTACTATTGTGTTGTACTGTCAATTAGGTTGTTTCTTGTTGGGAAGTGAATATTGAAGCAGTTTTGGTGTATTGCGGGAACTATAAGGGGCAGTCAAATGAAAACGACACAGATGGGAAAAAAGTAAGAAAACTGATTATTACTTAAGAAGTAGTCACAATAATACACTTATCCCGGCCGGCCGAAGTGGCCGAGCGGCTCTAGGCCCTTCAGTCTGGAACCGCGTGACCACTACGGTCGCAGGTTGGAATCCTGCCTCGGGCATGGTTGTGTGTGATGTCCTTAGGTTAGTTAGGTTTCAAAATGGTTCAAATGGCTCCGAGCAGTATGCGACTTAACTTCTGAGGTCATCAGTCGCCTAGAACTTAGAACTAATTAAACCTAACTAACCTAAGGACATCACACACATCCATGCCCGAGGCAGGATTCGAACCTGCGACCGTAGCGGTCGCTCGACTCCAGACTGTAGCGCCTAGAACCGCACGGCCACTCCGGCCGGCTTAGTTAGGTTTAAGTAGTTCTAAGTTCTAGGGGACTGATGACCACAGATGTTAAGCCCCATAGTGCTCAGAGCCATTTGAACCATTCGAACACTCATTCCGCTGTTAATACATATATCCCACTGTGAGGCAAAACGGTCAATACTTTCATGGAACAATGTTTGCAGTTTCCTTCGGAACTATAGTTGTACCCAGGCGTGCACTTCTTCGTCCGAAGCAAATGGACGGCCACTAATGTTTCTTCGGGGCTCGGGGCAACTTGTATAGGGAAATCGTGTGAGGAGAGATCAGGGCTGTAAGAGCTTCCTACACAAACTTCAGCAGCGTAGTCGAAACAACAGACACACCAGCTCCGGGAGCCCTGGTGACCTTTTTCTTTGACGGCAAGGGCCGCCCGCTGCTCATTGACTTTCTGGAACAAGGTACCGCTACTAACGCACAGCGGTACGTGCGCACTTTGCAGAAATTGAAGCTCCCCTTCAAGTAAAAACGCTCAGGGATGTTGACGGAAAGTATAATTCTGTTGCAGGATAATGACGGCAGAAATTTCGCTGCGAATCCCTTACACATCCCTCATATGGACCTATCTCTCTCCACACGATTTCCGTATCTTTGAAACATTGAAAAAAGACGTTCCTGGCCGTTGATTTGCTTCGACCGAGAAGGTACATGTCTGGATACAATCGTGGTTCCGTAGGCTACCGCAAAAGGCACTGACCGCCTTGTCTCGCAGAGGGATGATGTTTGAAATGATACACAATTTACTTAATTTTTTACCATCTGTCTCGTTTTAACCTGACTGCCCCTTTTTACTTAGAACACGGAGAAGGCATTTTCGTGGGATATTTAAGCATATTTGGTGCACCTGTGTCATAGGTGCATGTTATGTGTAGTGGATGGTCTATGTGTGGAGGATGTTGTTCATACATTAGTTTCACAAGCTGTAACCTCCACTACACGGTCACGCGTTAATGCTAGCACAGTACACTCTCCATAGTTCGAGGTGAACGGGATTGGGACCACCTCGAACTACTGAACATCGGACTATTGAAGTTTATGTGGAAAAAAAATAAAACAATCTTTATAAGAATACACTACATGAACAACGCCTCACTTGCTTTTTCTTCCTTTCTTTTTTTCTCTAGCTCTGACTTGTTTACAGTTTTCCGGATGAGAGATGCTTCAGAGCATTTCTTTGAAGAAAACTGTTGCAATTTAATTCGGTTCCTTGGCCAGTCACCAATAGTAACTTCGTCGACATCATATTCGAGAACAACCTTGTAATAGATTCTCCTCTGTCAAGTCGTTTCAATGCTTCTAATTTAATATTCAAAGGCACAAATTTACTTTTCTTTGTTGCATCACTCATTTTTAGGCGTACAAGCCAAACAGTCAACAAAGAACAGAGAAACAGCGCTGTACTTTACCAATAATAAAAAACCTGAAACACCACCTTCAACAAAAAGTGTGCTTATGTAATCAATGAAAAATCGAGAAGAGCGTTTGCGTGGTGTTGAACAGGTGCTGTGCCTTCAGTGCTGGCGAAAACGGATCGAGGTTTGGTACGCTGTACAGCAGTTTATTTATTTATTTACGAGGCTCACATTTATGGGACTCTCGTAATTCCAAGAATCGAATTATCGAGACTCTACTGTATTTGAAAAAAAATATTATTACTGGGAACTTATATATTCAGTATTACAGTCTTACGAAATATTGATAGTAGTAATTATCTTTTAAAAATAATTTACTTTCTTTACTGGTTTTTACCCCTCAGGAAACTACGTTTTACTCCGTAGGGGGTAATTACTCCTCGGGTTGGCAACCACTGTTCTAGCATGTTCAGGGCAAGTTCCTTTGGTAATATATGTAAAATTTGAAGCGCACTTTCGAATTTGTCGTCTTTATGGTTTTGGTGTTTTAAATGTATGAACTGGATTAGTTGATATCAGTACCTTTAGTTTGTTCTCTAAATCTGATTTTAAAATTTTGTCCTGTTCGTCGAGTGTAAAATTCTTTAAAATCGTCACATGTGATTTTTATATCTCGTGATTAGCATATCCTGGCAGCTTGGTTCTTACAGACTAGAGTTTCGTGCTTAGATTGTTGGTTGGTCTGACTGTTAGTTTTATGAGTGTATATTTTAATATATAGGCCGTCTTTTTGGACAGTTTCCGCATGAAGACCTCTGGTACGTATGTGGTTTTTTGTATGGATGGCGATTCTCTTGTTAGTGTTATATTACTGTATACTGGTTCGTTTGTGAGTTCGGTTTTTTCTTTGTATAAAAAAACCAAAGATTATACAAACAACTAAATTAATTGGGACTCAAACAATACTGCTGACTCGCTATAACCACTTTGTAAACATACAGCACAACTGAGAACTGTGAACGAGCTGCCAACTAACCACGAGACATTGTTTTACCATCATAAAAACAGCGACAATTGTAAAAGGATTCATCAGTGATTCTATATGTACATCTTGCTCAGCTAGACATAAGTATACATGTACAATTAGCTCCGTATACAAATATCGCAAAAGTAAATGAAATTTGCTGACTGCAATATTCACAGGTGTACTTGGCAATGGCGATACTGCATGTTACGTTGATTTCTTCCACGCAAAATTTGAACTTTCTTATGATGGCACTTCACAATGGTATCTAGAAAGAAGAGTGTATATGTAGTTGAAGTACACATGACATTGCTGCAAATTATTATATCCACAACATCCTGAACCTTTATACAGCGGAGTGGTGGTGGTGGTTAGTGTTTAACGTCCCGTCGACAACAAGGTCATTAGAGACGGAGCGCAAGCTCGGGTTAGGGAAGGATTGGGAAGGAAATCGGCCGTGCCCTTTCAAAGGAACCATCCCGGCATTTGCCTGAAACGATGTAGGGAAATCACGGAAAACCTAAATCAAGATGGCCGGAGACGGGATTGAACCGTCGTCCTCCCGAATGCGAGTCCAGTGTGCTAACCACTGCGCCACCTCGCTCGGTCTTTATACAGAGGAGCGCAGCAGAGTAGCATTAACTGTTCCTTAT
The DNA here is from genome assembly GCF_023864275.1 of Schistocerca cancellata. Classification (NCBI taxonomy): domain Eukaryota; kingdom Metazoa; phylum Arthropoda; class Insecta; order Orthoptera; family Acrididae; genus Schistocerca; species Schistocerca cancellata. The sequence goes on from NC_064626.1 coordinate 1,086,127,105, forward strand.
CAAGTAACTCCAACTATGTTGTAGGGAAAAGGTAAGATGTCTATTGAACATTTTTGAGTCACCAGCAGATCAGTTCAGTGCTGGCCAGGTGATTTTCCTTTAAAATATAGGTCTAAATATTCTAGGATTGTGTTAGATCATCGTATCACGCACGTTTAGATGTGTGATATGTGTTCAATGTAGCTACCACATCGTTTCCTTAGATCCCACACCATCTAGCTTGGACTCATTTCTTAGAGTTCACCATGCATTCTGTCGGAACAATGTAAAATCGCAATTCCACAAACTGGAGACGTATCGGGATTTTGTAAACATAAGATATCACACATCTCTGGAAACCTACCAAAGGCTTGTGTCACGCAGAGTCACTGCTGTGTTGGATGTCTAAGGTGTACGAACACGTTATTACATAGGTTTTTGCTTCCTCTACCCATAATATCGAACTAGACCTCTCCACAGATACGACTACTGCTAAGTTTCATTCGTACCACAACCTATATACAACAAGAGAAACTGATGTTAACTGGAGGATAATACTGACCTATATTTGCTGCAGATCCTGAGGAACTACACACATGAAAAAAAGTTTTACATCACCTCGGTTCTGAGAGTTCCGGAACCTATACAGAAATTTGGAATAGAAATCAACATAAACATCATTTCGGCCCTTCTTATTGCTCATGAAAACCGAAAACCACACACTGCATGTTGTACCACCATACAGCGGGACCTTCAGAGGTGGTGCTCCAGACTGCTGTACACTCCAGTACCTCTAATACCCAGTAGCAAGTCCTCTTGCATTGATGCATGCCTGTATTGTTCGTGGCATACTATCCACAAGTTCATCACGGCACTGTTGGTCCAGATTGTCCCACTCCTCAACGGCGATTCGGTGTAGATCACACAAAGTGGTTGGTGGGTCACGTTGTCAATAAACAGCCCTTTTCAATTATCCCAGTCATGTTCGATAGGGTTCATGTCTGGAGAACATGCCGACCACTCTAGTCGAGTGATGTCGTTATCCTGAAGGAAGTCATTCAAAAGATGTGCACGATGGGGGCGTGAATTGTCTTCCATCAAGACGAATGCCTCGTCGGCGTATGTCGGCCCCACATAATGCCACCCCAAAACAGCAGGGAACCTCCACCTTGCTGCACTCGCCGGACAGTGTCTAAGGCGTTCAGCCTGACCGGGTTGCCTCCAAACACGTCTCCGACGATTGTCTGGTTGAAGGCATATGCGACAATCATCGGCGAAGAGAACGTGATGCCAGTCCTGAGCGGTCCATTCGGCTTGTTGTTGGGCCCATCTGTACCGCGCTGCATGGTGTCGTGGTTGTAAAGATGGACCTCGCCATGGACGTCGGGAATGAAGTAGTGCATCATGCAGCCTATTGCGCACACTTTGAGTAGTAACACGACGTCCTGTGGCTGCACCAAAAGCATTAATGAACATGGTAGCGTTCCTGTCAGGGTTCCTCCGAGCCATAATACGTAGGTAGCGGTCATCCATTGCAGTAGTAATCCTTGGACGGCCTGAGCGAGGCATGTCATCGACAGTTCCTGTCTCTCTGTATCTCCTCCATGTCCGAATAACATCGCTTTAGTTCACTCCGAAACGCCTGGAGACTTTCCTTGTTGAGAGCCCTTCCTGGCACAAAGTAACAATGCGGACGCAAATCGAACCGCGGTATTGACCGTCTAGGCATGGTTGAACTAGAGACAACACGAGTCGTGTACCTCCTTCCTGGTGGAATGACTGGAACTGATCGGCTGTCGGAGCCCCTCCGTCTAATAGGCGCTGCTCATGCATGGTTGTTTACATCTTTGGGCGGGTTTAGTGACATCTCTGAACAGTCAAAGAGACTATGTCTGTGATATAATATCCACAGCCAACGTCTATCTTCAGGAGTTCTGGGAACCGGGGTGATGCAAAACTTCTTTTGATTTGTGTATTATACTTGAATATCATTCCATTTAAGTTTGTGACCGAAGTATGTGGAGTTCTATATGGAGAAAACTGCGAAGATCAACATACGGGTGTCCTACAATAAGTAATGCAACATCTTTTTTTCTCAGCCAATTTTAGTTGATAAAATGCGCAGTTTGCTGTGGGACATCGTATAATATTCCCGCTTCAGCCCATGTGGTTTCACAAAGTTCCAATACATGACGGCGTCATATGTGGCCTTCAAAGTGGCGTCTGTAACATAGGTGCCTTCCAGACAGAGAGCTGTCACTGAATTTCTTTGTCGGAAAACCAGAGCATCGCAGATATTCATAGGAGCTTGAAAAATGTCTACGCAGACGTGGCAGTGAACAAAATCACGGTGAGTAGTTGGGCTGTGCTTCTGTCACCATCGGAACAACGTCACACAGACGTGCTCCATCCCCCGAGCGCCGGCCGGGCGCTGCATTGGCATCTGTGCTGGTTTGGCTATATGGGTGTAAATTTTATTTTTTCTGTCTATATTTATCCATGTAAGTGCGACGACAAATAATAGGGACACCAAAAATGTGGATGATGTCAACGACAGCCGAGAGTTTTACACAAATTCAATTTACACCGATAACAATAATGTCTCGCCTCATGAAGCTACCATGCTCGCGGTAGACGAGACTAATTTCCAGATCTCACCGAGAAGCATTATCTAGCATGAAGCCAGTGTAAGACTCGCTAGTGCTGAATCAGTAAATATTAATCGCTCCATGTCACAAGAACTTGTTGCAATTAATGTGACGGAACAAGACACTAGGTACAAAAGTCACTGATGCGTCATCAATGCATTCAATGCATGACATGTATAAAGGTGTCACTGATCTCATGAAGAATTTATTCAATAACTTTTCCACACAACGAACCGAAAAACTTGATGAAAAATTTCGTGATTTTTAAAAATTAACAAAAGCAAACATTAAAAATGATATATCATAGAAATTAGATAATTTAAGTCGAAATCTATGCACTGACCTTTCTGATGATTTAACATGCAAACTTGCAGACATGGGGACGAAATTAGAGGTGGAATTATTGACTGATATGTCTCGGGAGATAAACAATCAAAAAGTGACATCCGTGGACGAGGCACAAAAAGAAAGGGCAGGTAAGATGAAGATCGTGAGCGACGGCAGACACAGATGCAAGAATCTAAGTCTGAAATTTGCAAAAATTTAGACAGGTACTGTCAATGAGCTGCAATCTTTAAATAAAGATTTGCCGGAATAAGTGCAGCTGTTGTCGGTAAAATTGAGTAATTTAGATTTAGGTGCTAAGTTCATAAAGAAAGTACCAGAAAAAATCGAAAAGGAGGTAAAGAATTTAAACGACAGAATCGAAGTGGGAATGCTAGATAAGGGTACACTCTCGCACGGAACATCGTACAAGAGCATAAGACCTGAGTAGAAGCAGTTGAGGAGTTAGTAAAGGAAAGAGAAAAAGGATTGATTGCAATTACTGACTAGGTTTAAAGGCAGCGGAAGAGAAGTTGCAGAGCAGTCTAATTAATGTTGCGGATGTCAGAAGAGAGACGCCAGTGGCAAGCAATCAGGTGCAGTCGGGCAGGATAGATAGCGGTAATGCTTATCAGCCATTTGCTACCAGCCCTTCAGACGGAGAAGAGAGGAATTACAAAAGGCAACAGACACTGCCAATGTCAACGCCAGTTGCGCAAACAAATCCAGAGTACAATCATGTGCATCCAAACAATCTCACGGCGGTAACAGCCAATACATGCTATATGTTGGTCTACTTTATTAGCGGACAACGGTCTGCTCCGTCATAGGCAATTTCCGATTTTTTTTCTTTTTTTTCAATAGAGGGTAAGAGAACGAATCCCGTGGTGTTTATCAGAGCTATTCGCATCGTGTTATCTCGCATCTGGACAGAAGTACAGAAGATCCTGTTCGTTGTGGAATACAAACAGAGCGATGGGTATTGTTGGCAACAGATATGGCTGAGAGACGCCATACCTATGAGAAATTTGAACGGGCTTTCTTGGACAAACATTGATACACAACAGTCCAAGAGGGGCTACATCGAGAGGTTTTCACCCCATCACCATTCGGTAGTCAACATGGCGGAATGAGAAAGTATTACGAAAAATACTGAAACAAAACCAGTTATTAGGTAAATCCAGTTTCCCACGTGGATGTATTGAAACTACTGAAAAGTCGCTAGCACGCCCATATCAGGGAAAAGCTGATCACTACACCTGAAAATGATATGGAGTATTATTTATCCGTTCACTACACGAGTTACTTGATATATGAAGAGGGGCCGTCGCAACCACAGAACATTAGTTCTCCTCAAAATAATCAACAGCAGAATGGCAACGGTGACAATAGTCAAAACGGTTGGCAACAGTATGCTCCATGCAACAACAATAATACAAGAAATAAATATGGCAAGGAGGGAAACCAAAAGCACAAACGAGGTTTCAAAGGAAATCACAAAGAGAATTACAACAGACGGACTTACACCGAACAGAGGAGCTATGGCCAACAATTTCACAACGCACCCCCGACAGTTAGCAATAACCAATCAAGTAACTGGCAGGAACCGAACGCCAATAAACCATCTGGTTGTCCTCCACCCGGCAATTACAATCAATGTAATAACAATTATGTATCTAGTGGGGGTCAAGGTCAACGAGAATTTAATTGCAGATCAATACAGGACACGAACTGGTGAGGTCAAATCCACATAGTGCAGATAGTTGAAGTTACTCACAATGATGTTACAATTTGGAAAACTCGAACAGGTCGTCATTAGTCCCCATTCGCAGACCAATAAAAGAGGTGGGGACGCAATTAATTGCAAATTACTTTCTCAGATATTACCAAGCGGTATATATGAAACAAGAACTGTGTCAGGAAGATGTAAACAACTTGGACAAGGATAATGACGAGTCAGTGCAAGCTATAATTAATGCCCGAATACGTGATGCAGATGTACCTTGGTTTCTGGCACGGCTGCATCGACAAATGTAATATCACAAGGTCTGTTTATCGAGCTGCAAAGACGATGTTGTATACTAACATTTCCAGTGAAGAGTTGACGTATTCTGACCGCAGTGGGGAGCAAGTAAGAAGTTAAACTTAAAGCATTAAGGATACGCGGTACTCATAAATGGCGGAAAAATGTAAATTTTTTATGACTTTATTAAATTCTGTAGTCTTTCCTGTTTACATTGATAAATACATTATAGGGTTTCAAATAAAAGTGACGTATAAATACCAAATTTTAAAGTTACAGTCATGTATGCCACCCATTCACTTTATTTCTGTTACAGAAACCAGTATTATTTAGAAAAGAACTGTGAACTTTCTGTTTCCAGCTATTACACGTATGATACATTGTATATGTTGGTAACAGTGCCGGTTTCTAGTGTCTGTAAATGATTATCTTTGCTAGTATTTATTTTTGTTTCGCTGAAGCAGTTTGTTCATGTGTTACTGAATGTTTGTTGCCCAACCGCTACATATATTTGTGGAAGTAAATCTCCTTCAGTGTGCAATAAATATGAATTATGCCACACATCAAGAAATTCAATAAAAGGAAATTCCGTGGTAACCAGTTCACAAACAAAGCAAGCCACAACAAAAAGTAATCTATGTATCAGTTCTTCAGAGAAGAAACTCACACACGGCACTCCTCCTGGTGAATCAAATTTTTGTGTTAACAATGACGCTGTTTGTAGTGGATTTGTTGTTGATGATGTGGGCGTCTTATCTTCTTCGATAAAGGAAGCAGCGAAATGTAAACAATGTGATGGTGTAAGCTGTCTGGAAGTAACTGAATAACAAAGCAGCAGGAAGTGTTTAGCGTCAAAATTAGTTGTTCTGCGTAGATCCTGCAACAAATCTACCTCGACTATGACTTTGAACATTGTGCATAATTCATACGATGTGAATTTGAAATTAATGAATGCAATGCGTGCAAAAGGAAAAGGAAAAAAAGGCTGCTCAAACGTTTTGTGGTTTGATAGACCTTCCTCCTCCTCCTCCTCCCAGTAGGTTCAGCAAGTACATAAAAATAGTTTTAGGTGTCTTGAAGCAGTCTCTTCCTGAGCCTGTTATGAATGAAACAAAACCAATTTCTAGAGACCTCAGTGACCCTGTTTTCCTTAGTAAATGTCTTCAAAGGGGGACTCAGAATACAAATGAAAGTTTTAACCATTGCATATGGGAAAGATTACTCACAAATGTTTTTGTAGGACTAAATACATTAAAAGTTGGTGTACTAGATGCAGTGATATGTTTCAATGATGGAGTGATAGGAAGGTTGGAAGTCCTCAAAAATTTAGGCATAAAATGTGGCTCTAACATGGAAGATCAATTGCTTGCGTGTGACAGACAACAGGTGCATGAACCTGAAAGATTCTCTCTTCAAGTTACCAAAGAAGCAAGAAGTGCTAAAAGGAATGCCAAAAGGAAGCCTGAAGATGAAGAAATGCTGCAGGATGAAGACTATGTTTCAGGAATGTTCTAAGACGCGGTTTAATTGGACTCATATCTTCATTCGCAGTTTCCCACAAGTTGTATTTTTCAGAATTTAGGTACAAATATTTCCTAATGTTTATAAAGCACTGCACCAATTTTTTTCTGTACCTTGCAATAGTCCATACTTATGTAGTAGATCTGAGCTTTATTGCAGAATCAACTAAATTATAGAAAAAATAACAATTTTATTAGGAAAAAAACTACAAAAATTAAAATGTAAGATGTGATATTTTTTATCCTTGTAATATACATAATAGGTGGAATTAAATAGATCTAATACCTCAGCCATCATGTCATGCATATCTGGTAAAAATTTGGTCTCCTTCAAATGTAAAATATTGGATTAAATGGCACTTCAATTTGAGGAAGCATTTTGGAAAAAATTGCATCAATTTCTTTGTAAATTTTTTAATAACCCTAAGCAGGCTCAAAAATATTCAAAATACTTCTAATTTGTATAGAAAGTGTGCTGGATTACCTGTTATCAACAAAAAATCTGTATAACATATACATTATAAACAATACCTAAAAGAAATAGGAGTTGATTTTTACATAATATTGAGCCAGAAAAGTACCCTGTATCCTTAATACCCATAACTATCAGCAATTTTTCTCTACAGCGTAAATTTCTGATAGTGGAAAAATTTATCGAAATGGATACCTTCAACAGTATAATGTACAGCTTGACATAGGGCAAGAAAAATGTTCCTTTACAATCAACGAACAGAGATTATCTGTAAATTTAATTAAGACCAGCACAACTGGAAATACACTCAAACAGAGAACAGATATGAGATTTCAATTGTCCTATTCAAAAGTACTCTTTCTTTATAGACAAAAGGGTGAGCAACTGTCTGAAGAAGACTTGAACCTGGAGACTATCTGAACCAAGGTGAGTGAATTTGCTTGTTTGTCAGAGGATCATAAGGAGTATTTACAAGATGTAATACTTCGATATGTGTAAGTATTTAGAAAGTGCCCAAGATAACAAAGGGTATCAAATGGACTTTTACCCACACAAGAAAATCTGCTTTTCTTCACATCCAATTCCTTGGGCAAAAAGAGAAAGAAATTGTAAGGATGATAAATTGGGAAATCATACAATCCTCATATTCCCCATATTGTAGCCCTATTTCAGCTGTCACCAAGTCTGGCAGTAGTGTCAGGCTTGTGCTTGATGCCCGAAGTATAACAAAATCATTGTTCCTGTCAGAACATGTTGTGACAATCTTGAAGAACAGTTACTGAAATTTCACAGTGTTAAACCTCACTTTACTGATTTAAAAGCGTTTTGTTGGCAAATAGCATTACATGAAGATAGTAGGAAGTATACAGCCTTTGTGTGTGGGGGGCAGGAGCTATGAATTTTGTGTTTTGCTGTTCGACTTGAACATGAGAGTGGGTGTTTTCATTTCTGCATTGGACGAAGTATTGGGACCTGAACTCTTCAACAGAGTCACTCTCTATGTTGATGAATTGTTAATAGCTACTTCCACATGAGAAGAACATGTCAGGCTTTTGGCACAGGTATTATACCAATTTGCACAATATGGGGTCACAGCTAATTTAACATAGTCGGAGTTTGGAAAAGAAAAGTTCAGGCTCCTGGGTCATATTATCTCGCCTCAGGGTATGCTACTTGATGTGACTACAAATTTCCCAACGCCACGGAATAAAAACAACGTAAGGCATATTTGGGTTTGTTTTCATTTTCTAGGAAATTCATTCCAGATCAGTTACTGAATAGTGACGCACTACTGAATCTTTTGAGGAAAAACAATCTCTGGACATGGATCAATCAGTGTCAAGCACACTTCAACAAAATAAAGGAAGCCTTACTACGTGCACACATACTACACCACCCTGACATGTCACAGGATTTTTGCTTGAGGACAGATGCATCTTCACAGGGACTAGGAGCATGCTTGTTTCAGGTCACTGAAGGTGATGGGGAAACGAAACCGAAGATGATCAGTTTTGTTAGTCGAATACTTTCTGAATCCGAGTGGTCGTATTTCGTGACAGAGAGTGAATCTCTCTGGGTTATATAGCCATTTAAGAAATTTGAGTAGTACTTATGGGGCAAACACGCCAAAGTCTACTGTGACCATCCAACACTTTCTTTTCTGTTGACACGCCAATTATTACACCGGAGGTTAGCCAGGTGGTACATGTACTTCCAGGAGTTCATTTTTGAAATCGTATGCATCAACGGTAAATAAACCATAATTGCAGACACCTTGTCAAAGTTGCCTCAAGGGCTTGATGAATTCTTACTATTCACAGAATTCTCAAATTAGGATTCTGCTTATACAGGACTAGACACAACAACTTTATTATGTAAAGATGTGTAAGGGTTTGGAGCAAATGCAAAAGGGAAATCTGTGATGGAGAAAGGTAACGTCGAACTGTCTAAAAATAATTACGAGAATTTGAAGAAATTTCATACCGTGTACAAGGGAGTCCTGTTTCATCGGCATACACCGAATCAAGACAGTGGTGTATGTGTGTTTATCTGAAAGTCAGACAGATGATTTCATTTTGTACACTCGCAATGTATGGGGTCACTAAGGAGTTTCCAAATGCATCAACCAGATAAATACGTACTGTTATTTTCCCAACTTGCTGAGAAGAATCCTCCAAGTAATTCGGAAGTGCGTTACTTAACAAAAGATGAAGCACTCAAACAAGTCAAAGTTGATAGAATTACATCCTCTGTGCCCACAAAAAGACTAGAATTAGTGTCCTTGGATGCTGCAAGGAAAAGGAGATGTTATTGCCTTGTATGATGTTTTCAGAAAATGTGTTACGTTGCATACAATGCGGTCTGTGACCGCACGTCTCCGTTATTAGGAGAATTACAGAAGATTATCTCCAGAGAGTGGGGAAGCCGCAGATACTGGTAACGGACAATGCTTGGTACTCCATAGGCAATAGATGAAAGGACTTTACTACCACAAACAAAAGAAAACATATATTAGTATCCAGATTTCATCCCGAGGCAAGCCCAATAGAAGGATATTGAAAGAATTTAACAGGTTTATACGCACATCTTCATCCCAGAAGCACACAAAATGGGTTGAGTTTATCTCACCATTTCAACAAATCATTAACAACTTACCACACACTTCAACCAGTTTTACACCTTCTGAATTGATGTTTAAAAGGAGAGAGGTCGACAAGTGGGAAAAACCATTTCCCAGGATACCCAGAGAGAGATGTCACTTAAAAAAGAAAGTACGTCCAGCTTCGATTATTATGGAGGAAAAGGCTGAACAGAGCAAAGAGTCATACGACAAAATATTAGGGCGCACTGTACAATTTCAAGGAGGACAAAAGGTACGTTGTTGTTGTTGTGGTCTTCAGTCCTGAGACTGGTTTGATGCAGCTCTCCATGCTATTCTATCCTGTGCAAGCTTCTTCATCTCCCAGTACCTACTGCAATCTACATCCTTCTGAATCTGCTTAGTGTATTCATCTCTTGGTCTCCCCCTACGATTTTTACCCTCCACGCTGCCCTCCAATACTAAATTGGTGATCCCTTGATGCCTCAGAATATATCCTACCAACCGATCCCTTCTTCTGGTCAAGTTGTGCCACAAACTCCTCTTCTCCCCAATCCTTTTCAGTACCTCCTCATTAGTTATGTGATCTACCCATCTAATCTTCAGCATTCTTCTGTAGCACCACATTTCGAAAGCTTCTATTCTCTTCTTGTCTAAACTATTTACCGTCCATGTTTCACTTCCATACATAGCTACACTCCATACAAATACTTTCAGAAATGACTTCCTGCCACTTAAATCTATACTCGATGTTAACAAATTTCTCTTCTTCAGAAACGCTTTCCTTGCCATTGCCAGTCTACATTTTATATCCTGTCTACTTCGACCATCATCAGTTATTTTGTTCCCCAAATAGCAAAACTCCTTTACTACTTTAAGTGTCTCATTTCCTAATCTAATTCCCTCAGCATCACCCGACTTAATTCGACTACAATCCATTATCCTCGTTTTGCTTTTGTTGATGTTCATCTTATATCCTCCCTTCAAGACACCATCCGTTCCGTTCAACTGCTCTTCCAAGTCCTTTGCTGTCTCCGACAGAATTACAATGTCATCGGCGAACCTCAAAGTTTTTATTTCTTCTCCATGGATTTTAATACCTACTCCGAATTTATCTTTTGTTTCCTTTACTGCTTGCTCAATATACAGATTGAATAACATCGGGGAGAGGCTACAGCTCTGTCTTACTCCCTTCCCAACCACTGCTTCCCTTTCATGTCCCTCGACTCTTATAACTGCCATCTGGTTTCTATACAAATTATAAATAGCCTTTCGCTCCCTGTATTTTACCCCTGCTACCTTTAGAATTTGAAAGAGAGTATTCCAGTCAACATTGTCAAAAGCCTTCTCTAAGTCTACAAATGCTAGAAACGTAGGTTTGCCTTTCCTTAATCTTTCTTCTAAGATAAGTCATAACGTCAGTATTGCCTCACGTGTTCCAGTACTTCTACGGAATCCAAACTGATCTTCCCCGAGGTCGGCTTCCACTAGCTTTTCCATTCGTCTGTAAAGAATTCGTGTTAGTATTTTGCAGCTGTGGCTTATTAAACTGATTGTTTGGTAATTCTCACATCTGTCAACACCTACTTTCTTTGGGATTGGAATTATTATATTCTTCTTGAAGTCTGAGGGTATTTCGCCTGTTTCATACATCTTGCTCACCAGATGGTAGAGTTTTGTCAGGACTGGCTCTCCCAAGGCCGTCAGTTGTTCCAATGGAATGTTGTCTACTCCGGGGGCCTTGTTTCGACTCAGGTCTTTCAGTGCTCTGTCAAACTCTTCACGCAGTATCGCATCTCCCATTTCATCTTCCTCTACATCCTCTTCCATTTCCATAATATTGTCCTCAAGTACATCGCCCTTGTATGGACCCTCTATATACTCCTTCCACCTTTCTGCTTTCCCTTCTTTGCTTAGGACTGGGTTTCCATCTGAGCTCTTGATGTTCATGCAAGTGGTTCTCTTTTCTCCAAAGGTCTCTTTAATTTTCCTGTAGGCAGTATCTATCTTACCCCTAGTGAGATAAGCCTCTACATCCTTACATTTGTCCTCTAGCCATCCCTGCTTAGCCATTTTGCACTTCCTGTCGATTTCATTTTTGAGACGTTTGTATTCCTTTTTGCCTGCTTCATTTACTGCATTTTTATATTTTCTCCTTTCATCAATTAAATTCAATATTTCTTCTGTTACCCAAGGATTTCTACTAGCCCTCGTCTTTTTACCTACTTGATCCTCTGCTGCCTTCACTACTTCATCCCTCAAAGCTACCCATTCTTCTTCTACTGTATTTCTTTCCCCCATTCCTGTCAATTGTTCCCTTATGCTATCCCTGAAACTCTTACAACCTCTGGTTCTTTCAGTTTATCCAGGTCCCATCTCCTTAAATTCCCACCTTTTTGCAGTTTCTTCAGTTTTAATCTACAGGTCATAACCAATAGATTGTGGTCAGAGTCCACATCTGCCCCTGGAAATGTCTTACAATTTAAAACCTGGTTCCTAAATCTCTGTCTTACCATTATATAATCTATCTGATACCTTTTAGTATCTCCTGGGTTCTTCCATGTATACAACAAAAAGGTACGTATTACTATGAAAATACTCAAAACCTACAAAGTACGGGAAGTTCAATTATACACTCCTGGAAATGGAAAAAAGAACACATTGACACCGGTGTGTCAGACCCACCATTCTTGCTCCGGACACTGCGAGAGGGCTGTACAAGCAATGATCACACGCACGGCACAGCGGACACACCAGGAACCGCGGTGTTGGCCGTCGAATGGCGCTAGCTGCGCAGCATTTGTGCACCGCCGCCGTCAGTGTCAGCCAGTTTGCCGTGGCATACGGAGCTCCATCGCAGTCTTTAACAGTGGTAGCATGCCGCGACAGCGTGGACGTGAACCGTATGTGCAGTTGACGGACTTTGAGCGAGGGCGTATAGTGGGCATGCGGGAGGCCGGGTGGACGTACCGCCGAATTGCTCAACACGTGGGGCGTGAGGTCTCCACAGTACATCGATGTTGTCGCCAGTGGTCGGCGGAAGGTGCACGTGCCCGTCGACCTGGGACCGGACCGCAGCGACGCATGGATGCACGCCAAGACCGTAGGATCCTACGCAGTGCCGTAGGGGACCGCGCCGCCACTTCCCAGCAAATTAGGGACACTGTTGCTCCTGGGGTATCGGCGAGGACCATTCGCAACCGTCTCCATGAAGCTGGGCTACGGTCCCGCACACCGTTAGGCCGTCTTCCGCTCACGCCCCAACATCGTGCAGCCCGCCTCCAGTGGTGTCGCGACAGGCGTGAATGGAGGGACGAATGGAGACGTGTCGTCTTCAGCGATGAGAGTCGCTTCTGCCTTGGTGCCAATGATGGTCGTATGCGTGTTTGGCGCCGTGCAGGTGAGCGCCACAATCAGGACTGCATACGACCGAGGCACACAGGGCCAACACCCGGCATCATGGTGTGGGGAGCGATCTCCTACACTGGCCGTACACCACTGGTGATCGTCGAGGGGACACTGAATAGTACACGGTACATCCAAACCGTCATCGAACCCATCGTTCTACCATTCCTAGACCGGCAAGGGAACTTGCTGTTCCAACAGGACAATGCACGTCCGCATGTATCCCGTGCCACCCAACGTGCTCTAGAAGGTGTAAGTCAACTACCCTGGCCAGCAAGATCTCCGGATCTGTCCCCCATTGAGCATGTTTGGGACTGGATGAAGCGTCGTCTCACGCGATCTGCACGTCCAGCACGAACGCTGGTCCAACTGAGGCGCCAGGTGGAAATGGCATGACAAGCCGTTCCACAGGACTACATCCAGCATCTCTACGATCGTCTCCATGGGAGAATAGCAGCCTGCATTGCTGCGAAAGGTGGATATACACTGTACTAGTGCCGACATTGTGCATGCTCTGTCTCTGTTGCCTGTGTCTATGTGCCTGTGGTTCTGTCAGTGTGATCATGTGATGTATCTGACCCCAGGAATGTGTCAATAAAGTTTCCCCTTCCTGGGACAATGAATTCACGGTGTTCTTATTTCAATTTCCAGGAGTGTAAATGGAAGTTTTTGTACACTGGGCCGACTGTAGTTACTAATCTCTGACATCCAGTTGAAAATAGGTTAAACAATCATAACAGTAGAAAGGACAACGGACTTTCTCCATACAAGGATCTAAGAGAATTCGTACACTAAAAGGATTGGATACAGCTGAAACCTCACTTGAAGTACTGTACATGACAAGTGAGATATTTTAATATAATTTGTATATATCAATTGTTTGCTTAGTTTTAAGATAAAATTTTTATTTTGTTTATTTACATGTCTTTGAATGGAAGCAATGTAGATTACAGTAATTTAAGATTCTATGTAATGTCAAATGGGTAGATGAAGCGTGAAAATCAAACACGATCGCTGTGGTGCCAATTAATTCTACAATATGTACATTTGCCAAATACGATGTTATAATGCACTTAAGATGTAAACACATCAAGTAGCATTACAAGAAGGAAAGGATACACATGCACATAAATAGTTCAGTCCAACACGCCGCTTAGCATGCCAGATGCAACGCAAGCTTTGGCATGTAGGTGCCACGTAAGATACATTCTGGAGGTTTTTAATATGAGTTAATTGCTGTTAAAATGAAGGTGTCTACACTATAGGTATAAAACTAATACAGTAAGGAGGTTTAATATAAAGGAAAATTTACGAAGGGAGAAAGAATGACTTACTACAGAAAGCTATCTACGCATTACACTACTATTACATTACATACAAATTTACAGGGTAGTTATATACACAATGAATAAAACACTATAAGGAAAGTATCTGTATACAACGAAAGAAAGAATAACTGTAGGAGTATGTCCCATTCTGAACAAACAACGAAAGATAATGAGGTTGTGTCCGGCCACAGCAACACTTATTAATTGCAGATGTAACCGCAGTACGAGTATGGAAGGACTGGAGAAGTTGAGTCGAACCGACGGACATTCTCTGAATATTTGCGACCTTATGAAATAGGGGTTGGCTTTGAGAACTGAAAAGAAGTTGATTATTTTACACATTAACGTACTTTTCGAGGTAACGATACAACGATACAAGTACACGCCCTGGGAACGGCAGCAATTGGAATTTAGATAGCTGGTACCAAAGAAAACGGGTCAACTGCAGTATGAGTAATTATCTGTAAATAAATATGTGTATGAATGTTATAGTGTGAATGAGTATGTGTATTTGAAAGAGATTACAGTATGTAGAATGTCGTTAAATGAAGTTTAGGTCTTGTGCTACCAAATCTTTGTCGTGACATATTTAACTACACTCCTGGAAATTGAGATAAGAACACCGTGAATTCATTGTCCCAGGAAGGGGAAACTTTATTGACACATTCCTGGGGTCAGATACATCACATGATCACACTGACAGAACCACAGGCACATAGACACAGGCAACAGAGCATGCACAATGTCGGCACTAGTACAGTGTATATCCACCTTTCGCAGCAATGCAGGCTGCTATTCTCCCATGGAGACGATCGTAGAGATGCTGGATGTAGTCCTGTGGAACGGCTTGCCATGCCATTTCCACCTGGCGCCTCTGTTGGACCAGCGTTCGTGCTGGACGTGCAGACCGCGTGAGACGACGCTTCATCCAGTCCCAAACATGCTCAATGGGGGACAGATCCGGAGATCTTGCTGGCCAGGGTAGTTGACTTACACCTTCTAGAGCACGTTGGGTGGCACGGGATACATGCGGACGTGCATTGTCCTGTTGGAACAGCAAGTTCCCTTGCCGGTCTAGGAATGGTAGAAAGATGGGTTCGATGACGGTTTTGATGTACCGTGCACTATTCAGTGTCCCCTCGACGATCACCAGTGGTGTACGGCCAGTGTAGGAGATCGCTCCCCACACCATGATGCCAGGTGTTGGCCCTGTGTGCCTCGGTCGTATGCAGTCCTGATTGTGGCGCTCACCTGCACGGCGCCAAACACGCATACGACCATCATTGGCACCAAGGCAGAAGCGACTCTCATCGCTGAAGACGACACGTCTCCATTCGTCCCTCCATTCACGCCTGTCGCGACACCACTGGAGGCGGGCTGCACGATGTTGGGGCGTGAGCGGAAGACGGCCTAACGGTGTGCGGGACCGTAGCCCAGCTTCATGGAGACGGTTGCGAATGGTCCTCGCCGATACCCCAGGAGCAACAGTGTCCCTAATTTGCTGGGAAGTGGCGGTGCGGTCCCCTACGGCACTGCGTAGGATCCTACGGTCTTGGCGTGCATCCGTGCGTCGCTGCGGTCCGGTCCCAGGTCGACGGGCACGTGCACCTTCCGCCGACCACTGGCGACAACATCGATGCCACGGCAAACTGGCTGACACTGACGGCGGCGGTGCACAAATGCTGCGCAGCTAGCGCCATTCGACGGCCAACACCGCGGTTTCTGGTGTGTCCGCTGTGCCGTGCGTGTGATCATTGCTTGTACAGCCCTCTCGCAGTGTACGGAGCAAGTATGGTGGGTCTGACACACCGGTGTCAATGTGTTCTTTTTTCCATTTCCAGGAGTGTATATTACGTAAACAAGAGTGGTGTCCTAAAGATGTGAATCTAAGTTAGGTACACTGGATCACACTCACTACAGGTACTTTCAGACAAGTAACATTGACAACTTATATGATACCACACTGTCAGAATTTTGCAATTAGTTCAGCAAACGCTAAGTAAGTAGTTTCACAAGGATACAAAGAAGTGTGCACAAAGAGTTTATTCAATTATTCTTTGGTGTGTAAACGATGTATTTCAGCAGCAGATAAAAAAAATGCTTGTTTCACTTATAGATCATTAGCCGCATTCCAAGTACAAAGGACGTTCAAAAAGTTTGGCACAGTCGTCTCTAATTTTTTTATTTTTTGTAGGAGGAGAATGAAACTTTTTGTGAACATACTTGGAACATTTAGCTATAAGTTGGTGTATAAAAGTATTTTATTTTATTTACAGGCGAGCCATAACGGACCTTGAAGTAGACGTCAGGTTGCGACAGCGGTCGGTGATGGAGTTCCTCTTCGAGACAGCGATGACTCTGCCACATCGATTCACAGGAAGTTGTTCCCTGTTTATGGGGAGGACACAGTGGATCGCAACAGTATGCAGCGGTGGTTGCAGAGGTTTAAAGAAGGTGATTTCTCTCTGCTGGGCAATCTACGATGCGGTGGACCGTCGACAGCAGTGAGTGGTGTGAATAAGGAGACCATTGATCAAATCATACAAAATGACAGATGTATGACGGCACGACAGCTTGCTGAAATGACTCGTTTGTCATTGGGTAGTGTGGTATCACTGGTACAGTCACTAGGGTACAGAAAAAGCTGTGCACGTTGGGCACTTAGATTATTGACAAAGATATGAAAACGACGAGGAAGAATGTGTGCGAGGGTCTCATGAAAACATTTACTAAGGAGTGGTAACAGTGTTTTGACGGCGTCGTTACCCAGGATGAAACATGGTTGTTTTTGTCCGAACCTGAGAGCAAAACTCGATCCATGGAGTGGCTTCATGCGGGTTCCCTTCGAAAGAAGAAACCAAGACTTTCACGAAAAGTAAGCCGAAAGGTGATGGCCTCCTTCTTCTGGGATCAGTGTGGTTTCATTTTCAATGTCTTTTCAGAACCTGGCTGCACAATTAACCGGGACCGTTACTGTTTGTCATTGGACAAGCTGCGACGTACCATCAGGACCCACAGACCACAGCTTCAGGGTCAGCTCATCAGACTACACAATGACAATGCCAAAGCCCATACAGCCCTTATGACGCAGGGTAAAATCAGGAAAATGGGTTGGAAAATTGTTCCCCATCCTCCCTACAGTATGGACTTGGCTCCGTCTGATTTTTACTTCTTTGGTCGTCTGAAGATCCACTTGCGCGGTAAAACACTTGATAGTGAAAAGACCTTATTTCCTGTGTCAAGCGATGGTGTAAAAGTCAATCCCCAGAATTGTACCAAAATGCACTTCATCATGGAGAGAACGTTGGGCCAGATGCGTCACAGCTGATGGAGTCTACATTGAGTAGGCTCAATGTGTAGTAAATGTTCAATTATGTTCACAAAAAGTTTCATTCTCCTCCTGCAAAAAATAAAAAAATAGAGACGACTGTGTAAAAGTTTTTGAACGCCCTTTGTAGACTTGAGGGAGGCGTGGCTGAATTTAGCTATGTTTGCTTGTGTAAGTTAAGGCGTAATGAAGATTTCTTCTTTTTCATTAGCAATCTGGATTTACAGTCGGTTGAGTCAGACGATATTTGAGGACAGTGGTTTATGCATATTATCAAACTGAACATATGTATGTTGTCCTTTCAACCTTGAAACTGAAAACAAAAAGATTTTAATTGATACTCTGTGTAAGATAATACTACACCATAAAATCAAAGATTAAAAGAGTTACTTGTTCATGACAAATCTGTAAGAGACAAGCAGCCAGTGAACGGTCAGAGAAAATGCCAAATATTGTGTATTTAGTAAGTCATAAGATCTTGTTATAGGCATCCTAAGGGCAAAACTGATATCTTAAATTACATACAGTGATATTGAAATGTTGTTTTCTGTGCAAGTTATAAATGTTATAATGAGTCTAGATGTAATATGTGTAAATTGTACCATATATGTACCCGACGTATCAGCAACACGTAGATGTAACTTATGTATGCTGAGGTTAAATCAAATGATGTTGAATTGTAATGCTTATTTTGTATATGTTATGGGAAACCGTATATATATTGTCAAAACAGACGTCAAGGGAAACTATTTATTTATAAAACGCTTGGAGCATGTTGTTAGAAGGTTACATTCACATATGTCGTAGTGAGTGAATGTGACGGCTGCTTACATAGAGCAAAACGTTTTTGGTTTGTTTGTAGCGGCGAAACACGCCATATAAGGTGAAAACGTTTATGGACATACCTGAAATTTGGTGAGATCTCGGCGTGCTGCTGAATGTAAGGGCTGGCTTGGACACTGAAGTGTGTGATGCACGACGTGGTGCCAGTACAGAACTAACAAAACTAACGGGGTTCCATTTAAAAAAAGACGTAGGTTTGTGTTAAAAAACATACTTCCGTCCATTTTTTATAGTTTGTATTAACCAATTACACTAGACCCTCTCCTCACGTTCGGTCTGTCGAATCGATTCGTCAGTATTTGATGTGGTTTACGAAATATATCCAGCGGTAACGTTAGGTGACTCACCCTGTATAATGGTAAGGCAGAGATTTAGGAACCAGGTTTTAAATTGTAAGATATTTCCAGGGGCAGATGTGGGCTCTGACCACAATCTATTGGTTATGAACTGTAGATTAAAACTAAAGAAACTGCAAAAAGGTGGGAATTTAAGGAGATAGGACGTGGATAAACTGACAGAACCAGAGGTTGTAGAGAGTTTCCGGGAGAACGTTAGGGAACGATTGACAAGAATGGGAGAAAGAAATACAGTAGAAGAAGAATGGGTGTCTAAACAATCCAAACCTAGCGAGTGCGATTTCAGACACCCATAACTAGAAAAATTCGTATGAAAATTTACACACGTACCTCTCAACCATAACCTCATCATAAAATGTCACAGTATGTTCGCGTGACGATTTCTCCGTCAAGACTATAATCTGTTCGCACAATACCACCGCAATCCAAAAAGGTAATGCGACATTCCCTCTGCTGCCTCGGTTCAGCGGGCTTTTTGAATGAGTGTTTCCAGTCGCGGAATCCAGGGAGCAGTGATATTTGACATCTTGTAAATGCTGTGCAAGACGTAGAAAATCGATCCGTTACTGATTTTTACTTTTTGTGCTGTCGCATCCACTGTGATACGTGAGTCTTGGAGCTCCAGTGCCTCCACTTCTCTTGTGCTTCCTGCTTCTTCACAGAGAGATGGTCTGCCGCTTCGTTCTCCACCAGACTTGTTTCACCACAGTGGAAGCATCTGTGCTGCCTCAACACTGTCTCATATGATGGTGCATTGTCGGCGTGAACGTCCAATACTGCAGGCATATACCTGTAAAGAAAGCAAATATATATATATATATATATATATATATATATACACTCCTGGAAATGGAAAAAAGAACACATTGACACCGGTGTGTCAGACCCACCATACTTGCTCCGGACACTGCGAGAGGGCTGTACAAGCAATGACACACGCACGGCACAGCGGACACACCAAGAACCGCGGTGTTGGCCGTCGAATGGCGCTAGCTGCGCAGCATTTGTGCACCGCCGCCGTCAGTGTCAGCCAGTTTGCCGTGGCATACGGAGCTCCATCGCAATCTTTAACACTGGTAGCATGCCGCGACAGCGTGGACGTGAACCGTATGTGCAGTTGACGGACTTTGAGCGAGGGCGTATAGTGGGCATGCGGGAGGCCGGGTGGACGTACCGCCGAATTGCTCAACACGTGGGGCGTGAGGTCTCCACAGTACATCGATGTTGTCGCCAGTGGTCGGCGGAAGGTGCACGTGCCCGTCGACATGGGATCGGACCGCAGCGACGCACGGATGCACGCCAAGACCGTAGGATCCTACGCAGTGCCGTAGGGGACCGCACCGCCACTTCCCAGCAAATTAGGGACACTGTTGCTCCTGGGGTATCGGCGAGGACCATTCGCAACCGTCTCCATGAAGCTGGGCTACGGTCCCGCACACCGTTAGGCCGTCTTCCGCTCACGCCCCAACATCGTGCAGCCCGCCTCCAGTGGTGTCGCGACAGGCGTGAATGGAGGGACGAATGGAGACATGTCGTCTTCAGCGATGAGAGTCGCTTCTGCCTTGGTGCCAATGATGGTCGTATGCGTGTTTGGCGCCGTGCAGGTGAGCGCCACAATCAGGACTGCATACGACCGAGGCACACAGGGCCAACACCCGGCATCATGGTGTGGGGAGCGATCTCCTACACTGGCCGTACGCCACTGGTGATCGTCGAGGGGACACTAAATAGTGCACGGTACAGCCAAACCGTCATCGAACCCATCGTTCTACCATTCCTAGACCGGCAAGGGAACTTGCTGTTCCAACCGGACAATGCACGTCCGCATGTATCCCGTGCCACCCAACGTGCTCTAGAATGTGTAAGTCAACTACCCTGGCCAGCAAGATCTCCGGATCTGTCCCCCATTGATCATGTTTGGGACTGGATGAAGCGTCGTCTCACGCGGTCTGCACGTCCAGCACGAACGCTGGTCCAACTGAGGCGCCAGGTGGAAATGGCATGGCAAGCCGTTCCACAGGACTACATCCAGCATCTCTACGATCGTCTCCATGGGAGAATAGCAGCCTGCATTGCTGCGAAAGGTGGATATACACTGTACTAGTGCCGACATTGTGCATGCTCTATCTCTGTTGCCTGTGTCTATGTGCCTGTGGTTCTGTCAGTGTGATCATGTGATGTATCTGACCCCAGGAATGTGTCAATAAAGTTTCCCCTTCCTGGGACAATGAATTCACGGTGTTCTTATTTCAATTTCCAGGAGTGTATATATAACATTTCATTTTCTAGGTAATAATTGAACTTTTTTTTTCTTTATTGAATTTCAATTCCTCCCGAAGGGGGCGGGCTGGCAGCAGCTTAGTATGCCGCTCTTAAGCCTACAGACTTTGTTAGAGAGAGGAAGAGAATAAATAATAAAAACAGGCGATAAAATCGGAGACTTAAAGAGTAACATGGCGAAAAGAAATCGTGGAACTTAAAACAAAGAACAGAGGGATGATGATGCTAATAAAATACATACGAAGCAATAATTCAACCTTAGTGCCTACCCCTCATAAATCTGAATTTACAATCGTAGTTCTGACATCTGCTCCCAGTCACTTCGCAGCAACGAATCAAATATTCTGTATCGTATGTTCGGCCGCATATGCGTTGAACAGGTAAACTAAATACTTGACATAGCTGTATTGACATCTTCAACTTTTATAGTCCTGTCTTCCTCAGTTGCGTGAAATATTACGGTATATTAATAATTTTTACTTATGGATTTTTATTCAGTTGCTTTCAACGGTCCATAAGTAAAAATTATTAATATACCGTAATAAACTAAATACTGTTTTCATAGATACAGGGTGGTCCATTGATCGTGACCGGGCCAAATATCTCGCGAAATAAGAGTCAAACGAAAAAACTACTACGAACGAAATTTGTCTAGCTTGAAGGGGGAACCAGACGGCGCTATGGTTGGCCCTCTAGATGGCGCTGCCATAGGTCAAACGGATATCAAGGGCGTTTTAATTAAATAGGAATCCCCGTTTTTATTATATATTAGTGTTGTACTTAAAGAAATACGAATGTTTTAGTTGGACCACTTTTTTCGCTTTGTGGTAGATGGCGCTGTAATAGTAACAAACATATGGCTCACAATTTTAGACGAACAGTTGGCAACAGGTAATTTTTTTAAATTAAAATACAGAACGTAGGTACGTTTGAACATTTTATTTCGGTTGTTCCAATGGGATACATGTACCTTTGTGAACTTATAATTTCTGAGAATGCGTGCTGTTAAGCGTGATTACCTGTAAATACCACACTAATGCAATAAATGCACAAAATTATGTCCGTCAACCTCAATGCATTTGGCAATACGTGTAACGACATTACTCTCAACAGCGAGTAGTTCGCCTTTCGTAATGTTCGCACATGCATTGACAATGTGCTGACGCATGTTGTCAGGCGTTGTCAGTGGATCACGATAGCAAATATCCTTCAACTTTCCCCACAGAAGGAAATCCGGGGACGTCAGACCCGGTGAACGTGCGGGCCATGGTATGGTGCTTCGACGACCAATCCACCTGTCATGAAATATGCTATTCAATACCGCTTCAACCGCACGCGAGCTATGTGCCGGACATCCATCATGTTGGAAGTACCTCGCCATTCTGTGATGCAGTGAAAACATCTTGTAGTAACATCGGTAGAACATTACGTAGGAAATCAGCATACATTGCACCATTTAGAATGCCATCGATAAAATGGGGGCCAATTATCCTTCCTCCCATAATGCCGCACCATACATTAAGCTGCTAAGGTCGCTGATGTTCCACTTGTCGCACCCATCGTGGATTTTCCGTTTCCCAATAGTGCATATTATGCCGGTTTACGTTACCGCTGTTGGTGAATGACGCTTCGTCGCTAAATAGAACGCGTGAAAAAAATCTATCACCGTCCCGTAATTTCTCTTGTGCCCAGTGGCAGAACTGTACACGACGTTCAAAGTCGTCGCCTTGCAATTCCTGGTGCATAGAAATATGGTAGGGGTGCAATCGATGTTGATGTAGCATTCTCAACACCGACGGCACAGGCCTACACTGATGTTTTAAGCAACTTCTTGCTTCCCACTGTTGAAGAGCGTTTCGGGGATGGCAATTGTATCTTTCAACACGATCGAGCATCTGTTCATAATGCACGGCCAATGGCGGAGTGGTTACACGACAATAACATCCCTGTAATGGACTGGCCTGCACAGAGTCCTAACCAGAATCATACAGAACACCTTTGGGATGTTTTGGAACGGCGACTTTGTGCCAGGCCTCACCGACCGACATCGATACCTCTCCTCAGGGCAACACTCCGTGAAGAATGGGCTCCCATTCCCCAAGAAACATTCCAGCACCTGATTGAACGTATGCCTGCGAGAGTGGAAGCTGTCATCAAGGCTAAGGGTGGGCCATCACCATACTGAATTCCAGCATTACAGGTAGAGGGCGCCACGAACTTGGAAGTCATTTTCAGCCAGGTGATTACATAGTGTATCTGACTTCATATTCGGATATTTAATAATCTTACATTGATCTCGTATTCTAAGGTGTCAACTTATCAAGGGGTTGAATTCGTTTATAAGGCTCAATTCATTCCTTGCCGAATGTTTCCTTGAATATTAATGTCGAGTTTGGCAATGCCTGCCACAGACTTCTAATTATTTATTTTAGCATCATGAAGTTGTTTTGTAAGGAGGAATAAATTTCACTTATTCTTAAATTAAATACTAGTTTGGTACTTCGCCAATCAATGTAAATTCGATCGACTTGTATTTGTATATCCCGCAACTCCCACTTTCCTCTTTAGTTTGCAGATGTTGCGTGGGAAGAATGATTCTCGGTAATCTGCGTAGAAGCTTTCTTTTCCTGTGTTTTTGCAGTAGTGGCATGGAGAGCTGCATCAAACCAGTCTCAGGACTGAAGACCACAACAACAACAGCGGTCATTTCGCGAGACGTACGTCGGAGAGAGGAATATGTTGCCTAACTCTTCTTGGAACTTACATTCTTGGAGTTTCACCAGCCGTGTTACTCAACTTCGTCCTTGTAATGTGTGCCACTACAGTTTGTTCAGACACGCATGCATGTCTAAAGGTCACTGTGTTCCGAGGGTGCAGACCCTGTATAAACACAGACTTTGTAACCATCAGTGTTAATAACATTTCAGCTCGCTCTGGACGATTACTTCTAGATATTTTAAGGTAGTTAACTCCGTGCAACGCTTTTTATCACCACATGATAACCGGACAGTAGCTGATCTTTTCGTAGTATGTTACATTTACTTACATGCAGGATCAACTGCCACTCCCACCCTAAGACCGGCGATGGCTCGTAAGTCCTCCTTCATTTCAGTAGTCTTCTTGCACTACATCCTTCCTACACACTAACTCGTCCACAAATGGCCTCGCAGAACTTCCAATGCTAGATCACAGATGTATTTTATATACAGTAAAAGCATATATTGTAAACACTGCTTGGGTGATGATGGAAGCTGAAGAAATGAAGTTCGTGCCATGGCTGGGGCTTGAACTCAGGTGTCCTTGCTTACAAGGCAGGTATGCTAGTCATTACACCACCGCAGCACTACAGCTAACACAGCTGCATGGACTGCTCTCTAACACAAACTTCAGTTCACATCTTCAGCTTATTTTCCCCTTCTTAGATCGTCACTATTGCCGAGGGTCTGTGGTATTGGAATAGCACCCCAGAGTTGGATGTAATGGGGAATTCCTGCCTGAACCTCAGGCGTAGGTGATCTATAGATCTGATATAATTAAATTTTCCTTGAGACATTTGAGTCTCGTCCTTATCTATGATAATGATGGAAGCTAAAGAAATGAATTAAAATTTGTGCCATGTTAGGGAGAGTATTGGACTAGGGTAGTCATGTAGCCGTGTCAGCTATAGTGCTGTGGTGGTGTAATGGCCACCATACCTGCCCACTAAGAAAGGAAACCCGGATTTAAGTCCCGGCCATGACACAAATGTTAATTCATTTCCTCCGCATCCATCATAATTGTAGACAAAGTTGAGACTAAAATGTCTCGAGGAAAATTTATTCAAAAAATGGCTCCAAGCACTATGGGACTTGACATCTGAGGTCATCAGTCCCCTAGACTTAGAACTACTTAAACCTAACTAACCTAAGAACATCACACACATCAGTGCCCGAGGCAGGATTCGAACCTGCGATCATAGCAGGAGCGCGGTTCCGGACTAAAGCGCCTAGAACCGCTCGGCCACAACGGCCGGCTGAGGAAAATTTACGAGGGTCAGTCAAAAAGTAATGCCTCCTATTTTTTTTTCTACGTTTAATTGTCAGGAAATTTAAATGCAATTATATAGGTTGAAAACCACAACATTGAGGATCATTTTGTCATTTTTCAATGTAATCTCCGCCCATCTCTACAGTTTTGGTCCATCTTTGAACAAGGGCATGTATCCCAGCACGGTAAAAATCACAGCTCTGCTTCCTAAGCCATTGACGCACGGATGTTTTGACGGCCTCCTCATCTTCAAAATGAATCCCACGATGAGCTTCTTTTAGTGGCCCGAACAGATGGAAGTCTGATGGTGCCAGGTCAGGGCTGTATGGGGGATGAGGCAAAACTTCCCATCCAATTTTGACAATCTCGTCAGAGGTGTGACGACTGGTGTGTGGTCTTGCATTGTCATGCAAAAGAAGAACATCTGCCATTGATTTTGTTGGGCGAACTCGCTGAAGACGTGCTTTAAGTTTGTTGAGGGTTGTGACGTATTGAACAGAATTTATTGTGCATCCCTGCTCCAAAAAATCATCCAGAATCACACCCTCTGTATCCCAGAAAACTGTTGCCATAACTTTCCCTGCCGATCGCACAGTTTTGAATTTTTTCTTCCTCGGCGAGCTTGTGTGACGCCACTCCATTGACTGCCTCTTTGATTCGGGTTCAAAAAAATGCACCCATGTTTCGTGCCCGGTCACAATTTTTTTCAGAAACTCATCTCCCTCCAAACGGAAGCGCTGCAAGTGTTGGGAGGCTATTGTTTTCCTTGCCTCTTTATTCTGATCGGTTAACATTCTTGGAACCCACCGTGCACAAACTTTTGAGTACCCCAATTGTTTAATAGTCGTGATCACACTGCCTTTACTAAGAGAAATAATGCGACACACTTCATCTGCAGTCACCCGACGGTCACCACGAATGATGTCATCAACTTGCTGAATGTTGTGTGGAGTCACTGCACTCACCGGCCTGCCGCTCCGCTTTTCGTCAGTCAACGGTGTTTGCCCTTCAGCTTCCTTACAACGACGAACCCATCGTCTAACAGTGCTGACATCCACTGTCACAACACCATACACCTTCTTCAGTCGTTCATGAATGCGTATGGGCGTTTCACCTTCTGCATTCAAGAATTCAATCACACAACGCTGTCTCAAACGAACATCGATGTCGGCCATCTTACAAACTTCTGCTGTGCTGCCACCTGTTGACACAGAAAGTTACTACTGCAGTGGATTGCAGAAGAAGGTTTGAGGAATGGCGCCAAATTCAAATTTTTCACTTAACTTAATTTCTTTAAGTAGAAAAAAAATGGGAGGCATTACTTTTTGACCGACCCTCGTAATTATATCAGATCTATAGATCACCTACGCCTGAGGTACAGGCACGATTTCCCCATTACGTACGAAGCTGGGGAGCTATTCCAATACCGGAGAGTCTCAGCAATAGTGACGATGTTTTTCTTATTTTTGAGTCATCAGTCTTCTAACTGGTTTGATGTGGCCCGCCACGATTCCTCTCGTGTGCTAACCTTTTCATCTCAGAGAAGAACTTGCAACCTAAGTCCTCAATTACTTGTTTGATGTATTCCAATCTCTGTCTTTGTCTACATTTTTCGCCTCCTACAACTCCCTTTAGTACCATGGAAGTGATTCCCTGATGTCTTAACAGATGTCATATCGTCCTGTCCCTTGTCCTTCTCAATGTTTTCCACATACTGCTTTCCTCTTCGATTCTGCGCAGAACTTCCTCATTCCTTATCTCATCAATTCGTTGGCAGCACTGAGTCTCAAATGCTTCTATTCTCTTCTTTTCCGGTTTTCCTACAGTTCATGTTTCACTACCATACAGTGCTGTGCTCCAAACACATTCTCAGAAGTTTCTTCCTCAAATTAAGGTCTATGTTCGATACTAGTAGACTTCTCTTGGCCAGGAATGCCCTTTTTGCCAGTGCTAGTCTGCTTTTGATGTCGCCCTTGCTCCATCCGTCGTTGGTGATGTTGCTGCCTAGGTAGTAGAATTTCTTGACTTCATCTACTTCGTGACCATCAGTCTTGATGTTTGTAAGTTTCTCGCTGTTCTCATTTCTGCTGCTTATCATTACTTTCGTCTTTCATCGATTTACTCTCAATCGATATTTTGTGCTCATTAGACTGTTCATTCCATTCAGCAGATTATGTAATTCTTCTTCACTTTCACTCAGGATAGCACTGTCATAAGCGAATAGTATCATTGATATCATTTTACCTTGAACTTTAATTCCACTGCTGAACCTTTCTTTAATTTCCACCATTAATTCTTCAATGTACGGATTGAACAGTAGAAACGAAAGACTACATCCCTGTCTTAACCCTGCATGGGGGCTTATTTAAAATAAATAGGAATGCAAGGCAAATACTTTTTAATTTTCTGTCGCTGTAAGTCCGATTACGCAAGTCTCGTAAACGGCTGGCCCTGACTAGTATTAGTACGCAATCTGACTGCTTAGAATGACAACAAAGAATGTAAGAAAATTTTCGTTAACACAGTTAATTAATTAAGTCCCCAGCAACTATAAAATCTACGAAGCCAACAAAGCACAAGTGTAGCTGTTCTGTGTGTGGTAGTGTGACTCAACGCACATCTGGCACGGTTCTTCTTCAACAAAACAAGAATTTATAAATACCAATTATACTGACGTGATAAAAGAAAATTAGAAATACTATAATTGCGTAAGGAAAGCAGAATTACACTCTAATACAAGAACACAAGCCAGATGCTTTGTTGACTGAACCTGTAATTGCACATTATTCAGGACATACAAATAATAAAAGAATAAAAGAAAATACCTCCATATATATTGACGAAATGCACTCTGACCATTACAATATCTCCATTAGAACAACATCTGCTATCTCTCCCATCAAACCACTGCATAAAACATGGAACAACACTCTCCACTACCACATCTCACTCTAACTTCAGCTACAAGCAGTGTCCACCACAACTTCTCGGCAAGAACTGCTTGCCGCTACGTCTCAATAATCACTGCCAGTGGAGGCGGCGGAACAATACTCTCTGGCGCGATTTCTGGCGCTGTAGCTCAGTGTAGCCACCTTTCAACCCTTTTTAATCCGAGCACTTCGTTGTTGGTCGTCGACTCTTATTATCCTCTCTTAGCTCTTGTACATATTGAGTATTACCCGTTTCAAACTATAACTTACCCCTATTTTTCTCAGAATTTCGAATATCTAGCACCATTTTACACTGTCGAACGCTTTTTCCAGGTCGACAAATGCTACGAACGTGTCTTGATTTTTCTTTAGTCTTGCTTCCATTATCAGCCGCCAATTGCCTCTCTGGTGCCTTTACCTTTCGTAAAGGCAAACTGATCGTCATCCAGCACGTTCTCAATTTTGTTTTTCCATTCATCTGTATATTATTCTTGCCGGCAACTTGGATGCATGACCGTTTAGCTAATTGTGCGATAATTCTCGCACTTTTCTGCGCTTGCAGTGTTTGGAATTGTGTGGATGATATTTTTTCGAAAGTCAGATGGTATGTCGCCAGACTCATACATTCTACACACCAACGCGAATGCTCGTTTTGTTGCCACTTCCCCCAAAGATTGTAGAAATTCTGATGGAATTTTATTTATCCCGTCTGCCTTATTTGATCTTAAGTCCTCCAAAGCTCTCTTAAATTCTGATTCTAACACAGGGTCTCCTATCTCTTCTAAATCTACTCCTGTTTCTCCTTCTGTTACATCAGATAATCTTCTCCCTCATACAGGCCTTCAATGTACCCTTTCCACTTAACCACTCTCTCCTCTTAATTTAATAGTGAGATTCCCGTTGCCCTCTTAATGTTACCACTATTTCTTTTTATTTCACCGAAGGTTATTTTGACTTTCTTGTATGCTCAGTCAGTCCTTCCGACAATCATTTCTTTTTCGATTTTTTCACATTTTTCATGCAGCCGTTTCGTCTTAGCTTCCCTGCACTTCCTATTTACTTCATTCCTTTTCATGCAGCCATTTCGTCTGAGCTTCCCTGCACTTACTATTTATTTCATTCCTCAGCGACTTGTATTCCTGTATTCCTGATTTTTGTACTTCCTTGGTTCAAATGGCACTGAGCACTATGGGACTTAACTTCTGAGGTCATCAGTCCCCTAGAACTTAGAACTACTGAAACCTAACTAACCTAAGGACATCACACACATCCATGCCCGAGGCAGGATTCGAACCTGCGACCGTAGCGGTGATTGCCCTTTCCTCTTCAACTGTACTGCCTACTGAACTGTTGCTTATGGCTGTATCTATAGCGTCAGCTAACTTCATGCCTGAAACATGCTGGCAGATTAGAACTGTGTGGTAGTGCTCTACCAACTGAGCTATACACTTGCCCACGAAAGGCAAAGGTCCCGAGTTCGAGTCTCGGTCCGGCAGACAGTTCTAATCTGCCAGGAAATTTCGTATCAGCGCACACTCCGCTGCAGAGCGAAAATTTCATTCTGGAAACTTCATGCCTATCTTGTCATTCCTTAGCACTCCCGTATCCCACTTTTTTGCATGATTCATCCTGTCTGATCTCTTTAACTGCAGCGTACTCTTCATCACTACTAAATTGTGATCTGTCTCTATATCTGCTCATGGGTATTCCGTACAATCCAGCATCTGATTTCGGTTTCTCTGGCTGACCATGATGTAATCTAATGAAATCTTCCTGTATCACCTGGGCTTTTCCAAGTAAAGCTCCTGTGATGCCCCCTATTGCTGCCTGCTGGCCCTTCCACATTCGGTGGAGGCGTAATATACAGACATCAAAAAAAGTTTTGCATCACCCCGGTTCCAAGAGCTCCTGAAGACAGAAGTTGACTATGGATATTGTATCACAGACACAGTCCCGTTGACTGTTCAGAAATGTCACTAAACCCGCTTAAAGATGTAAACAACCATACATGAGCAGCGTCTATTAGACGGTGGGGGTCCGACAGCCGATCAGTTCCAGTCATTCCAGCAGGAAGGAGGTACACGGCTCGTGCTGTCTGTAGTTCAACCTTGCCTAGAAGGTCAGTATCGCGGTTCGATCGCGTCCTCGTTGTTATTTTGTGCCAGGAAGTACTCTCAACAAGGGAAGTGTCCAGGCGTCTCGGTGTGAACCAGAGCAATGTTGTACGGACAGGGAGGAGATACAGAAAGACAGGAACTGTCGATGACATGCCTCGCTCAGGCCGCCCAAGAGCTACTACTGCAGCGGATGACCGATTGCTACGGCCTGTGGCTCGGAGGAACCCTGACAGCAATGCCACCATGTTGAGTAACGCTTTTCGTGCAACCACAGGACGTCGTGTTACGACGTTAACAAGAGGTCCATCTTCGCAACCACGACACATTGCAGCGTGGTACACAAGGGCCCAACAACATGCCGAATGGACCACTCAGGATTGGCATCACGTTGTCTTCACCGATGCGTGTCGCATATGCCTTCAACCAGACAATCGTCAGAGATGTGTTTGGAGGCAACCCGGTTTGACTGAATGCACACTGTCCAGCGAGTGCAGCAAGGTGGAGGTTCATTGCTGTTTTAGGGTGGCATTATGTGGGGCCGACGTACGCCACTGGTGGACATGGAAGGCGCCATAACGACTGTACGGTACTTGAATGCCATCCTCCGAGCGATAGTGCAACCATAGTGTCTTCATGGACGACAATTCGCGCTCCCGTCGTGCACATCTCGTGAATGACTTTCCTCAGGATAATGACATCGCTCGGCTATAGTGGCCACCATGTCCTCCAGAAACGAACTCTATCGAACATGCCTGGGATAGAATGAAAAGGGCTGTTTATGGACGACGTGATCCACCAACCACTCTGAGGGATCTACGCCGAATCGCCGTTGAGTAGTGGGACAAACTGGACCAACAGTGCCTTGATGGACTGGTGGATAGTATGCCACAACGAATACAGGCGTGCAACAATGCAAGAGGACGTGCTACTGGGTATTAGAGATACCGGTGTGTACAGACATCTGAACCACCACCTCTGTAGGTCTCGCTGTATGGTGGTACAACATGCAATGTGTGGTTTTCATGAGAAATAAAAAGGGCGGATATGATGTTTATGTTGTTATCTGTTCCAATTTTCTGTAGAGGTCCCGGAACTCTCGGAACCGAGGTGATGCAAAACTTTTTTTGATGTGTGTACTTTTTTTGTGCCCAGCCAGTATTCTTCACTTTTTTCGGGATACGTGAAAGCAAGGCGACACAACACTATCTGTCATTGCAGTCAGTATTTGTTGTTCTATAAGCTACCGGCGTTGTTTAGCGTTACCGCCAAAGATGCTCATTAATACGAGTAGTTACTAGGCGGCTTATTGGTGTCTCAAAATGAACTGATATCTTTGATTTTGCGTAACACATGTACACCGAATTAATTCTTTCAGAAGTGTCAGGGTTCATTTAACATAGTAGATTTGATATGATTTACTATGAAGGATATTCATACTTAAGCCCGATAATAAATGTATGTAATCGAAAGTCGATGAAATTTAGTTTTAATTAGCCTGGCTTCCAGTGAGGTTAGCTATTTCAAGCAGTGGTGTACGAACTTAAAAAGAGTCTCGAATACTCAGAACTAACGCTAAAAGCTCGGAAACCAAAATCTGGCACACAAATCCTCCCAGACGCTAAAGACTCAGACGCTAGAGACTGACAGGTGCGAAAGACTAACAGACGCGAAAGACTAACAGGTGCGAATGACGTTAACAATAGATGCATTGGGTTTATATGATAGTTATGAAACAAAAGGGACATTCGTCAAAAGCCCCTATCTACTTTGCACATAATTCTCTATTCCATTGGCTCTTATTATCCTTTTATTTAATTTTTTTGCTTTAAAACGAGAATTCGTGATTTTATATGAAATTTGGGAATTGTTCATGGCCAGTGCTAACAAATTTTAGTTAAAAAAATGTAACGAGGGTTTACACGGCCCCACAACGCTGACTATTTTAATTAAGTTGTCGTCCGCCCCTGGTAGCTGAGTGGCCAGGGCGACGAAATGTCATACCTAACGCCCAGGGACTGTCTGTTGTGTTGTCCTTATTATAATCCTTTCATCCCCATCGACACACAGGTCGCCGAAGTGGCGTCAGCTCGAAAGAGTTGTACCAGGCGAACGGTCTACGAGACGGGAGGCCCTAGCCACACGGCATTTACATTTACATCAAGTTGTCGTCGTTCAAGGTAACCGTGAGATATGCTAACATTACGCCTGTTCAAATTTTCTTTTAGAGTGTTGGGGTTCTTCGTTAACTATGTTTGACTTTGACTCAGGATTCTAGTTTCTTTTTATGGATAATGGTTCAGGGTCTTTGCTTGGGACCGTATTTTTTTCTTTTTCCTTTTTTATGGACGGGTGATATGCCATGACTACAAAAATTGTACAATAGTTTTTTTTACTTGTTCCTTATATACTTGATTCTTCATTAAAGACTAGATTAAATATTTCAAATTATTACCTAAATCTTAAATATTTCCATTTTTCCTAATATTAATTAAATATTTCATTCACTTAATATCTATAATGAATAAGTCAGTTTAAAGTTAACTATAAATTTCATTTTAGATACTAGACACAACTTAAATATTCATTCTATGTCTATTACTGAATAAGTCTGTTTGTACCAATTACACATTCCAATCATGTATAATCTTAGATATTTCATTAACAGTCTTGGGACTTGATTGTAGTCTTGTCTTTTGTTTTGCCCGGTAAGGTCTGCAATGTCCATTCATCTCGCCGCCCCTGTGTGGCTGCATAGGGTTCTGCAGGCCATCTGTGCGGTTGCAACAGTGGGACATACGGAATATGAGTAAGCTACTCCATCCTTTGTTGTGCCGCCTCTTCAGTGGCTAAGCAACACGACTTTTTCATTCTTGCCTCTTCTTGTAGCTTGCAACATGATTACATACTCGTATGTTGTGCGGCCTCTTCAATGGGTAAGCATCACGTCTTCAATATTTGACCCGTATTGCCTCTTCTTAGGCTTGCATCATGTATATGTTGTACCGCCTGTTCAGTGGCTAAGCAGCAAAACGTATTCATTATTTGACTCATTTTACCTCGTCTTGTAGCACGCAACATGGCCATGGTAACAATGAATTTTCTTGCCCTCCACATCGCATAGCTTCTCGGATGATTATACGCCATACTACGCGTGATCTTAGATTTTTCGTTCTCTTCAACTTCCATTCTCTGATTCTACGTCTCTACTGTTAAGCTTCGTAATGTGTTCTTCGGATTGCCTAGAGATGCCGACCCTCTGCGCTATGGTCTTCTTTTTCTTCAAATTCTTCGTCTGATTCATAGCGATGATGCTTGTAGGCCTTCGTGATGTTCTTGACTGAACTGACAATTAAATTTCCGACTGACGCCAACGAACAGCTAGTTTCTTGTATAACATTTTCGAGTGATGAACTTCATGTGACTGGTTCTTGTTTTCTCGTTGCTGCTCCGCCTCTAGTTCGCAGGACGAGCGAGCTCCCGCCGTCGAGTGCCACAGGTTGTTTGGGCTGCGGCCTCCAGAACGACGAATATAGAACGTAAATAACACATAAAGACATGTCACGTAGACATGACATACAAACGTAATGTAAATTAATATCACTCATTAAATGTTACCCCAAACAATCAGTATTCTCTTTCACTAACGTATGCAGTCTCTTAGCCTTTCTAATAGTTCACAGTTCACAGCATTCATTTTCCCACTAGTGTCAGACGCTAACTGTTTGCACATGCGATATTTCATTATTTCGCAATTATTCTTAATGCTAAAATCACTTTCATTTCACCTGGTGATGCTGAGATCCTGTCCTATGCAGTTCCAGACACAATCGTATTGGATT
Organism: Schistocerca cancellata; assembly: GCF_023864275.1. NCBI lineage: Eukaryota > Metazoa > Arthropoda > Insecta > Orthoptera > Acrididae > Schistocerca > Schistocerca cancellata. The sequence continues at coordinate 1,086,161,122 of NC_064626.1, forward strand.
GATGACTCTGTTCCTTCCCTTCCATTAGGCTATACCGAGATTCTGCCCAATTCGGCTCCGGGCGCAACTCTATTGAAATAATTGACACTTCACTGGGCAAGTGGCACCGCGACAGTTTAATATGCAAATAAATTCGATAACTCATTGTGCTTGCTCTTAATCTATGGCTTCTGTTCCCTAACAGTTATAAGTGAGGCACTCAAACAATTGCAGAGCCAAGTATTAACAAATTATTATTAACTACTGTACTGTTAAACAAAGAATACATTTATATCTGTTACAGTGGAAGTGGAAGTTTCAGGGAAAGTATACCATCATGGTGATAGTGCAGCTTCACTGGCCCCTTTTGTGGAAGTGGGTTACTGATTCCAGGTCTGTCAAACAATAAACATTAACTAGGGATAGTGCACTATCACTAGTGAATGTCTACCTCCACTGCCAAGAGGTGAGGAATGTGAACCACGGCTGTAATGACAAAACAGTCGTACTTCAAAAGTTGCATTTATCACCTGTAGTTTGAAAACATAGTCATATTATGTAAAATTCATTTATTGCAGCAAGGACGTCCACTATTACACTTTAAGTTACACAACAGATTTTTGTTTTTGTGAAAGCCTCTCAGAGTCTGACGTTTCTGCTGGCAGTTGCATTTGAAGAATCCCTGGTTGCTTACCATCGACTGAGACGTCGCAACTGCCCTCAGGGCAACAATTCCCGCTGCTGGATCTTCCTCGTCTGAGGTTATTTTTATAGGGCAAGTACTGAACTGGGACCTGAAACAATTCAGCACACCATTCCTTCTCCCGATCCGACCTAGCATCTCCTCTACCGAAGTCGGGAACTGGGATTCTCACTCTACAGCTCTTTTCCACTGTTGGAAAGCAGCGATCTGAACACTGCCGCATTCTTTGCGCTTGTTCTTCTAAGAACTTGCACGCTTGACTTCTGTGTTTTTTAATAGCACGAGTTGACTCATCTAAATCAGTCAGGCAGTAGTCATTATTGTCAGGAATACTTTCTTTTTCTCTGTTCCCAACGTTTATTCCTGTTGGTATGTTATCCTCCTGCAATGGAGATTTACTTTGATCATCAATCATCCTGCAACGTTTCAGTGTCTTGTCTCACTGGGAACAGCACTTCATTAATTATATTTTCAATGTCATCCTCAGAGTGGACGTTCATAAATGATTCAGAAGGTAAACTTGTTGACGACAAACCATGATTAGGAGGGCAGCCAAACATCGCTTCACACGGATATCTTTTAATTCCAAAATGTACAGCGCTGTTCTTCATTAGCTGTACAAATGATAACGCACAGCTCCACTCAGCGGTGTTGTGCTCCTGATCAATGTAGTCAGCATATTTTAAATGTCTTGATTTGCACGCTCTACGCTCCTTTGGCTCTGACTGTGTCTAGGTTTACCGTGGATTATCTTAAAATTGGGCAATAGTTAAGTTAAACTGCTCATTATTTTGCTAACGAAGTCTCTACCATTGTCAGACTGCAATACTGATAGAGCACCTAACAACGCAAAAATTTCAATAACGTTATCGTATATCTCTTCAGCTGTTTTGGACTTCAGTGACCTAAGAACAACGAATTTAATGAGGTGTCCTGATAAACCATTACGAATTTGTTATCTCCACTTGGTTGCGATTGGAAGTCGATGGGATCAACTTGACATCTGGAATTTAGCTCCTTGAACAGCATTGGCTTCACTACTGTTCCCTTTTTCTGATCTTTTTGCTTTTGTAAACAAGGCTCACACAGACAAAGATAAATATAGACATCTCTGCATGTTATAGTACAGAACTTTGACTTCGTGCATTTCATCATTCTGTCGCATCCACTGTGGCCAGTCATTACATGAACATCCTGCAGAATATCATACAGTTCTTCATCATAAACACAGTATTTGATTTTACGTTCTTAACTCACAGGTTGTATTAATTTGATACTCCATTCACTTCCAACACTTCACATCTCTTCAAAAGTTTGTAGTCATTGCCGTCCGTCTTCCGTCCACATCTTAGTGATTTAGCCTTGCTGGTAAATGACTTGCACTTTTCTCTGACCTTGAAGACAGAAGTATAACTGAGATTTCCCCGTTCCACTCTAAGATGGTCAGAGAACTACACTGATTCAACCATAGCTGCACTGATGTGAACCGTAACTGCAATACTATCAACTACATCAGCAATACTGTAAACCGTAACTGCACTGCTGTCAACCATAACTGCACTGCTGTATAACATAACAAAAACGAGCTGACGACAGTTATAGCCATACTGATGCGTGATAGCATTGTTGGACGCACCGTTAATAAGCCGGGAGCAGCGATGGTACACCTTCACTAGTGGATAATGTGCTACTGTACACTTTGAAACGTCCCCTTAGAAAAATTTATGAATTACTGTGCTGATAAACCTCTTACGTTATTCGATTTTCAAACAGCTGAGCAAAACTGAACGTACTCAGACATTTCTCTCTTTACTTATTCTGATCATCACTAAACTGACACACAATATTTTTAGCGCAACGCAATCTGACTTTCAATAATCCCTACAAAAGAATGGCCCTGACTAACAATGACCAATACCTTTCATGAATCACTTACCTCACAAAAGTCTTCGTTACTCGAACTACTGCAATACAGCGAGCGCCAATACTGCCAGCTAAATAAAGGATTCTAACTACTGAAGGCACTAACTACAGATAGGCATAGTCAGCAAATGAAAGATTTTGATAGAGAACAAACAATGTATTTACCTTAATAATGTTCCAAAGTCATATATATACACTCCTGGAAATGGAAAAAAGAACACATTGACACCGGTGTGTCAGACCCACCATACTTGCACCGGACACTGCGAGAGGGCTGTACAAGCAATGATCACACGCACGGCACAGCGGACACACCAGGAACCGCGGTGTTGGCCGTCGAATGGCGCTAGCTGCGCAGCATTTGTGCACCGCCGCCGTCAGTGTCAGCCAGTTTGCCGTGGCATACGGAGCTCCATCGCAGTCTATAACACTGGTAGCATGCCGCGACAGCGTGGACGTGAACCGTATGTGCAGTTGACGGACTTTGAGCGAGGGCGTATAGTGGGCATGCGGCAGGCCGGGTGGACGTACCGCCGAATTGCTCAACACGTGGGGCGTGAGGTCTCCACAGTACATCGATGTTGTCGCCAGTGGTCGGCGGAAGGTGCACGTGCCCGTCGACATGGGATCGGACCGCAGCGACGCACGGATGCACGCCAAGACCGTAGGATCCTACGCAGTGCCGTAGGGGACCGCACCGCCACTTCCCAGCAAATTAGGGACACTGTTGCTCCTGGGGTATCGGCGAGGACCAGTCGCAACCGTCTCCATGAAGCTGGGCTACGGTCCTGCACACCGTTAGGCCGTCTTCCGCTCACGCCCCAACACCGTGCCGCCCGCCTCCAGTGGTGTCGCGACAGGCGTGAATGGAGGGACGAATGGAGACGTGTCGTCTTCAGCGATGAGAGTCGCTTCTGCCTTGGTGCCAATGATGGTCGTATGCGTGTTTGGCGCCGTGCAGGTGAGCGCCACAATCAGGACTGCATACGACCGAGGCACACAGGGCCAACACCCGGCATCATGGTGTGGGGAGCGATCTCCTACACTGGCCGTACTCCACTGGTGATCGTCGAGGGGACACTGAATAGTGCACGGTACATCCAAACCGTCATCGAACCCATCGTTCTACCATTCCTAGACCGGCAAGGGAACTTGCTGTTCCAACAGGACAATGCACGTCCGCATGTACCCCGTGCCACCCAACGTACTCTAGAAGGTGTAAGTCAACTACCCTGGCCAGCAAGATCTCCGGATCTGTCCCCCATTGAGCATGTTTGGGACTGGATGAAGCGTCGTCTCACGCGGTCTGCACGTCCAGCACGAACGCTGGTCCAACTGAGGCGCCAGGTGGAAATGGCATGGCAAGCCGTTCCACAGGACTACATCCAGCATCTCTACGATCGTCTCCATGGGAGAATAGCAGCCTGCATTGCTGCGAAAGGTGGATATACACTGTACTAGTGCCGACATTGTGCATGCTTTGTTGCCTGTGTCTATGTGCCTGTGGTTCTTTCAGTGTGATCATGTGATGTATCTGACCCCAGGAATGTGTCAATAAAGTTTCCCCTTCCTGGGACGAATTCAGGGTGTTCTTATTTCAATTTCCAGGAGTATATATATATCAATATCAGTTCATGACATCCAGTCTTGCAATTTTACTGTCTCTGATGGACACACGTCCAGCTCATCCGCTCTCAAAACTCCGCCATCTGTCTCACCACATCCACCACTGCTGGCGGCTCACCTCCAACTGCACAACGCTACGCGCTGTTAACAGCCAACTGCCCAACACTACAATAGCAAATTCCAACAATGCAAACCAGCCACAGACTGCACACAGCACAGTCAGTGATTTTCATACAGAGCGCTACGTGGCGTTACTAACATAAAAACCTAAACAGCCTACTTACAACTTTCCCTAGCAGTACAGTGATAGTTCACCTTCACTAGTGGATGTGGTTACGGTAAACTGTCATTTTAGTGATGGTCTGCATCCACTAGGGAAGGTTTATCTTCCCTAATCTTCCACTTACACTATAACATATCTACTAATATCAGAAAATTATTAAAACAATAAACTAAACTATAAAAACTACTTAGGAAAAGCTTCTCATTCAGTGTTCCATTAATTGTCACTAAAGGTTTCACCCGTAAATTTTCTTCGAACCTTTGTGAGGAAACAAACCCTTAGTTTGCCTTCATTAGCTAACAAACAGCTTGCCTCATGCGGGAAGGTCCGGCGTAAACATGTTCCCATTTCTTGGTTCAAATGGCTCTGAGCACTATGGGACTTAACATCAGAGGTCTTCAGTCCCGTAGAACTTAGAACTACTTAAACCTAACTAACCCAAGGACATCACACACATCCATGCACGAGGCAGTATTCGAACCTGCGACAGTAGCGGTCGCGCGGTTCTAGACTGAAATGCCTAGAACCGCTCGGCCACACCGGCCGGCTGCCATTTCTTGTTTAACCTCTTAAGAGTCGATGACTTAGGGTGTTTTCTCAATAAGATCTAATCACCTATGGTATATGTCACAGTTCTACCCAATTTACGACCTCAGTCATTCAGCATCCTTTAGTGATTCACGCACGTCATCCAACAACGATTTTCTATCTTTGTTTGGCTCAACCAAGATCGGTAAAGATTTAATCCACTGATTATATTGGGACGTGTTGTATATTATCTCCGCTGGAGTATGCCTGGTAGATGAGTGCGGCACGTTATTATAAATCTCTTCGAAGACCGATTCGTAACCTATCCACTTATATTGTTGTGTTGCAGCATAAGTGCAAATAAATCTGTTAAAGTTTCTACATATACGTTCAGCCGGCGACGCTTCTGCATTATATCGTGATATCCAGATATGCTTTATGTGTAATTTTAACATACACTCGTTCAAAGCCTTTCTGGTATAATATTATGCATTATCTGATAGAATAACACTCGGCCTACCAACCTTAGGCATATAGTCTTTAATTAGCTGATCCAACATAGGCTTCACATTAGTTGACCTTGTTACTAGACATTTTCAAGTATTTTGGAAACAAGTCATAAAAGGCAGTTACATATTTAAATCTACGTCTTGCAGTCTAAAGTGGCCAGGGAATGGAGTAGGAGGCTTTACAATAAGTTTGATGTGGAAAGACACCCGTCTCATAATCGTAATCCGTGATCACACCAGGTTTCTGATCGAAGTCTTCCAAATATTCCTTTAACAAGCTAGCTAATTCATTCCGCTGTACTTCAGTGAAGTATTCAGATTCGACTACCTTATTCTAAATAACGTTTTCAAAGTCCGATGAGTTCTGTGTTGGTAAACTACTTAGTCGACAATTGTCAATTAAATACAATAAATTGAGACCTAAACAATTAATCTATATTCTCTGACAGAATCTTCGGTGCATTTCCAATTTCCTCGCAAAGTTCAAAACAATATTTCACCCGTCGTTGGCTAGGGTGCATATCCCTTTTAAGAGGTCAATTACTGCATTTTTGTCCCTCAGAAAATCCCAACCGCAGATGCACGGATAGGATGGTGTAGGATCTAACAAGAAGGTGCTTAATAATCTTTCCCCTTGTGCTACCACTTCTACCAACACCTGAGACTTCACAGGAACGGAATGAGCACTCAAAGGACCTGACAGCGTACGGTTTGAAATTGCCAACACGAGCAATCTTTGCTTACTATTCAATTGTTTTAACAGGCAAACGCTCATCACACTAAAAGTCGCTCCAGTACCGAGCAGATACATACAGGTTCGTTATTTATTTAAAACTTTGATCACTGCCTGTACCATTTCATTAGTTTTTATTCTAAGTCCACTCGAATTTTCTAGTAATTCTTCTCGAATGTCCATCCCATCATTGTATCTTAGCACTATTACTTCTAATGATGTTTCGCCTTCCTCTTTATGACCAGCCACTTCCGGACGGCGTTAAGGGGCTGGCTCTAGGCTGAGATTTTCACTCTGCAGCGGAGTGTGTGCTGATATGAAACTTTCTGGCAGATGAAAACTGTGTGCCGGACCGAGACTCGAACTCGGGACCTTTGCATTTCGCGGGCAAGTGCCCTACCAACTGAACTACCCAAGCACGACTCACGCCCCGTCCTTACAGCTTTACTTCTGTTTGTATCTTGTCTCCTACCTTCCAAACTTTACTCGCAGGAGAGCTTCTGTAAAGTTTGGAAGGTAGGAGACGAGATACTGGCAGAAGTAAAGCTGTGAGGACAGGGCGTGAGTCGTGCTTGGGTAGCTCAGTTGACCGGTCAGAGGGTTTAGATACCCCCTGCAATAAAAAAACTGAGTGAACGGATCAACGAACAACCTGGACGAGTCTCATCCGACGTCCGCTACGAACACAGCCAACGAACAATATAGAATAAAGTGAGATTAAAAAAAAAAAAGTTGGTAAAGCACTTGCCCGCGAAAGGCAAAGGTCCCGAGTTCGAGTCTCGGCCCGGCACACAGTTTTAATCTTCCAGGAAGTTTCAGGCTGGCTCTAGTTTGTTGGTTCAGTTGTCCTGTCATTATTCCCTCCCTCTGCAACTACCACTCGTACTTCATGGTTCTGAGCCACTCATTCACGGTCTTGATTACACGGCCTATTTTCAGTTTTATTTATCATTTGAGGTGCATGTATTGCTCTCACGTCTCTATTACGTTTGCAGACGCTATCCATGGAACGGCTGAGTGGTTACCCCACTGGACGTGTCTCATGTTATTATTCTCGGTTGGCATATTATGACCGTTATATTTTCGCTTCGGTGTATAGTTGAATGAACCATTATTATTGTCGTTCGGTCTCTGTCCAAAACGCCTATTATTTTATTGTGCATAGCACCGTTATTATTATTGCCGTTACCCGGCTAATGATCATTCACCTTCTGTTTCCCGAATGATCGCCATTACCCTAATTATTATTATGGCAATTTCGATTATTCGTATTACCATTATCATATTTCCAAGTTTCCGTTAATTGCAACAATTAACGTGGTATACACTGTATTAATTCGAATTATATATCTGATTTCCGAACTGCCTAGCGTCCTCTTGGATTACATCTAGTGAGTCTGTTACTGATAGTAATTGATCTACGTCATCATCGGGTACATTAATTAGTTTCTCTCGCAGGTGAATTGGTAGTTTCCCTCTCAGAATTCTTGAAAATCCCTATGGTTGATGGGTTCATCCCAATATCGGGTCTTATTTACGTACCTTTCGAGATACTTTCAAAGTGTGCTCTTTTTCGGGTTGTAAAATTCTGGACTGTAAATCTCTATTTTGTTTACCCTTCGACCAGTATTTCGCAATAAATGGCTTTTCAAACTCATAGCATGACGTACAAGTCTCAGCTACCTCAGATGCCCATAGCGAGACTTCACCACTGGTTTTGGACACTGTAAACTGAATTTTGTTCTGATCATTCCAGGATTTAGGAAACACGTTTCGGAAACTTTTTATGAACACCGTATGGTGAACAGAATTTTTCTCTGTTGAAAACGTACTGAACTGCCTGACTTTAAATGTACTATTTTCCACCTTTGCCGATGAAGTTGCACTTCGACTGTCAAAACGTCGATTCCTGTAATCTGAATCTTCGCTACTACTGATCAATTTCTTCCGGCAGTTGTTACACCTCCTCTTCTTTATCTCTGACTTCATCGGTGAACGTTGATCGGACAATTTATCCAGCGATTTTAGCTCGGTGGACTCACTTTCTATAAGTAATAATGGATTGTTGACTTGACTCTGCCAAGCGGAAACTTCTGAGATTATCTTTTCCATAATATTCTGAAACTCGGCTTTAAATTGTTCTATGATTTCGGTGGTTCCGGGTATCGATGATTCCTGCTTGATCGATTTACTGACTGACTCTAGAGCGCTCTGTACTTGAGACCGTACCTCCTCTTATATGGTCTCCGCTATTACTAGCCGAAATTTATTACGGAACTCAATTAGTCTTTCACCTCTTGTCTCAAGCCCATATTCTCCTGTAATCTTTCCTTCTACTCCTTGCGATACAACTGCATCAAAGCCACCATCACTAGTAGATTTTCATCTCCATTTACAGACTGTATTACCCTTTCAGTATCCTCATATATTTTCTCTATCTCTTCATCTTCAGCTTGCAATGTTGGCACGTATACCTGAACTATCGTTGGGGAGTAATTGGGGAGTAATTGACTCGGGCAGTCTATGCAGTTACGTCAGCTGTAATAAAGTGGTGGCGGTCGTGCAATGGCTAGCATACCTGCCTAGTAAGCAAGGAGATGTGCGCTCAAGCTACGGCCATGGCACAAATTTTAATTCATTTTTTCAGCTTCTATCATTACCGAAGATTAAAATGAGACTCAAATAACTCGAGGAAAATTTAGTTATATCCCTTGGGTACTCCAAGAATTATCTTTACAATTCCCTTAAGAATGATGTTTTGAGTGATGTGTGCAGGGAATGCCATAAATCCAATCACAAATGTGTTTCGACTCTCTGTACTCGTATTTTGTTCGCAAAACGTCTGTGTGGAATTCGTACGGAATGCTTTCTGGATGGAAAGGAAAACAGTATCAATCTTTGTGCTGTTATTCACTGCACTCTGGATCTCATGGACGAGTGAGTTGCGTTTCGCAAGATCCCTGTAGTGGAATGTTCGTTTTTTTTAGATGAAATAATCGTTCTCCAAAAACGTCGTCATATGTGAGCGTAAAACACGTTTCATAGTACCACAACAGATTGATGTGTGTTGTTCCATCCGGTCCAGCGGCCTTCCACCACTGAGCAGTTTTAATTGCTTGTCTACTCTACGGCATTTCATAGTAATTGTTGATAAACTCACAAGTACATAGCCTGGCAAAACAAAAGTGAAGTATCCAGAAAACATGGGCGGATGTCAATAGAAGTTCGTGCACGTACACACCACTGGCGGGTATGTTAATGATTACAGTTGCAACAACCACAACCGCCAGGGTGCATCAGTGTCGTCCGTCTTTAGTGATGTTTTCAGACCTAGTAGGATATACAAGGGCCGGCCGGGGTGGCCGAGCGGTTCTAGGCGCTACAGTCTGGGACCGCACGACCGCTACGGTCGCAGGTTCGAATCCTGCCTCGGGCATGGATGTGTGTGATGTCCTTACGTTAGTTAGGTTTAAGTAGGTCTAAGTTCTAGGGGACTGATGACCTCAGAAGTTAAGTCCCATAGTGCTCAGTGCCATTTGAACCATTTTTTTGTATACAAGGGGCCTGAAGATCATCAGGTGCTGAGTAATGTCTATGAAGGACACGGAGATATCGCATACTCGAATGAGACAGCGTTATCAGCCACTAGCAGAGTTTGAAATGGACCTCATATGAGTCTTCATCTGGGCAACTGATCGAATCGTGCAATGTCTAGATTTGTGGGGAATTCGGATGTGATAGTGACGTGGTGTGGACGTGCGTGAGAAACTGGGGGGAGACATGCTCGTCGTCCAAGTCTGGCCGACTATATGCGATCATCATAATGGAGGATCGCACCAAGCACATCGTAAGCCCTTCACGTCTGCTGCTGCCACCTGAGAACAAGTGAAGGACTCCCGCACCATTGGCCACAGACTAGCTGCTCTCTGACTAGGGAATCACCGTCCCTTGCGGAGGCAGCTGTTAACACCCTGACACAAACTGCTATATTTCGAGTGGTGCTGTGACTGGGAAACATGGAATTGAAGTCCGTCCGAGATGGCCTCGGAAGGCCCAACGATATCGACCTATCGCAGAGTCATCCCGAGCCGACAAGCGTCACTGGATGCGGATATGGAGGGTATATGGTCGCACACCGCTTCCCCGTCGTCGTCAGCTTTCGTGACTGGAGCCACTACTCCTCAGTCAAACAGCTCCTCTATTTGCCTCACAAGGGCTGAGTGCACAGCACTTGCCAACAGCGCCTGGCAGACATGAACGGTCACCCTTCCAAGGATGAGCACAGGAACACCAACATTGAAAGCTCACGGTATGAAAAATGGCCTCTTGGACAGGTGTGTCGCGATACAAATTGGCACACACCGAGAGCAAGTACGAGAAATTCGAAAATCATAACAGGTGGTGCTTCTCATGCTGGTCACTGTTCAGATTATTGGCGGAGGTTTTTTCATGCAGAGGGTGTTTACACTACATGAAATGGGGTTGATGCCTCGGGTGACTTTCTCTCTCATGTGCAAGATTCCTGTTTGATCGAGTGCGCCAGTTTGTTTAACCTGGAGCACATCGTCGGCGATCTGTAGCTTTAACAAGACAATTAACGCGTTGCTTCAGAAATGGTGAAATGAGTACACAAACCTAGTATTGCTAACCATTTACACTAATGGCCATTAAAATTGCTACACCAAGAAGAAATGCAGACGATAAACGAGTATTTATTGGACAAATATATTATACTAGAACTGACATATGATTACAATTTCACGCAATTTGGCTGCATAGATCCTGGAAAATCAGTACCCAGAACAACCACCTCTGGCCGTAATAACGGCCTTGCTACGCCTGGGCATTGAGCCAAACAGAGCTTGGAGGGCCTGTACAGGTACAGCTGTCCATGCAGCTTCAACACGATACCACAGTTCATCAAGAGTAGTGAGTGGCTTATTGTGACGAGCCAGTTGCTCGGCCACCATTGACCAGACGTTCTCAATCGGTGAGAGATCTGGAGAATGTGCTGGCCAGGGCAGCAGTCGAACATTTTCTGTATCCAGAAAGGCCCGTACAGCACCTGCAACATGTGGTTGTGCATTATCCTGCTGAAATGTAGGGTTTAGCAGGGATCGAATGAAGGGTAGAGCCACGGGTCGTAACACATCTGAAATGTAACGTCCACTGTTCAAAGTACCGTCAATGCGAACAAGAGGTGGTCGAGACGTGTAACCATTGGCACCCCATACCATCACGCCGGGTGATACGCCAGTATGGCGATGTCGAATACACGCTTCCAATGTGCGTTCACCGCGATGTCACCAAACACTGATGCGACCATCATGATGCTGTAAACAGAACCTCGATTCATCCGATAAAATGACGTTTTGCCATTCGTGCACCCAGGTTCGTCGTTGAGTACACCTTCGCAGGCGCTCCTGTCTGTGATGAAGCGTCAAGGGTAACCGCAGCCACGTCTCCGAGCTGATAGTCCATGCTGCTACAAACGTCGTCGGACTGTTCGTGCAGATGGTTGTTGTCTTGCAAACGTCCCCATCTGTTGACTGAGGGATCGAGACGTGGCTGCACGATCCGTTACAGCCATGCGGATAAGATGCCTGTCATCTCGACTGCTAGTGATACGAGGTCGTTGGGATCCAGCACGGCGTTCCGTATTACCCTCCTGAACCCACCGATTCCATATTCTGCTAACAGTCATTGGATCTCGACCAACGCGAGCAGCAATGTCGCGATACTTTTATCAAAGTCGGAAACGTGATGGTACGCATTTGTCCTCCTTACACGAGGCATCACAACAACGTTTCACCAGGCAACGCCGGTCAACTGCTGTTTGTGTGTGAGAGATAAGTTGGAAACTTTCCTCGTGTCAGCACGTTGTAGTTGTCGCCACCGGCGCCCACCTTGTGTGAATGCTCTGAAAAGCTAATTGTTTGCATATCACAACATCTACTTCCTGTCGGTTAAATTTAGCGTCTGTAGCACGTCATGTTCGTGGTGTAGCAATTTTAATGGCCAGTAGTGTAATTTCTTATTTTTGTATTTCCAACATATCCCCCGTAGGGACGATGTATCTGACATCCATAGTTGTATCGTGTTTGTGAGATTAAAATGAATATATTCTATCCGAACAGCTTTTCTGGAACATGGACTTTCGATTTTAGCTACTCACACTTGTTTGGTGTCTGATGCTTTGGTTTCGACCCCATTAAATACTGTAATTTCCAAATATAACCATCGTTGAAAAATAATGTCAGAACCTAAGGCAAACGTTTCAGAACCAAACGGAAAATACTGAACCAAAAATTGATAGAAGGATCGGTATGTGTATAAAAAAGAGATCGGTCGAGATATTTTCACATTCATTGATGATTTTGTTATGCAATAACATGAAGCTGAAATTCGTGCCTTATTTCGTAATACATCTGAAAAGTTTTACTCACGATAACTGAATTAAATTTAGAAGGGATGGAACCATACCTGTTCAGTAACAGCGTCACTCAAGAGCAACCGAACCGTGTTGATAAAATAACGAGTGATAAGTGTGCGTTGTGTTATGAAAGGAATGCTTTCGTAACATTGTTTGCAGAAATCATCGCAAACAGAGTTGTTTTCAATGGACGAATGACGCAGATATCTAGCAAACCGGTTACGCAGGTTGTTTTCTTTTATTAATGGAAATGCACACTTTCTCGCCAATAGTCTCCCTCTCGATCACGTGTCCCGGGTTCGATTCCCGGCCGGATTGACAATTTTCTCTGCCCGGGTACTCATTGTTTGTGTTGTCCTCATCATTTCGTCATCACTTGTGACTATGGCTAGATTTGACTGTGTAAAAAAAAACTGGACTGTGTAAAAATTGGGACCTTGTACGGGCGGTGATGACCACGCAGTTGAGCGCCCAACAAACCAAACATCATCTCTCTCCCTGTCTGCTTGTCAGTCTGTCTATCTCTCTCTCTCTCTCTCTCTCTCTCTCTCTCTCTCCACAGCACAGGTTTAAGGCGCTGCAGTCATGGACTGTTGTGTTTGTCCTTAGGATAATTTAGGTTAAGTAGTGTGTAAGCTTAGGGACTGATGACCTTAGCAGTTAAGTCCCATAAGATTTCACACACATTTGAAAAAACTACAAAGAACGAAACTCGTCTAGCTTGAAGGGGGAGACAAGATGGCGCTATGGTTGGCCCTCTAAATGGCACTGCCATAGGTCAAACGGATATCAACTGCGTTTTTTTTTTTAAATAGGAACCCCCATTTTTATTACATGTTCGTGTAGTACGTAAAGAAATATGAATGTTTTAGTTTGACCACTTTTTTCGCTTTGTGATAGATGGCGCTGTAATAGTCACAAACATACGGCTCACAGTTTTAGACGAACAGTTGGTAACAGGTAGGTTTTTTAAATTAAAACATAGAACATAGGTACGTTTGAACAATTTGTTTCGGTTGTTCCAATGTGATACATGTACCTTTGTGAACTTATCATTTCTGAGAAAACACGCTGTTACAAGGTGATTACCTGTAAATACCACATTAATGCAATAAATGCTCAAAATGATGTCCGCCAACCTCAATGCATTGGGCAATACGTGTAACGACATTACTCTCAACAGCGAGTAGTTAGCCTTCCGTAATGTTCACACATGCATTGACAACGCGCTGACGCATGTTGTCAGGCGTTGTCGGTGGATCACGATAGCAAATATCCTTCAACTTTCCCCACAGAAAGAAATTCTGGGACGTCAGATCCGGTGAACGTGCGGGCCATGGTATGGTGCTTCGACGACCAATCCACCTGTCATGAAATATGCTATTCAATACCGCTTCAACCGCACGCGAGCTATGTGCCGGACATCCATCATGTTGGAAGTACATCGCCATTCTGTCATGCAGTGAAACATCTTGCAGTAACATCGGTAGAACATTACGTAGGAAATCAGCGTACATTTCACTATTTAGATTGCCATAGATAAAATGGGGGCCAATTATCCTTCCTCCCATAATGCCGCACCATACGTTAACCCACCAAGGTCGCTGATGTTCCATTTGTCGCAGCCATCGTGGATTTTCCGTTGCCCAATAGTGCATATTATGCCGGTTTACGTTACCGCTGTTGGTGAATGACGCTTCGTCGCTAAATAGAACGCGTGCAAAAAATCTGTCATCGTCCCGTAATTTCTCTTGTGCGCAGTGGCAGAACTGTACACGACGTTCAAAGTTGTCGTTACGCAATTCCTGGTGCATAGAAGTATGGTACGAGTGCAATCGATGTTGATGTAGCATTCTCAACACCGACGTTTTTGAGATTCCCGATTCTCGGCAGTTTGTCTGCTACTGACGTGCGGATTAGCCGCGACAGCAGCTAAAACACCTACTTGGGCATCATCATTTGTTGCAGATCGTGGTTGACGTTTCACATGTGGCTGAACACTTGCTGTTTCCTTAAATAACGTAACTATCCGGCGAACGGTCCGGACACTTGGATGATGTCGTCCAGGATACCGAGCAGCACACATAGCACACGCCCGTTGGGCATTTTGATCACAATAGCCATACATCAACACGACATCGACCTTTTCCGCAATTGGTAAACGGTCCATTTTACCACGGACAATGTATCACGAAGCAAATACCGTCCGCACTGGCGGAATGTTACGTGATACCACGTAATTATACGTTTGTGGCTATTACAGCGCCATCTGTCACAAAGCGAAAAAAGTGGTCCAACAAAACATTCATATTTCTTTACGTACTACACGAAAATGTAATAAAGATGAGTGTTCTTATTTTTAAAAAACGCAGTTGGTATCCGTTTGACCCACGGCAGCGCCATCTAGCGGGCCAACCATAGCGCCATCTGGCCCCCCTTCAAGCTAGACGAGTTTCGTTCTTTGTAGTTTTTTCGTTTGATGCTTATTTCGTGAGATATTTCGCCCGGTCACTATTAATATGTTAAAAGTCTCTAGCCCTGTTACAGTCTCCTCTTTACCACCACGAACTAGAGCCACAGTAACCCAACCATTACCATGTGCACTAGCATCAGCATTAGGAAGTGTAAAATTCAGTATGCATCCACAAAACACTAAGGACCATGAAGAATAACTCATGTATAGTCGTTTCCTCGGCAGATTCAAGCACTTGCACTCTCTAAAAAAACGCTAATGCACTGACTCCGTGCGTTTATGAATTACCACTTGTTTGAATGCTCATCACCAGTTAAAATGTGTCTTTTCCGGAAGTGATAAATTTAAGCTAGGTGAGCAAAGATGCTTTTTGTTTGATGAAACCAAACGAAGAACAAGTTCGCCGAAATTTTCTCTGGAAGGCTGCTTGAATTTGCGAGCGCAACACCATGATTGGCTAACTTCAATCCTAAATAACTCGGAGACGGCGCAACGTATCGAATTCTTTTCAGTCGCATAAGAATGGCGCTATTATGAGGATGTTGTTTGCTTTAAATGCACGCTGTGACGGTCGTGAGCTGGACGTGGTGAATTGCTGGTAGTCAAGAATGCCTTTAAGGCGACAAAGACACTATCAACGCCTCACTGTGTTTGAACGAGGTCGTGTAACAGGGCTACCAGAAGCTGGATGTTCCTTCTGCGATAGTTCAGAAAGACTTGGCATGAATGTAGGCACTGTACATGGCTGCCGGCAGCAGTGATCACGAGAATGTACGGTCGCAAGAAGACCGGGCTCCAGACTGACACGTGGAACTACCAGGGCGGAAGAACTTCGTGTTCAGCGTATGGATCTGGTGCCTCGTGCTGCATCTGAAGCAGCAGTTTGGACTGGATTGTTTGGGGGAAGAAACCAAACAGCGAGATCATCGGTCTCATCGTATTAGGGAAGGACGGGGAAGGAAGTCGGCCGTGCCCTTTCAAAGGAACCACCCCGGCATTGGCCTGGAGCGATTTAGGGAAACCACGGAAAACCTAAATCAGGATGGCCGGACGAGGGATTGAACCGTTGTCCACCCGAATGCGAGTCCAGTGCCCTAACCACTGTGCCACCTCGCTCGGGAAGCAGCAGTTTGAGCAGCAGATGTGCGCACCACAGTGACACAACGAACTGTTGCAAGTCAGTTACTCCAGGGACAGCTCCTTGCCAGATGTCCTCAGATGCATTCTGTGGTGTCACCGCCAGACACCACACTTGCTAGGTGGTAGCTTTAAATCGGCCGCGGTCCATTAGTACATGTAGGACCCGCGTGTCGCCACTGAGTGATCGCAGACCGAGCGCCACCACACGGCAGGTCTAGAGAGACTTACCAGCACTCGCCCCAGTTGTACGGACGACTTTGCTAGCGACTACACTGACGAAGCCTTTCTCTCATTTGCCGAGAGATAGTTAGAATAGCCTTCAGCTAAGTCCATGGCTACGACCTAGCAAGGCGCCATGAACCATTTCTAGAGAGAGTCTCAATTGTATCATCAACAATGCTGTATACAAATGATGGATTAAAGTTAAGTATTCCAGCAGCTACGTACTTTTCTTTATAGCATTCATTCCGTATCCTGTTTCAGACCTAGCGCCACCTGCGTGAGTTGACGCGTGCATTTCGGCCTCCTCTTGCAACACAGTGTTGGCTCTTCTGCCAACACTACACATTCAACCGACCTCAAACCACCGTCAATTGCGACTTCAGTGGTGTCAAGCGCTCACTGGAGAGCAGGGTGGCGGTCTGTTGAGTTTTCTGATGGAAGCTAGTTCTGCCTCGGTGCCAGAGATGGCCGTGTGTTGGTTACAAAGGGGCTAGTCTAGGGCCTGCAGCCAGCCTGTGTGCGTGCTATACACACCGGACCTACATCTAGAGTTATTGTCTGAGTAGCACTCTCGAGATCATCCCACGCACCCTGTCGCCGAATTTGTACGTCAATCTGGTGACTCGACCTGTTGTGTTGCCATTCATAAACAGTAGTGCAGGGGGCCTCTTCCATCAGGATAAAGCTCGCCCACATTCTGCTGTTGTAACCCAACTTGTCCTTGATTGTCGATATATTGCCTTGATCTGTTCGATTATCAGATCTGTCTCCAACCGGACGACACATGGGGCATCATCGGACGACAATTCCAGCGTCATTTGAAACGTCCCCTTTGAAAAATTATACGCGACTGTGCTTAAACTGACACACAATATTTTTAGCGCAACGCAATCTGACTTTCAATAATCCCTACAAAAAATGGCCCTGACTAACATTAACCTATACGTTTCACAAATCACTTACCTCACCAAAAATCTTCGTAACTCGAACTACTGCAACACAGCGAGCGCCACTACTGCCAGCTAAATAAAAGATTCAAACTACGGAAGGCACTAACTACTGATAGGCATAGTTAGCAAATGAAAGACTTTAATAGAGAACAAACAATGTATTTACCTCAATAGTGTTCAAAAGTCATAATGTATATAGCAGTTCATGATATCCAGTACTGCAAATTTCAAAACTCCGCCATCTCTCTCCTCACATCCACCACTGCTGGTGGCTCACCTCCAACTGCGCAACACTACGCGCTGTTCACATCCAGCTGCCCAACACTACAATGGCAGACAACAATGCAAACTAGCCACAGACTGCACACAGCACAGTCAGTGATTTTCATACAGAGCGCTACGTGGCGTTACCAATATAAAAACCTGAACAGCCTACTTATATAAGCGCTCTGTATGAAAATTACTGGCTGTACTGTGTGCAGTCTGTGGCTAGTTTGCATTGTTGTCTGCCATTGTAGTGTTGGGCAGCTGGAAGTGAACAGCGCGTAGCGTTGCGCAGTTGGAGGTGAGCCACCAGCAGTGGTGGATGTGAGGAGAGAGATGGCGGAGTTTTGAAATTTGCAATACTGGATATCATGAACTGCTACATACATTATGACTTTTGAACACTATTGAGGTAAATACATTGTTTGTTCTCTATTAAAGTCTTTCATTTGCTAACTATGCCTATCAGTAGTTAGTGCCTTCCGTAGTTTGAATCTTTTATTTAGCTGGCAGTAGTGGCGCTCGCTGTGTTGCAGTAGTTCGAGTTACGAAGATTTTTGGTGAGGTAAGTGATGTGTGAAACGTATAGGTTAATGTTAGTCAGGGCCATTCTTTTGTAGGGATTATTGAAAGTCAGATTGCGTTGCGCTAAAAATATTGTGTGTCAGTTTAAGCACAGTCGCGTATAATTGTTCTAAGGGGACGTTTCACATTCACAAACAGCATGAACCGTCCCTGTATTGACCAAGTGCACCAGGCATGGAACTCCATCGCACTATATGACATCCGGCACCGGTACAACATAATGTATAATGCTTGCATTCAGCATTCCGGCTGTTAATCTGGTTGTTAATGTACCAACATTTCAGATTTGCAATGGCTTGTATCATGCTTACATTAACCTGCGATTTGCACTATTAAACACTTGAGTGTGCTAGACAAACGTATTCCCTAAATTTCATTGCTGTACATTAATAATTTTTTGGTGTTCCGATTTTTTCCCGCTAGTGTACATACATAGTGCGTCCGTAAAGTACCTTTTTCAATGCAGTACAATGTGGCTTCCCTCTGTTGCTCTACGCGTATCTAAACGATATTCTAGTTCTTCCCATACACATGTTAGCACAAGTTGTGTACCGAGCGAGGTGGCGCAGTGGTTAGTACACTGGACTCAATCCCGTCTCCAGCCATCCTGATTTAGGTTTCCCGTGATTTCCCTAAATCGTTTCAGGCAAATGCCGGGATGGTTCCTTTGAAAGGGCACGGCCGATTTCCTTCCCATTCCTTCCCTAACCCGAGCTTGCGCTCCGTCTCTAATGACCTCGTTGTCGACGGGACGTTAAACACTAACCACCTCCACCACCACAAGTTATGTAACAGAGTGAATGGCGCCAGTGGTTCTCCGTTCTAAGTGATAAACGTCGTTGATACGTTCGCTGTGCACACGTTGCTTCACATAATCCCAAAGGTAAAAGTCTAACGGCGTTAGGTTCGGGGATCGCGGTGGCCATGACATAACACCGTCCCTTCCTATCTACCGTTGGAGAAATTTTTTATCCGGAAACTCGTGAACACTGTTGGCGTGGTACTAAGGAACACCGTCCTGTTGAAAGATGACACCTTCTGAAAATCTCTGTTGGTCCATCATGGCCAGGGGACATCGGCTGGTAAGTAACTGTCAATGTCAATAAAATTCACCAACAGCCGTATACTTTAAGATATTTTATTTTATTCTGAAAGCAACCAGTTTCGGCATTTCATTATGGTGCTATACGGCAAGTTCGTTTATTTGGATAGAAACGTATGGAGCCTGAAGATGGCATAATGAAACGCCGAAATTGGTTGCTTCCAGAATAAAATAAAATATCTTATACGGCTGTTGGTGAATTTTATTGGCATTGCTAGACCTTCTGAAAATTGTGGCACTGCATACAATGGCAAAATGTCAAGGTAGTTGTTTGACGTCACTGTCTGCTCCGAAAGAAAAATGGATCTACAGGGTGTGCGAAAAGACTTTCCCTGATTGCATAGATTGATAACTCAGGCTATAAGTAAGATATAAATACGAAACTTGTGTCGAATTGTTTACAACTATCAAAGTTTTTTTCTGTTTTAGGTTCGCAGTACGTAAGTGCCCAAGAAGCCATGTTAACCAATCAGGAGAAGGCACAGTGTGTCTTGTGGTACCATGAGACACGATCACCAACCACAATGCAGAGACACTTCCAGACAACATTTGGTAGGAATCCACCTGATGTCACGAGCATTAAAGCCTGGTATGAGAAGTTCAAGAACACATGGTCGGTTGCTGACCTTCCGAGGTCTGGTCGACCAAGAACCTCAGCTGACAGAGTGGAAGCTGTAAGGCGGTCTTTTCTGCGAAGTCCGAAGAAATCGGTGCGCAGGGCCTCACGTGAATTACAGATGCCAAAAAGCTCTCTCCATGACATTTTACACAAACGTTTATTGTTTCGTGCGTACAAAGTACAAATCGTTCAGGCCTTGTTGCCCAGTGACAGTACACGTCGATATGACTTTGCAGTCGAAATGTTATCACGTATTGAGGACGATGATGGTTATCTCAGACGAATTGCCTTTTCCGACGAAACGACCTTTTTTGTCAGTGGAGTAGTGAATCGCAATAATGCGCGCATTTGGGGTTCACCAACCCCTGGCGAGGTCATGGAGTGCATCAGAGGCAGTCCAAAGGTGAATGTTTGGTGCGCGCTATTGCACGATCGAATTATCGGACCATTCTTCTTCCCTGAGGCTACCATCACATCTGCAGTGTATCTAGACATGTTGAAACTGTATGCTGTTCCTCAGCTGCTTCAGTATCACCCCGATGTCTTGTTTCAGCAAGACGGTGCACCGCCTCATTGGGGTTTGGACGTCCGTGCCTATCTCGATATGACCTTTCCTGGGCGATGGATTAGTCGTGATGGGCCAACGGTTTGGCCTCCACGCTCTCCTGACATAATCCCTTTAGACTTCTTTTTATGGGGTTATGTCAATGACGAGGTCTACCGAACACGTGTACCAGATCTTGAAACCCTGCGGCCACGGATAACCACAGTCGTTGAATCGATCCCTTCAGTGATGTTGGCTAATGCGTAGACTGAAATTGAATATCACCTAGATGTGCTACGTGCTACCAAGGGTGCTCATGTGGAAGTTTACTGATGTGTGAAAAAAACCAGTTTCATATTTGTATCTTACTTCTAGCCTGAGTTATCAATTTATGTAATCAGGGAAAGACTTTTCGGACACCCTGTATAACTTTATCATGCATCAGGGCGCACCACACGTTTACCTTTGGGGCGTTACCTTCATACTCAATGTAGGCCCATATTCTGAAATTATAGCGATGAACATGATCACAGACATGGAATGTGGCCTCATCACTAAACACAACCATCTTCATAAATCGTTCATCATAGTCGATCTCATTAAGCATTTGTGTAACAAATTCGAATCATTTGCTTCTGTCAGTCGGTTTGATAACATTCAACAAATGCAAACTACGATAGACGAAGAACGGAGGCGTTTCTTCTCGACTGACGCGGCCTGAGCTGCTGCTGCTACTCGGTTCGTTGTATTGCATCGTCACCTGCTCGAGCACACTGTTGAAAATCATACTACTGAAATTCTTGGCGAAACTGTCCAATGTAGTGCAAGTTTCAACCTTTCGTTTCGTTTCGGTCAGCCACAACAAGCGTTCATAACTACACCATGACTTGACAGACGCACTGTCTATATAATGTAGTCAAATTTTTCCTTGCAGAGTATAAGTTGACATCCATAGAGCTAGTTTTCTTTTAAGTTTCAATAGGGTTAAACTCACTCAGATGAAATGATTGGAACTTATAAGAATAAAAGCAATGAAGTGGAATGACATTATTCGAAATCAGTCAAATCTATTCATAAATGCTGAACCTGCGTCGTGAGGAACCTACATATCGTCTGCAAGCTCCTAGTGCCAGCGATAGCAAAAACGTATTGATTAACATCATAGATTTATTTCACTTCATCGTTGTCCACCGCGTGACTATGGAATTTCGCTATCGCCATATCTTACTAAATAACGGATTCTAGTATTTATTTAAGTTTTTAACTAAACAAGACATCAACTATTTGTTTTTCGTGTTTTAGTTAATATGGTTTATGAGAACATTGCAACTGTTCTCTACTTGTTGGCCTTGTCATATTGATTCACTCTCTCTCTCTCCCTTACAGAAAGGTGACATTGTGTCGCCTGGAGGAAACTGTGATCGTGTGTTATATTTTTGAACAAAACGCAGTCTTTATCACGTATTTTTTTATTGTAATGACGCGCATCATCCGTTTCTCGCCATAAATAATCATCCTATCCGTATTTCAGATGTGAAGATGTTCTGCTTCTGGGCCCAAACTGGAGAGATTGTCAAAAAAAAAAATCACGGTTGCTAATGTGTCTTTCATTATCCGTCGTGAGAAGTGGCTGTCGCTTCTCGTGATTAACGGTGGTGAGCGGTAGACGACGACGTAGAGAAATAAACCAAATGACATTTTCACTAATAGGGAGTGGTTTAGTTGTATAAGCAGGTAGCAGAAGATGACGTGACTACTGGTACACCTATTGCTGATAAACATGTACTGGGGTATTATTTTATTCACATTGCTCCTACTGCCAGCAACAGCAAAAATATAGTAATAACAACAACATATATTACTTCATTGCTCTGTCGTCTATTGTATGTCTACGGAATTTCAGTATCGCCATATCTTAATAAATAAGGGATTCTAGTCTTTTTTTGTAAGTTTTTTCGTATTTTAATTAACACGTTTATGAGAACATCGCAGCTGATCCTCTATTTGTTGGTCTTTCTTGTCATACTGATTCTCTCTCTCTCTCTCTGTCTCTGTCTCTTTCTCTCTCTCTCTCTCTCTCTTTCTCTCTTTCTCTCTCTACAGATAGGCGATATTTTGTGACCAGTGGGAAACAGTGAACATGTGTTACAAGTTTTGAACAAAGCACAGTCTTCATCACGATTTTTTTTTAATTGTAATGACGTGCATGAGCTGTTTCCCGTGATAATTATCACCCTTTCCGTATTTATGATCTGAAGATTCGGCCCAAACTGGTCATCATTACATAACGAAAATATGTGATTTACATTGTGCTTTCTGCATAAGACCCTCTCCTTTATTTGCCCTTCTCTTCTACAGTAACTACTACATTCATAATCTACCATCCGCGATATAATTAAACCATATAACTCAGCTTATTCTTTCACTCGATATCTGCGACGCTTCAATGCTGCGTAAACACTGACGTCATTTCCCAGTTCAATGAACGCTATAATTACTGTCTTCTTTAATCATACAGCTGTTATTGGTATCAGTCGGAGAGTAAACGTAGTTCTTATAATCTCGTGATGCGTCTAGAATTCAAGCTACCAATAAAAAAATTGCCTCTCTATTGCCCAGAGTGGACAGGTTCCATGCACTTCACAGATTTCCGTACGCTGGTCCGTTTGCTTAATAATAAGCTTTTTTACAATTTTACATTTTTTTCAGGTTTCCCATCGCTAGGCAAGATAAACGTTCATTATTTGAAGTACATTTTATCTTCACAGATGGAGGAATATTTATTCCTTGTACCACGTTTTGTACCTCATATATTGCGGCTTAATGTTACGTGGAGAAGGTATGGAATTCGGAAGCTGACTGTTTATTTTCGCATACGACACGCTCGAACGTCTCTGATCGTTATTTCGCGATTAGGCACGAAGTAACTACTTCCAATACTGGGTATGAAAAAAATATCGTTATCTAGAATTTCAACGGAAAGAAGAAGAGAACCCAAGATGTGCAGTTCCGGTTAATTATATTATTAGTCTTTGGTAACATAACACAGGTAATGTGTTGAAGCCGTTTTCGTGTGTGAAGTAACTCGTCTACATAGTTTTGATCATTTTATCTTTGTTCGTTATTTGTCTTGTCCTTTATAAATGGGCAAAAAAAAGTATGTGTTTAATCTTAAGCAGCAAAAGGAATAACAATTATTGAAACTGTGTGATGACAGTAACAATGAACGTGTTCATTGCACACTATATAATGGGATTTTTCTGTTGCACATGAAGGAAAGGATAACAATAAAGACCACGTGCAACAGCTAAAAACAGAGGTGCTACTTATGATACTGTTTCACCAAACATAAGAAAAATGTTGGAGGTGTTTCGAAAAACTGGTATTTCGCGTTGCAATATTTCTAAAATGATTGAGTTTGCGATATCCTTGCCTGGGAATCTGCTCCAGCTGAGAGAGCTATTTCAATCATGAGAAACATTTGGTCTGCGGAAAGGGGTAGACTTTCGTTATCCAATGTTAAACATCTGCTAAATGTTTAAATTAATTCAGAACTTTCTTGTTATGTATTTTATGATATAATTAAAACAAACAGACCGTTTCTGAAAAGTCATGTATAAGTGAACAGTTCAAACTAATAAATAAAGTTTAATGTTCCAGTAAACTAAATAAATGGTTCAAATGGCTCTGAGCACTATGGGACTCAACATCTTAGGTAATAAGTCCCCTAGAACTTAGAACGACTTAAACCTAACTAATCTAAGGACATCACACACACCCATGCCCGAGGCAGGATTCGAACCTGCGACCGTAGCAGTCCCGCGGTTCCCGACTGCAGCGCCAGAACCGCTAGACCACCGCGGCCGGCTGTTCCAGTAAACTGTTGAGACTTTTAAGTAATTTAAAAAATAGATCCAAGGGTGGACTCAAAAACTGGTAATATATCTTGGATTCGATCCAAAAAATATGGTCATCCTAGTCATGGGGAGCGTGTTTCGCATGCTCTGTAGGGGTGGTCCCCTTCCCCAGGGGCAGAATTCGAAACCCTGCGCGATAACAGAAGTCCATGGTCAGTGGCAGCCACTTCCGAAACTAATGAAATCCACTAATCGTAACTCCAGCCCCAGTAAACTGAGAGTAGACATCATGCAGAACGGTAAGAAAAGAAATCAAAATGCAATTTTCGTATGCGGTTGTAAGAACGAAAGGATAGGGTTATATAATTCATTATGATATTGATGGCTAGCACACTGACTAACTCAAACAAGAAAATTAAGAACGAAAGCGACACTAAAACAAATGTCTTCATTGACCTTCATAATTAGGCCACAGTCCTATTGAAATGATCATTAATACAACAATCAAGACATCAGAAAATTGTGTGAAATAGGATTTTTAGTAGAAATCATGAATATATCTCGATCCGTTTGTGTAGATCTTAGGCCGTTTTCAATAACGTGCACTGTATAATAATAATAATAATACTGTAATTAAAGCTTAAACAGTAATAGATAATACCCCACATGAGTACGTCACCACCTTTAATTTCTTAGGAAGTGATTATAAGCCATGATACGGACAAAGATATAGAAAGTAAGATTAAAAAATACCAGTCAATATGAGAAGTGATAAACAAAACATTACAAAACAAAGTAGGGAAGGAAAAAAATATTAAAATTTTCTGAAACGATGGAAGTGAGTCAAGGACCCCTAAAAAATGATAAAAGGAAGCTAAAAGAACCAGAAATGTGATACTCAGGGATGTTATTGGTGTTTCCGTGCAAGACTATACAATAATGAGGTATTAGGCATCAATTAGGTAATTATAATATTAATAAAAAGATAGAATCAAACAGAAAAATTACAGAAACATCATCGACAAATAATGACTGTAGAGAGAATACCATGTCAGGCCATGCTTTACCAGACAAGAGGAAGAAGGGGCGTAGGACGACCCAGAACGAGGTGGCAGTGAAAAGTGAAGACGGATCAGGCACAAGTGAAGTGCAAAAGAGGAAGAAGATAAAGGCTTAAAAGTGCAATAGGAAATCTTCATAAGCAGCAGGAAAACGTAGAAAGCTCAAATGATTTTAATATATAATTCGAATGACAGGCACTTATAGAAATTACCATTTGACCCAAATATGTTATAAATTTAATGACAATACTGGCTAGTAAAATTGGTCCTATTGAACTGTATGTTTTGTCTCGTCTTTCTTCATCGGCCAGACTGTAGAGATTAAAATGATTTTGCCAGCAGAATTCGAACAAGCTTCTATCAACATAAATGCTGCCTTGCTAATGATCTGGTGAGGCCAGTCAGCGAGAAGAAGTTAAATGCAATGAAGAATTTGCAATGTAACAGTATTTGAAATAACGCGGCTAGAAAGCGGAGAAGATACGTTTGCCTCCGCGAAAGAATCCGAGGACACAAGAATTTGAATTATTTCATTCATTTTGATAAATTACACTGTATGGAATAATGCAACTGGCCGCAAGTCTTTTGAAACGATTTTATTGTTCCGTTACTAGTTTCGGGCCAGAGCCCACCGTCAGAATGTAGCGTTGACTTCTTTGTAAGTTTCACATTTGTGTCTTCATAAAAAGTTCTCCTCTACATATTGTAAGACGGAGGTTTGGTTTTCTTCTACGATTCATGCTGATCAATGAACTTTTCCATAGTTCAGTTCATTGATCAGCATGAATCGTAAAAGAAAATCAAACCTCTGTCTTATAAAATGTAAAGAAGAGCTTTTCATGAAGACAAAAATGTAAAACTTGCAAAGAAGTCAACGCTACATTCTGACGGTGGGCTCTGGCCCGAAACTAGTAACGAAACAATAAAATCGTTTCAAAAGACTTGTGGCCAATTGCAGTATTTCCTACAGCACAAGAATTTGCATTATATGAGAGACGGGTAGGGAAAGTTTACTTTTACAAGACAAGTAAATAATCCATTGCTTTTCGGTCCGTTGCACATCGCAGAAATATATTACCCTTCAGGAGGCATCCGAAGACTAAATTACGTTCTCGTACCTATGTTGAAAGAATCCAACTTTCCTGTCACACAAACCGATAACGCTGAACGATCTGCTGACGTAACGCTGAATCTCACACTCGGGGTCTACGTGACGCAGTATTTGAGGAAACACAAGAAACTGCTGACGCACTGTCAGACAAGTAGTCCAGTACCGATAAGTCTGATACTGCAAGGTCAAGGTAGCACGAGACTGGTAAGACTACAATTTCGTAATGGCACTTACGTAGTAATAGTTACACTTTTGATTACGTAGAATACAAAAACAATACGAAGAGGTCTCAGTTATACATGGTTTCCTAGAAGGAATGGTGAATTTCAGGAGTATGGCAGGAACGATCATTCGAAGCAAGAAATCTAGTAAACATAGGCTCTAAAATGCTTACCGTAAGAACTATGAACACTTCTTCATCTTAAATTCTGTGAAAAAAAACGTTTCTACTGCAAGCCATTTGCTGTCTACCTTTTTAGGGGGACGCAATATGGACGAATATGGGCCCTAAAATGCAGATCTTAAGAGCTACATGCACTTGTTCAATAGAAGAGATGTGTTTCACAGTAGCGAAGATGGAGAACACTTGCAGCTCTTACGGTATGCACTTTAGAGCCCATGTATGCTGGACGTTGTTTTCTTGCTTTTGTCCATACTACAACCTCTCAAGATATGGAAAACAAAGAGCTTGCGGCAGAAGTGATTTGTTTCACAGTATCGAAGTGCTCAGAGCTCTTAAGGAAAGCATTTTAGAGCCTGTATTACTTCACATTTTTGTTTCGAATGATCGTTGCTGACATGTCCCTGAACATTGATCATTCGTCTTAGGACACCCCGTATGGAGCGGAAGTTAGGCTTTGGGTAATCACAGTGTGAATTCACACAGGTCGTTGTAACAGAACTTACAAGCGAATATTCTCATGTGCAAATTAACAATCTTCATGAAACTTAGCATATATGTATACTCCAGTATATATTTTCTCGTTTTTGTCCAGTTTCAGTTGTAAGGGGTAAAACACACCAAGAAAGGTAATTTGGCACTCTGAAAACATCTTCGAATCCGTAATATAAAATATGTGTTTCATACAAAAGATGAAATATAATCAACGTTCTTGAAAACTGTGTAATCAAATTTTGTAACAATATGAAATTTCCGAAAACACCCCACCACCATTAATTAACCCTGAAAAATGTAAGAAGATTTTCAGATCTGGTTCTGCTGCATGATTTTGACGTCTATTTCCACTGGAAAAGCAGTATAATCCAGTTACAGTTACTAGTACATAATCAGTTTCCTACACCAAGATTTTCCATTGTCCTGAAGTATGCCTGGTACAATTCATCGTATTTAGAGGATCGCCCTCAGTTTGAGAATACTGTTGAGTTTTGTTTTGTATTGTGTTGTCAGTCATATGTATTGTGTGAAGAAATTTCGTTCATTTAATGGGTATGGTGTAAAGATACTTCACGTTTTAAAAATTTCTTTACGTATGATTATTATTGTAATGATTTAGTATCATAATAATGAGTTTGTTACTATCTTCAGTTAAAAAATACATATATGTGAAAAAGTAAAAAAGAAAACGAGAAAGTCACGAACTTAAAAAGTAAAATAACAATTTAAAACATGAAAGAAAAGTATGTAAAACAAATGATTAGAATAATAATGAATTTTAGATATTTTAATTATGCATGTCAGAATTACTCCGACAGCATAATATGCACAGCTTGTTTTACTAAAACTGTATTTCAGAAACCAGTTATTTTACACATGGATGGATGTGGCATGAAATCTTGTTTAATTTTTATTGTAACAAAAGTTTTCATTTTTTAAAATTATTTAATGGTGATGGTGTATTTTAGAAATTTTTAAATTGTTACAAAAGTTTATTATACAATTTCCAAGAAAATCAGTTGCATTTCAATTTTTATGTGTAACACGTTTTTTATATATCATGGTTTTGAAGATATTACCTTTGAACCTAATACGCCAAATCACCTTTGGGGGTTTATTTTTCCCTCTTGAAAGAGAAACCGGGCAAAAACCGAACAATACATATTGCTTCATCTTCTTCACCCCCTCTACATCTCCGTCACGTTTTGACGAGCTCGTTTATTCACACCTGGGAATGTGCCTTTCTGAGGTTCATATCAATTTCCTTGATAACTCAAAACTGTTTCCCACATCGCTATTAGCAAATGGTCTTCCTGCTTCCCACTGGGAGAGCATTACTATAGAAGAAATTTAAGTTATCCTGTTTTGAAAGATCAGTCTTCCTGTGCAGATATCCTACTTTTGTTTTAATGTAGGAAGGTTCGACATTTGATCTGGCGCACACATTTCACCTTGTAAAAAGATTCCTCTAAGAGCGCACACCAGAGTATAGTGAAAGTTTTATTCTACACGAACACTTCGCCAGAGGACATTACACTCCTTCACAATATGCTTTCCGTTGTGGGTATTATATCAATAATGTTTGCAGCTGAACCCACTGGAATTTCTAAACTTTGTAGAGACTGAAGTTTTTTTTGCTGTATTGCCTTTCTCAGATAGCTCAACAGCGTTGTCCACCACAAGCGAGGATATGGTTCTGATCCAGCACACCGTTTTAAGAAGGCAGAAAGAGTTCGTGGTCACTTTATTTATCAGAATCCTCCCGAAAGAGCTGGACTATTAGACTGTAACGATCACAGTGCTGGACGCACCATCTGCGGAAATTAATCCTGTCCTTGTATAATTAGCCTTGTTTCCTGTCTCAGACATCCAATAAAGTGAAGTGCCTCATTTATTATGGCGACTGTAATGAAGGCAACGAGCTCCACGGTATAAACAGCAGGACTGCGTGACAAATCGGGATTACCCACATCGATTCGTGCGTCAACATCGTTATCAGTTATAGGATCAATATCGCTTGAGTTTCAGGCACCTGTTCATTTCCAAGTTTTACATTCAAAGTCCTTTCTGCTGTTTTATTCTTCAGATGCAAGCAAAACTACACTGTTTCGCAAAAACAGAAATAATGTCTTATGGGATAACAGCAATCAGTGATTTTATAATGTTATTTAAAATCCGTCTTGATTGCAAAAAAAATTTTTTTTTTATATTTTCATATGACCGGTTTCGGTTCATTCAGAACCATCTTCAGATCTGTAAAAATAATTGTACTAATTTACTATTTCACGGAAGCAAATGTTTTTCATCTGATGTCCATCGCCGCGGGCAAGAGGGCCGCACAGGAGGGCCCCGTCAACTGAGCGCACCGCGGCACAACACCAAAATGGCGGGAACTACGGAAGCAGACCGTAGAGGAAAACAAGTTCACACCAGCACCATAGATATATAAATCGCCCTATGCTTTTAGATCGTATAAAAATGATAATTTTCCTGTTTTTTAATCCTGACAAGTACAGTTTTTAACTTTGACATCTACATATTTTAACTAAATATTTTTAATATAAAAAAGATCTACTGAATACAGTATGTACAAATGGAATGTAACAAATGTACCAGACGCCACCTGTCGGTAATAGTGTTATAATTAATATAAATGACGTGCACTCTGCCAACCAATTTTATGTGACGTAGCATGTGAAAGTTGCTGGATTTGGACGGGTTACTCCTATAACTGAAATATCAGGTACGTTCTGGTGCATTTGATGTTGATTAGATAGGATGAAAAACATTTGCTTCCGTGAAACAGTAAATTAGTATAATTATTTTTACAGATCTGAAGATGGTTCTGAATGAACCGAAACCGGTCATATGAAAAATAAAAAAAAAAATTTTTTTTGCAATCAAGACCGATTTTAAGTAACATTACAAAACGACACTTATGGCCATTGAAATTGCTACAACAAGAAGAAATACAGATGATAAACGGGTATTCATTGGACAAATATATTATACTAGAACAGACATGTGATTACATTTTCACGCAATTTGGGTGCATAGATCCTGAGAAATCAGTACCCAGAACAATCACCTCTGGCCGTAATAACGGCCTTGATACGTCTGGGCATTGTGTCAAACGGAGCCTTAGAAGGCGTGTACAGGTACAGCTGCCCATGCCGCCTCAGCACGATAACACAGTTCATCAATAGTAGTGACTGGCGTTTGGTGACGAGCCAGTTGCTCGGCCACCATTGACCAGACGTTTTCAATTGGTGAGAGATCTGGAGAATGTTCTGGTCTATTAGGCGTGGGCTTCGCGTCTATCTTGGCTACAATAATGTGTTCACTATGCTGTTCGTAGTAGCTTATCCGCGGGTCTATTTTTTTATTCATTATTAAACGTAATCCTGCATTAACCCCATTTGATTTTGTATTTATAACTCTGTTTCCACCTGACCAAAAGTCTTACTTCCCCTGTCACCGAACCTCACTAATTCCCTCTGTATCTAACGTTAACCTATCCATTTCCCTTTCTAAATTTTCTAACCTACCTGCCCGATTAAGGGACCTGACATTCCACGCTCCGGTCCGTAGCATGCCAGTTTTGTTTCTCCCGATAACGACGTCCTCCTGAATAGTCACCGTCCGCAGATCCGAATGGGGGACTATTTTACCTCTGGAATATTTTACTCTAGAGGACGCCATCACCATTTACCCATACAGTAAAGCTGCATGCCCTCGGGAAAATTTACGGCTGTCGTTTCCCCTTGGTTCCAGCTGTCCGTAGTACCAGCACAGGAAGGCCGCTTTGGTCAGTGTTACAAGTCCGATCAGCCAATCACCCAGACTGTTGTCCCTGTAACTACTGAAAATGCTGCTGCCCCTCTTCAAGTACACGTCTGTCTGGCCTCTCAAACATGCTCCGTTGGCGTGACAAATTCAAATCGTATGACTTACTGAGGCCTATGGTGCCTTGGCGGTGTACAAAATTAAGCTTCTAAGTTACTGCAGTCAAAAGATTCGGTCTTGTATGTCACATATTTTGATACACGCATTCACTTATCAAAACCTATAGGTACTTCCCATTAACATAGAATCAAGAAATTTGGCAAGAAGCATGGTTTCACAGTACAAATAAAATTAAAATCTGAAAATTGTAGAATTGTTACATCACATAAAAATATCTTTTGGTCGTTGGAACATACATTGTGTTCGTCATCCGTCAGAAGCATAATAGACGGAATTACTGCATGCATACACAGAATATAAGTTGTAGTCATGTTTTATCAACTAAATAAAATGTTTTATTAAATATTCTATGTCCACTTGTATACACTGAACTCCTCTGTTCGCTTCTTTTTGCATATCCGGCCTGGTCTCAGAAATTACTGTAGAGATTTTGCTATGATCTTGGAATTCCCAGGACTTACATCTTGCCACTATCTATACCGCAAACAGACAAAAATCGTTGAGACTCTCTATTCCTATGACGGGCAAACTGCATACACTGACGAGGAAAAGAAATCGCAACACCAAGAATAAGTTTTACAATATAAACGAAAGTTGGTAGGCGTGTTTGTACATCTGAAAGATGATGCCTACCCAGATTTTGCGCCAGTCACATGAGTGGGACTAGTAGCGCCACTATGAAGATGCAAATCAGGTGTGCTTTAAATACACGCTATAACGGTCATGAGCGTTATTTGCCTTTGGGATTGGACGTAGTGATTTGATGTTCGTAATGAGTACCTTTAAGGCAAGATAGGGGCCAGAATGAGATTTTCACTCTGCAGCGGAGTGTGCGCTGATATGAAACTTCCTGGCAGATTAAAACTGTGTGCCCGACCGAGACTCGAGCTCGGGACCTTTGCCTTTCGCGGGCAAGTGCTCTTCCATCTCTTCCAGTTTCATATCAGCGCACACTCCGCTGCAGAGTGAAAATCTCATTCTGGAAACATCCCCCAGGCTGTGGCTAAGCCATGTCTCCGCAGTATCCTTTCTTTCAGGAGTGCTAGTTCTGCAAGGTTCGCAGAAGAGCTTCTGTAAAGTTTGTAAGGTAGGAGACGAGATACTGGCAGAAGTAAAGCTGTGAGGGCCGGGCGTGAGTCGTGCTTCGGTAGCTCAGATGGAAGAGCACTTGCCCGCGTAAGGCAAAGGTCCCGAGTTCGAGTCTCGGTCGGGCACACAGTTTTAATCTGCCAGGAAGTTTCACATCAGCGCACACTCCGCTGCAGAGTGAAAATCTCATTCTGGAAACATCCCCCAGGCTGTGGCTAAGCCATGTCTCCGCAGTATCCTTTCTTTCAGGAGTGCTAGTTCTGCAAGGTTCGCAGAAGAGCTTCTGTAAAGTTTGGAAGGTAGACGAGATACTGGCAGAAGTAAAGCTGTGAGGGCCGGGCGTGAGTCGTGCTTCGGTAGCTCAGATGGAAGAGCACTTGCCCGCGAAAGGCAAAGGTCCCGAGTTCGAGTCTCGGTCGGGCACACAGTTTCAATCTGCCAGGAAGTTTCAAGATAGGGGCCATTTTCAACACCTCACTGAGCTTGAATGACGTCGTGTAATGGGGCTACGATACTGCAGAAAGACTTGGCAGGGATATAGCCATTGTACATGATTTCTGGCAGCATTGGTCACGAGAGTATATGGTTGCAAGAAGTCCGGGCTCCGGGCTGACACGTGGCACTACCGAGAGGGAAGATCATCGTGTTCAGCTTATGGATCTGGCGCATTGTACTGCATCTGCAGCAGCAGTTTGAGCAGCAGACGCAATGAACTGCTACAAGTCGGTTACTTCAAGGACAGGTCCGTGCCAGATGTCCTCTAACGTGCGTTCCACCGACCTCAAGCCACCGCCACTTGCTACTTCAGTCGTATCAAGCGAGAGCTCACTGGATGGCAGGGTGGCGGTCTGTTGAGTTTTCTGATTAAATCTAGTTCTCCCTCGATACCAATGGTGGTCGTGTGTTGGCCAGAAGCCGGCCGGGGTAGCCGAGCGGTTCTAGGCGCTACAGTCTGGAACCGCGCGACCGCTACGGTCGCAGGTTCGAATCCTACCTCGGGCATGGATGTGTGTGATGTCCTTAGGTTAGTTAGGCTTAAGTAGTTCTAAGTTCTAAGGGACTGATGACCTCAGATGTTAAGTCCCATAGTTCTCAGAGCCATTTGAACCATTTGTTGGCCAGAAAGAGGCCAGCTGAGGACCTATAGCCAACCTATCTGCATGCTAGACACACTGGACCTACACCTCGAGTTATTGTCTGGGGTGCGATTTAGTTTTACAGCGGGAGCACTCTCAAGATTATCACACACACCCCGACTGCAAATTTGTACGTCAGTCTGGTGACTCGACCTGTTGTGTTACCATTCATGAACAGCATTACAGGGGGTCTCTTCCATTAGGATAAAGCTTTTACATCTGCTATGGCTTCGGTCGTTCTCACACTGTACTGCAATCTTTCGGTGTTAATCACTTATATACACACACAAAAAAAGTTTTGCATCACCTCGGTTCAGAGAGTTACGGAACCTTCACAGAAAATTGGAATAGACATCAACATAAACATCATTTCCGCCTTTTTTATTGCTCATGAAAACCACACAACGCATGTTGTACCACCATACAATGAGACCTTCAAAGGTAGTGGTCCAGACTGCTGTACACACCGGTACCTCTGATACCCAATAGCACGTCCTCTTGCATTGATGCATACCTGTATACTTCGTGGCATACTATCCACAAGTTCATCACCGCACTGTTGGTCCAGATTGTCCTACTCCTCAACGACGATTCGGCGTAGATCCCTCAGAGTGGTTGGTGGGTCACATTGTCCATAAACAGCCTTTTTCAATCTATACCAGGCATGTTCGATAAGGTTCATGTCTGGAGAACATGCTGGCCACTCTAGTCGAGCGATGTCGTTATCCCTCTACGGTCGCAGGTTCGAATCCTGCCTCGGGCATGGATGTGTGTGATGTCCTTAGGTTAGTTCGGTTTAATTAGGCGACTGCTGACCTCAGAAGTTAAGTCGCATAGTGCTCAGAGCCATTTGTCGTTATCCTGAAGGAAGTCATTCACAAGATCTGCACCATGGGGGCCAATACGCTGCCGATATGGTTGCACTATC
Organism: Schistocerca cancellata; assembly: GCF_023864275.1. NCBI lineage: Eukaryota > Metazoa > Arthropoda > Insecta > Orthoptera > Acrididae > Schistocerca > Schistocerca cancellata. The sequence continues at coordinate 1,086,195,781 of NC_064626.1, forward strand.
AATCGGAGGATGGCATTCACGTATCATACAGCCGTTACAGCGCCTTCCATGACCGCCAGCGGCGTACGTCGGCCCCACATAATGCCACCCCAAAACAGCAGGGAACCTCCAAATTGCTGCACTCGCTGGGAAGTGTGTATAAGGCGTTCAGCCTGACCGGGTTGCCTCCAGACACGTCTCCGACGATTGTCTGGTTGAAGGCATATGCGACACTCATCGGTGAGGAGAACGTAATGCCAATCCTGAGCGGTCCATTCGGCTTGTTGTTGGGTCCATCTGTACCGCACTGCATGGTGTCGTGGTTGCAAAGGTACAACTCGCCATGGACGCCGGAAGTGAAGTTGCACATCATGCAGCCTATTGCGCACAGTTTCAGTCATAACACGACGTCCTGTGGCTGCACAACATTATTCAACATGGTGGCGTTGCTGTCAGGGTTCCTTCGAACCATAATCCGTAGGTAGCGGTCACCCACTGCAGTAGTAGACCTTGGGCGGCCTGAGCGAGGCATGTCACCGACAGTTCCTGTCTCTCTGTATCTCCTCCATGTCCGAACAACATCGCTTTGTTCACTGCGAGACGCGTAGACACTTCCCTTGTTGAGAGCCCTTCCTGGAACAAAGTAACAATGCGGCCGCCTTAGAACCGCGGTACTGGCCCTCTAAGCATGGTTGAACTACAGACAACACGAGCCGTTCACCACCTTCCCGGTGGAATGACTGGAACTGATCGGCTATCGGACCCCCTCCGTCTAACAGGCGCTGCTCATTCATGGTTGTTTACATCTTTGGGCGGGTTTAATGACATCTTTGAACAGTCAAAGGAACTGTGTCTGTGATACAATATCCATAGTCAACGTCTATCTTCAGGAGTTCTGGGAACCAGGGTAATGCAAAACTTCTTTATGTTATCTAGGCAAATGTATTCTCTAATTTTCTTTACTCTACATTAATTATTTTTGTTGTTGCGATTTTTTTCCGTCAGTGTACATATACAACGCAGAAACGATTTCGGAATCATTCTAGCGATGATACCGCCTGCAACTGAGGAAATCCACTGAAATAAGCGATTTTGACAAAGGATAGATTGTTACGGCCTGGCTCCTAGGAACGAGACTCTCGGAAAACGGTGAAATTGGTCGACTGCTCGCATGCTGCTGTCATGAGCACCTTGGAAAGTAGTTGAAACCAGCGTGCCACGATGTGTCGGGCGTCCACGCCTCGTCACAGAAAGTGGTGATAGGAGGCTTGCTCGCTCTGTAACGCAGGATAGACCGCGATTTGCGACATATCTGATGCCAGTGTACAATACTAGTACAGGTAAAAGTATACTGGATAACAGTGATCAACGCACATTGTTGAACATAGGGATCAGCAGCGCACGATGTTTATGTATTTCCACATTGACGTACTGCATTGGGCTCGAGACGAGTTTGGACATTGAACAAATCAAAACGTGTCGCCTGATTGGAAGACTCACGTTCGTTGTTGCGCCAGGTCGGTATGTCCGGATACGCCGACATCTAGGCGAACTGCTGCTCGTAGCAGTGCACCACGTACGAAGGTTGGTGGCGACGTACACTCAAGTTCAGAAAAAACAGATTACTTTGAACGACTAGATATAGGACTCTTATATTCACAGGATATGTGCATTAGTATGTTCCGCAGGATTGATTAGCATTTGGACAATGTCGGCCCGCGGGTGCTAGGTCAACACCAATATTGCAGGGCAACACCACCTACAGCTAAGATGTGCTTGCGGCTCTCGTTGTCGATATAAACCGAAGTTAATGGGTCAACAGGTTAACAAACAGGTTTCAGGCACTGTCTCTGGCTGAGCCAGGTGCAGCTGCCTGCCCTGTTTCAGAGGATCATTCTCAGTCTTCAAGGTCCGGGCAATAACAGAGGGTGGACTTATTGGTAGCTGGGAGCTCCAATGTTAGGCGCGTAATGGGGCCCCTTAGGGATATGGCGGCTAAGGAGGGGAAGAAATCCAGTGTGCACTCCGTGTGCATTCCGGGTGGAGTCATTCCTGATGTGGAAAGGGTCCTTCCGGATGCCATGAAGAGCACAGGGTGCAGCCAGCTGCAGGTGGTGGCACATGTCGGCACTAATGACGTGTATCGCTTTGGATCTGAGGAAATTCTCTCTGGATTCCAGCGGCTATCAGATTTGGTGAAGGCTGCCGGTCTTGCTTACGAGATGAAGGCAGAGCTCACCATCTGCAGCATCGTTGACAGAACGGACTGCGGACCTTTGGTGCAGAGCCGGGTGGAGGGTCTGAATCAGAGACTCAGACGGTTTTGCGACCGTGTTGGCTGCAGATTCCTTGACTTGCGCCATAGGGTGGTGGGGTTTCGGGTTCCGCTGAATAGGTCAGGAGTTCACTACACCCAGCTGGCGGCTACACGGGTAGCGGAGGCTGTGTGGCGTGGACTGGGCGGTTTTTTAGGTTAGAAGGCCTCGGGAAAGTACGGGGTGGGCTGCAATCTCAAAGGGTGCATGGCAAATACAGGACGTGCTTGGATCAAGGAACAGTCGAAATTGTAGTTGTAAATTGTTGTAGTTGTACTGGGAAAGTCCCTGAGCTTCAAGTGCTAATAGAAAGCACAGAAGCTGAAATCGTTATACGTACAGAAAGCTGGCTAAAGCCTGAAATGCCGGCCGCGGTGGTCTAGCGGTTCTGGCGCTGCAGTCCGGAACCGCGGGACTGCTACGGTCGCAGGTTCGAATCCTGCCTCGGGCATGGATGTGTGTGATGTCCTTAGGTTAGTTAGGTTTAAGTAGTTCTAAGTTCTAGGGGACTTATGACCTAAGATGTTGAGTCCCATAGTGCTCAGAGCCATTTGAACCAAAGCCTGAAATAAATTCTGCAGAAATTTTACGAAGTCTCAGACGGTGTTCAGGAAAGATAGATTAGGTAGAATTGGTGGTGGAGTGTTTGTGTCTGTTAGTAGTGGTTTATCTTGTAGTGAAGTCGAAGTAGATACTCCGTGCGAATTGGTATGGGTGGAGGTTATACTTAACAGCCGAACTAAGTTAATAATTGGCTCCTTCTACCGACCCCCAGACTCCGATGATATACAGGGTTATTACAAATGATTGAAGCGATTTCACAGCTCTACAATAACTTTATTATTTGAGATATTTTCACAATGCTTTGCACACACATACAAAAACTCAAAAAGTTTTTTTAGGCATTCACAAATGTTCGATATGTGCCGCTTTAGTGATTCGGCAGACATCAAGCCGATATTCAAGTTCCTCCCACACTCGGCGCAGCATGTCCCCATCAATGAGTTCGAAAGCATCGTTGATGCGAGCTCGCAGTTCTGGCACGTTTCTTGGTAGAGGAGGTTTAAACACTGAATCTTTCACATAATCACACAGAAAGAAATCGCATGGGGTTAAGTCGGGAGAGCGTGGAGGCCATGACATGAATTGCTGGTCATGATCTCCACCACGACCGATCCATCGGTTTTCCAATCTCCTGTTTCAGAAATGCCGAACATCATGATGGAAGTGCGGTGGAGCACCATCCTGTTGAAAGATGAAGTCGGCGCTGTCGGTCTCCAGTTGTGGCATGAGCCAATTTTCCAGCATGTCCAGATACACGTGTCCTGTAACGTTTTTTTCGCAGAAGAAAAAGTGGTCAACCGTTTCTTCGCTCACTGCAGGCCGACCCGTTGATTTCCCCTTACAGAGGCATCCAGAAGCTTTAAGCTGTGAATACCATCGCCGAATGGAGTTAGCAGTTGGTGGATCTTTGTTGAACTTCGTCCTGAAGTGTCGTTGCACTGCTATGACTGACTGATGTGAGTGCATTTCAAGCACGACATACGCTTTATCGGCTCCTGTCGCCATTTTGTCTCACTGTGCTCTCGAGCGCTCTGGCGGCAGAAACCTGAAGTGCGGCTTCAGCCGAACAAAACTTTATGAGTTTTTCTACGTATCTGTAGTGTGTCGTGATCATATGTCAATGAATGGAGCTACAGTGAATTTATGAAATCGCTTCAATCATTTGTAATAGCCCTGTAGTTGCGGAACAGTTCAGAGAAAATTTGAGTCTCGTAACAAATAAATACCCCACTCATACGGTTATAGTTAGTGGGGACTTCAACCTTCCCTCGATATGTTGGCAAAAATACTTGTTCAAAACCGGTGGTAGGCAGAAAACATCTTCCGAGATTGTCCTAAATGCTATCTCCGAAAATTATTTTGAGCAGTTAGTCCACGAACCCACGCGAATTGTAAATGGTTGCGAAAACACACTTGACCTCTTAGCCACAAACAATCCAGAGCTGATAGACAGCATCATGACTGATACAGGGATTAGTGATCAAAAGGTCGTTGTAGCTAGGCTCAATACCGTTTCTTCCAAGTCCACCAGAAACAAGCGCAAAATAATTTTATTTAACAAAGCGGATAAAGGTTGGTTGGTTGTTTTGGGGAAGGAGACCAGACAGCGTGGTCATCGGTCTCATCGGATTAGGGAAGGATGGGGAAGGAAGTCGGCCGTGCCCTTTCAGAGGAACCATCCCGGCATTTGCCTGGAGTGATTTAGGGAAATCACGAAAAACCTAAATCAGGATGGCCGGACGCGGGATTGAACCGTCGTCCTCCCGAATGCGAGTCCAGTGTCTAACCACTGCGCCACCTCGCTCGGTAAAGCGGATAAAGTGTCAGTAGAAGCCGTCCTAAGAGACAATCTCCATTCCTTCCGAACTGACTTTGCAAATGTAGACGAGATGTGGCTCAAATTCAAAGATATAGTAGCAACAGCAATTGAGAGATTCATACCTCATAAATTGGTAAGAGATGGAACTGATCCCCCGTGGTACACAAAACAGGTCCGAACTCTGTTGCAGAGGCAACGGAAAAAGCGTGCGAAGTTCAGAAGAACGCGAAATCCCGAAGATTGGCTAAAATTTACAGACTCGCGAAATTTGGCACGGACTTCAATGCGAGATGCCTTTAATAGGTTCCACAACGAAACAGTGTCTCGAAATTTGGTAGAAAATCCGAATAAATTCTGGTTGTATGTAAAGTACACAAGCGGCAAGACTCAGTCAATACTTTCGCTGCGCAGTGCCGATGGTACTGTTACCGACGACTGTGCCGCTAAAGCGGAGTTATTGAACGCAGTTTTCCGAAATTCCTTCACCAGGGAAGATGAATGGAATATTCCAGAATTTGAAACACGAACAGCTGCTAGCATGAGTTTCTTAGAAGTAGGTACCTTAGGGGTTGCGAAGCAACTCAAATCGCTTGATACGGGCAAGTCTTCAGGTCCAGATTGTATACCGATTAGGTTCCTTTCAGATTACGCTGATACAATAGCTCCCTACTTAGCACTCATATACAACCGCTCGCTCACCGATAGATCTGTACCTACAGATTGGAAAATTGCGCAGGTCGCACCAGTGTTTAAGAAGGGTAGTTGGAGTAATCCATCTAACTAGAGACCTATATCATTGACGTCGGTTTGCAGTAGGGTTTTGGAGCATATACTGTACTCAAACATTATGAGTCACCTCGAAGGGAACGATCTATTGATACGCAATCAGCATGGTTTCAGAAAACATCGTTCTTGTGCAACGCAGCTAGCTCTTTATTCGCACGAAGTAATGGCCGCTATCGACAGGGGATCTCAAGTTGATTCCGTATTTCTAGATTTCCGGAAAGCTTTTGACACCGTTCCTCACAAGCGACTTCTAATGAAGCTGCGGGCCTATAGGGTATCGTCTCAGTTGTGCGACTGGATTCGTGATTTCCTGTCAGGAGGGTCGCAGTTCGTAGTAATAGACGGCAAATCATCGAGTAAAACTGAAGTGATATCAGGTGTTCCCCAGGGAAGCGTCCTGGGACCTCTGCTGTTCCTGATCTATATAAATGACCTGGGTGACTATCTGAGCAGTTCTCTTAGGTTGTTCGAAGATGATGCTGTAATTTACCGTCTAGTAAGGTCATCCGAAGACCAGTATCAGTTGCAAAGCGATTTAGAAAAGATTGCTGTATGGTGTGGCAGGTGGCAGTTGACGCTAAATAACGAAAAGTGTGAGGTGATCCACATGAGTTCCAAAAGAAATCCGTTGGAATTCGATTACTCGATAAATAGTACAATTCTCAAGGCTGTCAATTCAACTAAGTACCTGGGTGTTAAAATTACGAACAACTTCAGTTGGAAAGACCACATAGATAATATCGTGGGGAAGGCGAGCCAAAGGTTGCGTTTCATTGGCAGGACACTTAGAAGATGCAACAAGTCCACTAAAGAGACTGCTTACACTACAGTCGTTCGTCCTCTGTTAGAATATTGCTGCGCGGTGTGGGATCCTTACCAGGTGGGATTGACGGAGGACATCGAAAGGGTGCAAAAAACGGCAGCTCGTTTTGTATTATCACGTAGTAGGGGAGAGAGTGTGGCAGACATGATACGCGAATTGGGATGGAAGTCATTACCGCAAAGACGTTTTTCGTCGCGACGAGATTTACGAAATTTCAGTCACCAACTTTCTCTTCCCAATGCGAAAATATTTTGTTGAGCCCAACCTACATAGGTAGGAATGATCATCAAAATAAAATAAGAGAAATCAGAGCTCGAACAGAAAGGTTTAGGTGTTCGTTTTTCCCGCGCGCCGTTCTGGAGTGGAATGGTAGAGAGATAGTATGATTGTGGTTCGACGAACCCTCTGCCAAGCACTTAAATGTGAATTGCAGAGTAGTCATGTGGATTTAGATGTAGATATAGATCAGTGTGACTTGAACAGACGTGCAGGATGCCTCGCACACGTACGCACAATCCGTACCGTCAAATCAGGGAGTTTGAAGGAGGGCGCATTACTGGCGTGAGAGAATGTGATGCATCCATCCGGGAAACTGCTGCTCGTGTAGGACGAAGCAATGCAATGCTTGGGTGCAGAGGGGTTCACGGAGGGGCGGACAACACTACGGGATGGGTCAGGTCGCACAACACAGAACACTCCCAGGAGAAGATTGGCATTGCAGGACAGGTCTGCGTCCTCCTCGGCTCTGGTGCAACACTGGGACAGTGTAACACATCGTGCGCTATCAGGGTGACTGTCCGTCGCCATTTATTACAGCAAGGGTCACGTGTGCCTCGTCCACTTCTCCGCCTACCTTTGACGAATGTGCACAAACATGCAATGATTCATGTAACGATGTCACTGGGGTAGGAATGGCCTCAGCTAGTATTTTTGGACGAATTCAGGTTCTGTTTGTTTGAAAGTGATGGTCGAATTTGGGGTTCGCAGCAGATATGTGTTGCAACATCACAGTGACTGTATTCGCACACGAGATACAGCGCCAGCTCAACGCCTTATGGTGTGGGATGCTGTCGGGTACAGCCACAAATCACAGTTGGTGCGTGTCCATTGCACTGTGATCACTGTGACCTACGTCAATGACATCCTGTGATCCGTAGCCATGTCCCTTCTGCATAACACCCCACGCGCCATTTTTCAGCAAGACAATGGACGACCACATACTGCTGCACCATCACGTGCCTGCTTGGTGTCACAGGATGTCAGGATTTTGCCCTGGCCCGCAAGATCACCAGACTTACCGCTAATGGAAAATGTTTGGGATATAGTGGAACGACGGGTGCGGTGCTGTGACCCATGCCAACCACCAGATTTGAACTTTGGAACCAGGTGAATGCAGCATTGATGGCTATACCACAGGACGCCATTCGCGCTTTATGTGCGTCGATGTCATTACACACAGAACAAGTTATCAGCGTCCACGGCAGACCCTGTGCCTACTAGATAACAGGACACATGCTGAACGAAGGTGACTCAAATGCTGATCATTTCTGCAGAACATGCTAGTGTACAGGGCTATTACAAATGATTGAAGCGATTTCATAAATTCACTGTAGCTCCATTCATTGACATATGGTCACGACACACTACAGATACGTAGAAAAACTCATGAAGTTTTGTTCGGCTGAAGCCGCACTTCAGGTTTCTGCCGCCAGAGCGCTCGAGAGCGCAGTGAGACAAAATGGCGACAAGAGCCGAGAAAGTGTATGTCGTGCTTGAAATGCACTCACATCAGTCAGTCATAACAGTGCAACGACACTTCAGGAGGAAGTTCAACAAAGAACCACCAACTGCTAACTCCATTCGGCGATGGTATGCGCAGTTTAAAACTTCTGGATGCCTCTGTAAGGGGAAATCAACGGGTCGGCCTGCAGTGAGCGAAGAAACGATTGAACGCGTGCGGGCAAGTTTCACGCATTGTGATGTGAAAGATTCAGTGATTAAACCTCTTCTACCAACAAACGTGCCAGAACTGCGAGCTCGCATCAACAATGCTTTCGAACTCATTGATGGGGGCATGTTGCGCCGAGTGTGGGAGGAACTTGATTATCGGCTTGATGTCTGCCGAATCACTAAAGGGGCACATATCGAACGTTTGTGAATGCCTAAAAAAACTTTTTGAGTTTTTGTATGTGTGTGCAAAGCATTGTGAAAATATCTCAAATAATAAAGTTATTGTAGAGCTGTGAAATCGCTTCAATCATTTGTAATAACCCTGTACATGTCCTTCGAATATGAGCGTCCTATCTCTAGTCGTTCATGGTGTTCTGTTTGTCTGAACATGAGTGTAATTACGCTGTTAGGGACATTCTACTGCGCTTTCACGGGACATGTGTTACATATAGATTCATAATAGCAGTGGACTACAAGATCATTATTGCGGAGCACCTGTACCCCTTAGTGCTTGTGACTTCCACGACAGAAATGGATATTCCAACAGGACAACTGCTTGGGTCTCAAGACCAGAACTATGATACAGTGGTTTGAGGACTGTGATAGTGAGCTAAAGCTGATGGATTGGCCACCAAATTCGCCTGATCTGAACCCAATGGAAGACATTTGGGTCGTTATCGGGTGCCAGCTCCGTGCCCGCAGGCCACAGGCCCGTTATTTACGGGAATTACGTGAACTGTGCGTAGAAATCTGGTGCTACACACCTCCGGAAATCTAAAACGACTTTGCAAATCTGTGCCACAGGGAATACGGCGGAGTTAAGTAAATGGTCGTAGTGCTTTGGCCCATTAGTGCATCTCCGGAAAAGATTTTGGTGTGGATAAGAAACTATGTATTATTTGCGTTATTTTAAATTATTGTGCTTAAATTTGTGATTATGTGAACTTATTATGAATTGCATTGCAAGAGTTTGTAACTCTGTAATGTTGTTGTTGTGGTCTTCAGTCCTGAGACTGGTTTGATGCAGCTCTCCATGCTACTCTATCCTGTGCAAGCTTCTTCATCTCCCAGTACCTACTGCAACCTACATCCTTCTGAATCTGCTTAGTGTATTCATCTCTTGGTCTCCCTCTACGATTTTTACCCTCCACGCTGCCCTCCAATACTAAATTGGTGATCCCTTGATCCCTCAGAACATGTCCTACCAACCGATCCCTTCTTCTGTCCAAGTTGCGCCAAAAACTTCTCTTCTCCCCAATCCTATTCAATACTTCCTCATTAGTTATGTGATCTACCCATCTAATCTTCAGCATTCTTCTCTAGTACCACATTTCGAAAGCTTCTATTCTCTTCTTGTCCAAACTATTTATCCTCCATGTTTCACTTCCATACATGGCTACACTCCATACAAATACTTTCAGAAATGACTACCTGACACTTAAATCTATACTCGATGTTAACAAATTCCTCTTCTTCAGAAACGCTTTCCTTGCCATTGCCAGTCTACATTTTATATCCTCTCTACTTCGACCATCATCAGTTATTTTGCTCCCCAAATAGCAAAACTCCTTTACTACTTTAAGTGTCTCATGTCCTAATCTAATACCCTCAACATCACACGACTTAATTCGACTACATTCCATTATCCTCGTTTTGCTTTTGTTGATGTTCATCTTATATCCTCCCTTCAAGACACCATCCATTCCATTCAACTGCTCTTCCAAGTCCTTTGCTGTCTCTGACAGAATTACAATGTCATCGGCGAACATCAAAGTTTTTATTTCTTCTCCATGGATTTTAATACCTACTCCGAATTTTTCTTTTGTTTACTGCTTGTTCAATATACAGATTGAATAACATCGGGGATAGGCTACAACCCTGTCTTACTCCCTTCCCAACCACTGCTTCCCTTTCATGTCCCTCGACTCTTATAACTGCCACCTGGTTTCTGTACAAATTGTAAATAGCCTTTCGCTCCCTATATTTTAACTCTGCCACCTTTAGAATTTGAAAGAGAGTATTCCAGTCAACATTGTCAAAAGCTTTCTCTAAGTCTACAAATACTAGAAACGTAGGTTTGCCTTTCCTTAATCTTTCTTCTAAGATAAGTCGTAAGGTCAGTATTGCCTCACGTGTGCCAGTATTTCTACAGAATCCAAACTGATCTTCCCCGAGGTCGGCTTCTACTAGCTTTTCCATTCGTCTGTAAAGAATTCGTGTTAGTATTTTGCAGCTGTGGCTTATTAAACTGATTGTTTGGTAATTTTCACATCTGCCAGCACCTGCTTTCTTTGGGATTGGAATTATTATATTCTTCTTGAAGTCTGAGGGTATTTCGCCTGTTTCATACATCTTGCTCACCAGATGGTAGAGTTTCGTCAGGACTGGCTCTCCCAAGGCCGTCAGTAGTTCCAATGGAATGTTGTCTACTCCGGGGGCCTTGTTTCGACTCAGGTCTTTCAGTGCTCTGTCAAACTCTTCACGCATTATCGTATCTCCCATTTCATCTTGATCTACATCCTCTTCCATTTCCATAATATTGTCCTCAAGTACATCGCCCTTGTATAGACCCTCTATATATTCCTCCCACCTTTCTGCTTTCCCTTCTTTGCTTAGAACTGGGTTTCCATCTGAGCTCTTGATATTCATACAAGTGGCTCTCTTTTCTCCAAAGGTCTCTTTAATTTTCCTGTAGGCAGTATCTATCTTACCCCTAGTGAGATAAGCCTCTACATCCTTACATTTGTCCTCTAGCCATCCCTGCTTAGATATTTGGCACTTCCTGTCGATCTCGTTTTTGAGACGTTTGTATTCCTTTTTGCATGCTTCATTTACTGCATTTTTATATTTTCTCCTTTCATCAATTAATTTCAATATTTCTTCTGTTACCCAAGGATTTCTACTAGCCCTCGTCTTTTTACCTACTTGATCCTCTGCTGCCTTCACTACTTCATCCCTCAAAGCTACCCATTCTTCTTCTACTGTATTTCTTTCCCCCATTCCTGTCGATTGTTCCCTTATGCTCTCCCTGAAACTCTCTACAACCTCTGGTTTTTTCAGTTTATCCAGGTCCCATCTCCTTAAATTCCCATCTTTTTGCAGTTTTAATCTACAGCTCATAACCAATAGATTGTGGTCAGAGTCCACATCTGCCCCTGGAAATGTCTTACAATTTAAAACCTGGTTCCTAAATCTCTGTCTTACCATTATATAATCTATCTGATACTTTTTAGTATCTCCAGGGTTCTTCCATGTATACAACCTTCTATCATGATTCTTAAACCAAGTGTTAGCTATGATTAAGTTGTGCTCTGTGCAAAATTCTACCAGGCGGCTTCCTCTTGCATTTCTTAGCCCCAATCCATATTCACCTACTACGTTTCCTTCTCTCCCTTTTCCTACACTCGAATTCCAGTCACCCATGACTATTAAATTTTCGTCTCCCTTCACTATCTGAATAATTTCTTTTATTTCATCATACATTTCTTCAATTTCTTCGTCATCTGCAGAGCTAGTTGGCATATAAACTTGTACTACTGTAGTAGGTGTGGGCTTCGTATCTATCTTGGCCACAATAATGCGTTCACTATGCTGTTTGTAGTAGCTTACCCGCATTCCTATTTTTTTTATTCATTATTAAACCTACTCCTGCATTACTCATATTTGACTTTGTATTTATAACCCTGTATTCGCCTGACCAGAAGTCTTGTTCCTCCTGCTACCAAACTTCACTAATTCCCACTATATCTAACTTTAACCTATCCATTTCCCTTTTTAAACTTTCTAACCTACCTGCCCCATTAAGGGATCTGACATTCCACGCTCCGATTCGTAGAACGCCAGTTTTCTTTCTCCTGATAACGACATCCTCTTGAGTAGTCCCCGCCCGGAGATCCGAATGGGGGACTATTTTACCTCCGGAATATTTTACCCAAGAGGACGCCATCATCATTTAATCATACAGTAAAGCTGCATGCCCTCGGGAAAAATTACGGCCGTAGTTTCCCCTTGCTTTCAGCCGTTCGCAGTACCAGCACAGCAAGGCCGTTTTGGTTATTGTTACAAGGCCAGATCAGTCAATCATCCAGACTGTTGCCCTTGCAACTACTGAAAAGGCTGCTGCCCCTGTTCAGGAACCACACGTTTGTCTGGCCTCTCAACAGATACCCCTCCGTTGTGGTTGTACCTACGGTACGGCTATCTGTATGGCTGAGGCACGCAAGCCTCCCCACCAACGGCAAGGTCCATGGTTCATGGGGGGGGGGGGGGGGGGACTCTGTAATACTACTCTCAAAATTGGTTCAAATGGCTCTGAACACTATGGGACTTAATATCTGAGGTCATCAGTCCCCTAGAACTTAGAACGACTTAAACCTAACTAACCTAAGGACATCACACACATCCATGACCGAGGCAGGATTCGAACCTACGACCGTAGCGGTCGCGCGGTTCCAGACCGTAGCTCCTAGAACCGCTCGACCACACCGGCCGGCAATACTAATCTCTTTTAATTCCCACTCACGTACACTTTTAAGCTTAGAGATATCGTACTTATCAAATAAAATAACCTATTATTCAGTATATTATCCCAAAACTAAAGAAACTACCAGAAACAGATCAACGTAATATCAAAATCTTCTCAACAAGTTGTTGATATTATGTTGATATGTCTGTAGAAAGCATATGATGCATCACTTTTACTATTACAAAGAATAGTGTAGAGTAAGACGGGATACAGGAACAAGAGTCAGTGATGGACAGAGATGTGGGACCTCGATATTGGCAACCTGAGAATTCAGGACGTATATTGTTTCAAAAAAACCCACAGACACAGAAATTGAAATGAACAACACGTGAGTTTCCGTAATCGTTCTCATCTTCAATAATAATTTTCAGGATATATGCCCACTTCGTCATGTTGATATACAGGGTGAGTCACCTAACGTTACCGCTGGATATATTTCGTAAACCACATCAAATACTGACGAACCGATTCCACAGACCGAACGTGTGGAGAGGGGCTAGTGTAATTGTTTAATACAAACCATACAAAAATGCACGGAAGTACGTTTTTTAACACAAACCTACGTTTTTTTAAATGGAACCACGTTAGTTTCGTTAGCACAACTGAACATATAAACAAATACGTAATCAGTGCCGTTTGTTGCATTGTAAAATGTTGATTACATCCGGAGATATTGTAACCTAAAGTTGACGCTTGAAACCTCCGACGTTCAGTTGCGTGTTGTAACAAACACGGGCCACGGTCGGCGAACAGCATCTGCAGGGACATGTTTACGATGACGACCGTGTTTACGAGTGTGGCTGTAGTGCACTGTTGTGGTTTAGTCTCGCTGTCGCAGAATCCGCATGTAGCGCTAGCTGCTATTGTTATTCTGCATTCGTCTCCGCACGCAGACCAACTGTAGTACACCGTGTTACCAGACGTCTGTGATAGTGTAGTGTTGTAGGAACTGTGACCATAGTGTATTCGAACTCTGACAAGGCGGAGATGATACCCATCTATGGCGAGTGTCGACGAAATGCAGCTGAAGCCTGCAGGGTGTATGCAGAACGGTACCCGGACAGAGAGCATCCAACGTGCCGCACATTGCAAAACATCTACCGCCAACTGTATGAAATTACATGGTGATGACTTTAATCATCGAGTGCAGTTCTGTCAATGGGCATTAACAGAGAATGCGTAGCAGTTCTAACTGTTTACCGATGAAGCGGGTTTCACAAACCGCGGGGCAGTGAATCTACGGAACATGCATTACTGGTCCGTGGACAATCCTCGCTGGCTCAGACAGGTAGAGCGACAGCGACCGTGGACTGTACATGTATGGTGCAGAATCATTGGCGACCACCTCATTGGTCCTCACTTCATTGCAGAGGCCCAAACAGCTGCAACATACATCGCGTTTCTACAGAATGATCTGCCAACGTTGCTCGAAAATGTCCCACTGGAAACGCGTCGACGTATGAGGTATCAGCATGATGGTGCACCTGCACATTCCGCAATCAACACTAGGCTGACCCTTGACAGGATGTTCGACGTGCGTTTCATAGGGCGTGGAGGACACATAAATTGGCCAGCCCGTTCTCCTGATCTTACACCTCTGGACTTCTTTCTGTGGGGTACGTTAAAGGAGAATGTGTACCGTGATGTGCCTACAACCCCAGAGGATATGAAACAACGTATTGTGGCAGCCTGCGGCGACATTACACCAGATGTACTGCGGCGTGTACGACATTCATTACGCCTGAGATTGCAATTGTGTGCAGCAAATGATGGCCACCACATTGAACATCTATTGGCCTGAAATGTCGGGACACACTCTATTCTACACCGTAATTGAAAATGGAAACCACATGTGTACGTGTACCTCACCCCTCATGGTAATGTACATGTGCGTCAGTGAAAAATACCAATAAAAAGGTGTTAGCATGTGGACGTAATGTGCTGTTCGAGTCTCTTCTGTACCTAAGGTCCATCACCGTTCCCTTTGGATCCCTACGTAATTCGGTGCTCTCCGATACACAAGATCGAACAGCGGAGGAGTGGTACTCAAGCGTCAACTTTATGTCACAATATCTCCGGATGTAATTAACATTTTACAATGCAACAAACGGCACTGATTACGTATTTGTTTATATATTCAGATGTGCTAACAAAACTAACGGGGTTCCATTTAAAAAAAACGTAGGTTTGCATTAAAAAACATACTTCCATGATTTTTTTTGTGGTTTATATTAACCAATTACACTAGCCCCTCTCCTCACGTTCGGTCTGTGGAATCGATTCGTCAGTATTTGATGTGGTTTACGAAATATATACAGCGGTAATGTTAGGTGATTCACCCTGTATACAACCAACATCAAGTAATATTAACTGTAGGCTTTTCAGGGTGCTCCTCAAGCACTTGAGGCAGCACTAGTCGCTGTCCATACAAGGAGAGAGTAAAAATTTATTGGATTCATATACATACAATGAAGGTGTGACATAAAATCACGTAGGAGGATAGCGACCATTCCAGTAAATATTTATAGGTATATAGTTAAGCTGACTAGGTAGCATAAAAAGTCATACAGCAGGCGAAGGATGACTATATTGATCACAAAGTATGCATGACGCGTTCCAGAATTATTTCTATCTTCAGCAAAATACACACATCAAAAACGTTTTTCATCACCCCAGTTCCCAGAACTCCTGACGACTGACGTTGACTGTGGACACTGTATCACAGATACAGTCCCGTTGACTGTTCAGAGATGTCACTAAACGCGCCCAAAGTTGTAAACAACCATGCGTGAAAAGCGCCTATAAAACGGAGGGCGTCCGACAGCAGATCACTTCCAGACATTCTACCAGGAAGGAGGTACACGGCTCGTTTTGTCTGTAGTTCAACCATCCCTAGACGGTCAATACCGCGATTCGATCACGTCTGCATTGTTAGTTTGTTCCAGGAAGGGTTCTCAACAAGGGAAGTGTCCAGGCGTCTCGGAGTGAACAAAACCGATGTTGTTCGGACATGGAGGAGATAGAGAGACACACGAACTGTCGATGACATGCTTCGCTCAGGCCGCCCAAGGTGGATGACCGCTGAACGCCTTAGACACACTGTCCATCGAGTGCAGCAAGGTGGAGGTTCCCTGCTGTTTTGTGTGCGGCCGACGTACGCCGCTGGTGGTCTTGGAAGGCGCCGTAACGACTGTACGATAGGTGGATGCCAACCTCCGACCGATAGTGCAACCATATCGGCAGCATATTGTCCAGGCATTCGTCTTCATGGACGACAATTCGAGCCCCCATGGCGCACATCTTGTGAATGACTTCCTTCAGGATAACGACATCGCTCGACTAGAGTGGCCAGCATGTCTTCCAGAAATGAACTCTATCGAACATGCCTGGGATAGATTGAAAAGGGCTGTTTATGGACGACGTGACCCACCAACCACTCTGAGGGATCTACGCCGAATCGCCGTTGAGGAGTGGGACAATCTGGACCAACAGAGCCTTGATGAACTTGTGGATAGTATGCCAAGACGAATAAAGGCATGCATCAATGCAAGACGACGTGGTACTGGGTACGAGATGTACGGGTGTGTACAGCAGTCTGGACCACCACCTCTGAAGGTCTCACTGTATCGTAGTACAACATGCAATGTGTGGTTTTCATGTGCAATTTTCTATACAGGTTCAGGAACTCTCGGAACCGAGGTGATGCAAAACTTTTTTTAATGTGTGTATATAAGTGATTAACAGTGCAAGATTGCAGTTCACTGTGAGCATGATCTAATAAGTGTATAATAACTTTTTAGACGTTAATAACTAAGCAACATTAAACAAAAGTGAAAATACCGTCCATTCCTACCTTATAACCTGGCACAAAGATAGTACAAGACAGGAGTGTTACCAGTTGTGCACATAACATAAGATGACGGACTACTAAGCGAGTTCACGTAAACCCGGGATAGGAAGACAAAATTGCCACTAGGTGGCAGCAGGGTAAACATGGTGGCACCGTGTCATACATACTATGATAATGAATTACACAAAATGATAAAATGGTTAGTGGCACATCAGTGGACATGGGAATACAATGTAATGATCTAGTTTAATGACATAATAAAGGAAACATTAATAAACGTTACATGCAGTGTAGATCACATGATGCAAGTAATTGCCGCGCAGGGTAGCCACGTGGTCTTGAGCGGCTTGTCACGGTTCGCGCGGCTCCCCTCCTCGAAGGTTCGAGTCCTTCCTCGGGCTTGGGTGTATGTGTCGTCCTTAGCGTAAGTTAGTTTAAGTTAGGTTAAGTAGTGTGTAAGCTTAGGGACCGATGACCTCAGCTGTTTGGTCCCATACGACCTTACCACAAATTTCTAAAATTTCCAAGTACTTGGTGGCGATATGTGTCCAAAGACATACGTAGGTGACTGACAAACTATAGTAAGAATGGTATATTTTACTGTCAAACGATATCAAGCGACCATTAACAATATTGGTACTGGTAATGCCTGAATATAACGCGCAACAAAACCATTACAATGAAACAGACATTTGCAAGTACAGCAGGTGTATGAATGCGAAACTAACAGGACATTAAAATAATAAATTTTTTATAGTATAGGTTTAAAATATTATACTATAGATTTAAGATACAGACACAAGAAATAAATAGCCAAATTAAGTAGTATGTGGGCGATGGTGGGGTGAAAGGTAGGGATAAGGTGAGGGGGGCGGGGTAGGAGGATTGATATCCATGCAAATGAGGGAGGGTATTGGAAATAAGAGAGGGGAAGGGGGTGTGGGTTGCTGGCAGTGAACGATCGAGAAAAATAGGGAGTAGTGGAAGATGGGACCACGTTAAAATAGCACTGTCAAATATATCTTAAAATACATAAGCATAATGCAAGCTATACACCATTTGTCATTAGTAACGTAAGCCACAAAGTACATCTCCGCAGTATGTACGTAACAGTACTGCTAATATGTTACATATTCCGAAATGCTCAGCCCCACACTGGGTAAAAATAATGGTCCTCCTTATAAACACTCGTTTAAAGATATGTACTTGAAATAACATGTCTTGAACTTTAAAAAAAAGGCTAGCAAAATGTATCAGAAGTAACAAAAAGAACGAGTAAAGTCAGTGTGCAGAATAATTGAGTGACGAGAAGTGAAAAAGAAGAAAGTGGGCTGCCGGGGGGTAGTGGGTGGGGGGTGGGGGGGGAGGGGAGGCATATAATATCAAGCCAACGTCAACAATTTTCTGTGGCTAACTAAGACGCCCCGCTCCCACTGAAAAGAAGTAGTGGTTCAGATCAGACAGCCTCCCCTGTAAGTCTGACTGCGTACACTGTGTTTTAGAGACACATGCACTCTGCTCGCTTTATGAAGGAAACTGGTTACAGTCATAACATATCTTCCTTGTAAAAGATGTAATGAGCTGAGCACCTTAGATTCTAATGTAAGCAAATGATACGTACAGCTGGGGAAAGCTACCAAAGCGAAGAGACCCGAAGAATTCTGAGGTATTTCACATGTTCCATAATCTTGTTTTACCACTACCGTTATATTTTATCCATATACAGAGCTGTTACTGGAAAGAGCTACCATTTAAATTTTTTACTTCGTACAACTGAAAAAAATAGAACAGTATTTTGCATGTAATTGGTAAAATAAGTTTCAAATATATGATCAACAAGACTTCCAACATATAGTATTCCGCTTCTTTGTCAAACATGGATGAGCCGGCCTGTAATACAAGACTCCACTTGTGCACTCCGAGCCGCTCACGAAATGCCGGATCCAGATTTTAAGGTTCTTGCATAAGCGTTAATATGGTGGACCATTAATATTCTTTCATGGAAGAGGTGTGGATTCTGCAGCACTTTGCAACATTGGCTGTAGTAGAAAACAGTAACCGCTTTGAGACTGTCCAGTCTTTTAACATCTCCCACTTCCTCTCACACGATCTTCTGATACCATTAGTTATCCAAAATGATTGGTTATTAATACTGCTTTCCTCTTGCAACTTTTGAATGGAAATAACTATCAAAAGAAAGTGGGGGAGGACATCTCACTCGAATTGCAACATTTTCAAACAATGCTCACCTGAAGAGTTTAAGGTTTTGCAGCTTCTTGTCAATCAAGTGTATCAAATTTTGATATCCTGTGCAGTAAGTGTAGTATTATTTGCTTTTAGTCCTTCAACTGTCTGAAACATGCAGCGGTTAATCACACTGTAGCCTCTAGGACTGCTTTAGATTACACACTGTAGGACGATTTAAGTAAACTGTGTTGCCTATGGTTGGATAATATGCTGAAATGTTGTAATAATTTGTATAGTGATGCTACTGATGCAGAATGTAAATAATACGGCGTTTCACGCTACGTGTTACAGAACTGTCTATTTTAGGTGGAGGTGTGGTCGCGCTTGTGGATATTAGTAAAATACTAAAATTTGGCCCAGCCACATAAAATTCATGATAAGACAACAATTTACGGGACGAATTTCGAGAGCAAGCTCTCATCTTCAAAAATTTTTAAAAAAGCTTAGCACTTAAGCAACGCGAAAAGAAGGAAACCTTCGGACAAAACAACACGTCTTACATCACATTCAATCCTCTTCGTATTCTGATGGACACCGTTGAACCCACACAAATTTTTCCTTCTGCACGCCGCCTTGTTCCATCGTTTTTCGTGTTGCTAAAGTATTAACCTTTTTAAAGACTCTTGTATATTTTACCGGAAGATGAGACCCTGGCTGTTGAAAAGAATCGTGTGCCTTGTCATCTTGTGACTACTTTTACGTGGTTGAGCCAAATTTTAGTATTTACCTACGTATTTCATCATAAACACAGTACTGGAGCGATGTTAAGGAGTGAAGATGGAGCCGTTTTATTTCCTCATACATATCGCAGTTTTATACAACCAATCCTTCTCGTTGTTTACATCCATAAAATTGCCACAATTTGAAATTTACCGGGATATGCATGGTGCTTATCCGTTGGTCTTAGCTGCTTTTTAAAATTTTACATACTGGTAAAAATTACTCACTAAAAAAATGGTTCAAATGGCTCTGAGCACTATGGGACTTAACATCTGAAGTCATCAGTTCTCTAGAACTTAGAACTAGTTAAACCTAACTAACCTAAGGACATCACACACCTCCAAGCCCGAGGTAGGATTCGAACCTGCGACCGTAGCGGTCGAGCGGTTCCAGACTGAAGAGCCTAGAACCGCTCGGCCGCAACGGCCGGCTACCCATTAAAATGAAATTACTCAGTAGAAAGCCTTTTTTCTTTAAAATTTTAATTTTTTATTTTAGTGCCTAATACATGTACATCTACATAGACACGCCGCAAGCCACCGTACGGTGCTTGGCGGAGGGTACCCTCTACCACTACCAGGCATTTCGTTTCCTGTTCCTCTTGTAAATAGAGCGAGTGAAAAACGAATATCTATATGCCTCCTTATGAACCCTAATTTCTCGTACCTTATCTTCGTGGTACTTAAACGAAATCTATGTTGTTGCAGTGGATTCGTTACCCCCCCCCCCCCCCTCCAAGGATTTCATATCCGAGTTCCCGATGCATCTCCGTAACAGTTACTTGTTGTTCGAACCTACCGGTAACAAATCTAGCAGCCTGCCTCTGAACTGCTTCGATGTCTTCCTTCAATCCGACCTGGTACCGATCCCAAACACTCGAGCAGTACTGAGGAATAGGTCGCACCAGCGTCCTATATGCGGTCTCCTTTACAGGTGAACCACTCTGTCCTAAAAGTCTCCCAATAAAGCGAAGTCGACCATTCGCTTTGGCTACCACAGTTTTCACGTGCTCGTTCCATTTCATATCTCTTTACAACGTTACACCCAGATATTTAAACGACTTCATTGTGTAAATCAGGACACTACCAATACTGTATCCGAACATCACAGGTCTTTTCTTCCTACTCATCTACATAACGTTTTTCCACATTTAGAACTGGCTGCCATTCATCACACAAACTGGAAATTTTGTCCAAGTAGTCTTGTATCTTCCTGCACTCACTCAACTTCGACACCTTACGTTCAGCAAAGCATCATCAGCAAACAACCGCAGATTGCTACCCACCGTGTCCGCCAAATCGTTTATGTATGTAGAGAAATCAGAGGTTCTAACACACATCCCTGGTGCACTCCTGACGTTACTCTTGTCACTGATGAACATTCGCCTTCGAGAACAGCACACTGGGTACTATTACTTAAGGAGTCTTCCAGCCACTCACATATCTGTGAACTTATTCCATATGCTTTTACCTCGGTTAACAGCCTGCTACAGCTCACCTTGTCAAATGCTTTCCGGAAATCTATAAATATGGATGTGCCTGTTGCCCTTCATCATTTGTTCAAAATATATCATGTGAAAAAAGGGCAAGCTGAATTTCACATGGGTCATGCTTTCTAAAACTGTGCTGATTCGTGGACATAATCTCTCAGTCTCAAGTAAGTTTATTATATTCGAATTGAGATTATGTTCAAGGATTCTGCGGCAAACCGAATTTAGGAGTATTGGTCTGTAATTTTGTGGATCCATTCTTTTATCCCTCTTACATATTGGAGTTCCCCCCATGAACCATGGACCTTGCCGTTGGTGGGGAGGCTTGCGTGCCTCAGCGATACAGATGGCCGTACCATAGGTGCAACCACAACGGAGGGGTATCTGTTGAGAGGCCAGACAAACATGTGGTTCCTGAAGAGGGGCAGCAGCCTTTTCAGTAGTTGCAGGGGCAACAGTCTGGATGATTGACTGATCTGGCCTTGTAACATTAACCAAAACGGCCTTGCTGTGCTGGTACTGCGGACGGCTGAAACCAAGGGGAAACTACAGCCGTAATTTTTCCCGAGGACATGCAGCTTTACTGTATGATTAAATGATG
Source organism: Schistocerca cancellata (assembly GCF_023864275.1). Taxonomy (NCBI): domain Eukaryota; kingdom Metazoa; phylum Arthropoda; class Insecta; order Orthoptera; family Acrididae; genus Schistocerca; species Schistocerca cancellata. The sequence continues at coordinate 1,086,217,449 of NC_064626.1, forward strand.
ATGGCGTCCTCTTGGGTAAAATATTCCGGTGGTAAAATAGTCCCCCATTCGGATCTCCGGGCGGGGACTACTCAGGAGGACGTCGTTATCAGGAGAAAGAAAACTGGCGTTCTACGGATCGGAGCGTGGAATGTCAGATCCCTTAATCGGGCAGGTAGGTTAGAAAATTTAAAAAGGGAAATGGATAGGTTAAAGTTAGATATAGTGGGAATTAGTGAAGTTCGGTGGCAGGAGGAACAAGACTTTTGGTCAGGTGATTACAGGGTTATAAATACAAAATCAAATAGAGGTAATGCAGGAGTAGGTTTAATAATGAATAAAAAATAGGAGTGCGGGCTAGCTACTACAAACAGCATAGTGAACGCATTATTGTGGCCAAGATAGACACAAAGCCCATGCCTACTACAGTAGTACAAGTTTATATGCCAACTAGCTCTGCAGATGATGAAGAAATTGATGAAATATATGACGAGATAAAAGAAATTATTCAGGTAGTGAAGGGAGACGAAAATTTAATAGTCATGGGTGACTGGAATTCGTCAGTAGGAAAAGGGAGAGAAGGAAACATAGTAGGTGAATATGGATTGGGGGGAAGAAATGAAAGAGGAAGCCGCCTTGTAGAATTTTGCACAGAGCATAAGTTAATCATAGCTAACACTTGGTTCAAGAATCATAAAAGAAGGTTGTATACCTGGAAGAATCCTGGAGATACTAAAAGGTATCAGATAGATTATATAATATACAGAGATTTAGGAACCAGGTTTTAAATTGTAAGACATTTCCAGGGGCAGATGTGGACTCTGACCACAATCTCTTGGTTATGAACTGCAGATTGAAACTGAAGAAACTGCAAAAAGGTGGGAATTTAAGGAGATGGGACCTGGATAAACTGAAAGAACGAGAGGTTGTAGAGAGTTTCAGGGAGAGCATAAGGGAACAATTGTCAGGAATGGGGGAAAGAAATACAGTAGAAGAAGAATGGGTAGCTCTGAGGGATGAAGTAGTGAAAGCAGCAGACGATGAAGTAGGTAAAAAGACGAGGGCTAATAGAAATCCTTTGGTAACAGAAGAAATATTGAATTTAATTGATGAAAGGAGAAAATATAAAAATGCAGTAAATGAAGCAGGCAAAAAGGAATACAAACGTCTCAAAAATGAGATCGACAGGAAGTGCAAAATGGCTAAGCAGGGATGGCTAGAGGACAAATGTAAGGATGTAGAGGCTTGTCTCACTAGGGGTAAAATAGATACTGCCTACAGGAAAATTAAAGAGACCTTTGGAGAGAAGAGAACCACTTGTAT